>NC_079880.1:1214897-1817897 GCF_029227915.1 Hydractinia symbiolongicarpus
TAATACCAGAAAAATATCGCTAAATACATGTTGGTACGAGCATGTGACCTAACCGTTGTAACTCAAACAAACTGACACCGTTAGAAAGTCAATGAAATGTACTTTTTGAAACTGTCGCTAATTCTTCAGCGCGCAATAGCGGCTAGGATTGGTCCCACACCACAAAATTACTTATTTGTCTACATTTTTGAATAAATCGCTACCCCAGCACCCAGTGTAATCGCTGAGTTCCGACAATCATGTCAAATTAAAAAGAATGTTTTTTCTTGGAGACCAATTATCTCACTTATAAAATGTATAACCTCACAGTCCAAAATCAGTTCAATTATGTGCCACAGTCAATCGTTTCACTGGAAAAAGCGATGCAACCTAGTAATATGAGAAACATATCGCTAAATACATGTTGGTACGAATATGTGACGCAACCGTTGTAACTGAAGCGGATTGATACCCTTAGAAAGTCAATGATTTGTAGTTTTTGAATCTGTCTCTATTTCTTCTGCGCGTTCTAACGGCTACGATTGGTCCCACAGGACAAAATGACTACTTTGTCTACATTTTTGAATAAAGCGCTACCCCAGCGCCCAGTGTAATCGCTGAGTTCCGGCAATCATGTCAAATTAAGAAGAATGTTATTTCTTCGAGTCCAATTGTCTCACTTATCACATTTATAAGGTCATAGTCCAAAATCAGCTCAATTAAGTCCCACAGTCAATTCTTTTATTGTTAAAACCGATGCAACCAAGTAATACCAGAAAAAATATCGCTAAATACATGTTGGCACGAGCATGTGACCCGACCGTTGTAACTCAAACAAACTGACACCGTTAGAAAGTCAATAAAATGTACTTTTTGAAACTGTCGCTAATTCTTCAGCGCGCAATAGCGGCTAGGATTGGTCCCACACCACAAAAATGACTAATTTGTCTACATTTTTGAATAAATCGCTACCCCAGCACCCAGTGTAATCCCTGAGTTCCGGCAATCATGTCAAATTAAGAAGAATGTTATTTCTTGGAGACCAATTGTCTCACTTATAACATTTATAACCTCACAGTCCAAAATCAGTTCAATTATGTGCCACAGTCAATCGTTTCACTGGAAAAAGCGATGCAACCTAGTAGTATGAGAAACATATCACTAAATACATGTTGGTAAGAATATGTGACGCAACCGTTGTAACTGAACCGGATTGATACCCTTAGAAAGTCAATGAAATGTAGTTTTTGAATCTGTCTCTATTTCTTCTGCGCGTCCTAACGGCTACGATTGGTCCCACAGCACAAAATGACTTATTTGTCTACATTTTTGAATAAAGCGCTACCCCAGCGCCCAGTGTAATCGCTGAGTTCCGGCAATCAGGTCAAATTAAGAAGAATGTTATTTCTTTGAGTCCAATTGTCTCACTTATCACATTTATAAGGTCATAGCCCAAAACAAGCTCAATTAAGTCCCACAGTCAATCGTTTTACTGTTAAAAGCGATACAACTTAGTAATCTCGGAAAATAACACTAAATGCATGTTGGTACGAATATGTGACGCAACTGTTGTAGTTGAAACGGACTGATACCGTCAGAAAGTCAATGAAATGTAGTATTTGAAACTGTCTCTAATTCTTCAGCGCGCGCTAAGGGCTAGGATTGGTTCCACAGTAAAAATTGACTTATTTATCTAAATTTTTTAATGAAGCGCTACCACAGCGCGCAGTATTATCGCTGAGTGTCGGCAATCATGTCAAATTAAGAAGAATGTTGTTTCTTGGAATCCAATTGTCTCACTTATAACATTTATAAGGTCACAGTCCAAAATCAGTTCAATTAAGTGCCACAGTCAATCTTTTCACTGTTAAAAGCGATGCAACCTAGTAATATGAGAAAAATATCGCTAAATACATGTTGGTACGAATATGTGACGCAACCGTTGTAACTGAAGCGGATTAATACCGTTAGAAAGTCAATGAAATGTAGTTTTTGAAACTGTCGCAACTTCTTCAGCGCCCGATAACGGCTAGGAGTGGTCCCACAGTAAAAATGACTTATTTGTCTAAATTTTTAAATAAAGCGCTACCACAGCGCCCAGTGTAATCGCTGAGTTGCGGCAATCATGTCAAATTAAGAAGAATCTTATTTCTTGCAGCCCAATTGTGTCACCTTTACATTTATCAGGTCACAGCCTAAAATCAGTTCAATTAAGTCCCACAGTCAATCGTTTCACTGTTAAAAGCGATACAACCTAGTAATACCGGAAAGATATCACGAAATACATTTGGGTACAAATATGTGACTCACTTTTTGTAACAGAAACAGATTTATACTGTTAGAAATTCAATGAAATTTAGTTTTTGAATCTGTTGCTATTTCTTCAGCGCGCGATAACGGCTACGATTGGTCCAACAGCAAAAAATGACTTATTTGTCTACATTTTTGAATAAAGCGCTACCCCAGCGCCCAGTGTAATCGCTGAGTTCCGGCAATCATGTCAAGTTAAGAAGAATGTTATTTCTTGGAGTGCGATTGTCTCACTTATCACATTTATAAGGTCACAGTCCAAAATCAGTTCAATTAAG
This sequence comes from Hydractinia symbiolongicarpus, assembly GCF_029227915.1. Classification (NCBI taxonomy): domain Eukaryota; kingdom Metazoa; phylum Cnidaria; class Hydrozoa; order Anthoathecata; family Hydractiniidae; genus Hydractinia; species Hydractinia symbiolongicarpus. Next base: position 1,217,465 of record NC_079880.1, read on the forward strand.
TGCCACAGTCAATCTTTTCACTGTTAAAAGCGATGCAACCTAGTAATATGAGAAAAATATCGCTAAATACATGTTGGTACGAATATGTGACGCAACCGTTGTAACTGAAGCGGATTAATACCGTTAGAAAGTCAATGAAATGTACTTTTTGAAACTGTCGCTAATTCTTCAGCGCGCAATAGCGGCTAGGATTGGTCCCACACCACAAAATTACTTATTTGTCTACATTTTTGAATAAATCGCTACCCCAGCACCCAGTGTAATCGCTGAGTTCCGACAATCATGTCAAATTAAAAAGAATGTTATTTCTTGGAGACCAATTATCTCACTTATAAAATGTATAACCTCACAGTCCAAAATCAGTTCAATTATGTGCCACAGTCAATCGTTTCACTGGAAAAAGCGATGCAACCTAGTAATATGAGAAACATATCGCTAAATACATGTTGGTACGAATATGTGACGCAACCGTTGTAACTGAAGCGGATTGATACCCTTAGAAAGTCAATGATTTGTAGTTTTTGAATCTGTCTCTATTTCTTCTGCGCGTTCTAAGGCTACGATTGGTCCCACAGGACAAAATGACTACTTTGTCTACATTTTTGAATAAAGCGCTACCCCAGCGCCCAGTGTAATCGCTGAGTTCCGGCAATCATGTCAAATTAAGAAGAATGTTATTTCTTCGAGTCCAATTGTCTCACTTATCACATTTATAAGGTCATAGTCCAAAATCAGCTCAATTAAGTCCCACAGTCAATTCTTTCATTGTTAAAACCGATGCAACCAAGTAATACCTGAAAAAATATCGCTAAATACATGTTGGCACGAGCATGTGACCCGACCGTTGTAACTCAAACAAACTGACACCGTTAGAAAGTCAATAAAATGTACTTTTTGAAACTGTCGCTAATTCTTCAGCGCGCAATAGCGGCTAGGATTGGTCCCACACCACAAAATGACTTATTTGTCTACATTTTTGAATAAATCGCTACCCCAGCACCCAGTGTAATCCCTGAGTTCCGGCAATCATGTCAAATTAAGAAGAATGTTATTTCTTGGAGACCAATTGTCTCACTTATAACATTTATAACCTCACAGTCCAAAATCAGTTCAATTATGTGTCACAGTCAATCGTTTCACTGGTAAAAGCGATGCAACCTAGTAATATGAGAAACATATCGCTAAATACATGTTGGTAAGAATATGTGACGCAACCGTTGTAACTGAACCGGATTGATACCCTTAGAAAGTCAATGAAATTTAGTTTTTGAATCTGTCTCTATTTCTTCTGCGCGTCCTAACGGCTACGATTGGTCCCACAGCACAAAATGACTTATTTGTCTACATTTTTGAATAAAGCGCTACCCCAGCGCCCAGTGTAATCGCTGAGTTCCGGCAATCAGGTCAAATTAAGAAGAATGTTATTTCTTGGAGTGCGATTGTCTCACTTATCACATTTATAAGGTCATAGTCCAAAATCAGCTCAATTAAGTCCCACAGTCAATCGTTTTACTGTTAAAAGCGATACAACTTAGTAATCTCGGAAAAAATCACTAAATGCATGTTGGTACGAATATGTGACGCAACTGTTGTAGTTGAAACGGACTGATACCGTCAGAAAGTCAATGAAATGTAGTATTTGAAACTGTCTCTAATTCTTCAGCGCGCGCTAAGGGCTAGGATTGGTTCCACAGTAAAAATTGACTAATTAATCTAAATTTTACAATGAAGTGCGCTAAGGGCTAGGATAGGTCCCACAGTAAAAATTGACTTATTTATCTAAATTTTTAAATGAAGCGCTACCACAGCGCCCAGTATTATCGCTGAGTGTCGGCAATCATGTCAAATTAAGAAGAATGTTATTTCTTGGAATCCAATTGTCTCACTTATAACATTTATAAGGTCACAGTCCAAAATCAGTTCAATTAAGTACCACAGTCAATCGTTTCATTGTTAAAAGCGATGCAACATAGTAATGTCAGAAAAATATCGCTAAATACATGTTGGTACGAATATGTCACGCAAACGTTATAACACAAACGGACTGACACCATGAGAAAGTCAATGAAATCTAGTTTTTGAAACTGTCGCTCTTTCTTCAGCGCGCGATAACGGCTAGGATTGGTCCCACAGTAAAAATGACTTATTTATCTAAATTTTTAAATAAAGCGCTACCACAGCGCAAAGTGTAATCGCTGAGTTCCGGCAATCACGTCAAATTAAGAAGACTGTTATTTCTTGGAGTCCAATGGTCTCATTTATCACATTTATCAGGTCACAGTCGAAAGTTAATTCAATTAAGGCCCACAGTCCATCGTTTCATTGTTAAAAGCGATGCAACCTAGTAATATCAGAAAAATATCGCGAAATGCATGTTGGTACGAATATGTGACCCAATCGTTGTAACTCAAACAGATTGACACCCTTAGAAAGTCAATGTAATGTACTTTTTGAAACTGTCGGTAATTCTTCAGCGCGTGATAACGGCTAGGATTGGTCCTACAGTAAAAATTGACTTTTTTATCTAAATCTTTAAATGAGGCGCTACCACAGCGCCCACTGTAAACGCTGAGTTCCGGCAATCATGTCAAATTAAGAAGAATGTTATTTCTTGGAGTCCAATTGTCTCACTTATAACATTTATCACGTTACAGTCCAAAGTCAGTTCAATTAAGTCCCACACTCAATTGTTTCATTGCTAAAACCGATGCAACCTAGTAATATAAGAAAAACATCGCTAAATATATGTTGGTACGAGTATGTGACCCAATCGTTCTAACTCAAACGGACTGACACCGTTAGAAAGTCAATGAATTGTACTTTTTGAAACTGTCGCTAATTCTTCAGCGCGTCATAACGGCTAGGATTGGTCCCACAATAAAAAATGACTTATTAATCTAAACTTTACAATGAAGTGCTACCACAGCGCCCAGTGTAATCGCTGAGTTCCGGTAATCACGTCAAATTAAGAATAATGTTATTTCTTGAAGTCCAATTGTCTCCTTTATGACATTTATCAGGTCACAGTCCAAAGTTAGTTCAATTAAGTCCCACAGTCAATCGTTTCATTGTTAAAAGCGATGCAACCTAGTAATGTCAGAAAAATATCGCTAAATACATGTTGGTACGAATATGTCACGCAACCGTTATAAAACAAACGGACTGACACCGTGAGAAAGTCAATGAAATGTAGTTTTTGAAACTGTCGCTCTTTCTTCAGCGCGCGATAACGGCTAGGATTGGCTCCACAGTAAAAATGACTTATTTATCTAACTTTTTAAATGAACCGCTACCACAGCGCCCAGTGTAATTGCTGAGTTCTGACAATCACGTCAAATTAAGAAGAATGTTATTTCTTGGAGTCCAATGGTCTCATTTATCACATTTATCAGGTCACAGTCCAAAGTTAGTTCAATTAAGGCCCACAGTCCATCGTTTCATTGTTAAAAGCGATGCAACCTAGTAATATCAGAAAAATATCGCTAAATACATGTTGGTACGAGGATGTGACCCAATCGTTGTTACTCAAACAGATTGACACCCTTAGAAAGTCAATGTAATGTACTTTTTGAAACTGTCGGTAATTCTTCAGCGCGTGATAACGGCTAGGATTAGTCCCACAGTAAAAATTGACTTATTTATCTAAATTTTTAAATGAAGCGCTACCAAAGCGCTCAGAATTATCGCTGAGTGTCGGCAATCATGTCAAGTTAAGAAGAATGTTATTTCTTGGAATCCAATTGTCTCCTTTATCACATTTATCAGGTCACAGTCCAAAGTTAGTTCAATTAGGTCCCACAGTCAATCGTTTCATTGTTAAAAGCGATGCAACCTAGTAATATCAGAAGAATATCGCTAATACGAATATTTGACCCAACCGCTGTAACTCAAACGGACTGACACCGTTAGAAAGTCAATGCAATGTAGTTTTTGAAACTGTCGCTTTTTCTTCAGCGTGCGATAAGGGCTAGGATTGGTCCCACGGTAAAAAATGACTTATTTACCTAATGTTTAAATGAAGCGCTACCACAACGCCCAGTGTAATCGCTGAGTTCCGGCAATCATGTCAAATTAAGATGAATGTTATTTCTTGGAGTCCAGTTGTCTTATTTATCACATTCATCAGGTCACAGTCCAAAGTTAGTTCAATTAAGTCCCACATTCATTCGTTTCACTGTTAAAAGCGATTCAACCTAGTAATAACAGATAAATATCGCTAAATACATGTTGGTACGAATATGTGACGCAACCGTTGTAACTGAAGCGGATTGATACTGTTACAATGTAAATGAAATGTAGTTCTTAAAAGTGTCGCTATTTCTTCGGTGCGCGATAACGGCTAGGATTGGTCCCACAGTAAAAATGACTTATTTATCTACATTTTTAAATGAAGCGCTACCACAGCGCCCAGTGTAATCGCTGAGTTCCGGCAATCACGTCAAATTAAGAAGAATGTTATTTCTTGGAGTCCAATTGTCTCATTTCTCACATTTATCAGGTCACAGTCCAAAGTTAGTTCAATTAAGTCCCACAGTCAATCGTTGCATAGTTAAAAGCGATTCATTCTAGTAATATCAGGAAAATAGCGCTAAATACATGTTTGTACGAATATGTGACCCAACCATTGCAACTCAAACGGACTGACACTGTTAGAAAGTCAATGAAATGTAGTATTTGAAACTGTCTCTATTTCTTCAGCGCGCGCTAACGGCTAGGATTCGTCCCACAGTTAAAAAGTGACTTTTTCATCTTAACCCTATTCGGTCCGGGGTTTTTCGAACATACTATGACCGGGGGGGGGGGGGGGGCGGATTCCGCCCCCCCTCAATAACTTTTCATAGGATTGTTCACATTGAATCAAACTTGGCACACTTATAGTACGTCATAAAATGAACAAAATGGCGGCAATAAATTTTTGCTTGCGTCAGCACATTTTCTGTGACGTCATCAGAAGCTTGAAAATTGTCAAAAATGCCACTATATGCTTAAAATATAATTACTCTCGTTCTAGAGAGAATTTTTACATTCTGTTTGAAGTTTCTGAAAGCTAAATAAAATTTATTTAACATATCTTCCGGCTTTTAAATGGATCGGATAAAAAATTGCCAAAAATTGCCCAAAAATCCGTTTTTTTTCGATTTTCGGGTGAAATCTGAAAAAATCGGGAAATCGGATTAGTCACGTGTTCAAATTATTCAAAATGATTCTTCTTGATGAAATAAAGTTGTGTTGCCAGTTTCAAGTTCTAAGGATAATCCTAACAGGAGTTATTGTATTTTTCCCATTATAAGGATTTCATAGAGATTTTTAGGGGTAGTTTCGAGTAATGGCCAATATCAAAGCCACTGAAAGGTATGGGAGCTAAAAAATTAGCATGCAGGTGTCTAATAGATAAATGTTTAAACTCAGTAAGTATCATAGCCATATAACAAAGCAATCAGGAGTTATTACTAAAAAACCGTCAGGGGGGGCGGAATCCGCCCCCCCCCGGACCGAATAGGGTTAATTTTCAAATGAAGCGCTACCACATCGCCCATTGTACTCGCTGAGTTGCGACAATCGTGTCAAATTAAGAAGAATCTTATTTCTTGCAGCCCAATTGTGTCACCTTTACATTTATCAGGTCACAGCCTAAAATCAGTTCAATTAAGTCCCACAGTCAATCGTTTCACTGTTAAAAGCGATACAACCTAGTAATACCGGAAAGATATCACGAAATACATTTGGGTACAAATATGTGACTCACTTGTTGTAACACAAACGGATTTATACTGTTAGAAATTCAATGAAATTTAGTTTTTGAATCTGTTGCTATTTCTTCAGAGCGCGATAACGGCTACGATTGGTCCAACAGCACAAAATGACTTATTTGTCTACATTTTTGAATAAAGCGCTACCCCAGCGCCCCGTGTAATCGCTGAGTTCCGGTAATCACGTCAAATTAAGAATAATGTTATTTCTTGAAGTCCAATTGTCTCCTTTATGACATTTATCAGGTCACAGTCCAAAGTTAGTTCAATTAAGTCCCACAGTCAATCGTTTCATTGTTAAAAGAGATGCAAGCTAGTAATGTCAGAAAAATATCGCTAAATACATGTTGGTACGAATATGTCACGCAACCGTTATAACACAAACGGACTGACACTGTGAGAAAGTGAATGAAATCTAGTTTTTGAAACTGTCGCTCTTTCTTCAGCGCGCGATAACGGCTAGGATTGGCCCCACAGTAAAAATGACTTATTTATCTAAATTTTTAAATGAACCGCTACCACAGCGCCCAGTGTAATTGCTGAGTTCTGACAATCACGTCAAATTAAGAAGAATGTTATTTCTTGGAATCCAATTGTCTCACTTATAACATTTATAAGGTCACAGTCCAAAATCAGTTCAATTAAGTGCTACAGTCCATCGTTTCACTGTTAAATGCGATGCAACCTAGTAATGTGAGAAAAAAATCGCTAAATACATGTTGGTACGAATATGTGACGCAACCGTTGTAACTGAAGTGGATTAATACCGTTAGAAAGTCAATGAAATGTAGTTTTTGAAACTGTCGCAATTTCTTCAGCGCGCGATAACAGCTAGGATTGGTCCCACGGTAAAAAATGACTTATTTATCTAAATTTTAAATGAAGCGCTACCACAACGCCCAGTGTAGTCGCTGAGTTCCGGCAATCATGTCAAATTAAAATGAATGTTATTTCTTGGAGTCCAATTGTCTTATTTATCACATTCATCAGGTCACAGTCCAAAGTTAGTTCAATTAAGTCCCACATTCATTCGTTTCACTGTTAAAAGCGATTCAACCTAGTAATAACAGATAAATATCGCTAAATACATGTTGGTACGAATATGTGACGCAACCGTTGTAACTGAAGCGGATTGATACTGTTACAATGTAAATGAAATGTAGTTCTTAAAAGTGTCGCTATTTCTTCGGCGCGCAATAACGGCTAGGATTGGTCCCACAGTAAAAATGACTTATTTATCTACATTTTTAAATGAAGCGCTGCCACAGCGCCCAGTGTAATCGCTGAGTTCCGGCAATCACGTCAAATTAAAAAGAATGTTATTTCTTGGAGTCCAATTGTCACATTTCTCACATTTATCAGGTCACAGTCCAAAGTTAGTTCAATTAAGTCCCACAGTCAATCGTTGCATAGTTAAAAGCGATTCATTCTAGTAATATCAGGAAAATACCGCTAAATACATGTTGGTGCGAATATGTGACCCAACCATTGTAACTCAAACGGACTGACACTGTTAGAAAGTCAATGAAATGTAGTATTTGAAACTGTCTCTATTTCTTCAGCGCGCGCTAACGGCTAGGATTCGTCCCACAGTTAAAAAGTGACTTTTTCATCTTAATTTTCAAATGAAGCGCTACCACATCGCCCATTGTACTCGCTGAGTTGCGGCAATCACGTCAAATTAAGAAGAATGTTATTTCTTGGAATCCAATTGTCTCATTTATCAGATTTATCAGGTCACAGTCCAAAGTTAGTTCAATTAAGGCCCACAGTCCATCGTTTCATTGTTAAAAGCGATGCAACCTAGTAATATCAGAAAATATCGCTAAATAAATGTTGGTACGAATATGTGACCCAATCGTTGTAACTCAAACAGATTGACACCCTTAGAAAGTCAATGAAATGTAGTTTTTGAAACTGTCGCTTTTTCTTCAGCGCGCGATAAGGGCTAGGATTGGTCCCACGGTAAAAAATGACTTATTTATCTAAATTTTAAATGAAGCGCTACCACAACGCCCAGTGTAATCGCTGAGTTCCGGCAATCATGTCAAATTAAGAAGAATGTTATTTCTTGGAATCCAATTGTCTCACTTATAACATTTATAAGGTCACAGTCCAAAATCAGTTCAATTAAGTGCTACAGTCCATCGTTTCACTGTTAAATGCGATGCAACCTAGTAATGTGAGAAAAAAATCGCTAAATACATGTTGGTACGAATATGTGACGCAACCGTTGTAACTGAAGCGGATTGATACTGTTACAATGTAAATGAAATGTAGTTCTTAAAAGTGTCGCTATTTCTTCGGCGCGCGATAACGGCTAGGATTGGTCCCACAGTAAAAATGACTTATTTATCTACATTTTTAAATGAAGCGCTACCACAGCGCCCAGTGTAATCGCTGAGTTCCGGCAATCACGTCAAATTAAGAAGAATGTTATTTCTTGGAGTCCAATTGTCTCATTTCTCACAAATATCAGGTCACAGTCCAAAGTTAGTTCAATTAAGTCCCACAGTCAATCGTTGCATAGTTAAAAGCGATTCATTCTAGTAATATCAGGAAAATATCGCTAAATACATGTTGGTACGAATATGTGACCCAACCATTGTAACTCAAACGGACTGACACTGTTAGAAAGTCAATGAAATGTAGTATTTGAAACTGTCTCTATTTCTTCAGCGCGCGCTAACGGCTAGGATTCGTCCCACAGTTAAAAAGTGACTTTTTCATCTTAATTTTCAAATGAAGCGCTACCACAACGCCCAGTGTAATCGCTGAGTTCCGGCAATCATGTCAAATTAAGAAGAATGTTATTTCTTGGAATCCAATTGTCTCACTTATAACATTTATAAGGTCACAGTCCAAAATCAGTTCAATTAAGTGCTACAGTCCATCGTTTCACTGTTAAATGCAATGCAACCTAGTAATGTGAGAAAAAAATCGCTAAATACATGTTGGAACGAATATGTGACGCAACCGTTGTAACTGAAGTGGATTAATACCGTTAGAAAGTCAATGAAATGTAGTTTTTGAAACTGTCGCAATTTCTTCAGCGCGCAATAACGTCTAGGATTGGTCCCACAGTAAAAATAACTTATTTATCTAAATTTTTAAATAAAGCGCTACCACAGCGCCCAGTGTAATCGCTGAGTTCCGGCAATCACGTCAAATTAAGAAGACTGTTATTTCTTGGAGTCCAATGGTCTCATTTATCAGATTTATCAGGTCACAGTCCAAAGTTAGTTCAATTAAGGCCCACAGTCCATCGTTTCATTGTTAAAAGCGATGCAACCTAGTAATATCAGAAAATATCGCTAAATAAATGTTGGTACGAATATGTGACCCAATCGTTGTAACTCAAACAGATTGACACCCTTAGAAAGTCAATGAAATGTAGTTTTTGAAACTGTCGCTTTTTCTTCAGCGCGCGATAAGGGCTAGGATTGGTCCCACGGTAAAAAATGACTTATTTATCTAAATTTTAAATGAAGCGCTACCACAACGCCCAGTGTAATCGCTGAGTTCCGGCAATCATGTCAAATTAAGAAGAATGTTATTTCTTGGAATCCAATTGTCTCACTTATAACATTTATAAGGTCACAGTCCAAAATCAGTTCAATTAAGTGCTACAGTCCATCGTTTTACTGTTAAATGCGATGCAACCTAGTAATGTGAGAAAAAAATCGCTAAATACATGTTGGTACGAATATGTGACGCAACCGTTGTAACTGAAGTGGATTAATACCGTTAGAAAGTCAATGAAATGTAGTTTTTGAAACTGTTGCAATTTCTTCAGCGCGCGATAACGGCTAGGATTGGTCCCACAGTAAAAATAACTTATTTATCTAAATTTTTAAATAAAGCGCTACCACAGCGCCCAGTGTAATCGCTGAGTTCCGGCAATCACGTCAAATTAAGAAGACTGTTATTTCTTGGAGTCCAATGGTCTCATTTATCAGATTTATCAGGGCACAGACCAAAGTTTGTTCAATTAAGGCCCACAGTCCATCGTTTCATTGTTAAAAGCGATGCAACCTAGTAATATCAGAAAATATCGCTAAATAAATGTTGGTACGAATATGTGACCCAATCGTTGTAACTCAAACAGATTGACACCCTTAGAAAGTCAATGAAATGTAGTTTGTGAAACTGTCGCTTTTTCTTCAGCGCGCGATAAGGGCTAGGATTGGTCCCACGGTAAAAAATGACTTATTTATCTAAATTTTAAATGAAGCGCTACCACAACGCCCAGTGTAATCGCTGAGTTCCGGCAATCATGTCAAATTAAGATGAATGTTATTTCTTGGAGTCCAATTGTCTCATTTCTCACATTTATCAGGTCACAGTCCAAAGTTAGTTCAATTAAGTCCCACAGTCAATCGTTGCATAGTTAAAAGCGATTCATTCTAGTAATATCAGGAAAATATTGCTAAATACATGTTGGTACGAATATGTGACCCAACCATTGTAACTCAAACGGACTGACACTGTTAGAAAGTCAATGAAATGTAGTATTTGAAACTGTCTCTATTTCTTCAGCGCGCGCTAACGGCTAGGATTCGTCCCACAGTTAAAAACTGACTTTTTCATCTTAATTTTCAAATGAAGCGCTACCACATCGCCCATTGTACTCGCTGAGTTGCGGCAATCATGTCAAATTAAGAAAAATCTTATTTCTTGCAGCCCAATTGTGTCACCTTTACATTTATCAGGTCACAGCCTAAAATCAGTTCAATTAAGTCCCACAGTCAATCGTTTCACTGTTAAAAGCGATACAACCTAGTAATACCGGAAAGATATCACGAAATACATTTGGGTACAAATATGTGACTCACTTGTTGTAACACAAACGGATTTATACTGTAAGAAATTCATTGAAATTTAGTTTTTGAATCTGTTGCTATTTCTTTAGAGCGCGATAACGGCTACGATTGGTCCAACAGCACAAAATGACTTATTTGTCTACATTTTTGAATAAAGCGCTACCCCAGCGCCACGTGTAATCGCTGAGTTCCGGTAATCACGTCAAATTAAGAATAATGTTATTTCTTGAAGTCCAATTGTCTCCTTTATGACATTTATCAGGTCACAGTCCAAAGTTAGTTCAATTAAGTCCCACAGTCACTCGTTTCATTGTTAAAAGCGATGCAAGCTAGTAATGTCAGAAAAATATCGCTAAATACATGTTGGTACGAATATGTCACGCAACCGTTATAACACAAACGGACTGACACCGTGAGAAAGTCAATGAAATCTAGTTTTTGAAACTGTCGCTCTTTCTTCAGCGCGCGATAACGGCTAGGATTGGCCCCACAGTAAAAATGACTTATTTATCTAAATTTTTAAATGAACCGCTACCACAGCGCCCAGTGTAATTGCTGAGTTCTGACAATCACGTCAAATTAAGAAGAATGTTATTTCTTGGAATCCAATTGTCTCACTTATAACATTTATAAGGTCACAGTCCAAAATCAGTTCAATTAAGAGCCACAGTCCATCGTTTCACTGTTAAATGAGATGCAACCTAGTAATGTGAGAAAAAAATCGCTAAATACATGTTGGTACGAATATGTGACGCAACCGTTGTAACTGAAGTGGATTAATACCGTTAGAAAGTCAATGAAATGTAGTTTTTGAAACTGTCTCAATTTCTTCAGCGCGCGATAACGGCTAGGATTGGCCCCACAGTAAAAATGACTTATTTATCTAAATTTTTAAATGAACCGCTACCACAGCGCCCAGTGTAATTGCTGAGTTCTGACAATCACGTCAAATTAAGAAGAATGTTATTTCTTGGAATCCAATTGTCTCACTTATAACATTTATAAGGTCACAGTCCAAAATCAGTTCAATTAAGAGCCACAGTCCATCGTTTCACTGTTAAATGAGATGCAACCTAGTAATGTGAGAAAAAAATCGCTAAATACATGTTGGTACGAATATGTGACGCAACCGTTGTAACTGAAGTGGATTAATACCGTTAGAAAGTCAATGAAATGTAGTTTTTGAAACTGTCTCAATTTCTTCAGCGCGCGATAACGGCTAGGATTGGTCCCACATCAAAAATAACTTATTTATCTAAATTTTTAAATGAAGCGCTACCACAGCGCCCAGTGTAATCGCTGAGTTCCAGCAATCACGTCAAATTAAGAAGAATGTTATTTCTTGGAGTCCAATTGTCTCATTTCTCATGTTTATCAGGTCACAGTCCAAAGTTAGTTCAATTAAGTCACACAGTCAATCGTTGCATAGTTAAAAGCGATTCATTCTAGTAATATCAGGAAAATATCGCTAAATACATGTTGGTACGAATATGTGACCCAACCATTGTAACTCAAACGGACTGACACTGTTAGAAAGTCAATGAAATGTAGTATATGAAACTGTCTCTATTTCTTCAGCGCGCGCTAAGGGCTAGGATTGGTCCAACAGTAAAAATTGACTTATTTATCTAAATTTTTAAATGAAGCGCTACCACAGCGCCCAGTATTATCGCTGAGTGTCGGCAATCATGTCAAATTAAGAAGAATGTTATTTCTTGGAATCCAATTGTCTCACTTATAACATTTTTAAGGTCACAGTCCAAAGGAATGGTCCCAAAGTAAAAATGACTTATTTATCTAAATGTTTAAATGAAGCGCTACCACAGCGCCCTGTGTAATCGCTGTGTTTCGACAATCGCGTCAAATTAAGAAGAATGTTATTTCTTGGAGCCCAATTTTCTCACTTATCACATTTATAAGGTCATAGTCCAAAATCAGTTCAATTAAGTCCCACAGTCAATCGTTTCACTGTTAAAAGCGATACAACTTAGTAATATCGGAAAAAATCCCTAATTACATGTTGGTACGAATGTGTGACGCAACTGTTGTAGTTGAAACGGACTGACACCGTTAGAAAGTCAATAAAATGTAGTATTTGAAACTGTCTTGATTTCTTCAGCGCGCGCTAAGGGCTAGGATTGGTCCCACAGTAAAAATTGACTTATTTATCTAAATTTTTAAATGAAGCGCTACCACAGCGCCCAGTGGTAATGCTCTGTTCCAGCAATCATGCCAAAATAAGAAGAATGTTATTTCTTGGAGTCCAATTGTCTCATTTATCACATTTATAAGTTCAAAGTCCAAAATCAGTTCAATTAAGTCCCACAGTCAATCGTTGCATAGTTAAAAGCGATGCAACCTAGTAATATCAGAAAAATATCGCTAAATACATGTTGGTACGAATATGTGGCCCAATCGTTGTAACTCAAACGGACTGACACCCTCAGAAAGTCAATGAAATGTACTTTTTGAAACTGTCGCTAATTCTTCAGCGCGTAATAACGGCTAGGATTGGTCCCACAGTAAAAAATGACATAATAATCTAAATTTTTAAATGAAGTTCAACCCCAGCGCCCAGTGTAATCGCTGAGTTCCGGCTATCATGTCAAATTAAGAAGAATGTTATTTCTTGGAGTCCAATTGTCTCACTTATCACATTTATAAGGTCATAGTCCAAAATCAGTTCAATTAAGTCCCACAGTCAATCGTTTCACTGTTAAAAGCTATGCAACCTAGTAATAACAGATAAATATCGCTAAATACATGTTGGTACGAATATGTGACGCACTCGTTGTAACTGAAGCGGATTGATACCGTTACAAAGTCAATGAAATGTAGTTCTTAAAAGTGTCGCTATTTTTTCGGCGCACGATAACGGCTAGGATTTGTCCCACAGTAAAAATGACTTATTTATCTCCATTTTTAAATGAAGCGCTACCACAGCACCCAGTGTAATCGCTGAGCTCCGGCAATCACGTGAAATTAAGAAGAATGTTATTTCTTGGAGTCCAATTGTCTCATTTCTCACATTTATCAGGTCACAGTCCAAAGTTAGTTCAATTAAGTCCCACAGTCAATCGTTTCACTGTTAAAAGCGACACAACCTAGTAATACCGGAAAGATATCACCAAATACATGTTGGTACGAATATGTGACTCACCTGTTGTAACGCAAACGGATTTATACTGTTAGAAAGTCAATGAAATTTAGTTTTTGAATCTGTTGCTATTTCTTCAGCGCGCGATAACGGCTACGATTGGTCCAACAGCACAAAATGACTTATTTGTCTACATTTTTGAATAAATCGCTACCCCAGAGCCCAGTGTAATCGACGAGTTCCGGCAATCATGTCAAATTAAGAAGAATGTTATTTCTTGGAGTCCAATTGTCTCACTTATAACATTTATAACGTCACAGTCCAAAATAAGTTCAATTATGTGCCACAATCAATCGCTTCACTGGTGAAAGCGATGCAACCTAGTAATATGAGAAAAATATCGCTAAATACATGTTGGTACGAATGTGTGACGCAACCGTTGTAACTGAAGCGGATTGATAACCTTAGAAAGTCAATGAAATGTAGTTTCTGAATCTGGCTCTATTTCTTCTGCGCGTCCTAACGCCTATGATTGGTCCCACAGCAAAAAATGACTTACTTGTCTACATTTTTGAATAAAGCGTTACCCCAGCGCCCAGTGTAATCGCTGAGTTCCGGCAATCATGTCAAATTAAGAAGAATGTTATTTCTTGGAGTCCAATTGTCTCACTTATCACATTTATAAGGTCATAGTCCAAAATCAGTTCAATTAAGTCCCACAGTCAATCGTTTCACTGTTAAAAGCGATACAACTTAGTAATCTCGGAAAAAATCACTAAATACACGTTGGTACGAATATGTGACGCAACTGTTGTGGTTCAAACGGACTGATACCGTTAGAAAGTCAATAAAATGTAGTATTTGAAACTGTCTCTATTTCTTCAGCGCGCGCTAAGGGCTAGGATTGGTCCCACAGTAAAAATTGATTTATTTATCTAAATTTTTAAATGAAGCGCTACCACAGCGCCCAGTATTATCGCTGAGTGTCGGCAATCATGTCAAATTAAGAAGAATGTCATTTCTTGGAATGCAATTGTCTTACTTATAACATTTATAAGGTCACAATCCAAAGGATTGGTACCAAAGTAAAAATGACTTATTTATCTAAAATTTTAAATGAAGCGCTACCACAGCGCCCAGTGTAATCGCTGAGTTCCGGCAATCACGTCAAATTAAGAAGAATGTTATTTCTTGGAGCCCAATAGTCTCACTTATCTCATTTATAAGGTAATAGTCCAAAATCAGTTCAATTAAGTCCCACAGTCAATCGTTTCACTGTTAAAAGCGATGCAACCTAGTAATAACAGATAAATATCGCTAAATACATGTTGGTACGAATATGTGACGCAACCGTTGTAACTGAAGCGGATTAATACCGTTACAAAGTCAATGAAATGTAGTTCTTAAAAGTGTCGCTATTTCTTCGGCGCGCGATAACGGCTAGGATTGGTCCCACATTAAAAATGACTTATTTATCTACATTTTTAAATGAAGCGCAACCGCAGCGCCCAGTGTAATCGCTGAGTTCCGGCAATCACATCAAATTAAGAAGAATGTTATTTCTTGGAGACCAAATGTCTCATTTATCAC
This sequence comes from Hydractinia symbiolongicarpus, assembly GCF_029227915.1. Lineage (NCBI taxonomy): Eukaryota > Metazoa > Cnidaria > Hydrozoa > Anthoathecata > Hydractiniidae > Hydractinia > Hydractinia symbiolongicarpus. Next base: position 1,232,725 of record NC_079880.1, read on the forward strand.
ATTTATCAGGTTACAGTCCAAAGTTAGTTCAATTAAGTCCCACAGTCAATCGTTGCATAGTTAAAAGCGATGAAATCTAGTAACATCAGAAAAATATCGCTAAATACATGTTGGTACGAATATGTGACCCAACCATTGTAACTCAAACGGACTGACACTGTTAGAAAGTCAGTGAAGTGTAGCATTTGAAACTGTCTCTGTTTCTTCAGCGCGCGCTAGCGGCTAGGATTCCTCCAACAGGTAAAAAGTGACTTTTTCATCTTAATTTTCAAATGAAGCGCTACCACAGCGCCCAGTATTATCGCTGAGTGTCGGCAATCATGTCAAATTAAAAAGAATGTTATTTCTTGGAATCCAATTGTTTCACTTATAACATTTATAAGGTCACAGTCCAAAATCAGTTCAATTAAGTGCCACAGTCAATCGATTCACTGTTAAAAGCGATGCAACCTAGTAATATGAGAAAAATATCGCTAAATACATGTTGGTACGAATATATGACGCAACCGTTGTAACTGAAGCGGATTAATACCGTTAGAAAGTCAATGAAATGTAGCTTTTGAAACTGTCGCAACTTCTTCAGCGCGCGATAACAGCTAGGATTGGTCCCAAAGTAAAAATGACTTATTTATCTAAATTTTTAGATGAAGCGCTACCACAGCGCCCAGTGTAATCGCTGAGTTCCGGCAATCACGTCAAATTAAGAAGAATGTTATTTCTTGGAATCCAATTGTCTCCTTTATCACATTTATCAGGTCACAGTCCAAAGTTAGTTCAATTAAGTCCCACAGTCCATCGTTTCATTGTTAAAAGCGATGCAACCTAGTAATATCAGAAAAATATCGCTAAATACATGTTGGTACAAATATGTGATCCAACCATTGTAACTCAAACGGACTGACACTGTTAGAAAGTCAGTGAAATGTAGCATTTGAAACTGTCTCTATTTCTTCAGCGCGCACTAACGGCTAGGATTCCTCCAACAGTTAAAAAGTGACTTTTTCATCTTAATTTTCAAATGAAGCGCTACCACATCGCCCATTGTAATCGCTGAGTTGCGGCAATCGTGTCAAATTAAGAAGCATGTTATTTCTTGCAGCCCAATTGTGTCACCTTTACATTTATCAGGTCATAGCCCAAAATCAGTTCAATTAAGTCCCACAGTCAATCGTTTCACTGTTAAAAGCGATACAACCTAGTAATACCGGAAAGATGTCACCAAATACATGTTGGTACGAATATGTGACTCACCTGTTGTAACACAAACGGATTTATACTGTTAGAAAGTCAATAAAATTTAGTTTTTGAATCTGTTGCTATTTCTTCAGCGCGCGATAACGGCTACGATTGGTCCAACAGCACAAAATGAATTATTTGTCTACATTTTTGAATAAATCGCTACCCCAGAGCCCAGTGTAATCGCTGAGTTCCGGCAATCATGTCAAATTAAGAAGACTGTTATTTCTTGGAGTCCAATTGTCTCACTTATCACATTTATCAGGTCACATTCCAAAGTTAGTTCAATTAAGGCCCACAGTCCATCGTTTCATTGTTAAAAGCGATGCAACCTAGTAATATCAGAAAAATATCGCTAAATACATGTCGGTACGAATATGTGACCCAATCGTTGTAACTCAAACAGACTGACACCCTTAGAAAGTCAATGAAATGTACTTTTTGAAACTGTCGCTAATTCTTCAGCGCGTGGTAACGGCTAGGATTAGTCCCACAGTGAAAATTGACTTATTTATCTAAATTTTTAAATGAAGTGCTACCACAGCGCCCAGTATTATCGCTGTGTGTCGGCAATCATGTCAAATTAAGAAGAATGTTATTTCTTGGAATCCAATTGTCTCCTTTATCACATTTATCAGGTCACAGTCCAAAGTTAGTTCAATTAAGTCCCACAGTCGATCGTTGCATAGTTAAAAGCGATGCAATCTAGTAATATCCGGAAAATATCGCTAAATACATGTTGGTACGAATATGTGACTGAGCCATTGTAACTTAAACGGACTGACACTGTTAGAAAGTCAATGAAAAGTAGCATTTGAAACTGTCTCTATTTCTTCAGCGCGCTAACGGCTAGGATTCGTCCCACAGTTAAAAAGTGACTTTTTTATCTTAATTTTCAAATGAAGCGCTACCACATCGCCCATTGTAATCTCTGAGTTGCGGCAATCATGTCAAATTAAGAAGAATCTTATTTCTTGCAGCCCAATTGTGTCACCTTTACATTTATCAGGTCACAGCCTAAAATCTGTTCAATTAAGTCCCACAGTCAATCGTTTCACTGTTAAAAGCGATACAACCTAGTAATACCGGAAAGATATCACGAAATACATTTGGGTACAAATATGTGACTCACTTGTTGTAACACAAACGGATTTATACTGTTAGAAATTCAAGGAAATTTAGTTTTTGAAACTGTCGCTAATTCTTCAGCGCGTGATAACGGCTAGGATTAGTCCCACAGTGAAAATTGACTTATTTATCTAAATTTTTGAATAAATCGCTACCCCAGCACACAGTGTAATCCCTGAGTTCCGGCAATCATGTCAAATTAAAAAGAATGTTATTTCTTGGAGACCAATTGTCTCACTTATAACATTTATAACGTCACAGTCCAAAATTAGTTCAATTATGTGCCACAGTCAATCGTTTCACTGGTAAAAGCGATGCAACCTAGTAATATGAGAAACATATCGCTAAATACATGTTGGTACGAATATGTGACGCAACCGTTGTAACTGAAGCGGATTGATACCCTTAGAAAGTCAATGAAATGTAGTTTTTGAATCTGTCTCTATTTCTTCTGCGCGTCCTAACGGCTACGATTGGTCCCACAGGACAAAATGACTTTTTTGTCTACATTTTTGCATAAAGCGCTACCCCAGCGCCCAGTGTAATCGCTGAGTTCCGGCAATCATGTCAAATTAAGAAGAATGTTATTTCTTCGAGTCCAATTGTCTCACTTATCACATTTATAAGGTCATAGTCCAAAATCAGCTCAATTAAGTGCCACAGTCAATCGTTTCACTGTTAAAAGCGATACAACTTAGTAATCTCGGAAAAAATCACTAAATGCATGTTGGTACGAATATGTGACGCAACTGTTGTAGTTGAAACAGGACTGATACCGTCAAAAAGTCAATGAAATGTAGTATTTGAAACTGTCTCTAATTCTTCAGCGCGCGCTAAGGGCTAGGATTGGTTCCACAGTAAAAATTGACTTATTTATCTAAATTTTTTAATGAAGCGCTACCCCAGCGCCCAGTGTAATCGCTGAGTTCTGGCAATCATGTCAAGTTATGAAGAATGTTATTTCTTGGAGTGCGATTGTCTCACTTATCACAATTATAAGGTCATAGTCCAAAGTTAGTTCAATTAAGTCCCACAGTCAATTCTTTCATTGTTAAAACCGATGCAACCAAGTAATACCAGAAAAAATATCGCTAAATACATGTTGGTACGAGCATGTGACCCGACCGTTGTAACTCAAACAAACTGACACCGTTAGAAAGTCAATAAAATGTACTTTTTGAAACTGTCGCTAATTCTTCAGCGCGCAAAAGCGGCTAGGATTGGTCCCACACCACAAAATGACTTATTTGTCTACATTTTTGAATAAATCGCTACCCCAGCGCCCAGTGTAATCGCTGAGTTCCGGCAATCATGTCAAATTAAAAAGAATGTTATTTCTTGGAGACCAATTGTCTCACTTATAACATTTATAACCTCACAGTCCAAAATCAGTTCAATTATGTGCCACAGTCAATCGTTTCACTGGTAAAAGCGATGCAACCTAGTAATATGAGAAACATATCGCTAAATACATGTTGGTACGAATATGTGACTCAACCGTTGTAAGTGAAGCGGATTGATACCCTTAGAAAGTCAATGATATGTATTTTTTGAATCTGTCTCCATTTCTTCTGTGCGTCCTAACGTCTACGATGTGTCCCACAGGACAAAATGACTACTTTGTCTACATTTTTGAATAAAGCGCTACCCCAGCGCCCAGTGTAATCGCTGAGTTCCGGCAATCATGTCAAATTAAGAAGAATGTTATTTCTTCGAGTCCAATTGTCTCACTTATCACATTTATAAGGTCATAGTCCAAAATCAGCTCAATTAAGTCCCACAGTCAATCGTTTCACTGTTAAAAGCGATACAACTTAGTAATCTCGGAAAAAATCACTAAATGCATGTTGGTACGAATATGTGACGCAACTGTTGTAGTTGAAACGGACTGATACCGTCAGAAAGTCAATGAAATGTAGTATTTGAAACTGTCTCTAATTCTTCAGCGCGCGCAAAGGGCTAGGATTGGTTCCACAGTAAAAATTGACTTATTTATCTAAATTTTTTAATGAAGCGCTACCACAGCGCGCAGTATTATCGCTGAGTGTCGGCAATCATGTCAAATTAAGAAGAATGTTGTTTCTTGGAATCCAATTGTCTCACTTATAACATTTATAAGGTCACAGTCCAAAATCAGTTCAATTAAGTGCCACAGTCAATCTTTTCACTGTTAAAAGCGATGCAACCTAGTAATATGAGAAAAATATCGCTAAATACATGTTGGTACGAATATGTGACCCAACCGTTGTAACTGAAGTGGATTAATACCGTTAGAAAGTCAATGAAATGTAGTTTTTGAAACTGTCGCAACTTCTTCAGCGCGTGATAAGGGCTAGGATTGGTCCCAAAGTAAAAATGACTTATTTATCTAAATTTTAAATGAAGCGCTACCACAACGCCCAGTGTAATGGCTGAGTTCCGGCAATCATGTCAAATTAAGATGAATGTTATTTCTTGGAGTCCAATTGTCTTATTTATCACATTCAACAGGTCACAGTCCAAAGTTAGTTCAATTAAGTCCCACATTCATTCGTTTCACTGTTAAAAGCGATTCAACCTAGTAATAACAGATAAATATCGCTAAATACATGTTGGTACGAATATGTGACGCAACCGTTGTAACTGAAGCGGATTGATACTGTTACAATGTCAATGAAATGTAGTTCTTAAAAGTGTCGCTATTTCTTCGGCGCGCGATATCGGCTACGATTGGTCGTACAGCCTATAATGACTTATTTGTCTACATTTTTAAATAAAGCGCTACCCCAGCGCCCAGTGTAATCGCTGAGTTCCGGCAATCATGTCAAGTTATAAAGAATGTTATTTCTTGGAGTGCGATTGTCTCACTTATCACATTTATAAGGTCATAGTCCAAAGTCAGTTCAATTATGTGTCACAGTCAATCGTTTCACTGGTAAAAGCGATGCAACCTAGTAATATGAGAAACATATTGCTAAATACATGTTGGTAAGAATATGTGACGCAACCGTTGTAACTGAACCGGATTGATACCCTTAGAAAGTCAATGAAATGTAGTTTTTGAATCTGTCTCTATTTCGTCTGCGCGTCCTAACGGCTACGATTGGTCCCACAGCATAAAATGACTTATTTGTCTACATTTTTGAATAAAGCGCTACCCCAGCGCCCAGTGTAATCGCTGAGTTCCGGCAATCAGGTCAAATTAAGAAGAATGTTATTTCTTCGAGTCCAATTGTCTCTCTTATCACATTTATAAGGTCATAGTCCAAAATTAGCTCAATTAAGTCCCACAGTCAATCGTTTTACTGTTAAAAGCGATACAACTTAGTAATCTCGGAAAAAATCACTAAATGCATGTTGGTACGAATATGTGACGCAACTGTTGTAGTTGAAACGGACTGATACCGTCAGAAAGTCAATGAAATGTAGTATTTGAAACTGTCTCTAATTCTTCAGCGCGCGCTAAGGGCTAGGATTGGTTCCACAGTAAAAATTGACTTATTAATCTAAATTTTACAATGAAGTGCGCTAAGGGCTAGGATAGGTTCCACAGTAAAAATTGACTTATTTATCTAAATTTTTAAATGAATCGCTACCACAGCGCCCAGTATTATCGCTGAGTGTCGGCAATCATGTCAAATTAAGAAGAATGTTATTTCTTGGAATCCAATTGTCTAACTTATAACATTTATAAGGTCACAGTCCAAAATCAGTTCAAATAAGTCCCACAGTCAATCGTTTCATTGTTAAAAGCGATGCAACATAGTAATGTCAGAAAAATATCGCTAAATACATGTTGGTACGAATATGTCACGCAACCGTTATAACACAAACGGACTGACACCGTGAGAAAGTCAATGAAATCTAGTTTTTGAAACTGTCGCTCTTTCTTCAGCGCGCGATAACGGCTAGGATTGGCTCCACAGTAAAAATGACTTATTTATCTAAATTTTTAAATGAACCGCTACCACAGCGCCCAGTGTAATTGCTGAGTTCTGACAATCACGTCAAATTAAGAAGAATGTTATTTCTTGGATCCCAATTGTCTCACTTATAACATTTCCAAGGTCACAGTCCAAAATCAGTTCAATTAAGTGCCACAGTCCATCGTTTCACTGTTAAATGCGATGCAACCTAGTAATGTGAGAAAAAAATCGCTAAATACATGTTGGTACGAATATGTGACGCAACCGTTGTAACTGAAGTGGATTAATACCGTTGGAAAGTCAATGAAATGTAGTTTTTGAAACTGTCGCAATTTCTTCAGCGCGCGATAACGGCTAGGATTGCTCCCAAAGTAAAAATGACTTATTAATCTAAATTTTTGAATGAAGCGCTACCACAGCGCCCAGTGTAATTGCTGAGTTCTGACAATCACGTCAAATTAAGAAGAATGTTATTTCTTGGATCCCAATTGTCTCACTTATAACATTTCCAAGGTCACAGTCCAAAATCAGTTCAATTAAGTGCCACAGTCCATCGTTTCACTGTTAAATGCGATGCAACCTAGTAATGTGAGAAAAAAATCGCTAAATACATGTTGGTACGAATATGTGACGCAACCGTTGTAACTGAAGTGGATTAATACCGTTGGAAAGTCAATGAAACGTAGTTTTTGAAACTGTCGCAATTTCTTCAGCGCGCGATAACGGCTAGGATTGGTCCCACAGTAAAAATGACTTATTTATCTAAATTTTTAAATAAAGCGTTACAACAGCGCAAAGTGTAATCGCTGAGTTCCGGCAATCACGTCAAATTAAGAAGACTGTTATTTCTTGGAGTCCAATGGTCTCCTTTATCACATTTATCAGGTCACAGTCCAAAGTTAGTTCAATTAAGGCCCACAGTCCATCGTTTCATTGTTAAAAGCGATGCAACCTAGTAATATCAGAAAAATATCGCGAAATGCATGTTGGTACGAATATGTGACCCAATCGTTGTAACTCAAACAGATTGACACCCTTAGAAAGTCAATGAAATGTACTTTTTGAAACTGTCGGTAATTCTTCAGCGCGTTATAACGGCTAGGATTGGTCCTACAGTAAAAATTGACTTTTTTATCTAAATCTTTAAATGAGGCGCTACCACAGCGCCCCCTGTAATCGCTGAGTTCCGGCAATCATGTCAAATTAAGAAGAATGTTATTTCTTGGAGTCCAATGGTCTCACTTATAACATTTATCACGTTACAGTCCAAAGTCAGTTCAATTAAGTCCCACACTCAATTGTTTCATTGTTAAAACCGATGCAACCTAGTAATATCAGAAAAATATCGCTAAATATATGTTGGTACGAGTATGTGACCCAATCGTTGTAACTCAAACGGACTGACACCGTTAGAAAGTCAATGAATTGTACTTTTTGAAACTGTCGCTAATTCTTCAGCGCGTCATAACGGCTAGGATTGGTCCCACAGTAAAAAATGACTTATTAATCTAAACTTTACAATGAAGTGCTACCACAGCGCCCAGTGTAATCGCTGAGTTCCGGTAATCACGTCAAATTAAGAATAATGTTATTTCTTGAAGTCCAATTGTCTCCTTTATGACATTTATCAGGTCACAGTCCAAAGTTAGTTCAATTAAGTCCCACAGTCAATCGTTTCATTGTTAAAAGCGATGCAACATAGTAATGTCAGAAAAATATCGCTAAATACATGTTGGTACGAATATGTGACTCAACCGTTGTAACTCAAACGGATTGACACTGTTAGAAAGTCAATGAAATGTAGTTTTTGAAACTGTCGCTATTTCTTCAGGGCGGGTCAACGGCTAGGATTGGTCCCACAGTAAAGAATGACTTATTTATTTAAATTCTTAAATGAAGCGCTACCACAGCGCCCAGTGTAACCGCTGAGTTCCGGCAATCACGCCAAATTAAGAAAAATGTTTTTTCTTGGAGTCCAATTGTCTCATTTATCACATTTATCAGGTCACAGTCCAAAGTTAGTTTAACTAATCCCACAGTCAATCGTTTCATTGTTAAAAGCGATGCAGCCTAGTAATATCAGAAAAATATCGCTAAATACATGTTGGTACGAATATATGACCCAACCGTTGTAACTCAAACGGACTGACACCTTTAGAAAGTCAGTGAAATGTACTTTTCGAAATTGTCGCTATTTCTTCAGCGCGCGATAACGGCTAGGATTGGCCCCACAGTAAAGAATGACTTATTTATCTAAATTTTTAAATGAAGCGCTACCACAGCGCCCAGTGAAATCGCTAAGTTTCGGCAATCAATTCAAATTAAAAAGAATGTTATTTCTTGGAGTCCAATTGTCTCACTTTCACATTTATAGTGTCACAGTCCATAATCGGTTCAATAAAGTCCCACAGTCAATCGTTTCGCTGTTAAAAGCCATACAACCTAGTAATACTTGAAAAATATCAAAAAAAACATGTTAGTACGAATATGTGACTCAACCGTTGTAACTCAAACGGATTGACACTGTTAGAAAATCAATGAAATGTAGTTTTTGAAACTGTCGCTATTTCTTCAGGGCGCGCTAATGGCTAGGATTGGTCGCACAGCAAAAAATGACTTTTTTATCTTTATTTTTAATTGAAACGCTACCACAGCGCCCAGTGTAATGGCTAAATTCCGGCAATCATGTCAAGAAGAATGTTATTTCTTGGAGTCCAATTTTTTCATTTATCACATTGATCAGGTCACAGTCCAAAGTTAGTTTAATTAAGTCCCACAGTCAATCGTTTCACTTTTAAAAGCGATGCAACCTAGTAATATCAGATAAATATCGCTAACTACATGTTGGTACGAAAATGTGACACAGCCGTTGAAGCTCAAACGGAATGACACCGTTAGAAAGTCAGTGAAATGTAGTATTTGAAACTGTCTTTATTTCTTCGGCGCGCGCTGACGCCTAGGATTGGTCCCACAGTAAAAAATGACTTTTTTATCTTAATTTTTAATTGAAGCACTACCACAGCGCCCAGTGTAATCTTTGAGTTCCGCCAATCACGTCAAATTAAGAAGAATGTTATTTCTTGGAGTCCAATTGTCTCACTTTCACATTTATCGGGTCACAGTCCATAATCAGTTCAATTAAGTCCCACAGTCAATCGTTTCATTGTTAAAAGCGATGCAGCCTAGTAATATCACAAAAATATCGCTAAATACATGTTGGTACGAAAATATGATCCAACCGTCGTAACTCAAACGGACTGACACCGTTAGAAAGTCAGTGAAATGTAGTTTTTGAAACTGTTGCTATTTCTTCAGCGCGCGATAACAGCTAGGATTGGTCCCACAGTAAAAAATGGCTTATTTATCTAAATTCTTAAATGAAGCGCTACCACAGCGCCCAGTGTAATCGCTCAGTTCCGGCAATCATGTCAAGTTAAAAAGAATGTTAATTCTTGGTGTCCACTTGTCTCACTTATAATATTTATAAGGTCACAGACCAAAATCAGTTCAATTTAGTCCCACAGTCAATCGTTTCACTGTTAAAAGCGATGCAACCTAGTAATATGAGAAAAATATCGTTAAATACATGTTAGCGCGAATATATGTCCCAACCGTTGTAACTCAAACGGACTGACACCGTTAGAAAGTCAATGAAATGTAGTTTTTGAAACTGTCGCTGTTTCTTCAGCGCGCAATAACGGCTAGGATTGGTCCCACAGTAAAAAAATGACTTTCTCATCTTAATTCTTAAATGAAGCGCTACCACAGCGCCCAGTGTAATCGCTGAGTTTCGGCAATCAATTAAAATTAAGAAGAATGTTATTTCTTGGATTCCAATTGTCTCACTTTCACATTTATAGTGTCACAGTCCATAATCGGTTCAATTAAGTCCCACAGTCAATCATTTCGCTGTTAAAAGCGATGCAACCTAGTAGTATGAGAAAATTATCGCTAAATACATGTTGGTACGAATATGTGTCGCAATAGTTGTAACTGAAGCGGATTGATACCGTTAGAAAATCAATAAAATGTAGTTTTTGAAACTGTTGCTATTTCTTCAGCGCGCGCTAATGGCTAGGATTGGTTCCACAGCAAAAGAATGACTTTTTTATCTTTATTTTTAATTGAAACGCTACCACAGCGCCCAGTGTAATGGCTAAATTCCGGCAATCATGTCAAGAAGAATGTTATTTCTTGGAGTCCAATTTTCTCATTTATCACATTGATCAGGTCACGGTCCAAAGTTAGTTCAATTAAGTCCCACAGTCAATCGTTTCATTGTTAAAGACGATGCAACCTAGTAATATTGAAAAAATATCGCTAAATACAAGTTGGTACGAATATGTGATCCAACCGTTGTAACTCAAACCGACTGACACCGTTAGAAAGTCAATGAAATGTAGTTTTTGAAACTGTCGCTATTTCTTCAGCGCGCGATAACAGCTAGGATTGGTCCCACAGTAAAAAATGGCTTATTTATCTAAATTCTTAAATGAAGCGCTACCACAGCGCCCAGTGTAATCGCTCAGTTCCGGCAATCATGTCAAGTTAAAAAGAATGTTATTTCTTGGAGTCCACTTGTCTCACTTATAACATTTATAAGGTCACAGACCAAAATCAGTTCAATTTAGTCCCACAGTCAATCGTTTCACTGTTTAAAGCGATGCAACCTAGTAATATGAGAAAAATATCGCTAAATACATGTTGGTGCGAATATATGACCCAACCGTTGTAACTCAAACGGACTGACACCGTTAGAAAGTCAATGAAATGTAGTTTTTGAAACTGTCGCTGTTTCTTCAGCGCGCAATAACGGCTAGGATTGGTCCCACAGTAAAAAAATGACTTTCTTATCTTAATTCTTAAATGAAGCGCTACCACAGCGCCCAGTGTAATCGCTGAGTTTCGTCAATTAATTCAAATTGAGAAGAATGTTATTTCTTGGAGTCCAATTGTGTCACTTTCACATTTATAGTGTCACAGTCCATAATCGGATCAATTAAGTCCCACAGTCAATCGTTTCGCTGTTAAAAGCCATACAACCTAGTGATACCTGAAAAATATCAAAAAATACATGTTAGTACGAATATGTGACTCAACCGTTGTAACACAAACGGATTGACACTGTTAGAAAGTCAATGAAATGTAGTTTTTGAAACTGTCGCTATTTCTTCAGCGCGGGTCAACGGCTAGGATTGGTCCCACAGTAAAGAATGACTTATTTAATTAAATTCTTAAATGAAGCGCTACCACAGCGCCCAGTGTAACCGCTGAGTTCCGGCAATCACGCCAAATTAAGAAGAATGTTTTTTCTTGGAGTCCAATTGTCTCATTTATCACATTTATCAGGTCACAGTCCAAAGTTAGTTTAACTAATCCCACAGTCAATCGTTTCATTGTTAAAAGCGATGCAGCCTAGTAATATCAGAAAAATATCGCTAAATACATGTTGGTACGAATATACGACCCAACTGTTGTAACTCAAACGGACTGACACCTTTAGAAAGTCAGTAAAATGTAGTTTTTCAAATTGTCGCTATTTCTTCAGCGCGCGATAACGGCTAGGATTGGCCCCACAGTAAAGAATGACTTATTTATCTAAATTTTTAAATGAAGCGCTACCACAGCGCCCAGTGAAATCGCTGAGTTTCGGCAATCAATTTAAGTTAAGAAGAATGTTATTTCTTGGAGTCCAATTGTGTCACTTTCACATTTGTAGTGTCACAGTCCATAATCGGTTCAATTAAGTCCCACAGTCAATTGTTTCGCTGTTAAAAGCCATACAACCTAGTAATACCTGAAAAATATCAAAAAAAACATGTTAGTACGAATATGTGACTCAACCGTTGTGACTCAAACGGATTGACACTGTTAGAAAGTCAATGAAATGTAGTTTTTGAAACTGTCGCTATTTCTTCAGGGCGCGTCAACGGCTAGGACTGGTCTCACAGTAAAGAATGACTTATTTATTTAAATTCTTAAATGAAGCGCTACCACAGCGCCCAGTGTAACCGCTGAGTTCCGGCAATCACGCCAAATTAAGAAGAATGTTTTTTCTTGGAGTCCAATTGTCTCATTTATCACATTTATCAGATCACAGTCCAAAGTTAGTTTAACTAATCCCACAGTCAATCGTTTCATTGTTAAAAGCGATGCAGCCTAGTAATGTCAGAAAAACATCGCTAAACACATGTTGGTACGAATATATGACCCAACCGTTGTAACTCAAACGGACTGACACCTTTAGAAAGTCAGTGAAATGTAGTTTTTGAAATTGTCGCTATTTCTTCAGCGCGCGATAACGGCTAGGAATGGTCCCACAGTAAAAAAATGACTTTTTTATCTTAATTCTTAAATGAAACGCTACCACAGCGCCCAGTGTAATCGCTGAGTTTCGGCAATCATGTCAAATTAAGAAGAATGTTATTTCTTGGAGTCCACTTGTCTCACTTATAACATTTATAACGTCACAGACCAAAATCAGTTACATTTAGTCTCACAGTCAATCGTTTCACTGTTAAAAGCGATGCAACCTAGTAATATGAAAAAAATATCGCTAAATACATGTTGGGACCAATATGTGACGCAATAGTTGTAACTGTAGCAGATTGATCCCGTTAGAAGATCAATAAAATGTAGTTTTTGAAACTGTCGCTATTCCTTCAGCGCGCGCTAATGGCTAGGATTGGTCCCACAGCAAAAAATAACTTTTTTATCTTTATTTTTAATTGAAACGCTACCACAGCGCCCAGTGTAATGGCTAAATTCAGGCAATCATGTCAAATTAAGAAAAATGTTATTTCTTGGAGTCCAATTGTCTTATTTATCAAATTTATCAGGTCACGGTCCAAAGTTAGTTCAACTAAGTCCCACAGTCAATCGTTTCACTGTTATAAGCGATGCAAACTAGTAATATCAGATAAATATCGCTAAATACATGTTGGTACGAATATATGACCCAACCGTCGTAACTCAAACGGACTGACACCGTTAGAAAGTCAGTGAAATGTAGTTTTTGAAATTTTCGCTATTTCTTCAGCGCGCGATAACGGCTAGGATTGGTCCCACAGTAAAGAATGACTTATTTCTCTAAATTCTTAAATGAAGCGCTACCACAGCGCCCAGTGTAATCGCTGAGTTCCGGCAATAATGTCAAATTAAAAAGAATGTTATTTCTTGGAGTCCACTTGTCTCACTTATAACATTTATAACGTCACAGACCAAAATCAGTTAAATTTAGTCTCACAGTCAATCGTTTCGCTGTTGAAAGCCATACAACCTAGTAATACTTGAAAAATATCAAAAATACATGTTGGTGCGAATATGTGACTCAACTGTTGTAACTCAACCGGATTGATACTGTTAGAAAGTCAATGAAATGTAGTTTTTGAAACTGTCGCTATTTCTTCAGCGCGCAATAACAGCTAGGATTGGTCCCACAGTAAAAAATGGCTTATTTATCTAAATTCTTAAATGAAGCCCTACCACAGCGCCCAGTTTAATCGCTCAGTTCCGGCAATCATGCCAAGTTAAAAAGAATGTTAATTCTTGGAGTCCACTTGTCTGACTTATAACATTTATCAGGTCACAGACCAAAATCAGTTCAATTTAGTCCCACAGTCAATCGTTTCACTGTTAAAAGCGATGCAACCTAGTAGTATCAGATAAATATCGCAAAATACATGTTGGTACGAATATATGACCCAACCGTTGTAACTCAAACGGACTGACAACGTTAGAAAGTCAGTGAAATGTAGTTTTTGAAGTTGTCGCTATTTTTTCAGCGCACGATAACGGCTAGGAATGATACCACAGTAAAAAAATGACTTTTTTATCTTAATTCTTAAATGAAGCGCTACCACAGCGCCCAGTGTAATCGCTGTGTTTCGGCAATCATGACAAATTAAGAAGAATGTTATTTCCTGGAGTCCAATTGTCTCATTTATCACATTTATCAGGTCACAGTCCAAAGTTAGTTCAATTAAGTCCCACAGTCAATCGTTTCATTGTTAAAGGCGATGCAACCTAGTAATATCGGAAAAATACCGCTAAATACATGTTGGTACGAATATGTGATCCAACTGTTGTAATTCAAACAGACTGACACCGTTAGAAAGTCAGTGAAATGTAGTTTTTGAAGTTGTCGCTATTTCTTCAGCGCGCGATAACGGCTAGGAATGATACCACAGTAAAAAAATGACTTTTTTATCTTAATTCTTAAATGAAGCGCTACCACAGCGCCCAGTGTAATCGCTGTGTTTCGGCAATCATGACAAATTAAGAAGGATGTTATTTCCTGGAGTCCAATTGTCTCATTTATCACATTTATCAGGTCACAGTCCAAAGTTAGTTCAATAAAGTCCCACAGTCAATCGTTTCATTGTTAAAGGCGATGCAACCTAGTAATATCGGAAAAATACCGCTAAATACATGTTGGTACGAATATGTGATCCAACTGTTGTAATTCAAACGGACTGACACCGTTAGAAAGTCAATGAAATGTAGTTTTGAAACTGTCGCTATTTCTTCAGCGCGCGACAACGGTTAGGATTGGTCCCACAGTAAAGAATGACTTATTTATTTAAATTCTTAAATGAAGCGCTACCACAGCGCCCAGTGTAACCGCTGAGTTCCGGCAATCACGCCAAATTAAGAAGAATGTTTTTTCTTGGAGTCCAATTGTCTCATTTATCACATTTATCAGGTCACAGTCCAAAGTTAGTTTAACTAATCCCACAGTCAATCGTTTCATTGTTAAAAGCGATGCAGCCTAGTAATATCAGAAAAATATCGCTAATTACATGTTGGTACGAATATATGACCCAACCGTTGTAACTCAAACGGATTTACACTGTTAGAAAGTCAATGAAATGTAGTTTTTGAAACTGTCGCTATTTCTTCAGCGCGCGATAACGGCTAGGATTGGCCCCAGAGTAAAGAATGACTTATTTATATAAATTCTTAAATGAAGCGCTACCACAGCGCCCAGTGAAATCGCTGAGTTTCGGCAATCAGTTCAAATTAAGAAGAATGCTATTTCTTGGAGTCCAATTGTCTCACTTTCACATTTATAGTGTCACAGTCCATAATCGGTTCAATTAAGTCCCACAGTCAATCGTTTCGCTGTTAAAAGCCATACAAACTAGTAATACCTGAAAAATATCAAAAAAAACATGTTAGTTCGAATATATGACCCAACCGTTGTAACTCAAACGGACTGACAACGTTAGAAAGTCAGTGAAATGTAGTTTTTGAAGTTGTCGCTATTTCTTCAGCGCGCGATAACGGCTAGGAATGATACCACAGTAAAAAAATGACTTTTTTATCTTAATTCTTAAATGAAGCGCTACCACAGCGCCCAGTGTAATCGCTGTGTTTCGGCAATCATGACAAATTAAGAAGAATGTTATTTCCTGGAGTCCAATTGTCTCACTTTCACATTTATAGTGTCACAGTCCATAATCGGTTCAATTAAGTCCCACAGTCAATCGTTTCGCTGTTAAAAGCCATACAAACTAGTAATACCTGAAAAATATCAAAAAAAACATGTTAGTTCGAATATGTGACTCAACCGTTGTAACTCAAACGGATTGACACTGTTAGAAAGTCAATGAAATGTAGTTTTTGAAACTGTCGCTATTTCTTCAGGGCGCGATAACGGCTAGGAATGATACCACAGTAAAAAAATGACTTTTTTATCTTAATTCTTAAATGAAGCGCTACCACAGCGCCCAGTGTAATCGCTGTGTTTCGGCAATCATGACAAATTAAGAAGAATGTTATTTCCTGGAGTCCAATTGTCTCACTTTCACATTTATAGTGTCACAGTCCATAATCGGTTCAATTAAGTCCCACAGTCAATCGTTTCGCTGTTAAAAGCCATACAAACTAGTAATACCTGAAAAATATCAAAAAAAACATGTTAGTTCGAATATGTGACTCAACCGTTGTAACTCAAACGGATTGACACTGTTAGAAAGTCAATGAAATGTAGTTTTTGAAACTGTCGCTATTTCTTCAGGGCGCGTCAACGGCTAGGATTGGTCCCACAGTAAAGAATGACTTATTTATTTAAATTCTTAAATGAAGCGCTACCACAGCGCCCAGTGAAATCGCTGAGTTTCGGCAATCAATTCAAATTAAGAAGAATGCTATTTCTTGGAGTCCAATTGTCTCACTTTCACATTTATAGTGTCACAGTCCATAATCGGTTCAATTAAGTCCCACAGTCAATCGTTTCGCTGTTAAAAGCCATACAAACTAGTAATACCTGAAAAATATCAAAAAAAACATGTTAGTACGAATATGTGACTCAACCGTTGTAACTCAAACGGATTGACACTGTTAGAAAGTCAATGAAATGTAGTTTTTGAAACTGTCGCTATTTCTTCAGGGCGCGTCAACGGCTAGGATTGGTCCCACAGTAAAGAATGACTTATTTATTTAAATTCTTAAATGAAGCGCTACCACAGCGCCCAGTGTAACCGCTGAGTTCCGGCAATCACGCTAAATTAAGAAGAATGTTTTTTCTTGGAGTCCAATTGTCTCATTTATCACATTTATCAGATCACAGACCAAAATCAGTTCAATTTAGTCCCACAGTCAATCGTTTCACTGTTAAAGGCGATGCAACCTAGTTGTATCAGATAAATATCGCTAAATACATGTTGGTACGAATATATGACCCAACCGTTGTAACTCAAACGGACTGACAACGTTAGAAAGTCAGTGAAATGTAGTTTTTGAAATTGTCGCTATTTCTTCAGCGCGCGATAACGGCTAGGAATGATACCACAGTAAAAAAATGACTTTTTTATCTTAATTCTTAAATGAAGCGCTACCACAGCGCCCAGTGTAATCGCTGTGTTTCGGCAATCATGACAAATTAAGAAGAATGTTATTTCCTGGAGTCCAATTGTCTCATTTATCACATTTATCAGGTCACAGTCCAAAGTTAGTTCAATTAAGTCCCACAGTCAATCGTTTCATTGTTAAAGGCGATGCAACCTAGTAATATCGGAAAAATACCGCTAAATACATGTTGGTACGAATATGTGATCCAACTGTTGTAATTCAAACGGACTGACACCGTTAGAAAGTCAATGAAATGTAGTTTTGAAACTGTCGCTATTTCTTCAGCGCGCGACAACGGCTAGGATTGCTCCCACAGTAAAGAATGACTTATTTATTTAAATTCTTAAATGAAGCGCTACCACAGCGCCCAGTGTAACCGCTGAGTTCCGGCAATCACGTCAAATTAAGAAGAATGTTTTTTCTTGGAGTCCAATTGTCTCATTTATCACATTTATCAGGTCACAGTCCAAAGTTAGTTTAACTAATCCCACAGTCAATCGTTTCATTGTTAAAAGCCATGCAGCCTAGTAATATCAGAAAAATATCGCTAAATACATGTTGGTACGAATATATGACCCAACCGTTGTAACTCAAACGGGCTGACACCTTTAGAAAGTCAGTGAAATGTAGTTTTTGAAATTGTCGCTATTTCTTCAGCGCGCGATAACGGCTAGGATTGGCCCCACAGTAAAGAATGACTTATTTATCTAAATTCTTAAATGAAGCGCTACCACAGCGCCCAGTGAAATCGCTGAGTTTCGGCAATCAATTCAAATTAAGAAGAATGCTATTTCTTGGAGTCCAATTGTCTCACTTTCACATTTATAGTGTCACAGTCCATAATCGGTTCAATTAAGTCCCACAGTCAATCGTTTCGCTGTTAAAAGCCATACAAACTAGTAATACCTGAAAAATATCAAAAAAAACATGTTAGTACGAATATGTGACTCAACCGTTGTAACTCAAACGGATTGACACTGTTAGAAAGTCAATGAAATGTAGTTTTTGAAACTGTCGCTATTTCTTCAGGGCGCGTCAACGGCTAGGATTGGTCCCACAGTAAAGAATGACTTATTTATTTAAATTCTTCAATGAAGCGCTACCACAGCGCCCAGTGTAACCGCTGAGTTCCGGCAATCACGCCAAATTAAGAAGAATGTTTTTTCTTGGAGTCCAATTGTCTCATTTATCACATTTATCAGATCACAGACCAAAATCAGTTCAATTTAGTCCCACAGTCAATCGTTTCACTGTTAAAGGCGATGCAACCTAGTAGTATCAGATAAATATCGCTAAATACATGTTGGTACGAATATATGACCCAACCGTTGTAACTCAAACGGACTGACAACGTTAGAAAGTCAGTGAAATGTAGTTTTTGAAGTTGTCGCTATTTCTTCAGCGCGCGATAACGGCTAGGAATGATACCACAGTAAAAAAATGACTTTTTTATCTTAATTCTTAAATGAAGCGCTACCACAGCGCCCAGTGTAATCGCTGTGTTTCGGCAATCATGACAAATTAAGAAGAATGTTATTTCCTGGAGTCCAATTGTCTCACTTTCACATTTATAGTGTCACAGTCCATAATCGGTTCAATTAAGTCCCACAGTCAATCGTTTCGCTGTTAAAAGCCATACAAACTAGTAATACCTGAAAAATATCAAAAAAAACATGTTAGTTCGAATATGTGACTCAACCGTTGTAACTCAAACGGATTGACACTGTTAGAAAGTCAATGAAATGTAGTTTTTGAAACTGTCGCTATTTCTTCAGGGCGCGTCAACGGCTAGGATTGGTCCCACAGTAAAGAATGACTTATTTATTTAAATTCTTAAATGAAGCGCTAACACAGCGCCCAGTGTAACCGCTGAGTTCCGGCAATCACGCCAAATTAAGAAGAATGTTTTTTCTTGGAGTCCAATTGTCTCATTTATCACATTTATCAGATCACAGACCAAAATCAGTTCAATTTAGTCCCACAGTCAATCGTTTCACTGTTAAAGGCGATGCAACCTAGTAGTATCAGATAAATATCGCTAAATACATGTTGGTACGAATATATGACCCAACCGTTGTAACTCAAACGAACTGACAACGTTAGAAAGTCAGTGAAATGTAGTTTTTGAAGTTGTCGCTATTTCTTCAGCGCGCGATAACGGCTAGGAATGATACCACAGTAAAAAAATGACTTTTTTATCTTAATTCTTAAATGAAGCGCTACCACAGCGCCCAGTGAAATCGCTGTGTTTCGGCAATCATGACAAATTAAGAAGAATGTTATTTCCTGGAGTCCAATTGTCTCATTTATCACATTTATCAGGTCACAGTCCAAAGTTAGTTCAATTAAGTCCCACAGTCAATCGTTTCATTGTTAAAGGCGATTCAACCTAGTAATATGAGAAAAATATCGCTAAATACATGTTGGTACGAATATGTGACGCAATGTTTGTAACGGAAGCGGATTGATACCGTTAGAAAATCAATAAAATGTAGTTTTTGAAACTGTCGTTATTTCTTCAGCGCGCGCTAATGGCTAGGATTGGTCCCACAGCAAAAAAATGACTTTTTTATCTTTATTTTTAATTGAAACGCTACCACAGCGCCCAGTGTAATGGCTAAATTCCGGCAATCATGTCAAGAAGAATGTTATTTCTTGGAGTCCAATTTTCTCATTTATGACATCGATCAGGTCACAGTCCAAAGTTAGTTCAATTAAGTCCCACAGTCAATCGTTTCATTGTTAAAGGCGATGCAACCTAGTAATATCGGAAAAATGCCGCTAAATACATGTTGGTACGAATATGTGATCCAACTGTTGTAACTCAAACAGACTGACACCGTTAGAAAGTCAATGAAATGTAGTTTTGAAACTGTCGCTATTTCTTCAGCGCGCGACAACGGCTAGGATTGGTTCCACAGTAAAGAATGACTTATTTATCTAAATTCTTAAATGAAGCGCTACCACAGCGCCCAGTGTAATCGCTGAGTTCCGGCAATAATTTCAAATTAAAAAGAATGTTATTTCTTGGAGTCCACTTGTCTCACTTATAACATTTATAACGTCACAGATCAAAATCAGTTACATTTAGTCTCACAGTCAATCGTTTCACTGTTAAAAGCGATGCAACCTAGTAATATGAGACAAATATCGCTAAATACATGTTGGTACGAATATGTGACGCAATAGTTGTAACGGAAGCGGATTGATACCGTTAGAAAATTAATAAAATGTAGTTTTTGAAACTGTCATTATTTCTTCAGCGCGCGCTAATGGCTAGGATTGGTCCCACAGCAAAAAAATGACTTTTTTATCTTTATTTTTAATTGAAACGTTACCACAGCGCCCAGTGTAATGGCTAAATTCCGGCAATCATGTCAAGAAGAATGTTATTTCTTGGAGTCCAATTTTCTCATTTTGTCACATTGATCAGGTCACAGTCCAAAGTTAGTTTAATTAAGTCCCACAGTCAATCGTTTCACTTTTAAAAGCGATGCAACCTAGTAATATCAGATAAATATCGTTAACTACATGTTGGTACGAAAATGTGACCCAGTCGTTGAAACTCAAACGGAATGACACAGTTAGAAAGTCAGTGAAATGTAGTATTTGAAACTGTCTCTATTTCTTAGGCGTGCGCTGACGCCTAGGATTGGTCCCACAGTAAAAAATGACTTTTTTATCTAAATTCTTAAATGAAACGCTACTACAGCGACAAGTATAATCGCTGAGTTCCGGCAATCATGTCAAGTTAAAAAGAATGATATTTCCTGGAGTCCACATGTCTCACTTATAACATTTAGAAGGTCCCACACTAAGATCAGTTCAATTTAGTTCCACAGTCATTCGTTTCACTGTTAAAAGCGATGCAACCTAGTAATATGAGAAAAATATTGCTAAGTACATGTTGGTACGAATATGTGACTCAACCGTTGTAATTCAAACGGATTAATACTGTTAGAAAGTCAATAAAATGTACTTTTGGAATCTGTTACTATTTCTTGAGCGCGCTATAACGGCTAGGATTGGTCGCACAGTAAAAAAATGACTTTCTGATGTTAATTCTTAAATGAAGCGCTACCACAGCGTCCAGTGTAATCGCTGAGTTCCAGCAATCATGTCAAATTAAAAAGAATGTTATTTGTTGGAGTCCACTTGTCTCACTTATAACATTTAGAAGGTCACAGACTAGAATCAGTTCAATTTAGTCCCACAGTCGTTCCTTTCACTGTTAAAAGCGATGCAACCTAGTAATATCGGAAAAATATCGCTAAATACATGTTGGTACGATTATGTGACTCAACTGTTGTAACTCAAACGGATTGATATTGTTAGAAAGTCAATGAAATGAAGTTTTTAAAAACTGTCGCCATTTCTTCAGCGCGTGATAACGGCTAGGATTGCTCCCACAGTAAAAAATGACTTATTAATCTAAATTTTTAAATGAAGCGCATAGCACAGAGCCCAGTGTAATCGTTGAGTTCCGCCAATCACGTCAAATTAAGAAGAATGTTATTTGTTGGAGTCCAATTGTCTCACTTTCACATTTATAGGGTCTCAGTCCATAATCAGTTCAATTAAGTCCCACAGTCAATCGCTTCACTGTTAAAAGCGATGCAACCTAGTAATAACAGATAAATATCGCTAAATACATGTTGGTACGAATATGTGACGCAATAGTTGTAACGGAAGCGGATTGATACCGTTAGAAAATTAATAAAATGTAGTTTTTGAAACTGTCCTTATTTCTTCAGCGCGCGCTAATGGCTAGGATTGGTCCCACAGCAAAAAAATGACTTTTTTATCTTTATTTTTAATTGAAACGTTACCACAACGCCCAGTGTAATGGCTAAATTCCGGCAATCATGTCAAGAAGAATGTTATTTCTTGGAGTCCAATTTTCTCATTTATCACATTGATCAGGTCACAGTCCAAAGTTAGTTTAATTAAGTCCCACAGTCATTCGTTTCACTTTTAAAAGCGATGCAACCTAGTAATATCAGATAAATATCGTTAACTACATGTTGGTACGAAAATGTGACCCAGCCGTTGAAACTCAAACGGAATGACACAGTTAGAAAGTCAGTGAAATGTAGTATTTGAAACTGTCTCTATTTCTTCGGCGTGCGCTGACGCCTAGGATTGGTCCCACAGTAAAAAATGACTTTTTTATCTTAATTTTTAATTGAAGCGCTACCACAGCGCCCAGTGTAATTTCTAATTTCCGGCAATCATGTCAAATTAAGAAGAATGTTATTTCTTGGAGTCCAATTTTCTCATTTATGACATCGATCAGGTCACAGTCCAAAGTTAGTTCAATTAACTCCCACAGTCAATCGTTTCACTGTTAAAAGCGATGCAACCTAGTAATATCAGATAAATATCGCTAAATACATGTTGATGCAAATATGTGACCAAACCGTTGAAACTCAAACGGACTGACACCGTTAGAAAGTCAGTGAAATGTAGTATTTGAAACTGTCTCTATTTCTTCAGCGCGCGCTAATGGCTAGGATTGGTCCTACAGTGAAAAATGACTTTTTTATCTAAATTCTTAAATGAAACGCTACCACAGCGCCCAGTATAATCGCTAAGTTCCGGCAATCATGTCAAGTTAAAAAGAATGATATTTCCTGGAGTCCACATGTCTCACTTATAACATTTAGAAGGTCCCACACTAAGATCAGTTCAATTTAGTTCCACAGTCATTCGTTTCACTGTTAAAAGCGATGCAACCTAGTAATATGAGAAAAATATTGCTAAGTACATGTTGGTACGAATATGTGACCCAACCGTTGAAACTCAAATGGACTGACGCCGTTAGAAAGTCAATGAAATGTAGTTTTCGAAACTGTCGCTATTTCTTGCGCGCGCTATAACGGCTAGGATTGGTCACACAGTAAAAAAATGACTTTCTTATGTCAATTCTTAAATGAAGCGCTACCACAACGTCCGGTGTAATCGCTGAGTTTCGGCAATCATGTCAAATTAAGAAGAATGTTATTTTTTGGAGTCCAATTGTCTCACTTTCACATTTATAGGGTCACAGTCCATAATCAGTTCAATTAAGTCCCACAGTCAATCACTTCGCTGTTAAAAGCCATACAACCTAGTAATACCTGAAAAATATCAAAGAATACATGTTGGTACGAATATGTGACTCAACCGTTGTAATTCAAACGGATTAATACTGTTAGAAAGTCAATAAAATGTACTTTTGGAAACTGTTACTATTTCTTGAGCGCGCTATAACGGCTAGGATTGGTCACACAGTAAGAAAATGACTTTCTGATGTTAATTCTTAAATGAAGCGCTACCACAGCGTCCAGTGTAATCGCTGAGTTCCAGCAATCATGTCAAATTAAAAAGAATGTTATTTGTTGGAGTCGACTTGTCTCACTTATAACATTTAGAAGGTCACAGACTAAAATCAGTTCAATTTAGTCCCACAGTCGTTCCTTTCACTGTTAAAAGCGATGCAACCTAGTAATATCGGAAAAATATCGCTAAATACATGTTGGTACGAATATGTGATCCAATTGTTGTAACTCAAACGGACTGACACCGTTAGAAAGTCAATGAAATGTAGTTTTTGAAACTGTCGCTATTTCTTCAGTGCGTGATAACGGCTAGGAAGGCTCCCACAGTAAAAAATGACTTATTAATCTAAATTTTTAAATGAAGCGCTACAACAGAGCCTAGTGTAATCGTTGAGTTCCGCCAATCACGTCAAATTAAGAAGAACGTTACTTCTTGGAGTCCAATTGTCTCACTTTTACATTTATAGGGTCACAGTCCATAATCAGTTCAATTAAGTCCCACAGTCAATTATTTCGCTGTTGAAAGCCAGACAACCTAGTATTACCTGAAAAATATCAAAAAATACATGTTGGTACGAATATGTGACTCAACTGTTGTAACTTAAACGGATTGATATTGTTAGAAAGTCAGTGAAATGTAGTTTTTGAAACTGTCGCTATTTCTTCAGCGCGTGATAACTGCTAGGATTGCTCCCACAGTAAAAAATGACTTATTAATCTAAATTTTTAAATGAAGCGCATACCACAGAGCCCAGTGTAATCGTTGAGTTCCGCCAATCACGTCAAATTAAGAAGAATGTTATTTCTTGTAGTCCAATTGTCTCACTTTCACATTAATAGGGTCACAGTCCATAATCAGTTCAATTAAGTCCCACAGTCAATTATTTCGCTGTTGAAAGCCATACAACCTAGTATTACCTGAAAAATATCAAAAAATACATGTTGGTACGATTATGTGACTCAACTGTTGTAACTCAAACGGATTGATATTGTTAGAAAGTCAATGAAATGAAGTTTTTAAAAACTGTCGCCATTTCTTCAGCGCGTGATAACGGCTAGGATTGCTCCCACAGTAAAAAACGACTTATTAATCTAAATTTTTAAATGAAGCGCTACAACAGAGCCCAGTGTAATCGTTGAGTTCCGCCAATCACGTCAACTTAAGAAGAACGTTACTTCTTGGAGTCCAACTGTCTCACTTTTACATTTATAGGGTCACAGCCCATAATCAGTTCAATTAAGTCCCACAGTCAATTATTTCGCTGTTGAAAGCCATACAACCTAGTATTACCTGAAAAATATCAAAAAATACATGTTGGTACGAATATGTGACTCAACTGTTGTAACTCAAACGGATTGATATTGTTGGAAAGTCAATGAAATGTAGTTTTTGAAACTGTCGCCATTTCTTCAGCGCGTGATAACTGCTAGGATTGCTCCCACAGTAAAAAATGACTTATTAATCTAAATTTTTAAATGAAGCGCATACCACAGAGCCCAGTGTAATCGTTGATTTCCGCCAATCAAGTCAAATTAAGAAGAATGTTATTTCTTGGAGTCAAATTGTCTCACTTTCACATTAATAGGGTCACAGTCCATAATTAGTTCAATTAAGTCCCACAGTCAATTATTTCGCTGTTGAAAGCCATACAACCTAGTATTACCTGAAAAATATCAAAAAATACATGTTGGTACGAATATGTGACTCAACTGTTGTAACTCAAACGGATTGATATTGTTAGAAAGTCAATGAAATGAAGTTTTTGAAACTGTCGCCATTTCTTCAGCGCGTGATAACGGCTAGGATTGCTCCCACAGTAAAAAATGACTTATTAATCTAAATTTTTAAATGAAGCGCATAGCACAGAGCCCAGTGTAATCGTTGAGTTCCGCCAATCACGTCAAATTAAGAAGAATGTTATTTCTTGGAGTCCAATTGTCTCACTTTCACATTTATAGGGTCTCAGTCCATAATCAGTTCAATTAAGTCCCACAGTCAATCGCTTCACTGTTAAAAGCGATGCAACCTAGTAATAACAGATAAATATCGCTAAATACATGTTGATGCGAATATGTGACCAAACCGTTGAAACTCAAACGGACTGACACCGTTAGAAAGTCAGTGAAATGTAGTATTTGAAACTTTCTCTATTTCTTCAGCGCGCGCTAATGGCTAGGATTGGTCCCACAGTGAAAAATTACTTATTTATCTAAATTCTTAAATGAAACGCTACCACAGCGCCCAGTGTAATCGCTGAGTTCCGGCAATCATGTCAAGTTAAAAAGAATGATATTTCTTGGAGTCCACATGTCTCACTTATAACATTTAGAAGGTCCCACACTAAAATCAGTTCAATTTAGTTCCACAGTCATTCGTTTCACTGTTAAAAGCGATGCAACCTAGTAATATGAGAAAAATATTGCTAAATACATGTTGGTACGAATATGTGACCCAACCGTTGAAACGCAAACGGACTGACGCCGTTAGAAAGTCAATGAAATGTAGTATTTGAAACTTTCTCTATTTCTTCAGCGCGCGCTAATGGCTAGGATTGGTCCCACAGTGAAAAATTACTTATTTATCTAAATTCTTAAATGAAACGCTACCATAGCGCCCAGTGTAATCGCTGAGTTCCGGCAATCATGTCAAATTAAGAAGAATGTTATTTTTTGGAGTCCAATTGTCTCACTTTCACATTTATAGGGTCACAGTCCATAATCAGTTCAATTAAGTCCCACAGTCAATCATTTCGCTGTTAAAAGCCATACAACCTAGTAATACCTGAAAAATATCAAGGAATACATGTTGGTACGAATATGTGACTCAACCGTTGTAACTCAAACGAATTAATATTGTTAGAAAGTAAATAAAATGTAGTTTTGGAAACTGTCGCTATTTCTTGAGCGCGCTATAACGGCTAGGATTGGTCACACAGTAAAAAAATGACTTTCTTATGTTAATTCTTAAATGAAGCGCTACCACAGCGCCCAGTGTAATCGCTGTGTTTCGGCAATCATGACAAATTAAGAAGAATGTTATTTCCTGGAGTCCAATTGTCTCACTTTCACATTTATAGTGTCACAGTCCATAATCGGTTCAATTAAGTCCCACAGTCAATCGTTTCGCTGTTAAAAGCCATACAAACTAGTAATACCTGAAAAATATCAAAAAAAACATGTTAGTTCGAATATGTGACTTAACCGTTGTAACTCAAACGGATTGACACTGTTAGAAAGTCAATGAAATGTAGTTTTTGAAACTGTCGCTATTTCTTCAGGGCGCGTCAACGGCTAGGATTGGTCCCACAGTAAAGAATGACTTATTTATTTAAATTCTTAAATGAAGCGCTACCACAGCGCCCAGTGTAACCGCTGAGTTCCGGCAATCACGCCAAATTAAGAAGAATGTTTTTTCTTGGAGTCCAATTGTCTCATTTATCACATTTATCAGATCACAGACCAAAATCAGTTCAATTTAGTCCCACAGTCAATCGTTTCACTGTTAAAGGCGATGCAACCTAGTAGTATCAGATAAATATCGCTAAATACATATTGGTACGAATATATGACCCAACCGTTGTAACTCAAACGGACTGACAACGTTAGAAAGTCAGTGAAATGTAGTTTTTGAAGTTGTCGCTATTTCTTCAGCGCGCGATAACGGCTAGGAATGATACCACAGTAAAAAAATGACTTTTTTATCTTAATTCTTAAATGAAGCGCTACCACAGCGCCAGGGTAATCGCTGTGTTTCGGCAATCATGAAAAATTAAGAAGAATGTTATTTCCTGGAGTCCAATTGTCTCATTTATCACATTTATCAGGACACAGTCCAAAGTTAGTTCAATTAAGTCCCACAGTCAATCGTTTCATTGTTAAAGGCGATGCAACCTAGTAATATCGGAAAAATACCGCTAAATACATGTTGGTACGAATATGTGATCCAACTGTTGTAACTCAAACGGACTGACACCGTTAGAAAGTCAATGAAATGTAGTTTTGAAACTGTCGCTATTTCTTCAGCGCGCGACAACGGCTAGGATTGGTCCCACAGTAAAGATTGACTTATTTATCTAAATTCTTAAATGAAGCGCTACCACAGCGCCCAGTGTAATCGCTGAGTTCCGGCAATAATGTCAAATTAAAAAGAATGTTATTTCTTGGAGTCCACTTGTCTCACTTATAACATTTATAACGTCACAGATCAAAATCAGTTACATTTAGTCTCACAGTCAATCGTTTCACTGTTAAAAGCGATGCAACCTAGTAATATGAGAAAAATATCGCTAAATACATGTTGGTACGAATATGTGACGCAATAGTTGTAACGGAAGCGGATTGATACCGTTAGAAATTCAATAAAATGTAGTTTTTGAAACTGTCGTTATTTCTTCAGCGCGCGCTAATGGCTAGGATTGATCCCACAGCAAAAAAATGACTTTTTTATCTTTATTTTTAATTGAAACGCTACCACAGCGCCCAGTGTAATGGCTAAATTCCGGCAATCATGTCAAGAAGAATGTTATTTCTTGGTGTCCAATTTTCTCATTTATCACATTGATCAGGTCACAGTCCAAAGTTAGTTTAATTAAGTCCCACAGTCAATCGTTTCACTTTTAAAAGCGATGCAACCTAGTAATATCAGATAAATATCGTTTATTACATGTTGGTACGAAAATGTGACCCAGCCGTTGAAACTCAAACGGAATGACACAGTTAGAAAGTCAGTGAAATGTAGTATTTGAAACTGTCTCTATTTCTTCGGCGTGCGCTGACGCCTAGGATTGGTCCCACAGTAAAAAATGACTTTTTTATCTTAATTTTTAATTGAAGCGCTACCACAGCGCCCAGTGTAATTTCTAATTTCCGGCAATCATGTCAAATTAAGAAGAATGTTATTTCTTGGAGTCCAATTTTCTCATTTATGACATCGATCAGGTCACAGTCCAAAGTTAGTTCAATTAAGTCCCACAGTCAATCGTTTCACTGTTAAAAGCGATGCAACCTAGTAATATCAGATAAATATCGCTAAATACATGTTGATGCGAATATGTGACCAAACCGTTGAAACTCAAACGGACTGACACCGTTAGAAAGTCAGTGAAATGTAGTATTTGAAACTGTCTCTATTTCTTCAGCGCGCGCTAATGGCTAGGATTGGTCCTACAGTTAAAAATGACTTTTTTATCTAAATTCTTAAATGAAACGCTACCACAGCGTCCAGTATAATCGCTGAGTTCCGGCAATCATGTCAAGTTAAAAAGAATGATATTTCCTGGAGTCCACATGTCTCACTTATAACATTTAGAAGGTCCCACACTAAGATCAGTTCAATTTAGTCCCACAGTCGCTCGTTTCACTGTTAAAAGCGATGCAACCTAGTAATATCGGAAAAATATCGCTAAATACATGTTGGTACGAATATGTGATCCAATCGTTGTAACTCAAACGGACTGACACCGTTAGAAAGTCAATGAAATGTAGTTTTTGAAACTGTCGCTATTTCTTCAGTGCGTGATAACGGCTAGGAAGGCTCCCACAGTAAAAAATGACTTATTAATCTAAATTTTTAAATGAAGCGCTACAACAGAGCCCAGTGTAATCGTTGAGTTCCGCCAATCACGTCAAATTAAGAAGAATGTTATTTCTTGTAGTCCAATTGTCTCACTTTCACATTAATAGGGTCACAGTCCATAATCAGTTCAATTAAGTCCCACAGTCAATTATTTCGCTGTTGAAAGCCATACAACCTAGTATTACCTGAAAAATATCAAAAAATACATGTTGGTACGAATATGTGACTCAACTGTTGTTACTTCAAACGGATTGATATTGTTAGAAAGTCAATGAAATGTAGTTTTTGAAACTGTCGCCATTTCTTCGGCGCGTGATAACGGCTAGGATTGCTCCCACAGTAAAAAATGACTTATTAATCTAAATTTTTAAATGAGGCGCATACCACAGAGCCCAGTGTAATCGTTGAGTTCCGCCAATCACGTCAAATTAAGAAGAATGTTATTTCTTGGAGTCCAATTGTCTCACTTTGACATTTATAGGGTCTTAGTCCATAATCAGTTCAATTAAGTCCCACAGTCAATCGTTCCGCTGTTGAAAGCGATGCAACCTAGTAATATGAGAAAAATATTGCTAAATACATGTTGGTACGAATATGTGACCCAACCGTTGAAACTCAAACGGACTGACGCCGTTAGAAAGTCAATGAAATGTGGTTTTGGAAACTGTCGCTATTTCTTGAGCGCGCTATAACGGCTAGGATTGGTCACACAGTAAAAAAATGACTTTCTTATGTCAATTCTTAAATGAAGCGCTACCACAGCGTCCAGTGTGATCGCTGAGTTTCAGCAATCATGTCAAATTAAGAAGAATGTTATTTTTTGGAGTCCAATTGTCTCACTTTCACATTTATAGGGTCACAGTCCATAATCAGTTCAATTAAGTCCCACAGTCAATCATTTCGCTGTTAAAAGCCATACAACCTAGTAATACCTGAAAAATATCAAGGAATACATGTTGGAACGAATATGTGACTCAACCGTTGTAACTCAAACGGATTAAAACTGTTAGAAAGTCAATAAAATGTAGTTTTGGAAACTGTCGCTATTTCTTGAGCGCGCTATAACGGCTAGGATTGGTCACACAGTAAAAAATGACTTTCTTATGTTAATTCTTAAATGAAGCGCTACCACAGCGTCCAGTGTAGTCGCTGAGTTCCGTCAATCATGTCAAATTAAAAAGAATGTTATTTCTTGGAGTCCACTTGTCTCACTTATAACATTTAGAAAGTCACAGACTAAAATCAGTTCAATTTAGTCCCACAGTCGTTCGTTTCACTGTTAAAAGCGATGCAACCTAGTATTAGCGGAAAAATATCGCTAAATACATGTTGGTACGAATATGTGATCCAATCGTTGTAACTCAAACGGACTGACACCGTTAGAAATTCAATGAAATGTAGTTTTTGAAACTGTCGCTATTTCCTCAGCGCGTGATAACGGCTAGGAAGGCTCCCACAGTAAAAAATGACTTATTAATCTAAATTTTTAAATAAAGCGCTACCACAGAGCCCAGTGTAATCGTTGAGTTCCGCCAATCACGTCAAATTAAGAAGAATGTTATTTCTTGGAGTCCAATTGTCTCACTTTTACATTAATAGGGTCACAGTCCATAATCAGTTCAATTAAGTCCCACAGTCAATTATTTCGCTGTTGAAAGCCATACAACCTAGTATTACCTGAAAAATATCAAAAATACATGTTGGTACGAATATGTGACTCAACTGTTGTAACTCAAACGGATTGATATTGTTAGAAAGTCAATGAAATGTAGTTTTTGAAACTGTCGCCATTTCTTTGGCGCGTGATAACGGCTAGGATTGCTCCCACAGTAAAAAGTGACTTATTAATCTAAATTTTTAAATGAAGCGCATACCACAGAGCCCAGTGAAATCGTTGAGTTCCGCCAATCACGTCAAATTAAGAAGAATGTTATTTCTTGGAGTCCAATTGTCTCACTTTCACATTTATAGGGTCTCAGTCCATAATCAGTTCAAATAAGTCCCACAGTCAATCGTTTCGCTGTTGAAAGCGATGCAACCTAGTAATATGAGAAAAATATTGCTAAATACATGTTGGTACGAATATGTGACCCAGCCGTTGAAACTCAAACGGACTGACGCCGTTAGAAAGTCAATGAAATGTGGTTTTGGAAACTGTCGCTATTTCTTGAGCGCGCTATAACGGCTAGGATTGGTCACACAGTAAAAAAATGACTTTCTTATGTCAATTCTTAAATGAAGCGCTACCACAGCGTCTAGTGTAATCGCTGAGTTTCGGCAATCATTTCAAATTAAGAAGAATGTTATTTCTTGAAGTCCAATTGTCTCGCTTTCACATTTACAGGGTCACAGTCCAAAGTTAGTTCAATTAAGTCCCACAGTCAATCATTTCGCTGTTAAAAGCCATACAACCTAGTAATACCTGAAAAATATCAAGGAATACATGTTGGAACGAATATGTGACTCAACCGTTGTAACTCAAACGGATTAAAACTGTTAGAAAGTCAATAAAATGTAGTTTTGGAAACTGTCGCTATTTCTTGAGCGCGCTATAACGGTTAGGATTGGTCACACAGTAAAAAATGACTTTCTTATGTTAATTCTTAAATGAAGCGCTACCACAGCGTCCAGTGTAGTGGCTGAGTTCCGGCAATCATGTCAAATTAAAAAGAATGTTATTTCTTGGAGTCCACTTGTCTCACTTATAACATTTAGAAAGTCACAGACTAAAATCAGTTCAATTTAGTCCCACAGTCGTTCGTTTCACTGTTAAAAGCGATGCAACCTAGTATTAGCGGAAAAATATCGCTAAATACATGTTGGTACGAATATGTGATCCAATCGTTGTAACTCAAACGGACTGACACCGTTAGAAAGTCAATGAAATGTAGTTTTTGAAACTGTCGCTATTCCCTCAGCGCGTGATAACGGCTAGGAAGGCTCCCACAGTAAAAAATGACTTATTAATCTAAATTTTTAAATGAAGCGCTACCACAGAGCCCAGTGTAATCGTTGAGTTCCGCCAATCACGTCAAATTAAGAAGAATGTTATTTCTTGGAGTCCAATTGTCTCACTTTTACATTAATAGGGTCACAGTCCATAATCAGTTCAATTAAGTCCCACAGTCAATTATTTCGCTGTTGAAAGCCATACAACCTAGTATTACCTGAAAAATATCAAAAATACATGTTGGTACGAATATGTGACTCAACTGTTGTAACTCAAACGGATTGATATTGTTAGAAAGTCAATGAAATGTAGTTTTTGAAACTGTCGCCATTTCTTTGGCGCGTGATAACGGCTAGGATTGCTCCCACAGTAAAAAGTGACTTATTAATCTAAATTTTTAAATGAAGCGCATACCACAGAGCCCAGTGAAATCGTTGA
Source organism: Hydractinia symbiolongicarpus (assembly GCF_029227915.1). Classification (NCBI taxonomy): domain Eukaryota; kingdom Metazoa; phylum Cnidaria; class Hydrozoa; order Anthoathecata; family Hydractiniidae; genus Hydractinia; species Hydractinia symbiolongicarpus. The sequence continues at coordinate 1,265,131 of NC_079880.1, forward strand.
GTTCCGCCAATCACGTCAAATTAAGAAGAATGTTATTTCTTGGAGTCCAATTGTCTCACTTTCACATTTATAGGGTCTCAGTCCATAATCAGTTCAAATAAGTCCCACAGTCAATCGTTTCGCTGTTGAAAGCGATGCAACCTAGTAATATGAGAAAAATATTGCTAAATACATGTTGGTACGAATATGTGACCCAACCGTTGAAACTCAAACGGACTGACGCCGTTAGAAAGTCAATGAAATGTGGTTTTGGAAACTGTCGCTATTTCTTAAGCGCGCTATAACGGCTAGGATTGGTCACACAGTAAAAAAATGACTTTCTTATGTCAATTCTTAAATGAAGCGCTACCACAGCGTCTAGTGTAATCGCTGAGTTTCGGCAATCATGTCAAATTAAGAAGAAAGTTATTTTTTGGAGTCCAATTGTCTCACGTTCACATTTATAGGGTCACAGTCCATAATCAGTTCAATTAAGTCCCACAGTCAATCATTTCGCTGTTAAAAGCCATACAACCTAGTAATACCTGAAAAATATCAAGGAATACATGTTGGTACGAATATGTGACTCAACCGTTGTAACTCAAACGGATTAATACTGTTAGAAAGTCAATAAAATGTACTTTTGGAAACTGTCGCTATTTCTTGAGCGCGCTATAACGGCTAGGATTGGTCACACAGTAAAAAAATGACTTTCGTATGTTAATTCTTAAATGACGCGCTACCACAGCGTCCAGTGTAGTCGCTGAGTTCCGGCAATCATGTCAAATCAAAAAGAATGTTATTTCTTGGAGTCCAATTGTCTCACTTTCACATTTATAGGGTCTCAGTCCATAATCAGTTCAATTAAGTCCCACAGTCAATCGTTTCGCTGTTGAAAGCCATAGAACCTAGTAATACCTGAAAAATATAAAAAAATACATATTGGTACGAATATGTGACTCAACCGTTGTAACTCAAACGGATTAATACTGTTAGAAAGTCAATAAAATGTAGTTTTGGAAACTGTCCCTATTTCTTGAGCGCGCTATAACGGCTAGGATTGGTCACACAGTAAAAAAATGACTTTCGTATGTTAATTCTTAAATGACGCGCTACCACAGCGTCCAGTGTAGTCGCTGAGTTCCGGCAATCATGTCAAATTAAAAAGAATGTTATTTCTTGGAGTCCAATTGTCTCACTTTCACATTTATAGGGTCTCAGTCCATAATCAGTTCAATTAAGTCCCACAGTCAATCGTTTCGCTGTTGAAATCCATAAAACCTAGTAATACCTGAAAAATATAAAAAAATACATATTGGTACGAATATGTGACTCAACTGTTGTAACTCAAACGGATTGATACTGTTAGAAAGTCAATGAAATGTAGTTTTTGAAACTGTCGCTATTTCTTCAGGGCGTGATAACGGCTAGGATTGCTCCCAAAGTAAAAATGACTTATTAATCTAAATTTTTGAATGAAGCGCTACCACAGGGCCCAGTGTAATCGTTGAGTACCGCCAATCACGTCAAATTAAGAAGAATGTTATTTCTTGGAGTCCAATTGTCTCACTTATAACATTTATAAGGTCACAGACCAAAATCAGTTCAATTTAGTCCCAAAATCAATCGTTTCACTGTTGAAATCCATAAAACCTAGTAATACCTGAAAAATATAAAAAAATACATATTGGTACGAATATGTGACTCAACTGTTGTAACTCAAACGGATTGATACTGTTAGAAAGTCAATGAAATGTAGTTTTTGAAACTGTCGCTATTTCTTCAGGGCGTGATAACGGCTAGGATTGCTCCCACGGTAAAAAAATGACTTTCTTATCTTAATTCTTAAATAAAGCCCTACCACAGCGCCCAGTGTAATCGCTGAGTTTCGGCAATCATGTCAAACTAGGAAGAATGTTGTTTCTGGGAGTCCAATTGTCTCATTTATCACATTTATCAGGTCACAGTCCAAAGTTATATCAATGAATTCCCACAGTCAATCGTTTCATTGTTAAAGGCGATGCAACCTAGTAATATCGGAAAAATATCGCTAAATACATGTTGGTACGAATATGTGATCCAACCGTTGTAACTCAAACGGACTGACACCGTTAGAAAGTCAATGAAATGTAGTTTTTGAAACTGTCGCTATTTCTTCAGCGCGTGATAACGGCTAGGATTTCTCCCACAGTAAAAAATGACTTATTAATCTAAATTTTTAAATGAAGCGCTACCACAGAGCCCAGTGTAATCGTTGAGTTCCGCCAATCACGTCAAATTAAGAAGAATGTTATTTCTTGGAGTCCAATTGTCTCACTTTCACATTTATAGGGTCACAGTCCATAATCAGTTCAATTATGTCCCACAGTCAATCATTTCGCTGTTGAAAGCCATACAACCTAGTAATACCTGAAAAATATCAAAAAATACATGTTGGTACGAATATGTGACTCAACTGTTGTAACTCAAACGGATTGATACTGTTAGAAAGTCAATGAAATGTAGTTTTTGAAACTGTCGCTATTTATTCAGCGCGCGATAACGGCTAGGATTGGTCCCACAGTAAAAATGACTTATTTATCTAAATTCTTAAATGAAGCTCTACCAGAGCGCCCAGTGTAATCGCTGAGTTCCGGCAATCATGTCAAGTTAAAAAGAATGTTATTTCTTGGAGTCCACTTGTCTCACTTATAACATTTATAAGATCACAGACCAAAATCAGTTCAATTTAGTCCCAAAATCAATCGTTTCACTGTTAAAAGCGATGCAACCTAGTAATATATGAAAAATATCGCTAAATACATGTTGGTGCGAATATATGACCCAACCGTTGTAACTCATACGGACTGACACCGTTAGAAAGTCAATGAAATGTAGTTTTTGAAACTGTTGCTGTTTCTTCAGCGCGCGATAACGGCTAGGATTGGTCCTACGGTAAAAAAATGACTTTCTTATCTTAATTCTTAAATAAAGCGCTACCACAGCGCCCAGTGTAATCGCAGAATTTCGGCAATCATGTCAAATTAAGAAGAATGTTATTTCTTGGAGTCCAATTGTCTCATTTATCACATTTATCAGGTCACCGTCCAAAGTTATATCAATGAAGTCCCACAGTCAATCGTTTCATTGTTAAAGGCGATGCAACCTAGTAATATCGGAAAAATATCGCTAAATACACGTTGGTACGAATATGTGATCCAACCGTTGTAACTCAAACGGACTGACACTGTTAGAAAGTCAATGAAATGTAGTTTTTGAAACTGTCGCTATTTCTTCAGCGCGTGATAACGGCTAGGAATGATACCACAGTAAGAAAATGACTTTTTTTTATCTTAATTCTTAAATAAAGCGCTACCGCAGCGCCCAGTGTAATCGCTGAGTTCCGGCAATAATGTCAAATTAAAAAAAATGTTATTTCTTGGAGCCCACTTGTCTCTCTTATAACCTTTATAACGTCACAGATCAAAATCAGTTACATTTAGTCTCACAGTCGATCGTTTCACTGTTAAAAGCGATGCAACCTAGTAATATGAGAAAAATATCGCTAAATACATGTTGGTACGAATATGTGACGCAATAGTTGTAACGGAAGCGGATTGATACCGTTAGAAAATCAATAAAATGTAGTTTTTGAAACTGTCGTTATTTCTTCAGCGCGCGCTAATGGCTAGGATTGGTCCTACAGCAAAAAAATGACTTTTTTATCTTTATTTTTAATTGAAACGCTACCACAGCGCCCAGTGTAATGGCTAAATTCCGGCAATTATGTCAAGAAGAATGTTATTTCTTAGAGTCCAATTTTCTCATTTATCACATTGATGAGGTCACAGTCCAAAGTTAGTTTAATTAAGTCCCACAGTCAATCGTTTCACTTTTAAAAGCGATGCAACCTAGTAATATCAGATAAATATCGTTAACTACATGTTGGTACGAAAATGTGACCCAGCCATTGAAACTCAAACGGAATGACACCGTTAGAAAGTCAGTGAAATGTAGTATTTGAAACTGTCTCTATTTCTTCGGCGTGCGCTGACGCCTAGGATTGGTCCCACAGTAAAAAATGACTTTTTTATCTTAATTTTTAATTGAAGCGCTACCACAGCGCCCAGTGTAATTTCTAATTTCCGGCAATCATGTCAAATTAAGAAGAATGTTATTTCTTGGAGTCCAATTTTCTCATTTATGACATCGATCAGGTCACAGTCCAAAGTTAGTTCAATTAAGTCCCACAGTCAATCGTTTCACTGTTAAAAGCGATGCAACCTAGTAATATCAGATAAATATCGCTAAATACATGTTGATGCGAATATGTGACCAAACCGTTGAAACTCAAACGGACAGACACCGTAAGAAAGTCAGTGAAATGTAGTATTTGAAACTGTCTCTATTTCTTCAGCGCGCGCTAATGGCTAGGATTGGTCCCACAGTGAAAAATGACTTATTTATCTAAATTCTTAAATGAAACGCTACCACAGTGCCCAGTGTAATCGCTGAGTTCCGGCAATCATGTCAAGTTAAAAAGAATGATATTTCTTGGAGTCCACATGTCTCACTTATAACATTTAGAAGGACCCACACTAAAATCAGTTCAATTAAGTCCCACAGTCAATCACTTCGCTGTTAAAAGCCATACAACCTAGTAATATCGGAAAAATATCAAGGAATACATGTTGGTACGAATATGTGACTCAACCGTTGTAACTCAAACGGATTAATACTGTTAGAAAGTCAATAAAATGTAGTTTTGGAAACTGTTGCTATTTCCTCAGCGCGTGATAACGGCTAGGAAGGCTCCCACAGTAAAAAATGACTTATTAATCTAAATTTTTAAATGAAGCGCTACAACAGAGCCCAGTGTAATCGTTGAGTTCCGCCAATCACGTCAAATTAAGAAGAATGTTATTTCTTGGAGTCCAATTGTCTCACTTTTACATTTATAGGGTCACAGTTCATAATCAGTTCAATTAAGTCCCACAGTCAAATATTTCGCTGTTGAAAGCCATACAACCTAGTATTACCTGAAAAATATCAAAAAATACATGTTGGTACGAATATGTGACTCAACTGTTGTAACTCAAACGGATTGATATTGTTAGAAAGTCAATGAAATGTAGTTTTTGAAACTGTCGCCATTTCTTCAGCGCGTGATAACGGCTAGGATTGCTCCCACAGTAAAAAATGACTTATTAATCTAAATTTTTTAAATGAAGCGCATACCACAGAGCCCAGTGTAATCGTTGAGTTCCGCCAATCACGTCAAATTAAGAAGAATGTTATTTCTTGGAGTCCAATTGTCTTACTTTCACATTTATAGGGTCTCAGTCCATAATCAGTTCAATTAAGTCCCACAGTCAATCGCTTCACTGTTAAAAGCGATGCAACCTAGTAATATCAGATAAATATCGCTAAATACATGTTAATGCGAATATGTGACCAAACCGTTGAAACTCAAACGGACTGACACCGTTAGAAAGTCAGTGAAATGTAGTATTTGAAACTGTCTCTATTTCTTCAGCGCGCGCTAATGGCTAGGATTGGTCCCACAGTGAAAAATGACTTATTTATCTAAATTCTTAAATGAAAGGCCACCACAGCGCCCAGTGTAATCGATGAGTTCCGGCAATCATGTCAAGTTAAAAAGAATGACATTTCTTGGAGTCCACATGTCTCACTTATAACATTTAGAAGGTCCCACACTAAAATCAGTTCAATTTAGTTCCACAGTCATTCGTTTCACTGTTAAAAGCGATGCAACCTAGTAATATGAGAAAAATATTGCTAAATACATGTTGGTACGAATATGTGACCCAACCGTTGAAACTCAAACGGACTGACGCCGTTAGAAAGTCAATGAAATGTAGTTTTGGAAACTGTCGCTATTTCTTGAGCGCGCTATAACGGCTAGGATTGGTCACACAGTAAAAAAATGACTTTCTTATTTTAATTCTTAAATGAAGCGCTACGGCAGCGTCCAGTGTAATCGCTGAGTTCCGGCAATCATGTCAAATTAAAAAGAATGTTATTTCTTGGAGTCCACTTGTCTCACTTATAACATTTATAAGGTCACAGACTAAAATCAGTTCAATTTAGTCCCACAGTCGTTCGTTTCACTGTTAAAAGCGATGCAACCTAGTATTATCAGATAAATATCGCTAAATACATGTTAATGCGAATATGTGACCAAACCGTTGAAACTCAAACGGACTGACACCGTTAGAAAGTCAGTGAAATGTAGTATTTGAAACTCTCTCTATTTCTTCAGCGCGCGCTAATGGCTAGGATTGGTCCCACAGTGAAAAATGACTTATTTATCTAAATTCTTAAATGAAAGGCCACCACAGCGCCCAGTGTAATCGCTGAGTTCCGGCAATCATGTCAAGTTAAAAAGAATGACATTTCTTGGAGTCCACATGTCTCACTTATAACATTTAGAAGGTCCCACACTAAAATCAGTTCAATTTAGTTCCACAGTCATTCGTTTCACTGTTAAAAGCGATGCAACCTAGTAATATGAGAAAAATATTGCTAAATACATGTTGGTACGAATATGTGACCCAACCGTTGAAACTCAAACGGACTGACGCCGTTAGAAAGTCAATGAAATGTAGTTTTGGAAACTGTCGCTATTTCTTGAGCGCTTTAACGGCTAGGATTGGTCACACAGTAGAAAAATGACTTTCTTATTTTAATTCTTAAATGAAGCGCTACCACAGCGTCCAGTGTAATCGCTGAGTTCCGGCAATCATGTCAAATTAAAAAAAATGTTATTTCTTGGAGTCCACTTGTCTCACTTATAACATTTATAAGGTCACAGACTAAAATCAGTTCAATTTAGTCCCACAGTCGTTCGTTTCACTGTTAAAAGCGATGCAACCTAGTATTATCGGAAAAATATCGCTAAATACATGTTGGTACGAATATGTGATCCAATCGTTGTAACTCAAACGGACTGACACCGTTAGAAAGTCAATGAAATGTAGTTTTTGAAACTGTCGCTATTTCCTCAGCGCGTGATAACGGCTAGGAAGGCTCCCACAGTAAAAAATGACTTATTAATCTAAATTTTTAAATGAAGCGCTACCACAGAGCCCAGTGTAATCGTTGAGTTCTGCCAATCACGTCAAATTAAGAAGAATGTTATTTCTTGGATTCCAATTGTCTCACTTTTACATTTATAGGGTCACAGTCCATAATCAGTTCAATTAAGTCCCACAGTCAATCGCTTCATTGTTGAAAGCCATACAACTTAGTATTACCTGAAAAATATCAAAAAATACATGTTGGTACGAATATGTGACTCAACTGTTGTAACTCAAATGGATTGATATTGTTAGAAAGTCAATGAAATGTAGTTTTTGAAACTGTCGCCATTTCTTCAGCGCGTGATAACGGCTAGGATTGCTCCCACAGTAAAAAATGACTTATTAATCTAAATTTTTAAATGAAGCGCATACCACAGAGCCCAGTGTAATCGTTGAGTTCCGCCAATCACGTCAAATTAAGAAGAATGTTATTTCTTGGAGTCCAATTGTCTCACTTTCACATTTATAGGGTCTCAGTCCATAATCAGTTCAATTAAGTCCCACAGTCAATCGTTTCCCTGTTGAAAGCCATAAAACCTAGTAATACCTGAAAAATATAAAAAAATACATATTGGTACGAATATGTGACTCAACTGTTGCAACTCAAACGGATTGATACTGTTAGAAAGTCAATGAAATGTAGTTTTTGAAACTGTCGCTATTTCTTCAGCGCGTGATAACGGCTAGGATTGCTCCCAAAGTAAAAATGACTTATTAATCTAAATTTTTGAATGAAGCGCTACCACAGGGCCCAGTGTAATCGTTGAGTTCCGCCAATCACATCAAATTAAGAAGAATGTTATTTCTTGGAGTCCAATTGTCTCACTTTCAAATTTATAGGGTCTCAGTTTATAATCAGTTCAATTAAGTCCCACAGTCAATCGTTTCGCTGTTGAAAGCCATAAAACCTAGTAATACCTGAAAAATATCAAAAAATACATGTTGGTACGAATATGTGACTCAACTGTTGTAACTCAAACGGATTGATACTTTTAGAAAGTCAATGAAATGTAGTTTTTGAAACTGTCGCTATTTTTTAAGCGCGCGATAACGGCTAGGATTGCTCCCACAGTAAAAAATGACTTATTTATCTAAATTCTTAAATGAAGGCGCTTCCACAGCGCCCAGTATAATCGCTGAGTTCCGGCAATCATGTCAAGTTAAAAAGAATGTTATTTCTTGGAGTCCAATTGTCTCACTTTTACATTTATAGGGTCACAGTCCATAATCAGTTCAATTAAGTCCCACAGTCAATCGCTTCACTGTTGAAAGCCATACAACCTAGTATTACCTAAAAAATATCAAAAAATACATGTTGGTACGAATATGTGACTCAACTGTTGTAACTCAAATGGATTGATATTGTTAGAAAGTCAATGAAATGTAGTTTTTGATACTGTCGCCATTTCTTCAGCGCGTGATAACGGCTAGGATTGCTCCCACAGTAAAAAATGACTTATTAATCTAAATTTTTAAATGAAGCGCATACCACAGAGCCCAGTGTAATCGTTGAGTTCCGCCAATCACGTCAAATTAAGAAGAATGTTATTTCTTGGAGTCCAATTGTCTCACTTTCACATTTATAGGGTCTCAGTCCATAATCAGTTCAATTAAGTCCCACAGTCAATCGTTTCGCTGTTGAAAGCCATAAAACCTAGTAATACCTGAAAAATATAAAAAAATACATATTGGTACGAATATGTGACTCAACTGTTGTAACTCAAACGGATTGATACTGTTAGAAAGTCAATGAAATGTAGTTTTTGAAACTGTCGCTAATTCTTCAACGCGTGATAACGGCTAGGATTGCTCCCACAGTAAAAAATGACTTATTAATCTAAATTTTTAAATGAAGCGCTACCACAGGGCCCAGTGTAATCGTTGAGTTCCGCCAATCACGTCAAATTAAGAAGAATGTTATTTCTTGGAGTCCAATTGTCTCACTTTCAAATTTATCCGGTCTCAGTTTATAATCAGTTCAATTAAGTCCCACAGTCAATCGTTTCGCTGTTGAAAGCCATAAAACCTAGTAATACCTGAAAAATATCAAAAAATACATGTTGGTACGAATATGTGACTCAACTGTTGTAACTCAAACGGATTGATACTTTTAGAAAGTCAATGAAATGTAGTTTTTGAAACTGTCGCTATTTTTTAAGCGCGCGATAACGGCTAGGATTGCTCCTACAGTAAAAAATGACTTATTTATCTAAATTCTTAAATGAAGGCGCTTCCACAGCGCCCAGTATAATCGCTGAGTTCCGGAAATCATGTCAAGTTAAAAAGAATGTTATTTCTTGGAGTCCAATTTTCTCACTTTTACATTTATAGGGTCACAGTCCATAATCAGTTCAATTAAGTCCCACAGTCAATCGCTTCACTGTTGAAAGCCATACAACCTAGTATTACCTAAAAAATATCAAAAAATACATGTTGGTACGAATATGTGACTCAACTGTTGTAACTCAAATGGATTGATATTGTTAGAAAGTCAATGAAATGTAGTTTTTGATACTGTCGCCATTTCTTCAGCGCGTGATAACGGCTAGGATTGCTCCCACAGTAAAAAATGACTTATTAATCTAAATTTTTTAATGAAGCGCATACCACAGAGCCCAGTGTAATCGTTGAGTTCCGCCAATCACGTCAAATTAAGAAGAATGTTATTTCTTGGAGTCCAATTGTCTCACTTCCACATTTATAGGGTCTCAGTCCATAATCAGTTCAATTAAGTCCCACAGTCAATCGTTTCGCTGTTGAAAGCCATAAAACCTAGTAATACCTGAAAAATATAAAAAAATACATATTGGTACGAATATGTGACTCAACTGTTGTAACTCAAACGGATTGATACTGTTAGAAAGTCAATGAAATGTAGTTTTTGAAACTGTCGCTAATTCTTCAGCGCGTGATAACGGCTAGGATTGCTCCCAAAGTAAAAATGACTTATTAATCTAAATTTTTGAATGAAGCGCTACCACAGGGCCCAGTGTAATCGTTGAGTTCCGCCAATCACGTCAAATTAAGAAGAATGTTATTTCTTGTAGTCCAATTGTGTCACTTTCAAATTTATAGGGTCTCAGTTTAAAATCAGTTCAATTAAGTCCCACAGTCAATCGTTTCGCTGTTGAAAGCCATAAAACCTAGTAATACCTGAAAAATATCAAAAATTACATGTTGGTACGAATATGTGACTCAACTGTTGTAACTCAAACGGATTGATATTGTTAGAAAGTCAATGAAATGTAGTTTTTGAAACTGTCGCTATTTTTTAAGCGCGCGATAACGGTTAGGATTGCTCCCACAGTAAAAAATGACTTATTTATCTAAATTCTTAAATGAAGCGCTTCCACAGCGCCCAGTATAATCGCTGAGTTCCGGCAATCATGTCAAGTTAAAAAGAATGTTATTTCTTGGAGTCCACTTGTCTCACTTATAACATTTATAAGGTCACAGACCAAAATCAGTTCAATTTATTCCCAAAATCAATCGTTTCACTGTTAAAAGCGATGCAACCTAGTAATATCGGAAAAATATCGCTAAATACATGTTGGTACGAATATGTGATCCAACTGTTGTAACTCAAACGGACTGACACCGTTAGAAAGTCAATGAAATGTAGTTTTTGAAACTGTCGCTATTTCTTCAGCGCGTGATAACGGCTAGGATTTCTCCCACAGTAAAAAATGACTTATTAATCTAAATTTTTAAATAAAGCGCTACCACAGAGCCCAGTGTAATCATTGAGTTCCGCCAATCACGTCAAATTAAGAAGAATGTTATTTCTTGGAGTCCAATTGTCTCACTTTCACATTTATAGAGTCACAGTCCATAATCAGTTCAATTATGTCCCACAGTCAATCATTTCGCTGTTGAAAGCCATACAACCTAGTAATACCTGAAAAATATCAAAAATACATGTTGGTACGAAAATGTGACTCAACTGTTGTAACTCAAACGGATTGATACTGTTAGAAAGTCAATGAAATGTAGTTTTTGAAACTGTCGCTGTTTCTTCAGCGCGTGATAACGGCTAGGATTGCTCCCAAAGTAAAAATGACTTATTAATCTAAATTTTTGAATGAAGCGCTACCACAGGGCCCAGTGTAATCGTTGAGTTCCGCCAATCACGTCAAATTAAGAAGAATGTTATTTCTTGTAGTCCAATTGTGTCACTTTCAAATTTATAGGGTCTCAGTTTATAATCAGTTCAATTTAGTCCCACAGTCAATCGTTTCGCTGTTGAAAGCCATAAAACCTAGTAATACCTGAAAAATATCAAAAATTACATGTTGGTACGAATATGTGACTCAACTGTTGTAACTCAAACGGATTGATATTGTTAGAAAGTCAATGAAATGTAGTTTTTGAAACTGTCGCTATTTTTTAAGCGCGCGATAACGGTTAGGATTGCTCCCACAGTAAAAAATGACTTATTTATTTAAATTCCTAAATGAATCGCTTCCACAGCGCCCAGTATAATCGCTGAGTTCCGGCAATCATGTTAAGTTAAAAAGAATGTTATTTCTTGGAGTCCACTTGTCTCACTTATAACATTTATAAGGTCACAGACCAAAATCAGTTCAATTTATTCCCAAAATCAATCGTTTCACTGTTAAAAGCGATGCAACCTAGTAATATCGGAAAAATATCGCTAAATACATGTTGGTACGAATATGTGATCCAACTGTTGTAACTCAAACGGACTGACACCGTTAGAAAGTCAATGAAATGTAGTTTTTGAAACTGTCGCTATTTCTTCAGCGCGTGATATCGGCTAGGATTTCTCCCACAGTAAAAAATGACTTATTAATCTAAATTTTTAAATGAAGCGCTACCACAGAGCCCAGTGTAATCGTTGAGTTCCGCCAATCACGTCAAATTAAGAAGAATGTTATTTCTTGGAGTCCAATTGTCTCACTTTCACATTTATAGAGTCACAGTCCATAATCAGTTCAATTATGTCCCACAGTCAATCATTTCGCTGTTGAAAGCCATACAACCTAGTAATACCTAAAAAATATCAAAAATACATGTTGGTACGAAAATGTGATTCAACTGTTGTAACTCAAACGGATTGATACTGTTAGAAAGTCAATGAAATGTAGTTTTTGAAACTGTCGCTATTTCTTCAGCGCGTGATAACGGTTAGGATTGCTCCCACAGTAAAAAATGACTTATTTATTTAAATCCTTAAATGAATCGCTTCCACAGCGCCCAGTATAATCGCTGAGTTCCGGCAATCATGTCAAGTTAAAAAGAATGTTATTTCTTGGAGTCCACTTGTCTCACTTATAACATTTATAAGGTCACAGACCAAAATCAGTTCAATTTATTCCCAAAATCAATCGTTTCACTGTTAAAAGCGATGCAACCTAGTAATATCGGAAAAATATCGCTAAATACATGTTGGTACGAATATGTGATCCAACTGTTGTAACTCAAACGGACTGACACCGTTAGAAAGTCAATGAAATGTAGTTTTTGAAACTGTCGCTATTTCTTCAGCGCGTGATATCGGCTAGGATTTCTCCCACAGTAAAAAATGACTTATTAATCTAAATTTTTAAATGAAGCGCTACCACAGAGCCCAGTGTAATCGTTGAGTTCCGCCAATCACGTCAAATTAAGAAGAATGTTATTTCTTGGAGTCCAATTGTCTCACTTTCACATTTATAGAGTCACAGTCCATAATCAGTTCAATTATGTCCCACAGTCAATCATTTCGCTGTTGAAAGCCATACAACCTAGTAATACCTGAAAAATATCAAAAATACATGTTGGTACGAAAATGTGATTCAACTGTTGTAACTCAAACGGATTGATACTGTTAGAAAGTCAATGAAATGTAGTTTTTGAAACTGTCGCTATTTCTTCAGCGCGTGATAACGGCTAGGATTGCTCCCAAAGTAAAAATGACTTATTAATCTAAATTTTTGAATGAAGCGCTACCACAGAGCCCAGTGTAATCGTTGAGCTCCGCCAATCACGTCAAGTTAAAAAGAATGTTATTTCTTGCAGTCCAATTGTCTCACTTTCACATTTATAGGGTCTCAGTTTATAATCAGTTCAATTAAGTCCCACAGTCAATCGTTTCGCTGTTGAAAGCCATAAAACCTAGTAATATCTGAAAAATATCAAAAAATTCATGTTGGTACGAATATGTGACTCAACTGTTGTAACTCAAACGGATTAATACTGTTAGAAAGTCAATGAAATGTAGTTTTTGAAACTGTCGCTATTTCTTCAGCGCGCGATAACGGCTAGGATTGGTCCCACAGTAAAAAATGCCTTATTTATCTAAATTCTTAAATGAAGCGCTACCACAGGGCCCAGTGTAATCGCTGAGTTCCGGCAATCATGTCAAGTTAAAAAGAATGTTATTTCTTGGAGTCCACTTGTCTCACTTATAACATTTATAAGGTCACAGACCAAAATCAGTTCAATTTAGTCCCAAAATCAATCGTTTCACTGTTAAAAGCGATGCAACCTAGTAATATCGGAAAAATATCGCTAAATACATGTTGGTACGAATATGTGATCCAACTGTTGTAACTCAAACGGACTGACACCGTTAGAAAGTCAATGAAATGTAGTTTTTGAAACTGTCGCAATTTCTTCAGCGCGTGATAACGGCTAGGATTTCTCCCACAGTAAAAAATGACTTAATAATCTAAATTTTTAAATGAAGCGCTACCACAGAGCCCAGTGTAATCGTTGAGTTCCGCCAATCGCGTCAAATTAAGAAGAATGTTATTTCTTGGAGTCCAATTGTCTCACTTTCACATTTATAGAGTCGCAGTCCATAATCAGTTCAATTATGTCCCACAGTCAATCATTTCGCTGTTGAAAGCCATACAACCTAGTAATACCTGAAAAATATCAAAAAATACATGTTGGTACGATTATGTGCCTCAACTGTTGTAACTCAAACGGATTGATACTGTTAGAAAGTCACTGAAATGTAGTTTTTGAAACTGTCGCTATTTCTTCAGCGCGCGATAACGGCTAGGATTGGTCCCACAGTAAAAAATGACTTATTTATCTAAGTTCTTAAATGAAGCGCTACCACAGCGCCCAGTGTAATCGCTGAGTTCCGGCAATCATGTCAAGTTAAAAAGAATGTTACTTCTTGGAGTCCACTTGTCTCACTTATAACATTTATAAGGTCACAGACCAAAATCAGTTCAATTTAGTCCCAAAATCAATCGTTTCACTGTTAAAAGCGATGCAACCTAGTAATATGAGAAAAATATCGCTAAATACATGTTGGTGCGAATATATGACCCAACCGTTGTAACTCAAACGGACTGACACCGTTAGAAAGTCAATGAAATGTAGTTTTTGAAACTGTCGCTATTTCTTCTGCGCGCAAAAACGGCTAGGAATGGTCCCACAGTAAAAAAATGACTTATTTATCTAAGTTCTTAAATGAAGCGCTACCACAGCGCCCAGTGTAATCGCTGAGTTCGGCAATCATGTCAAGTTAAAAAGAATGTTACTTCTTGGAGTCCACTTGTCTCACTTATAACATTTATAAGGTCACAGACCAAAATCAGTTCAATTTAGTCCCAAAATCAATCGTTTCACTGTTAAAAGCGATGCAACCTAGTAATATGAGAAAAATATCGCTAAATACATGTTGGTGCGAATATATGACCCAACTGTTGTAACTCAAACGGACTGACACCGTTAGAAAGTCAATGAAATGTAGTTTTTGAAACTGTCGCTGTTTCTTCAGCGCGCGATAACGGCTAGGAGTGGTCCCACAGTAAAAAATGACTTTCTTATCTTAATTCTTAAATAAAGCGCTACCACAGCGCCCAGTGTAATCGCTGAGTTTCGGCAATCATGTCAAATTAAGAAGAATGTTATTTCTTGGAGTTCAATTGTCTCATTTATCACATTTATCAGGTCACAGTCCAAAGTTTTTTCAATGAAGTCCCACAGTCAATCATTTCGCTGTTAAAAGCCATACAACCTAGTAATACTTGAAAAATATCAAGAAATACATGTTGGTACGACTATGTGACTCAACCGTTGTAACTCAAACGGATTAATACTGTTAGAAAGTCAATGAAATGTAGTTTTTGAAACTGTCGGTATTTCCTCAGCGCGCGATAACGGCTAGGATTGCTCGCACAGTAAAAAATGACTTATTAATCTAAATTTTTAAATGAAACGCTACCACAGCGCTTAGTGTAATCGTTGAGTTCCGGCAATCACGTCAAATTAAGAAGAATGTTATTTCTCGGAGTCCACTTGTTTCATTTATAACATTTATAAGGTCACAGACCAAAATCAGTTCAATTTAGTCCCACAGTCAATCCTTTTACAGTTAAAAGCGATACAACCTAGTAGTATCAGAAAAACATCGCTAAATACATGTTGGTGCGAATATATGACCCAACCGTTGTAACTCAAACGGACTGACACCGTTAGAAGGTCAATGAAATGTAGTTTCTGAAACTGTCGCTATTTCTTCTGCGCGCAAAAACGGCTAGGAATGGTCCCACAGTAAAAAAAATGACTTTTTTATCTTAATTCTTAAATGAAGCGCTACCACAGCGCCCAGTGTAATCGCTGAGTTTCGGCAATCATGTCAAATTAAGAAGAATGTTATTTCTTGGAGTCCAATTGTCTCACTTATCCAATTTATCAGGTCACAGTCAAACGATAGCCCAATTAAGTCCCACATTCAATCGTTTCATTGTTAAAGGCGATGCAACCTAGTAATGTCGGAAAAATATCGCTAAATACATGTTGGTACAAATATGTGATCCAACCGTTGTAACTCAAACGGACTGACACCGTTAAAAAGTCAATGAAATGTAGTTTTTGAAACTGTCGCTATTTCCTCAGCGCGTGATAACGGCTAGGATTGCTCCCACAGTAAAAAATGACTTATTAATCTAAATTTTTAAATGAAGCGCTAACACAGAGCCCAGTGTAGTCGTTGAGTTCCGCCAATCACGTTAAGTTAAGAAAAATGTTATTTCTTGGAGTCCAATTTTCTCACTTTCACATTTATATGGTCACAGTCCATAATCAGTTCAATTAAGTCCCACAGTCAATCGTTTCGCTGTTGAAAGCCATACAACCTAGCAATACCTGAAAAATATCAAAAAACACATGTTGGTTCGAATATGTGACTCAACTGTTGTAACTCAAACGGATTGATACTGTTAGAAAGTCAATGAAATGTAGTTTTTGAAACTGTCGCTATTTCTTCCACGCGCGATAACGGATAGGATTGGTCCCTCAGTAAAGAATGACTTATTTATCTAAATTCTTAAATGAAGCGCTACCACAGCGCCCAGTGTAATCGCTGAGTTCCGGCAATCATGTCAAATTAAAAAGAATGTTATTTCTTGGAGTCCACTTGTCTCATTTATAACATTTATAAGGTCACAGACCAAAATTAGTTCAATTTAGTCCCACAGTCAATCGTTTCACTGTTAAAAGCGATGCAAGCTAGAAATATGAGAAAAATATCGCTAAATACATGTTGGTGCGAATATATGACCCAACCGTTGTAACGCAAACGGACTGACACCGTTAGAAAGTCAATGAAATGTAGTTTTTGAAACTGTCGGTGTTTCTTCAGCGCGCGATAACGGCCAGGATTAGTCCCACAGTAAAAAAATGACTTTCTTATCTTAATTCTTAAATGAAGCGCTACCACATCGCCCAGTGTAATCGCTGAGTTTCGGCAATCAATTCAAATTAAGAAGAATGTTATTTCTTGGAGTGCAATTGTCTCACTTTCACATTTATAGTGTCACAGTCTATAATCAGTTCAATTAAGTCCCACAGTCAATCGTTTCGCTGTTAAAAGCCATACAACCTAGTAATACCTGAAAAATGTCAAGAAATACAAGTTGGTACGAATATGTGATCCAACCGTTGTAACTCAAACGGACTGACACCGTTAGAAAGTCAATGAAAT
Source organism: Hydractinia symbiolongicarpus (assembly GCF_029227915.1). Classification (NCBI taxonomy): domain Eukaryota; kingdom Metazoa; phylum Cnidaria; class Hydrozoa; order Anthoathecata; family Hydractiniidae; genus Hydractinia; species Hydractinia symbiolongicarpus. The sequence goes on from NC_079880.1 coordinate 1,282,141, forward strand.
GTAGTTTTTGAAACTGTCGCTATTTCTTCAGAGCGCGATAACGGATAGGATTGGTCCCTCAGTAAAGAATGACTTATTTATCTAAACTCTTAAATGAAGCGCTACCACAGCGCCCAGTGTAATCGCTGAGTTCCGGCAATCATGTCAAATTAAAAAGAATGTTATTTCTTGGAGTCCACTTGTCTCATTTATAACATTTATAAGGTCACAGACCAAAATTAGTTCAATTTAGTCCCACAGTCAATCGTTTCACTGTTAAAAGCGATGCAACCTAGAAATATGAGAAAAATATCGCTAAATACATGTTGGTGCGAATATATGACCCAACCGTTGTAACGCAAACGGACTGACACCGTTAGAAAGTCAATGAAATGTAGTTTTTGAAACTGTCGGTGTTTCTTCAGCGCGCAATAACGGCCAGGATTAGTCCCACAGGAAAAAAATGACTTTCTTATCTTAATTCTTAAATGAAGCGCTACCACATCGCCCAGTGTAATCGCTGAGTTTCGGCAATCAATTCAAATTAAGAAGAATGTTATTTCTTGGAGTCCAATTGTCTCACTTTCACATTTATAGTGTCACAGTCCATAATCAGTTCAATTAAGTCCCACAGTCAATCGTTTCGCTGTTAAAAGCCATACAACCTAGTAATACCTGAAAAATGTCAAGAAATACAAGTTGGTACGAATATGTGATCCAACCGTTGTAACTCAAACGGACTGACACCGTTAGAAAGTCAATGAAATGTAGTTTTTGAAACTGTCGCTATTTCTTCAGAGCGCGATAACGGATAGGATTGGTCCCTCAGTAAAGAATGACTTATTTATCTAAATTCTTAAATGAAGCGCTACCATAGCGCCCAGTGTAATTGCTGAGTTCCGGCAATCAAGTCAAATTAAAAAGAATGTTATTTCTTGGAGTCCACTTGTCTCATTTATAACATTTATAAGGTCACAGACCAAAATTAGTTCAATTTAGTCCCACAGTCAATCATTTCACTGTTAAAAGCGATGCAACCTAGAAATATGAGAAAAATATCGCTAAATACATGTTGGTGCGAATATATGACCCAACCGTTGTAACGCAAACGGACTGACACCGTTAGAAAGTCAATGAAATGTAGTTTTTGAAACTGTCGGTGTTTCTTCAGCGCGCGATAACGGCCAGGATTAGTCCCACAGTAAAAAAATGACTTTCTTATCTTAATTCTTAAATGAAGCGCTACCACATCGCCCAGTGTAATCGCTGAGTTTCGGCAATCAATTCAAATTAAGAAGAATGTTATTTCTTGGAGTCCAATTGTCTCACTTTCACATTTATAGTGTCACAGTCCATAATCAGTTCAATTAAGTCCCACAGTCAATCGTTTCGCTGTTAAAAGCCATACAACCTAGTAATACCTGAAAAATGTCAAGAAATACAAGTTGGTACGAATATGTGATCCAACCGTTGTAACTCAAACGGACTGACACCGTTAGAAAGTCAATGAAATGTAGTTTTTGAAACTGTCGCTATTTCTTCAGAGCGCGATAACGGCTAGGATTGGTCCCACAGCAAATAATGACTTATTTATCTAAATTCTTAAATAAAGCGCTACCACAGCGACCAGTGTAATCTCTGAGTTTCGGCAATCTTGTCAAATTAAGAAGAATGTTATTTCTTGGAGTCCAATTGTCTCATTTATCACATTTATCAGGTCACAGTCCAAAGTTAGTTCAATTAAGTCTCACAGTCAATCTTTTCACTGTTATAAGCTATGCAACCTAGTAATATGAGAAAAATTTCGCTAAATACATGTTGGTACGAATATGTGACGCAATCGTTGTAACTGAAGCGGATTGATACCGTTCGAAAGTCAATGAAATGTAGTTTTTGAATCTGTCGCTATTTTTTCAGCGCGCGCTAATGGCTAGGATTGGTCCCACAGCAAAAAAATGACTCTTTTATCTTAATTTTTAATTGAAACGCTACCACAGCGCCCAGTGTAATTGTCAAATTTCGACAATCATGTCAAGTTAAGAAGAAGGTTATTTCTTGGAGTCCAATTTTCTCATTTCTCTCATCGATCAGGTCACAGTCCAAAGTTATTTCAATTAAGTCCCACAGTCATTCGTTTCACTGTTAAAAGCGATGCAACCTAGTAATGTGAGAAAAATATCGCTAAATACATGTTGGTACGAATATGTGACCCAACCGTTGAAACTCAAACGGACTGACACCGTTACAAATTCAATGAAATGTAGTTTTCGAAACTGTCGCTATTTTTTCAGAGCGCGATAACGGCTAGGATTGGTCCCACAGTAAAAAAATGACTTTCTTATGTTAATTCTTAAATGAAGCGCTACCACAGCGTCCAGTGTAATCGCTGAGTTTCGGCAATCAAGTCAAATTAAGAAGAATGTTATTTCTTGGAGAAAATTGTCTCACTTTCACATTTATAGGGTCACAGTCCATAATTAGTTCAATTAAGTCCCACAGTCAATCGTTTCGCTGTTAAAAGCCATACAACTTAGTAATACCTGAAAAATATCAAGAAATGCATGTTGGTACGAATATGTGACTCAAGCGTTGTAACTCGAACGGATTGATACTGTTAAAAAGTCAATGAAATGTAGTTTTTGAAACTGTCGCTTTTTCTTCAGCGCGCGATAACGGCTAGGATTGGTCCCACAGTAAAAAATAACTTTTTCATCTTAATTCTTAAATGAAGCGCTACCACAGCACCGAGTTCTTTTCTTTTTTTTTTTTTCTTTTTTTCTTTTCAATTTATTTAAAGTCGATTATTCACATATTTACAATAGTTTCCAAAAAAAAAGTAATTAAGAAAACTAATCTAAATCGACTAAATTTTTTTTATGTTTACAATTAAATAAAATCATTTTTTTTTATATATATAAACAATAATAACAACAAAGTTCTATAAGGGGACCATACATTCATCACAGTTACATTTAGATCCGTCCCACATTTTAATCGTGCTTTTAAAAACTTTAAGGTTGTCACATCGTTTCAAATGTGATGGTAGGTTATTCCAAATCTTTGGTCCCAGGGCTGATAAGCTATTAGTTCCAAAAGTCGCGGTCCTTTTCCTTAAGACTACCAAATTATTTGTATTTTGTTCTCTGACTGTCCCACCGTTATCATTTAAACAAAATATATCTTTCATAAAAAGAGGGCTGCTGTTATTTATAGTTTTAGAGATTTCTATACACAATGACCGTAAGCGATTTACATTCATGTGACTCTTGCTGGAATTTTCAAGTAAATTTTGGTATGTACTTACCGTATCATTATACAGAAATCTTAATGCTCGTTTTTGTATCATTTCGACTTTAGATAAAGATTTAGAAGAAGAAAAATGCCTTATAAGGGAACAATAATTGAAATTTGCGTAGATAAAACTTTGAACTAAAATATATTTTGCTTGAAAGGATAAGAAACTTCTAAATCGAAATAAGGCATTTAGTTGGGCTGATGCTTTGCGACACAAATCACTAACGTGTCTGTCAAAATTTAATTTATTGTCTATAGTCACACCTAATAATTTCACGTTATTTTCACTTTCAATAGTTTTATTTCCTATGTTAAATTTTAGACCTAAATTATCTGCCTTATTTTTTGTCAGAATTATCGAATGAAACTTTTCAGGGTTTGCAATCATTTTATTCTCTTTTAACCAGGAGAGGGCAGTTTTAGCTTCGTTTTCTAAAGTATTTATCAAATTAGGAATAGAATTTGAGAAGTTGGATATTGTGTTATCATCAGCGTAATTATGTAAGTTATATTTTTCTATAAAAAGAAACAAATCATTTATAAATGTATTGAATATGATAGGTCCCAAAATAGAACCTTGTGGTACACCAGATAAGATAATTTGAAATAGACTATAGATCCCATTTATTCGAGTGGCTTGCTCTCTATCAGTAAGATAAGATAGAATGAATTGAAGAGACTTATTGTCAAATCCGTAAGCAGCTAATTTCGCAATTAGTAAGTCATGTGGTACACAGTCAAAAGCTTTTGAAAGATCCATCAAAATCGCACCCACCACATAATTCTTATCAAGTTTACTCTTCCATTCCTCTATTAAGCGAATTAGTACTTGTTGGGTACTATAGCATTTCCTATAGGCGGAGAGAAAGGTCGACAATTTTGATTCCATATAAGCGGTTATTTGTTTTTTCATAACCCTTTCGTAAAATTTAGAAAAAACATTTAAAACACTGACAGGCCTGTAGTTTGATATTTTAGTTTTATCTTTTCCTCCCTTATCCAATGGCGTTACAGCAGCCCGCTTAGCTTTGCTTGGAAATTTGTTTGAAGCTATGCTACTATTTATAGCATCTGTTAGTGGCGTTACTAGGTGCCTTTTTGCTAATTTTGTCAGCTTTGATGGTATTGTATCTTCACCTGTTGATACTTTGGTGTTTAAATCATTAAACAGTTTAGAAATTGTATTTTCATGAACTTCTTGGAATGTGAAGTTCTCATTGTTGTTAGAATCATTGATTTCATTTATTTTAATGATACTTGGATGATTTTCAAAAGTATCAACAATTTCTTCAATCATTTTTGACTTATCATTTACATTCTTATATTTTATAGGTTTTGGTTTCATGCCACAAGAATTTTCTAAAATATTGATGTAGTATTCGTTGAAAAGTTTGGTTAGCTGTTTTTTATCAGTAACTAAACTTTCATTTTGAGCGATCGCTATATCTCCTTTGCTTATTCCACTTTTATTTGATATCAAGGGTTTAACAGTTTCCCAAAAGGTTTTTCTGGAAATAAAACCTGATTCTGTTACCCTTTTTGAAATGGTTTTTGATAGCCTTTTTGCGTAAATTTACACACTTGTTTCTCTGTTTCTTGTACGTGATTTTGTTTTCAGAAGTAGGATTTTTATTGTATTTATTTTTGAACCTAGACCTTGTATATATTGCCTTTTTAAACTCTTTTGTCATAAATGGTGCCTCGTTTCCACGCAGAGTTTTTTGCTCTGTGGGGCATGCTTTTCTATGATAGATGTGAAAACATTGGTGAGGTTTTCATAATTCAGTTCAGGATCTTTACTATTACAAATAAAATTTGCGTTCTCAACATCACGTAAAAAGTTGGCTTCATTAAAATTTTTGTAACTTCTGTAAATAATTTTCTTGGATGCTAAGCGTGGTAAATGAGATTTTAAAAATGTTGTTACCATATGATGATGATCACTTAATCCTGTTTCACATGTTAGTGTGTGTTGAAAACATCTGGGTCTATTTGTAAGAATGACATATATAGCTGTTCCGTTAGGACTAGCAAAACAAGTTTTGTTTTTGACAAGATTTTCAAGACTAAAAATATCACAGAAATTATTTAAGGTTTCGAAACCAGAATCGTTCGAGTTATGGCAATCGATATTTATATCACCCATAATTATTATGTTTTCGACTTTAGATAGAGCTTTATTTAAAGCTATCTCTAATTCCTCAAAAAAGTTGTTTAAGTTTAAATAATGAGGTGGTCTATAAATACTGATAACTGTCCATTTTTTATTTCTTATCGTTAATTCTGAGCAAATGATTTCATTATTTGTTATACCCAAATCATTAACTTGTCTACAGGCTATTCCGTTCTTAACATATTCAATTAACCCTCCTCCATTTTTGTTCCTATCTTTTCTAGTTCTAATATAGTTATCAATATAGAATTGTTCGTTTGGAAAACTCTCATCTAGTGTGGTTTCAGCAAATACAAAAAAATCAGGTGAAAATTTTGTCAGAATTTCTCTTGCATCAATTATTTTGTTTCTGAGACTATTAATGTTTAAATAGCCTAAAAGAGGATTGGAAGGGTACTTAATTCGTAATTTATATATTTCATCTAAAGAATTTTGGTGAGAATTATGTGTCGGATTTTGATCATTTCTATATTGACTCCCAACACATTCATCAGGAATATCAGATTTATTATCATCGCAAACTAGTCCAAGCCTGTTGAATACCCCTGCTGTGTAGTCGCTGAGTTTCGGCAATCATGTCAAATTAAGAACAATGTTATTTCTTGGAGTCCAATTGTCTCATTTATCACATTCATCAGGTCACAGTCCAAAGTTAGTTCAATTAAGTCCCACAGTCAATCGTTTCATTGTTAAAGGCGATGCAACCTAGTAATATCCGAAAAATATCGCTAAATACATGTTGGTACGTATATGTGATCCAACCGTTGCAACTCAAACGGACTGACACCATGAGAAAGTCAATGAAATGTAGTTTTTGAAACTGTCGCTATTTCTTCAGCGCGCGATAACGGCTAGGATTGGTCCCACAGTGAAGAATCACTTACTTATCTATTTTCTTAAATGAAGCGCTACCACAGCGCCCAGTGTAATCGCTGAGTTCCGGCAATCATGTCAAATTAAGAAGAATGTTATTTCTTGGAGAAAATTGTCTCACTTTCACATTTATAGGGTCACAGTCCATAATTAGTTCAATTAAGTCCCACAGTCAATCGTTTCGCTGTTAAAAGCCATACAACTTAGTAATACCTGAAAAATATCAAGAAATGCATGTTGGTACGAATATGTGACTCAAGCGTTGTAACTCGAACGGATTGATACTGTTAAAAAGTCAATGAAATGTAGTTTTTGAAACTGTCGCTTTTTCTTCAGCGCGCGATAACGGCTAGGATTGGTCCCACAGTAAAAAATAACTTTTTCATCTTAATTCTTAAATGAAGCGCTACCACAGCACCGAGTTCTTTTCTTTTTTTTTTTTTCTTTTTTTCTTTTCAATTTATTTAAAGTCGATTATTCACATATTTACAATAGTTTCCAAAAAAAAAGTAATTAAGAAAACTAATCTAAATCGACTAAATTTTTTTTATGTTTACAATTAAATAAAATCATTTTTTTTTATATATATAAACAATAATAACAACAAAGTTCTATAAGGGGACCATACATTCATCACAGTTACATTTAGATCCGTCCCACATTTTAATCGTGCTTTTAAAAACTTTAAGGTTGTCACATCGTTTCAAATGTGATGGTAGGTTATTCCAAATCTTTGGTCCCAGGGCTGATAAGCTATTAGTTCCAAAAGTCGCGGTCCTTTTCCTTAAGACTACCAAATTATTTGTATTTTGTTCTCTGACTGTCCTACCGTTATCATTTAAACAAAATATATCTTTCATAAAAAGAGGGCTGCTGTTATTTATAGTTTTAGAGATTTCTATACACAATGACCGTAAGCGATTTACATTCATGTGACTCTTGCTGGAATTTTCAAGTAAATTTTGGTATGTACTTACCGTATCATTATACAGAAATCTTAATGCTCGTTTTTGTATCATTTCGACTTTAGATAAAGATTTAGAAGAAGAAAAATGCCTTATAAGGGAACAATAATTGAAATTTGCGTAGATAAAACTTTGAACTAAAATATATTTTGCTTGAAAGGATAAGAAACTTCTAAATCGAAATAAGGCATTTAGTTGGGCTGATGCTTTGCGACACAAATCACTAACGTGTCTGTCAAAATTTAATTTATTGTCTATAGTCACACCTAGTAATTTCACGTTATTTTCACTTTCAATAGTTTTATTTCCTATGTTAAATTTTAGACCTAAATTATCTGCCTTATTTTTTGTCAGAATTATCGAATGAAACTTTTCAGGGTTTGCAATCATTTTATTCTCTTTTAACCAGGAGAGGGCAGTTTTAGCTTCGTTTTCTAAAGTATTTATCAAATTAGGAATAGAATTTGAGAAGTTGGATATTGTGTTATCATCAGCGTAATTATGTAAGTTATATTTTTCTATAAAAAGAAACAAATCATTTATAAATGTATTGAATATGATAGGTCCCAAAATAGAACCTTGTGGTACACCAGATAAGATAATTTGAAATAGACTATAGATCCCATTTATTCGAGTGGCTTGCTCTCTATCAGTAAGATAAGATAGAATGAATTGAAGAGACTTATTGTCAAATCCGTAAGCAGCTAATTTCGCAATTAGTAAGTCATGTGGTACACAGTCAAAAGCTTTTGAAAGATCCATCAAAATCGCACCCACCACATAATTCTTATCAAGTTTACTCTTCCATTCCTCTATTAAGCGAATTAGTACTTGTTGGGTACTATAGCATTTCCTATAGGCGGAGAGAAAGGTCGACAATTTTGATTCCATATAAGCGGTTATTTGTTTTTTCATAACCCTTTCGTAAAATTTAGAAAAAACATTTAAAACACTGACAGGCCTGTAGTTTGATATTTTAGTTTTATCTTTTCCTCCCTTATCCAATGGCGTTACAGCAGCCCGCTTAGCTTTGCTTGGAAATTTGTTTGAAGCTATGCTACTATTTATAGCATCTGTTAGTGGCGTTACTAGGTGCCTTTTTGCTAATTTTGTCAGCTTTGATGGTATTGTATCTTCACCTGTTGATACTTTGGTGTTTAAATCATTAAACAGTTTAGAAATTGTATTTTCATGAACTTCTTGGAATGTGAAGTTCTCATTGTTGTTAGAATCATTGATTTCATTTATTTTAATGATACTTGGATGATTTTCAAAAGTATCAACAATTTCTTCAATCATTTTTGACTTATCATTTACATTCTTATATTTTATAGGTTTTGGTTTCATGCCACAAGAATTTTCTAAAATATTGATGTAGTATTCGTTGAAAAGTTTGGTTAGCTGTTTTTTATCAGTAACTAAACTTTCATTTTGAGCGATCGCTATATCTCCTTTGCTTATTCCACTTTTATTTGATATCAAGGGTTTAACAGTTTCCCAAAAGGTTTTTCTGGAAATAAAACCTGATTCTGTTACCCTTTTTGAAATGGTTTTTGATAGCCTTTTTGCGTAAATTTACACACTTGTTTCTCTGTTTCTTGTACGTGATTTTGTTTTCAGAAGTAGGATTTTTATTGTATTTATTTTTGAACCTAGACCTTGTATATATTGCCTTTTTAAACTCTTTTGTCATAAATGGTGCCTCGTTTCCACGCAGAGTTTTTTGCTCTGTGGGGCATGCTTTTCTATGATAGATGTGAAAACATTGGTGAGGTTTTCATAATTCAGTTCAGGATCTTTACTATTACAAATAAAATTTGCGTTCTCAACATCACGTAAAAAGTTGGCTTCATTAAAATTTTTGTAACTTCTGTAAATAATTTTCTTGGATGCTAAGCGTGGTAAATGAGATTTTAAAAATGTTGTTACCATATGATGATGATCACTTAATCCTGTTTCACATGTTAGTGTGTGTTGAAAACATCTGGGTCTATTTGTAAGAATGACATATATAGCTGTTCCGTTAGGACTAGCAAAACAAGTTTTGTTTTTGACAAGATTTTCAAGACTAAAAATATCACAGAAATTATTTAAGGTTTCGAAACCAGAATCGTTCGAGTTATGGCAATCGATATTTATATCACCCATAATTATTATGTTTTCGACTTTAGATAGAGCTTTATTTAAAGCTATCTCTAATTCCTCAAAAAAGTTGTTTAAGTTTAAATAATGAGGTGGTCTATAAATACTGATAACTGTCCATTTTTTATTTCTTATCGTTAATTCTGAGCAAATGATTTCATTATTTGTTATACCCAAATCATTAACTTGTCTACAGGCTATTCCGTTCTTAACATATTCAATTAACCCTCCTCCATTTTTGTTCCTATCTTTTCTAGTTCTAATATAGTTATCAATATAGAATTGTTCGTTTGGAAAACTCTCATCTAGTGTGGTTTCAGCAAATACATAAAAATCAGGTGAAAATTTTGTCAGAATTTCTCTTGCATCAATTATTTTGTTTCTGAGACTATTAATGTTTAAATAGCCTAAAAGAGGATTGGAAGGGTACTTAATTCGTAATTTATATATTTCATCTAAAGAATTTTGGTGAGAATTATGTGTCGGATTTTGATCATTTCTATATTGACTCCCAACACATTCATCAGGAATATCAGATTTATTATCATCGCAAACTAGTCCAAGCCTGTTGAATACCCCTGCTGTGTAGTCGCTGAGTTTCGGCAATCATGTCAAATTAAGAACAATGTTATTTCTTGGAGTCCAATTGTCTCATTTATCACATTCATCAGGTCACAGTCCAAAGTTAGTTCAATTAAGTCCCACAGTCAATCGTTTCATTGTTAAAGGCGATGCAACCTAGTAATATCCGAAAAATATCGCTAAATACATGTTGGTACTTATATGTGATCCAACCGTTGCAACTCAAACGGACTGACACCATTAGAAAGTCAATGAAATGTAGTTTTTGAAACTGTCGCTATTTCTTCAGCGCGCGATAACGGCTAGGATTGGTCCCACAGTGAAGAATCACTTACTTATCTATTTTCTTAAATGAAGCGCTACCACAGCGCCCAGTGTAATCGCTGAGTTCCGGCAATCATGTCAAATTAAAAAGAATGTTATTTCTTGGAGTCCACTTGTCTCATTTATAACATTTATAAGGTCACAGACCAAAATCAGTTAAATTAAGTCCCACAGTCAATCGTTTCGCTGTTAAAAGCCATACAACTTAGTAATACCTGAAAAATATCAAGAAATGCATGTTGGTACGAATATGTGACTCAAGCGTTGTAACTCGAACGGATTGATACTGTTAAAAAGTCAATGAAATGTAGTTTTTGAAACTGTCGCTTTTTCTTCAGCGCGCGATAACGGCTAGGATTGGTCCCACAGTAAAAAATAATTTTTTCATCTTAATTCTTAAATGAAGCGCTACCACAGCACCGAGTTCTTTTCTTTTTTTTTTTTCTTTTTTTCTTTTCAATTTATTTAAAGTTGATTATTCACATATTTACAATAGTTTCCAAAAAAAAAGTAATTAAGAAAACTAATCTAAATCGACTAAATTTTTTTTATGTTTACAATTAAATAAAATCATTTTTTTTTATATATATAAACAATAATAACAACAAAGTTCTATAAGGGGACCATACATTCATCACAGTTACATTTAGATCCGTCCCACATTTTAATCGTGCTTTTAAAAACTTTAAGGTTGTCACATCGTTTCAAATGTGATGGTAGGTTATTCCAAATCTTTGGTCCCAGGGCTGATAAGCTATTAGTTCCAAAAGTCGCGGCCCTTTTCCTTAAGACTACCAAATTATTTGTATTTTGTTCTCTGACTGTCCTACCGTTATCATTTAAACAAAATATATCTTTCATAAAAAGAGGGCTGCTGTTATTTATAGTTTTAGAGATTTCTATACACAATGACCGTAAGCGATTTACATTCATGTGACTCTTGCTGGAATTTTCAAGTAAATTTTGGTATGTACTTACCGTATCATTATACAGAAATCTTAATGCTCGTTTTTGTATCATTTCGACTTTAGATAAAGATTTAGAAGAAGAAAAATGCCTTATAAGGGAACAATAATTGAAATTTGCGTAGATAAAACTTTGAACTAAAATATATTTTGCTTGAAAGGATAAGAAACTTCTAAATCGAAATAAGGCATTTAGTTGGGCTGATGCTTTGCGACACAAATCACTAACGTGTCTGTCAAAATTTAATTTATTGTCTATAGTCACACCTAGTAATTTCACGTTATTTTCACTTTCAATAGTTTTATTTCCTATGTTAAATTTTAGACCTAAATTATCTGCCTTATTTTTTGTCAGAATTATCGAATGAAACTTTTCAGGGTTTGCAATCATTTTATTCTCTTTTAAACAGGAGAGGGCAGTTTTAGCTTCGTTTTCCAAAGTATTTATCAAATTAGGAATAGAATTTGAGAAGTTGGATATTGTGTTATCATCAGCGTAATTATGTAAGTTATATTTTTCTATAAAAAGAAACAAATCATTTATAAATGTATTGAATATGATAGGTCCCAAAATAGAACCTTGTGGTACACCAGATAAGATAATTTGAAATAGACTATAGATCCCATTTATTCGAGTGGCTTGCTCTCTATCAGTAAGATAAGATAGAATGAATTGAAGAGACTTATTGTCAAATCCGTAAGCAGCTAATTTCGCAATTAGTAAGTCATGTGGTACACAGTCAAAAGCTTTTGAAAGATCCATCAAAATCGCACCCACCACATAATTCTTATCAAGTTTACTCTTCCATTCCTCTATTAAGCGAATTAGTACTTGTTGGGTACTATAGCATTTCCTATAGGCGGAGAGAAAGGTCGACAATTTTGATTCCATATAAGCGGTTATTTGTTTCTTCATAACCCTTTCGTAAAATTTAGAAAAAACATTTAAAACACTGACAGGCCTGTAGTTTGATATTTTAGTTTTATCTTTTCCTCCCTTATCCAATGGCGTTACAGCAGCCCGCTTAGCTTTGCTTGGAAATTTGTTTGAAGCTATGCTACTATTTATAGCATCTGTTAGTGGCGTTACTAGGTGCCTTTTTGCTAATTTTGTCAGCTTTGATGGTATTGTATCTTCACCTGTTGATACTTTGGTGTTTAAATCATTAAACAGTTTAGAAATTGTATTTTCATGAACTTCTTGGAATGTGAAGTTCTCATTGTTGTTAGAATCATTGATTTCATTTATTTTAATGATACTTGGATGATTTTCAAAAGTATCAACAATTTCTTCAATCATTTTTGACTTATCATTTACATTCTTATATTTTATAGGTTTTGGTTTCATGCCACAAGAATTTTCTAAAATATTGATGTAGTATTCGTTGAAAAGTTTGGTTAGCTGTTTTTTATCAGTAACTAAACTTTCATTTTGAGCGATCGCTATATCTCCTTTGCTTATTCCACTTTTATTTGATATCAAGGGTTTAACAGTTTCCCAAAAGGTTTTTCTGGAAATAAAACCTGATTCTGTTACCCTTTTTGAAATGGTTTTTGATAGCCTTTTTGCGTAAATTTACACACTTGTTTCTCTGTTTCTTGTACGTGATTTTGTTTTCAGAAGTAGGATTTTTATTGTATTTATTTTTGAACCTAGACCTTGTATATATTGCCTTTTTAAACTCTTTTGTCATAAATGGTGCCTCGTTTCCACGCAGAGTTTTTTGCTCTGTGGGGCATGCTTTTCTATGATAGATGTGAAAACATTGGTGAGGTTTTCATAATTCAGTTCAGGATCTTTACTATTACAAATAAAATTTGCGTTCTCAACATCACGTAAAAAGTTGGCTTCATTAAAATTTTTGTAACTTCTGTAAATAATTTTCTTGGATGCTAAGCGTGGTAAATGAGATTTTAAAAATGTTGTTACCATATGATGATGATCACTTAATCCTGTTTCACATGTTAGTGTGTGTTGAAAACATCTGGGTCTATTTGTAAGAATGACATATATAGCTGTTCCGTTAGGACTAGCAAAACAAGTTTTGTTTTTGACAAGATTTTCAAGACTAAAAATATCACAGAAATTATTTAAGGTTTCGAAACCAGAATCGTTCGAGTTATGGCAATCGATATTTATATCACCCATAATTATTATGTTTTCGACTTTAGATAGAGCTTTATTTAAAGCTATCTCTAATTCCTCAAAAAAGTTGTTTAAGTTTAAATAATGAGGTGGTCTATAAATACTGATAACTGTCCATTTTTTATTTCTTATCGTTAATTCTGAGCAAATGATTTCATTATTTGTTATACCCAATTCATTAACTTGTCTACAGGCTATTCCGTTCTTAACATATTCAATTAACCCTCCTCCATTTTTGTTCCTATCTTTTCTAGTTCTAATATAGTTATCAATATAGAATTGTTCGTTTGGAAAACTCTCATCTAGTGTGGTTTCAGCAAATACAAAAAAATCAGGTGAAAATTTTGTCAGAATTTCTCTTGCATCAATTATTTTGTTTCTGAGACTATTAATGTTTAAATAGCCTAAAAGAGGATTGGAAGGGTACTTAATTCGTAATTTATATATTTCATCTAAAGAATTTTGGTGAGAATTATGTGTCGGATTTTGATCATTTCTATATTGACTCCCAACACATTCATCAGGAATATCAGATTTATTATCATCGCAAACTAGTTCAAGCCTGTTGAATACCCCTGCTGTGTAGTCGCTGAGTTTCGGCAATCATGTCAAATTAAGAACAATGTTATTTCTTGGAGTCCAATTGTCTCATTTATCACATTCATCAGGTCACAGTCCAAAGTTAGTTCAATTAAGTCCCACAGTCAATCGTTTCATTGTTAAAGGCGATGCAACCTAGTAATATCCGAAAAATATCGCTAAATACATGTTGGTACGTATATGTGATCCAACCGTTGCAACTCAAACGGACTGACACCATTAGAAAGTCAATGAAATGTAGTTTTTGAAACTGTCGCTATTTCTTCAGCGCGCGATAACGGCTAGGATTGGTCCCACAGTGAAGAATCACTTACTTATCTATTTTCTTAAATGAAGCGCTACCACAGCGCCCAGTGTAATCGCTGAGTTCCGGCAATCATGTCAAATTAAAAAGAATGTTATTTCTTGGAGTCCACTTGTCTCATTTATAACATTTATAAGGTCACAGACCAAAATCAGTTAAATTTAGTCTCACAGTCAATCGTTTCACTGTTAAAAGCGATGCAACCTAGAAATATGAGAAAAATATCGCTAAATACATGTTGGTGCGAATATATGACCCAACCGTTGTAACGCAAACGGACTGACACCGTTAGAAAGTCAATGAAATGTAGTTTTTGAAACTGTCGGTGTTTCTTCAGCGCGCGATAACGGCCAGGATTAGTCCCACAGTAAAAAAATGACTTTCTTATCTTAATTCTTAAATGAAGCGCTACCACATCGCCCAGTGTAATCGCTGAGTTTCGGCAATCAATTCAAATTAAGAAGAATGTTATTTCTTGGAGTCCAATTGTCTCACTTTCACATTTATAGTGTCACAGTCCATAATCAGTTCAATTAAGTCCCACAGTCAATCGTTTCGCTGTTAAAAGCCATACAACCTAGTAATACCTGAAAAATGTCAAGAAATACAAGTTGGTACGAATATGTGATCCAACCGTTGTAACTCAAACGGACTGACACCGTTAGAAAGTCATTGAAATGTAGTTTTTGAAACTGTCGCTATTTTTTCAGAGCGCGATAACGGCTAGGATTGGTCCCACAGTAAATAATGACTTATTTATCTAAATTCTTAAATAAAGCGCTACCACAGCGCCCAGTGTAATCTCTGAGTTTCGGCAATCTTGTCAAATTAAGAACAATGTTATTTCTTGGAGTCCAATTGTCTCATTTATCACATTCATCAGGTCACAGTCCAAAGTTAGTTCAATTAAGTCCCACAGTCAATCGTTTCATTGTTAAAGGCGATGCAACCTAATAATATCCGAAAAATATCGCTAAATACATGTTGGTACGTATATGTGATCCAACCGTTGCAACTCAAACGGACTGACACCGTTAAAAAGTCAATGAAATGTAGTTTTTGAAACTGTCGCTATTTCTTCAGCGCGCGATAACGGCTAGGATTGGTCCCACAGTGAAGAATGACTTACTTATCTATTTTCTTAAATGAAGCGCTACCACAGCGCCCAGTGTAATCGCTGAGTTCCGGCAATCATGTCAAATTAAAAAGAATGTTATTTCTTGGAGTCCACTTGTCTCATTTATAACATTTATAAGGTCACAGACCAAAATCAGTTAAATTTAGTCTCACAGTCAATCGTTTCACTGTTAAAAGCGATGCAACCTAGAAATATGAGAAAAATATCGCTAAATACATGTTGGTGCGAATATATGACCCAACCGTTGTAACGCAAACGGACTGACACCGTTAGAAAGTCAATGAAATGTAGTTTTTGAAACTGTCGGTGTTTCTTCAGCGCGCGATAACGGCCAGGATTAGTCCCACAGTAAAAAAATGACTTTCTTATCTTAATTCTTAAATGAAGCGCTACCACATCGCCCAGTGTAATCGCTGAGTTTCGGCAATCAATTCAAATTAAGAAGAATGTTATTTCTTGGAGTCCAATTGTCTCACTTTCACATTTATAGTGTCACAGTCCATAATCAGTTCAATTAAGTCCCACAGTCAATCGTTTCGCTGTTAAAAGCCATACAACCTAGTAATACCTGAAAAATGTCAAGAAATACAAGTTGGTACGAACATGTGATCCAACCGTTGTAACTCAAACGGACTGACACCATTAGAAAGTCAATGAAATGTAGTTTTTGAAACTGTCGCTATTTCTTCAGAGCGCGATAACGGCTAGGATTGGTCCCACAGTAAATAATGACTTATTTATCTAAATTCTTAAATAAAGCGCTACCACAGCGCCCAGTGTAATCTCTGAGTTTCGGCAATCTTGTCAAATTAAGAAGAATGTTATTTCTTGGAGTCCAATTGTCTCATTTATCACAATTATCAGGTCACAGTCCAAAGTTAGTTCAATTAAGTCTCACAGTCAATCTTTTCACTGTTATAAGCGATGCAACCTAGTAATATGAGAAAAATTTCGCTAAATACATGTTGGTACGAATATGTGACGCAATCGTTGTAACTGAAGCGGATTGATACCGTTCGAAAGTCAATGAAATGTAGTTTTTGAATCTGTCGCTATTTTTTCAGCGCGCGCTAATGGCTAGGATTGGTCCCACAGCAAAAAAATGACTTTTTTATCTTAATTTTTAATTGAAACGCTACCACAGCGCCCAGTGTAATTGTCAAATTTCGACAATCATGTCAAGTTAAGAAGAATGTTATTTCTTGGAGTCCAATTTTCCCATTTATCTCATCGATCAGGTCACAGTCCAAAGTTAGTTCAATTAAGTCCCACAGTCATTCGTTTCACTGTTAAAAGCGATGCAACCTAGTAATATGAGAAAAATATCGCTAAATACATGTTGGTACGAATATGTGACCCAACCGTTGAAACACAAACGGACTGACACCGTTAGAAATTCAATGAAATGTAGTTTTGGAAACTGTCGCTATTTTTTCAGAGCGCGATAACGGCTAGGATTGGTCCCACAGTAAAAAAATGACTTTCTTATGTTAATTCTTAAAGGAAGCGCTACCACAGCGTCCAGTGTAATCGCTGAGTTTCGGCAATCACGTCAAATTAAGAAGAATGTTATTTCTTGGAGAAAATTGTCTCACTTTCACATTTATAGGGTCACAGTCCATAATTAGTTCAATTAAGTCCCACAGTCAATCGTTTCGCTGTTAAAAGCCATACAACTTAGTAATACCTGAAAAATATCAAGAAATGCCTGTTGGTACGAATATGTGACTCAAGCGTTGTAACTCGAACGGATTGATACTGTTAAAAAGTCAATGAAATGTAGTTTTTGAAACTGTCGCTTTTTCTTCAGCGCGCGATAACGGCTAGGATTGGTCTCACAGTAAAAAATGACTTTTTCATCTTAATTCTTAAATGAAGCGCTTCCACAGCACCAAGTTCTTTTCTTTTTTTTTTCTTTTTTTCTTTTCAATTTATTTAAAGTCGATTATTCACATATTTACAATAGTTTCCAAAAAAAAAGTAATTAAGAAAACTAATCTAAATCGACTAAATTTTTTTTATGTTTACAATTAAATAAAATCATTTTTTTTATATATATAAACAATAATAACAACAAAGTTCTATAAGGGGACCATACATTCATCACAGTTAAATTTAGATCCGTCCCACATTTTAATCGTGCTTTTAAAAACTTTAAGGTTGTCACATCGTTTCAAATGTGATGGTAGGTTATTCCAAATCTTTGGTCCCAGGGCTGATAAGCTATTAGTTCCAAAAGTCGCGGTCCTTTTCCTTAAGACTACCAAATTATTTGTATTTTGTTCTCTGACTGTCCTACCGTTATCATTTAAACAAAATATATCTTTCATAAAAAGAGGGCTGCTGTTATTTATAGTTTTAGAGATTTCTATACACAATGACCGTAAGCGATTTACATTCATGTGACTCTTGCGGGAATTTTCAAGTAAATTTTGGTATGTACTTACCGTATCATTATACAGAAATCTTAATGCTCGTTTTTGTATCATTTCGACTTTAGATAAAGATTTAGAAGAAGAAAAATGCCTTATAAGGGAACAATAATTGAAATTTGCGTAGATAAAACTTTGAACTAAAATATATTTTGCTTGAAAGGATAAGAAACTTCTAAATCGAAATAAGGCATTTAGTTGGGCTGATGCTTTGCGACACAAATCACTAACGTGTCTGTCAAAATTTAATTTATTGTCTATAGTCACACCTAGTAATTTCACGTTATTTTCACTTTCAATAGTTTTATTTCCTATGTTAAATTTTAGACCTAAATTATCTGCCTTATTTTTTGTCAGAATTATCGAGTGAAACTTTTCAGGGTTTGCAATCATTTTATTCTCTTTTAACCAGGAGAGGGCAGTTTTAGCTTCGTTTTCTAAAGTATTTATCAAATTAGGAATAGAATTTGAGAAGTTGGATATTGTGTTATCATCAGCGTGATTATGTAAGTTATATTTTTCTATAAAAAGAAACAAATCATTTATAAATATATTGAATATGATAGGTCCCAAAATAGAACCTTGTGGTACACCAGATAAGATAATTTGAAATAGACTATAGATCCCATTTATTCGAGTGGCTTGCTCTCTATCAGTAAGATAAGATAGAATGAATTGAAGAGACTTATTGTCAAATCCGTAAGCAGCTAATTTCGCAATTAGTAAGTCATGTGGTACACAGTCAAAAGCTTTTGAAAGATCCATCAAAATCGCACCCACCACATAATTCTTATCAAGTTTACTCTTCCATTCCTCTATTAAGCGAATTAGTACTTGTTGGGTACTATAGCATTTCCTATAGGCGGAGAGAAAGGTCGACAATTTTGATTCCATATAAGCGGTTATTTGTTTTTTCATAACCCTTTCGTAAAATTTAGAAAAAACATTTAAAACACTGACAGGCCTGTAGTTTGATATTTTAGTTTTATCTTTTCCTCCCTTATCCAATGGCGTTACAGCAGCCCGCTTAGCTTTGCTTGGAAATTTGTTTGAAGCTATGCTACTATTTATAGCATCTGTTAGTGGCGTTACTAGGTGCCTTTTTGCTAATTTTGTCAGCTTTGATGGTATTGTATCTTCACCTGTTGATACTTTGGTGTTTAAATCATTAAACAGTTTAGAAATTGTATTTTCATGAACTTCTTGGAATGTGAAGTTCTCATTGTTGTTAGAATCATTGATTTCATTTATTTTAATGATACTTGGATGATTTTCAAAAGTATCAACAATTTCTTCAATCATTTTTGACTTATCATTTACATTCTTATATTTTATAGGTTTTGGTTTCATGCCACAAGAATTTTCTAAAATATTGATGTAGTATTCGTTGAAAAGTTTGGTTAGCTGTTTTTTATCAGTAACTAAACTTTCATTTTGAGCGATCGCTATATCTCCTTTGCTTATTCCACTTTTATTTGATATCAAGGGTTTAACAGTTTCCCAAAAGGTTTTTCTGGAAATAAAACCTGATTCTGTTACCCTTTTTGAAATGGTTTTTGATAGCCTTTTTGCGTAAATTTACACACTTGTTTCTCTGTTTCTTGTACGTGATTTTGTTTTCAGAAGTAGGATTTTTATTGTATTTATTTTTGAACCTAGACCTTGTATATATTGCCTTTTTAAACTCTTTTGTCATAAATGGTGCCTCGTTTCCACGCAGAGTTTTTTGCTCTGTGGGGCATGCTTTTCTATGATAGATGTGAAAACATTGGTGAGGTTTTCATAATTCAGTTCAGGATCTTTACTATTACAAATAAAATTTGCGTTCTCAACATCACGTAAAAAGTTGGCTTCATTAAAATTTTTGTAACTTCTGTAAATAATTTTCTTGGATGCTAAGCGTGGTAAATGAGATTTTAAAAATGTTATTACCATATGATGATGATCACTTAATCCTGTTTCACATGTTAGTGTGTGTTGAAAACATCTGGGTCTATTTGTAAGAATGACATATATAGCTGTTCCGTTAGGACTAGCAAAACAAGTTTTGTTTTTGACAAGATTTTCAAGACTAAAAATATCACAGAAATTATTTAAGGTTTCGAAACCAGAATCGTTCGAGTTATGGCAATCGATATTTATATCACCCATAATTATTATGTTTGCGACTTTAGATAGAGCTTTATTTAAAGCTATCTCTAATTCCTCAAAAAAGTTGTTTAAGTTTAAATAATGAGGTGGTCTATAAATACTGATAACTGTCCATTTTTTATTTCTTATCGTTAATCCTGAGCAAATGATTTCATTATTTGTTATACCCAAATCATTAACTTGTCTACAGGCTATTCCGTTCTTAACATATTCAATTAACCCTCCTTCATTTTTGTTCCTAACTTTTCTAGTTCTAATATAGTTATCAATATAGAATTGTTCGTTTGGAAAACTCTCATCTAGTGTGGTTTCAGCAAATACAAAAAAATCAGGTGAAAATTTTGTCAGAATTTCTCTTGCATCAATTATTTTGTTTCTGAGACTATTAATGTTTAAATAGCCTAAAAGAGGATTGGAAGGGTACTTAATTCGTAATTTATATATTTCATCTAAAGAATTTTGGTAAGAATTATGTGTCGGATTTTGATCATTTCTGTATTGACTCCCAACACATTCATCAGGAATATCAGATTTATTATCATCGCAAACTAGTCCAAGCCTGTTGAATACCCCTGCTGTGTAGTCGCTGAGTTTCGGCAATCATGTCAAATTAAGAACAATGTTATTTCTTGGAGTCCAATTGTCTCATTTATCACATTCATCAGGTCACAGTCCAAAGTTAGTTCAATTAAGTCCCACAGTCAATCGTTTCATTGTTAAAGGCGATGCAACCTAGTAATATCCGACAAATATCGCTAAATACATGTTGGTACGTATATGTGATCCAACCGTTGCAACTCAAACGGACTGACACCGTTAGAAAGTCAATGAAATGTAGTTTTTGAAACTGTCGCTATTTCTTCAGCGCGCGATAACGGCTAGGATTGGTCCCACAGTGAAGAATGACTTACTTATCTATTTTCTTAAATGAAGCGCTACCACAGCACCCAGTGTAATCGCTGAGTTCCGGCAATCATGTCAAATTAAAAAGAATGTTATTTCTTGGAGTCCACTTGTCTCATTTATAACATTTATAAGGTCACAGACCAAAATCAGTTAAATTTAGTCTCACAGTCAATCGTTTCACTGTTAAAACCGATGCAACCTATTAATATGAGAAAAATATCGCTAAATACATGTTTGTACGAATATGTGACGCAATCGTTGTAACTGAAACGGATTGATACCGTTAGAAAGTCAATGAAATTTAGTTTTTGAAACTGTCGCTATTTCCTCAGCGCGCGCTAATGGCTAGGATTGGTCCCACAGCAAACAAATGACTTTTTTATCTTAATTTTTAATTGAAACGCTTCCACAGCGCCCATTGTAATGGCTGAGTTTCGGCAATCATGTCAAGTTAAGAAGAATGTTATTTCTTGTAGTCCAATTTTCTCATTTATCACATTGATCAGGTCACAGACCAAAGTTAGTTCAATTAAGTCCCACAGTCAATCGTTTCACTGTTAAAAGCGATGCTACCTAGTAATGCCAGATAATTATCGCTAAATACATGTTGGTACGAATATGTGACCCAACCGTTGAAACTCAAACGGACTGACACCGTTAGAAAGTCAATGAAATGTAGTTTTGGAAACTGCTGCTATTTCTTCAGCGCGCAATAACGGCTAGGATTGGTCTTACAGTAAAAAAATGACTTTCTTATGTTAATTCTTAAATGAAGTGCTACTACAGCGTCCAGTGTAATCGCTGAGTTTCGGCAATCATGTCAAATTAAAAAGAATGTTATTTCTTGGAGTCCAATTGTCTCACTTTCACATTTATAGGGTCACAGTCCATAATTAGTTCAATTAAGTCCCACAGTTAATCGTTTCGCTGTTAAAAGCCATACAACTTAGTAATACCTGAAAAATATCAAGAAATGCAT
This sequence comes from Hydractinia symbiolongicarpus, assembly GCF_029227915.1. NCBI lineage: Eukaryota > Metazoa > Cnidaria > Hydrozoa > Anthoathecata > Hydractiniidae > Hydractinia > Hydractinia symbiolongicarpus. The sequence continues at coordinate 1,304,094 of NC_079880.1, forward strand.
GTTGGTACGAATATGTGACTCAAGCGTTGTAACTCGAACGGATTGATGCTGTTAAAAAGTCAATGAAATGTAGTTTTTGAAACTGTCGCTTTTCCTTCAGCGCGCGATAACGGCTAGGATTGGTCCCACAGTAAAGAATGACTTACTTATCTATTTTCTTAAATGAAGCGCTACCACAGCGACCAGTGTAATCGCTGAGTTCCGGCAATCATGTCAAATTATAAAGAATGTTATTTCTTGGAGTCCACTTGTCTCACTTATAACATTTATAACGTCACAGACCAAAATCAGTTAAATTTAGTCTCACAGTCAATCGTTTCACTGTTAAAAGCGATGCAACCTAGTAATATGAGAAAAATATCGCTAAATACATGTTCGTACGAATATGTGACGCAATCGTTGTAACTGAAACGGATTGATACCGTTAGAAAGTCAATGAAATTTAGTTTTTGAAACTGTCGCTATTTCTTCAGCGCGCGCTAATGGCTAGGATTGGTCCCACAGCAAACAAATTACTTTTTTATCTTAATTTTTAATTGAAACGCTTCCACAGCGCCCATTGTAATGGCTGAGTTTCGGCAATCATGTCAAGTTAAGAAGAATGTTATTTCTTGTAGTCCAATTTTCTCATTTATCACATTGATCAGGTCACAGACCAAAGTTAGTTCAATTAAGTCCCACAGTCAATCGTTTCACTGTTAAAAGCGATGCTACCTAGTAATGTCAGATAATTATCGCTAAATACATGTTGGTACGAATATGTGACCCAACCGTTGTAACTCAAACGGACTGACACCGTTAGAAAGTCAATGAAATGTAGTTTTGGAAACTGCTGCTATTTCTTCAGCGCGCAATAACGGCTAGGATTGGTCTTACAGTAAAAAAATAACTTTCTTATGTTAATTCTAAAATGAAGTGCTACTACAGCGTCCAGTGTAATCGCTGAGTTTCGGCAATCATGTCAAATTAAGAAGAATGTTATTTCTTGGAGTCCAATTGTCTCACTTTCACATTTATAGGGTCACAGTCCATAATTAGTTCAATTAAGTCCCACAGTTAATCGTTTCGCTGTTAAAAGCCATACAACTTAGTAATACCTGAAAAATATCAAGAAATGCATGTTGGTACGAATATGTGACTCAAGCGTTGTAACTCGAACGGATTGATCCTGTTAAAAAGTCAATGAAATGTAGTTTTTGAAACTGTCGCTTTTGCTTCATCGCGCAATAACGGCTAGGATTGGTCCCACAGTAAAAAAATGACTTTTTCATCTTAAATCTTAAATGAAGCGCTACCACAGCACCCAGTGTAGTCGCTGAGTTTCGGCAATCATGTCAAATTAGGAACAATGTTATTTCTTGGAGTCCAATTGTCTCATTTATCACATTCATCAGGTCACAGTCCAAAGCTAGTTCAATTAAGTCCCACAGTCAATCGTTTCATTGTTAAAGGCGATGCAACCTAGTAATATCGGAAAAATATCGCTAAATACATGTTGATACGAATATGTGATCCAACCGTTGTAACTCAAACGGAGTGACACCGTTAGAAAGTCAATGAAATGTAGTTTTTGAAGCTGTCGCTATTTCTTCAGCGCGCGATAACGGCAAGGATTGGTCCCACAGTAAAGAATGACTTATTCATCTATTTTCTTAAATGAAGCGCTACCACAGCGCCCAATGTAATCGCTGAGTTCCGGCAATCATTTCAAATTAAAAAGAATGTTATTTCTTGCCGTCCACTTGTCTCACTTATAAAATTTATAACGTCACAGACCAAAATCAATTAAATTTAGTCTCACAGTCAATCGTTTCACTGTTAAAAGCGATGCAACCTAGTAATATGAGAAAAATATCGCTAAATACATGTTCGTACGAATATGTGACGCAATCGTTGTAACTCGAACGGATTGATCCTGTTAAAAAGTCAATGAAATGTAGTTTTTGAAAATGTCGCTATTTCTTCAGCGCGCGCTAATGGCTAGGATTGGCCCCACAGCAAAAAAATGACTTTTTTATCTTAATTTTTTATTGAAACGCTACCACAGCGCCCATTGTAATGGCTAAATTCCGGAAATCATGTCAAGTTAAGAAGAATGTTATTTCTTGGAGTCCAGTTTTCTCATTTATCACATTGATCAGGTCACAGTCCAAAGTTAGTTCAATTAAGTCCCACAGTCAATCGTTTCACTGTTAAAAGCGATGCAACCTAGTAATGTCAGATAATTATCGCTAAATACATGTTGGTACGAATATGTGACCCAACCGTTGAAACTCAAACGGACTGACACCGTTAGAAAGTCAGTGAAATGTAGTATTTGAAACTATCTCTATTTCTTCAGCACGCGCTAACGGCTAGGATTGGTCCCACAGTGAAAAATGACATTTTTATCTTAACTTTTAATTGAAGCGCTTCTACAGAGCCCAGTGTATTCGCTGAGTTTCGGCAATCATTTCAAATTAAGAAGAATGTTATTTCTTGGAGTCCAATTGTCTCATTTTCACATTTATGGGGTCACAGTCCATAATCAGTTCAATTTAGTCCCACAGTCAATCATTTTGCTGTTAAAAGCCATACAACCTAGTAATACCGGAAAAATATCAAGAAATACATGTTGGTACGAACATGTGACCCAACCGTTGTAACTCAAACGGATTAATCATGTTAGAAAGTCAATGTAATGTAGTTTTGGAAACTGTCGCTATTTCTTCAGCGCGCGATAACGGCTAGGATTGGTTGCACAGTAAAAAAATGACTTTCTTATCTTAATTTTTAATTGAAACGTTACCACAGCGCCCAGTGTAATTGCTAAATTCCGGCAATCATGTCAAGTTAAGAAGAATGTTATTTCTTGGAATCCAATTTTCTCATTTATCTGATCGATCAGGTCACAGTCCAAAGTTATTTCAATTAAGTCCCACAGTCAATCGTTTCACTGTTAAAAGCGATGCAATTTAGTAATATCAGATAAATATCGCTAAATACATGTTGATGCGAATATGTGACCAAACCGTTAAAACTCAAACGGACTGACACCGTTAGAAAGTCAGTTAAATGTAGTATTTGACTGTCTCTATTTCTTCAGCGCGCGCTAACGGCTAGGATTGGTCCCTCAGTGAAAAATGACATTTTTATCTTAATTTTTAATTGAAGCGCTTCCACAGAGCCCAGTGTAATCGCTGAGTTTCGGCAATCATTTCAAATTAAGAAGAATGTTATTTCTTGGAGTCCAATTGTCTCATTTTCACATTTATAAGGTCACAGTCCATAATCAGTTCAATTAAGTCCCAAAGTCAATCATTTTGCTGTTAAAAGCCATACAACCTAGTAATACCTGAAAAATATCAAGAAATACATGTTGGTACGAATATGTGACTCAACCGTTAAAACTCAAACAGACTGACACCGTTAGAAAGTCAATAAAATGTAGTTTTGGAAACTGTCGCTTTTGCTTCATCGCGCAATAACGGCTAGGATTGGTCCCACAGTAAAAAAATGACTTTTTCATCTTAAATCTTAAATGAAGCGCTACCACAGCACCCAGTGTAGTCGCTGAGTTTCGGCAATCATGTCAAATTAGGAACAATGTTATTTCTTGGAGTCCAATTGTCTCATTTATCACATTCATCAGGTCACAGTCAAAGCTAGTTCAATTAAGTCCCACAGTCAATCGTTTCATTGTTAAAGGCGATGCAACCTAGTAATATCGGAAAAATATCGCTAAATACATGTTGATACGAATATGTGATCCAACCGTTGTAACTCAAACGGAGTGACACCGTTAGAAAGTCAATGAAATGTAGTTTTTGAAGCTGTCGCTATTTCTTCAGCGCGCGATAACGGCAAGGATTGGTCCCACAGTAAAGAATGACTTATTCATCTATTTTCTTAAATGAAGCGCTACCACAGCGCCCAATGTAATCGCTGAGTTCCGGCAATCATTTCAAATTAAAAAGAATGTTATTTCTTGGCGTCCACTTGTCTCACTTATAAAATTTATAACGTCACAGACCAAAATCAATTAAATTTAGTCTCACAGTCAATCGTTTCACTGTTAAAAGCGATGCAACCTAGTAATATGAGAAAAATATCGCTAAATACATGTTCGTACGAATATGTGACGCAATCGTTGTAACTCGAACGGATTGATCCTGTTAAAAAGTCAATGAAATGTAGTTTTTGAAAATGTCGCTATTTCTTCAGCGCGCGCTAATGGCTAGGATTGGCCCCACAGCAAAAAAATGACTTTTTTATCTTAATTTTTTATTGAAACGCTACCACAGCGCCCATTGTAATGGCTAAATTCCGGAAATCATGTCAAGTTAAGAAGAATGTTATTTCTTGGAGTCCAGTTTTCTCATTTATCACATTGATCAGGTCACAGTCCAAAGTTAGTTCAATTAAGTCCCACAGTCAATCGTTTCACTGTTAAAAGCGATGCAACCTAGTAATGTCAGATAATTATCGCTAAATACATGTTGGTACGAATATGTGACCCAACCGTTGAAACTCAAACGGACTGACACCGTTAGAAAGTCAATGAAATGTAGTTTTGGAAACTGTCGCTATTTCTTCAGCGCGCGATAACGGCTAGGATTGGTTCCACAGTAAAAAATGACTTTCTTATCTTAATTTTTAATTGAAACGCTACCACAGCGCCCAGTGTAATTGCTGAATTCCGGCAATCATGTCAAGTTAAGAAGAATGTTATTTCTTGGAATCCAATTTTCTCATTTATCTGATCGATCAGGTCACAGTCCAGAGTTATTTCAATTAAGTCCCACAGTTAATCGTTTCACTGTTAAAAGCGATGCAACCTAGTAATATCAGATAAATATCGCTAAATACATGTTGATGCGAATATGTGACCAAACCGTTAAAACTCAAACGGACTGACACCGTTAGAAAGTCAGTGAAATGTAGTATTTGAAACTGTCTCTATTTCTTCAGCACGCGCTAACGGCTAGGATTGGTCCCACAGTGAAAAATGACATTTTTTTCTTAACTTTTAATTGAAACGCTTCTACAGAGCCCAGTGTATTCGCTGAGTTTCAGCAATCATTTCAAATTAAGAAGAATGTTATTTCTTGGAGTCCAATTGTCTCATTTTCACATTTATGGGGTCACAGTCCATAATCAGTTCAATTTAGTCCCACAGTCAATCATTTTGCTGTTAAAAGCCATACAACCTAGTAATACCGGAAAAATATCAAGAAATACATGTTGGTACGAACATGTGACCCAACCGTTGTAACTCAAACGGATTAATCATGTTAGAAAGTCAATGTAATGTAGTTTTGGAAACTGTCGCTATTTCTTCAGCGCGCGATAACGGCTAGGATTGGTTGCACAGTAAAAAAATGACTTTCTTATCTTAATTTTTAATTGAAACGTTACCACAGCGCCCAGTGTAATTGCTAAATTCCGGCAATCATGTCAAGTTAAGAAGAATGTTATTTCTTGGAATCCAATTTTCTCATTTATCTGATCGATCAGGTCACAGTCCAAAGTTATTTCAATTAAGTCCCACAGTCAATCGTTTCACTGTTAAAAGCGATGCAATTTAGTAATATCAGATAAATATCGCTAAATACATGTTGATGCGAATATGTGACCAAACCGTTAAAACTCAAACGGACTGACACCGTTAGAAAGTCAGTTAAATGTAGTATTTGACTGTCTCTATTTCTTCAGCGCGCGCTAACGGCTAGGATTGGTCCCTCAGTGAAAAATGACATTTTTATCTTAATTTTTAATTGAAGCGCTTCCACAGAGCCCAGTGTAATCGCTGAGTTTCGGCAATCATTTCAAATTAAGAAGAATGTTATTTCTTGGAGTCCAATTGTCTCATTTTCACATTTATAAGGTCACAGTCCATAATCAGTTCAATTAAGTCCCAAAGTCAATCATTTTGCTGTTAAAAGCCATACAACCTAGTAATACCTGAAAAATATCAAGAAATACATGTTGGTACGAATATGTGACTCAACCGTTAAAACTCAAACAGACTGACACCGTTAGAAAGTCAATAAAATGTAGTTTTGGAAACTGTCGCTATTTCTTCAGCGCGCGATAACGGGTAGGATTGGTCCCACAGTAAGAAAATGACTTTTTCATCATAATTCTTAAATGAAGCGCTACCACAGCACCCAGTGTAGTCGCTGAGTTTCGGCAATCATGTCAAATTGAGAACAATGTTATTTCTTGGAGTCAAATTGTCTCATTTATCACATTCATCAGGTCACAATCCAAAGTTAGTTCAATTAAGTCCCACAGTCAATCGTTTCACTGTTAAAAGCGATGCAACCTAGTAACATCGGAAAAATATGGCTATATACATGTTTGTACGAATATGTGATCCAACCGTTGTAATTCAAACGGACTGACACCGTTAGAAAGTCAATGAAATTTAGTTTTTGAAACTTTCGCTATTTCTTCAGCGCGCGATAATGGCTAGGATTGGTCCCACAGTAAAGAATGACTTTCTTATATTAATTTTTAAATAAAGCGCTACCACAGCGCCCAGTGTAATCGCTGAGTTCCGGCAATCATGTCAAATTAAAAAGAATGTTATTTCTTGGAGTCCGCTTGTCTCACTTATAACATTTGTAACGTCACAGACCAAAATCAGTTAAATTTAGTCCCACAGTTATTCGTTTCACTGTTAAAAGCGATGCAACCTAGTAATATGAGAAAAATATCGCTAAATACATGTTCGTACGAATATGTGACGCAATCGTTGTAACTGAAACGGATTGATACCGTTAGAAAGTCAATGAAATGTAGTTTTTGAAACTGTCGCTAGTTCTTCAGCGCGCGATAACGGCTAGGATTGGTCCAACAGGAAAAATTGACTTATTTATCTAAATTTTTAAATGAAGCGCTACCACAGCGCCCAGTGTAATCGCTGAGTTCCGGCAATCACGTCAAGTTAAGAAGAATGTTATTTCTAAGAGTCCAATTGTCTCATTTACCACATTCATCAGGTCACAGTCCAAAGTTAGTTCAATTAAGTCCCACAGTCAATCGTTTCATTGTTAAAGGCGATGCAACCTAGTAATATCAGAAAAATATCGCTAAATTCATGTTGGTACGAATATGTGACGCAACCGTTAAAACTCAAACGGACTAACACCGTTAGAAAGTCAATGAAATGTAGTTTTGGAAACTGTCGCTATTTCTTCAGCGCGCGATAACGGCTAGGATTGGTTGCACAGTAAAAAAATGACTTTCTTATCTTAATTTTTAATTGAAACGTTACCACAGCGCCCAGTGTAATTGCTAAATTCCGGCAATCATGTCAAGTTAAGAAGAATGTTATTTCTTGGAATCCAATTTTCTCATTTATCTGATCGATCAGGTCACAGTCCAAAGTTATTTCAATTAAGTCCCACAGTCAATCGTTTCACTGTTAAAAGCGATGCAATTTAGTAATATCAGATAAATATCGCTAAATACATGTTGATGCGAATATGTGACCAAACCGTTAAAACTCAAACGGACTGACACCGTTAGAAAGTCAGTTAAATGTAGTATTTGACTGTCTCTATTTCTTCAGCGCGCGCTAACGGCTAGGATTGGTCCCTCAGTGAAAAATGACATTTTTATCTTAATTTTTAATTGAAGCGCTTCCACAGAGCCCAGTGTAATCGCTGAGTTTCGGCAATCATTTCAAATTAAGAAGAATGTTATTTCTTGGAGTCATATTGTCTCATTTTCACATTTATAAGGTCACAGTCCATAATCAGTTCAATTAAGTCCCAAAGTCAATCATTTTGCTGTTAAAAGCCATACAACCTAGTAATACCTGAAAAAGATCAAGAAATACATGTTGGTACGAATATGTGACTCAACCGTTAAAACTCAAACAGACTGACACCGTTAGAAAGTCAATAAAATGTAGTTTTGGAAACTGTCGCTATTTCTTCAGCGCGCGATAACGGGTAGGATTGGTCCCACAGTAAGAAAATGACTTTTTCATCATAATTCTTAAATGAAGCGCTACCACAGCACCCAGTGTAGTCGCTGAGTTTCGGCAATTATGTCAAATTGAGAACAATGTTATTTCTTGGAGTCAAATTGTCTCATTTATCACATTCATCAGGTCACAATCCAAAGTTAGTTCAATTAAGTCCCACAGTCAATCGTTTCACTGTTAAAAGCGATGCAACCTAGTAACATCGGAAAAATATGGCTATATACATGTTTGTACGAATATGTGATCCAACCGTTGTAATTCAAACGGACTGACACCGTTAGAAAGTCAATGAAATTTAGTTTTTGAAACTTTTGCTATTTCTTCAGCGCGCGATAATGGCTAGGATTGGTCCCACAGTAAAGAATGACTTTCTTATATTAATTTTTAAATAAAGCGCTACCACAGCGCCCAGTGTAATCGCTGAGTTCCGGCAATCATGTCAAATTAAAAAGAATGTTATTTCTTGGAGTCCGCTTGTCTCACTTATAACATTTGTAACGTCACAGACCAAAATCAGTTAAATTTAGTCCCACAGTTATTCGTTTCACTGTTAAAAGCGATGCAACCTAGTAATATGAGAAAAATATTGCTAAATACATGTTCGTACGAATATGTGACGCAATCGTTGTAACTGAAACGGATTGATACCGTTAGAAAGTCAATGAAATGTAGTTTTTGAAACTGTCGCTAGTTCTTCAGCGCGCGATAACGGCTAGGATTGGTCCAACAGGAAAAATTGACTTATTTATCTAAATTTTTAAATGAAGCGCTACCACAGCGCCCAGTGTAATCGCTGAGTTCCGGCAATCACGTCAAGTTAAGAAGAATGTTAATTCTTGGAGTCCAATTTTCTCATTTATCACATTGATCAGGTCACAGTCCAAAGTTAGTTCAATTAAGTCCCACAGTCAATCGTTTCACTGTTAAAAGCGATGCAACCTAGTAATGTCAGATAATTATCGCTAAATACATGTTGGAACGAATATGTGACACAACCGTTGAAACTCAAACGGACTGACACCGTTAGAAAGTCAATGAAATGTAGTTTTGGGAAACTGTCGCTATTTCTTCAGAGCGCGATAACGGCTAGGATTGGTACCACAGTAAAAAAATGACTTATTTATCTATTTTCTTAAATGAAGCGCTACCACAGCGCCCAGTGTAATCGCTGAGTTCCGGCAATCATGTCAAATTAAAAAGAATGTTATTTCTTGGAGTCCGCTTGTCTCACTTATAACATTTATAACGTCACAGACCAAAATCAGTTAAATTTAGTCTCACAGTCAATCGTTTCACTGTTAAAAGCGATGCAACCTAGTAATATGAGAAAAATATCGCTAAATACATGTTCGTACGAATATGTGACGCAATCGTTGTAACTGAAACGGATTGATACCGTTAGAAAGTCAATGAAATGTAGTTTTTGTAACTGTCGCTATTTCTTCAGCGCGCGCTAATGGCTAGGATTGGTCCCACAGCAAAAACATGACTTTTTTATCTTAATTTTTAATTGAAACGCTACCACAGCGCCCATTGTAATGGCTAAATTCCGGCAATCATGTCAAATTAAGAAGAATGTTATTTCTTAGAGTCCAATTTTCTCATTTATCACATTGATCAGGTCACAGTCCAAAGTTAGTTCAATTCAGTCCCACAGTCAATTGTTTCATTGTTAAAGGCGATGCAACCTAGTAATATCGGAAAAATATCGCTAAAAACATGTTGGTACAAATATGTGACCCAACCGTTGTAACTCAAACGGACTGACACCGTTGGAAAGTCAATAAAATGTAGTTTTTGAAACTGTCGCTATTTCTTCAGCGCGTGATAACGGCTAGGATTGGTCCCACAGTAAAAAATGACTTTCTTATCCTAATTCTTAAATGAAGCGCTACCACAGCACCCAGTATGATCGCTGAGTTTCGGCAATCATGTCAAATTAAGAAGATTGTTTTTTCTTGGAGTCCAATTGTCTCCTTTATCACATTTATCAGGTCACAGTCCAAAGTTAGTTCAATTAAGTCCCACAGTCAATCCTTTCATTGTTAAAGGCGATGCAACCTAGTAATATCAGAAAAATATCGCTAAATTCATGTTGGTACGAATATGTGACGCAACCGTTGTAACTCAAACGGATTGACACCGTTAGAAAGTCAATGAAATGTAGTTTTTGAAACTGCCGCTATTTCTTCAGGGCGCGATAACGGCTAGGATAGGTCCCACAGTAAAAAAAGACTTATTAATTTAAATTTTTAAATGAAGCGCTACCACAGCGCCCAGTGTAATCGCTGAGTTCCGGCAATCACGTCAAGTTAAGAAGAATGTTATTTCTTGGAGTCCAATCTTCTCATTTGTCACATTTATCAGGTCACAATCCAAAGTTAGTTCACTTAAGTCCCACAGTCAATCGTTTCGCTGTTAAACGCCATACAACTTAGTAATACCTGAAAAATATCAAGAAATACATGTTTGTAGGAATATGTGACGCAAGCGTTGTAACTCAAACGGATTGATACTGTTAAAAAGTCAATTAAATGTAGTTTTTGAAACTGTCGCTATTTCTTCAGCGCGCGATAACGGCTGGGATTGGTCCCACAGTAAAAAAATTTCTTTTTCATCTTAATTCTTAAATGAAGCGCTACGACAGCACCAAGTGTAGTCGCTGAGTGTCGGCAATCATGTCAAATTAAGAAGAATGTTATTTCTAAGAGTCCAATTGTCTCACTTTCATATTGATAAGGTCACAGTCCATAATCAGTTCAATTAAATCCCACAGTCAATCGTTTCGCTGTTAAATGCCATACAACTTAGTAATACCTGAAAAATATCAAGAAATACATGTTGGTACGAATATGTGACTCAAGCGTTGTAACTCAAACGGATTGATACTGTTAAAAAGTCAATTAAATGTAGTTTTTGAAACTGTCGCTATTTCTTCAGCGCGCGATAACGGCTGGGATTGGTCCCACAGTAAAAAAATTTCTTTTTCATCTTAATTCTTAAATGAAGCGCTACGACAGCACCAAGTGTAGTCGCTGAGTGTCGGCAATCATGTCAAATTAAGAAGAATGTTATTTCTAAGAGTCCAATTGTCTCACTTTCATATTGATAAGGTCACAGTCCATAATCAGTTCAATTAAGTCCCACAGTCAATCGTTTCGCTGTTAAATGCCATACAACTTAGTAATACCTGAAAAATATCAAGAAATACATGTTGGTACGAATATGTGACTCAAGCGTTGTAACTCAAACGGATTGATACTGTTAAAAAGTCAATGAAATGTAGTTTTTGAAACTGTCCCTATTTCTTCAGCTCGAGATAACTGCTAGGATTGGTCCCTCAGTAAAAAAATGACTTTTTCATCTTAATTCTTAAATGAAGCGCTACCACAGCGACCAGTGTAGTCGCTGAGTTTCGGCAATCATGTCAAATTAGGAACAATGTTATTTCTTGGAGTCCAATTGTCTCATTTATCACATTCATCAGGTCACAGTCCAAAATTAGTTCAATTAAGTCCCACAGTCAATTGTTTCATTGTTAAAGGCGATGCAACCTAGTAATATCGGAAAAATATCGCTAAAAACATGTTGGTACGAATATGTGACCCAACCGTTGTAAATCAAACGGACTGACACCGTTGGAAAGTCAATGAAATGTAGTTTTTGAAACTGTCGCTATTTCTTCAGCGCGTGATAACGGCTAGGATTGGTCCCACAGTAAAAAATGACTATCTTATCTTAGCGCTACCACAGTGCCAAGTATAATCGCTGAGTTTCGGCAATGATGTCAAATTAAGAAGATTGTTTTTTCTTGGAGTCCAATTGTCTCCTTTATCACATTTATCAGGTCACAGTCCAAAGTTAGTTCAATTAAGTCCCACAGTAAATTGTTTCATTGTTAAAGGCGATGCAACCTAGTAATATCAGAAAAATATCGCTAAATTCATGTTGGTACGAATATGTGACGCAACCGTTGTAACTCAAACGGTCTGACACCGTTAGAAAGTCAATGAAATAAAGTTTTTTAAACTGTCGCTATTTCTTCAGGGCGCGATAACGGCTAGGATTGGTCCCACAGTAAAAAAAGACTTATTAATTTAAATTTTTAAATGAAGCGCTACAACAGCGCCCAGTGTAATCGCTGAGTTTAGGCAATCATGACAAATTAAGAAGAATGCTATTTCTTGGAGTCCAATTTTTTCATTTATCACATTTATCAGGTCACAGTCAAAAGTTAGTTCAATTAAGTCCCACAGTCAATTGTTTCGCTGTTAAAAGCCATACAACCTAGTAATACCTGAAAAATATCAAGAAATACATGTTGGTACGAATATATGATTCAACCGTTGTAACTCAAACGGATTGATACTGTTGGAAAGTCAATGAAATGTAGTTTTTGAAACTGTCGCTATTTCTTCAGCGCGCGATAACAGCTAGGATTGGTCCCACAGTAAAGAATGACTTTTTCATCTTAATTCTTAAATGAAGCGCTACCACAGCGACCAGTGTAGTCGCTGAGTTTCGGCAATCATGTCAAATTAAGAACAATGTTATTTCTTGGAGTCCAATTGTCTCATTTATCACATTCATCAGGTCAAAGTCCAAAGTTAGTTCAATTAAGTCCCACAGTCAATTGTTTCATTGTTAAAGGCGATGCAACCTAGTAATATCGGAAAAATATCGCTAAAAACATGTTGGTACGAATATGTGACCCAACCGTTGTAAATCAAACGAACTGACACCGTTGGAAAGTCAATGAAATGTAGTTTTTGAAACTGTCGCTATTTCTTCAGCGCGCGATAACGGCTAGGATTGGTCCCACAGTAAAAAAATGACTTTTTCATGTTAATTCTTAAATTAAGAGCTACCACAGCGCCAAGTGTAGTCGTTGAGTTTAGGCAATCATGACAAATTAAGAAGAATGCTATTTCTTGGAGTCCAATTTTTTCATTTATCACATTTATCAGGTCACAGTCCAAAGTTAGTTCAATTAATTCCCACAGTCAATCGTTTCATTGTTAAAGGCGATGCAACCTAGTAATACCTGAAAAATATCAAGAAATACATGTTGGTTCGAACGTATGACTCAACCGTTGTAACTCAAACGGACTAACGCCGTTAGAAAGTCAATGAAATGTAGTTTTTGAAACTGTCGCTATTTCTTCAGCGCGCGATAACAGCTAGGATTGGTCCCACAGTAAAAAAATGACTTTTTCATGTTAATTCTTAAATGAAGCGCTACCACAGCGCCAAGTGTAATCGCTGAGTTCCGGCAATCACGTCAAGTTAAGAAGAATGTTATTTTTTGGAGTCCAATCTTCTCATTTATCACATTTATCAGGTCACAATCCAAAGTTGTTCAATTAAGTCCCACAGTCAATCGTTTCACTGTTAAAAGCCATACAACATAGTAATACCTGAAAAATATTAAGAAATACATGTTGGTAGGAATATGTGACTCAAGCGTTGTAACTCAAACGGATTGATACTGTTAAAAAGTCAATGAAATGTAGTTTTTGAAACTGTCGCTATTTTTTCAGCGCGCGATAACGGCTAGGATTGGTCCCACAGTAAAAAATGACTTTTTCATCTTAATTCTTAAATAAAGCGCTACCACAGCGCCCAGTGTAATCGCTGAGTTTCAGCAATCATGTCAAATTAAGAAGAATGTTATTTCTAAGAGTCCAATTGTCTCATTTACCACATTCATCAGGTCACAGTCCAAAGTTAGTTCAATTAAGTCCCACAGTCAATCGTTTCATTGTTAAAGGCGATGCAACCTAGTAATATCAGAAAAATATCGCTAAATTCATGTTGGTACGAATATGTGACGCAACCGTTGTAACTCAAACGGACGGACACCGTTAGAAAGTCAATGAAATGTAGTTTTTGAAACTGTCGCTATTTCTTCAGGGCGCAATAAAGGCTAGGATTGGTCCCACAGCAAAAAAATGACTTTCTTATCTTAGTTCTTAAATGAAGCGCTACCACACCGCCAAGTGTATTCGCTGAGTTTCGGCAATCATGTCAAATTAAGAACAATGTTTTTTCTTGGAGTCCATTTGTCTCATTTATCATATTCATCAGGTCACAGTCCAAAGTTAGTTCAATTAAGTCCCACAGTCAATCGTTTCATTGTTAAAGGCAATGCAACCTAGTAATATCGGAAAAATATCGCTAAATTCATGTTGGTACGAATATGTGACCCAACCGTTAAAACTCAAACGGACTAACACCGTTAGAAAGTCAATGAAATGTAGTTTTTGAAACTGTCGCTATTTCTTCAGCGCGCGATAACGGCTAGGATTGGTCCCACAGTAAAAAAATGACTTTTTCATGTTAATTCTTAAATGAAGCGCTACCACAGCGCCAAGTGTAGTCGCTGAGTTTAGGCAATCATGACAAATTAAGAAGAATGCTATTTCTTGGAGTCCAATTTTTTCATTTATCACATTTATCAGGTCACAGTCCAAAGTTAGTTCAATTAATTCCCACAGTCAATCGTTTCATTGTTAAAGGCGATGCAACCTAGTAATACCTGAAAAATATCAAGAAATACATGTTGGTTCGAACGTATGACTCAACCGTTGTAACTCAAACGGATTGATACTGTTAAAAAGTCAATGAAATGTAGTTTTTGAAACTGTCGCTATTTCTTCAGCGCGCGATAACGGCTAGGATTAGTCCCACAGTAAAAAATGACTTTTTCATCTTAATTCTTAAATGAAGCGCTACCACAGCGCCCAGTGTAATCGCTGAGTTTCAGCAATCATGACAAATTAAGAAGAATGCTATTTCTTGGAGTCCAATTTTTTCAATTATCACATTTATCAGGTCACAGTCCAAAGTTAGTTCAATTAATTCCCACAGTCAATCGTTTCGCTGTTAAAAGCCATACAACATAGTAATACCTGAAAAATATTAAGAAATACATGTTGGTAGGAATATGTGACTCAAGCGTTGTAACTCAAACGGATTGATACTGTTAAAAAGTCAATGAAATGTAGTTTTTGAAACTGTCGCTATTTCTTCAGCGCGCGATAACGGCTAGGATTGGTCCCACAGTAAAAAATGACTTTTTCATCTTAATTCTTAAATGAAGCGCTACCACAGCGCCCAGTGTAATCGCTGAGTTTCAGCAATCATGTCAAATTAAGAAGAATGTTATTTCTAAGAGTCCAATTGTCTCACTTTCATATTTATAAGGTCACAGTCCATACTCAGTTCAATTAATTCCCACAGTCAATCGTTTCGCTGTTAAAACCCATACAACTTAGTATTACCTGAAAAATATCAAGAAATACATGTTGGTAGGAATATGTGACTCAAGCGTTGTAACTCAAACGGATTGATACTGTTAAAAAGTCAATGAAATGTAGTTTTTGAAACTGTCGCTATTTCTTCAGCGCGCGATAACGGCTAGGATTGGTCCCACAGTAAAAAATGACTTTTTCATCTTAATTCTTAAATGAAGCGCTACCACAGCGCCCAGTGTAATCGCTGAGTTTCAGCAATCATGTCAAATTAAGAAGAATGTTATTTCTAAGAGTCCAATTGTCTCATTTACCACATTCATCAGGTCACAGTCCAAAGTTAGTTCAATTAAGTCCCACAGTCAATCGTTTCATTGTTAAAGGCGATGCAACCTAGTAATATCAGAAAAATATCGCTAAATTCATGTTGGTACGAATATGTGACGCAACCGTTGTAACTCAAGCGGACGGACACCGTTAGAAAGTCAATGAAATGTAGTTTTTAAAACTGTCGCTATTTCTTCAGGGCGCAATAAAGGCTAGGATTGGTCCCACAGCAAAAAAATGACTTTCTTATCTTAGTTCTTGAATGAAGCGCTACCACAGCGCCCAGTGTAATCGCTGAGTTTCGGCAATCATGTTAAATTAAGAAGAATGTTATTTCTAAGAGTCCAATTGTCTCACTTTCATATTTATAAGGTCACAGTCCATACTCAGTTCAATTAATTCCCACAGTCAATCGTTTCGCTGTTAAAACCCATACAAATTAGTATTACCTGAAAAATATCAAGAAATACATGTTGGTAGGAATATGTGACTCAAGCGTTGTAACTCAAACGGATTGATACTGTTAAAAAGTCAATGAAATGTAGTTTTTGAAACTGTCGCTCTTTCTTCAGCGCGCGATAACAGCTAGGATTGGTCCCACAGTAAATAAATGACTTTTTCATCTTAATTCTTAAATGAAGCGCTACCACAGCGCCAAGTGTATTCGCTGAGTTTCGGCAATCATGTCATATTAAGAACAATGTTTTTTCTTGGAGTCCATTTGTCTCATTTATCATATTCATCAGGTCACAGTCCAAAGTTAGTTCAATTAAGTCCCACAGTCAATCGTTTCATTGTTAAAGGCAATGCAACCTAGTAATATCGGAAAAATATCGCTAAATTCATGTTGGTACGAATATGTGACCCAACCGTTAAAACTCAAACGGACTAACACCGTTAGAAAGTCAATGAAATGTAGTTTTTGAAACTGTCGCTATTTCTTCAGCGCGCGATAACGGCTAGGATTGGTCCCACAGTAAAAAAATGACTTTTTCATGTTAATTCTTAAATGAAGCGCTACCACAGCGCCAAGTGTAGTCGCTGAGTTTCGGCAAACATGTGAAATTAAGAACAATGTTTTTTCTTGGAGTCCAATTGTCTCATTTATCACATTCATCAGGTCACAGTCCAAAGTTAGTTCAATTAATTCCCACAGTCAATCGTTTCATTGTTAAAGG
The DNA here is from genome assembly GCF_029227915.1 of Hydractinia symbiolongicarpus. NCBI lineage: Eukaryota > Metazoa > Cnidaria > Hydrozoa > Anthoathecata > Hydractiniidae > Hydractinia > Hydractinia symbiolongicarpus. Next base: position 1,320,830 of record NC_079880.1, read on the forward strand.
CGATGCAACCTAGTTATATCAGAAAAATATCGCTAAATTCATGTTGGTACGAATATGTGACGCAACCGTTGTAACTCAAACGTATGGACACCGTTAGAAAGTCAATGAAATGTAGTTTTTGAAACTGTCGCTATTTCTTCAGCGCGCGACAACGGCTAGGATTGGTCCCACAGTAAAAAAATGACTTTTTCATCTTAATTCTTAAATGAAGCGCTACCACAGCGCCAAGTGTAGTCGCTGAGTTTCGGCAATCATGTCAAATTAAGAACAATGTTTTTTCTTGGAGTCCAATTGCCTCATTTATCACATTCATCAGGTCACAGTCCAAAGTTAGTTCAATTAAGTCCCACAGTCAATCGTTTCATTGTTAAAGGCGATGCAACCTAGTAATATCGGAAAAATATCGCTAATTTCATGTTGGTACGATTATGTGACGCAACCGTTGTAACTCAAACGTACGGACACCGTTAGAAAGTCAATGAAATGTAGTTTTTGAAACTGTCGCTATTTCTTCAGCGCGCGATAACGGCTATGATCGGTCCCACAGTAAAAAAATGACTTTTTCATCTTAATTCTTAAATGAAGCGCTACCACAGCGCCCAGTGTAATCGCTGAGTTTCGGCAATCATGCCAAATTAAGAAGAATGTTATTTCTAAGAGTCCAATTGTCTCACTTTCATATTTATAAGGTCACAGTCCATACTCAGTTCAATTAATTCCCACAGTCAATCGTTTCGCTGTTAAAAGCCATACAACTTAGTAATACCTGAATAATATCAAGAAATACATGTTGGTAGGAATATGTGACTCAAGCGTTGTAACTCAAACGGATTGATACTGTTAAAAAGTCAATGAAATGTAGTTTTTGAAACTGTCGCTATTTCTTCAGCGCGCGACAACGGCTAGGATTGGTCCCACAGTAAAAAAATGACTTTTTCATCTTAATTCTTAAATGAAGCGCTACCACAGCGCCAAGTGTAGTCGCTGAGTTTCGGCAATCATGTCAAATTAAGAACAATGTTTTTTCTTGGAGTCCAATTGCCTCATTTATCACATTCATCAGGTCACAGTCCAAAGTTAGTTCAATTAAGTCCCACAGTCAATCGTTTCATTGTTAAAGGCGATGCAACCTAGTAATATCGGAAAAATATCGCTAATTTCATGTTGGTACAAATATGTGACGCAACCGTTGTAACTCAAACGGAATGACACCGTTAGAAAGTCAATGAAATGTAGTTTTTGAAACTGTCGCTATTTCTTCAGCGCGCGATAACGGCTATGATTGGTCCCACAGTAAAAAAATGACTTTTTCATCTTAATTCTTAAATGAAGCGCTACCACAGCGCCCAGTGTAATCGCTGAGTTTCGGCAATCATGCCAAATTAAGAAGAATGTTATTTCTAAGAGTCCAATTGTCTCACTTTCATATTTATAAGGTCACAGTCCATACTCAGTTCAATTAATTCCCACAGTCAATCGTTTCGCTGTTAAAAGCCATACAACTTTGTAATACCTGAAAAATATCAAGAAATACATGTTGGTAGGAATATGTGACTCAAGCGTTGTAACTCAAACGGATTGATACTGTTAAAAAGTCAATGAAATGTAGTTTTTGAAACTGTCGCTCTTTCTTCAGCGCGCGATAACAGCTAGGATTGGTCCCACAGTAAATAACTGAATTTTTCATCTTAATTCTTAAATGAAGCGCTACCACAGCGCCAAGTGTATTCGCTGAGTTTCGGCAATCATGTCAAATTAAGAACAATGTTTTTTCTTGGAGTCCAATTGCCTCATTTATCACATTCATCAGGTCACAGTCCAAAGTTAGTTCAATTAAGTCCCACAGTCAATCGTTTCATTGTTAAAGGCGATGCAACCTAGTAATATCGGAAAAATATCGCTAATTTCATGTTGGTACGAATATGTGACGCAACCGTTGTAACTCAAACGTACGGACACCGTTAGAAAGTCAATGAAATGTAGTTTTTGAAACTGTCGCTATTTCTTCAGCGCGCGATAACGGCTAGGATTGGTCCCACAGTAAAAAAATGACTTTTTCATCTTAATTCTTAAATGAAGCGCTACCACAGCGCCAAGTGTAGTCGCTGAGTTTAGGCAATCATGACAAATTAAGAAGAATGCTATTTCTTGGAGTCCAATTTTTTCATTTATCACATTTATCAGGTCACAGTCCAAAGTTAGTTCAATTAATTCCCACAGTCAATCGTTTCATTGTTAAAGGCGATGCAACCTAGTAATACCTGAAAAATATCAAGAAATACATGTTGGTTCGAACGTATGACTCAACCGTTGTAACTCAAACGTACGGACACCGTTAGAAAGTCAATGAAATGTAGTTTTTGAAACTGTCGCTATTTCTTCAGCGCGCGATAACGGCTAGGATTGGTCCCACAGTAAAAAATGACTTTTTCATCTTAATTCTTAAATGAAGCGCTACCACAGCGCCCAGTGTAATCGCTGAGTTTCAGCAATCATGACAAATTAAGAAGAATGCTATTTCTTGGAGTCCAATTTTTTCATTTATCACATTTATCAGGTCACAGTCCAAAGTTAGTTCAATTAATTCCCACAGTCAATCGTTTCGCTGTTAAAAGCCATACAACATAGTAATACCTGAAAAATATTAAGAAATACATGTTGGTAGGAATATGTGACTCAAGCGTTGTAACTCAAACGGACTAACACCGTTAGAAAGTCAATGAAATGTAGTTTTTGAAACTGTCGCTATTTCTTCAGCGCGCGAGAACGGCTAGGATTGGTCCCACAGTAAAAAAATGACTTTTTCATGTTAATTCTTAAATGAAGCGCTACCACAGCGCCAAGTGTAGTCGCTGAGTTTCGGCAAACATGTGAAATTAAGAACAATGTTTTTTCTTGGAGTCCAATTGTCTCATTTATCAAATTCATCAGGTCACAGTCCAAAGTTAGTTCAATTAATTCCCACAGTCAATCGTTTCATTGTTAAAGGCGATGCAACCTAGTTATATCAGAAAAATATCGCTAAATTCATGTTGGTACGAATATGTGACGCAACCGTTGTAACTCAAACGTATGGACACCGTTAGAAAGTCAATGAAATGTTGTTTTTGAAACTGTCGCTATTTCTTCAGCGCGCGACAACGGCTAGGATTGGTCCCACAGTAAAAAAATGACTTTTTCATCTTAATTCTTAAATGAAGCGCTACCACAGCGCCAAGTGTAGTCGCTGAGTTTCGGCAATCATGTCAAATTAAGAACAATGTTTTTTCTTGGAGTCCAATTGCCTCATTTATCACATTCATCAGGTCACAGTCCAAAGTTAGTTCAATTAAGTCCCACAGTCAATCGTTTCATTGTTAAAGGCGATGCAACCTAGTAATATCGGAAAAATATCGCTAATTTCATGTTGGTACGAATATGTGACGCAACCGTTGTAACTCAAACGGAATGACACCGTTAGAAAGTCAATGAAATGTAGTTTTTGAAACTGTCGCTAATTCTTCAGCGCGCGATGACGGCTAGGTTTGGTCCCACAGTAAAAAAATGACTTTTTTATCTTAATTCTTAAATGAAGCGCTACCACAGCGCCCAGTGTAATCGCTGACTTTCGGCAATCATGTCAAACTAAGAAGAATGTTTTTTCTTGGAGTCCAATTGTCTCATTTATCACATTTATCAGGTCATAGTCAAAAGTTAGTTCAATTAAGTCCCACAGTCAATCGTTTCAATGTTAAAAGAGGTGCAACCTAGTAATATCAGATGAATATCGCTAAATACATGTTGGTACGAATATATGACCCAACCGTTGAAACGTAAACGGACTGACACCGTTTGAAAGTCAATGAAATGTAGTTTTTGAAACTGTCACTATTTCTTCAGCGCGCGCTAACGGCTAGGATTGGTCCCTCAGCAAAAAAATGGCTTTTTCATCTTAATTCTTAAATGAAGCGCTACCACAGCGACCAGTGTAGTCGCTGAGTTTCGGCAATCATGTCATGTTAAGAACAATGTTATTTCTTGGAGTCCAATTGTCTCATTTATCACATTCATCAGGTCACAGTCCAAAGTTAGTTCAATTAAGTCCCACAGTCAATCGTTTCATTGTTAAAGGCGATGAAACCTAGTAATATCGGAAAAATATCGCTAAATAAATGTTGGTACGAATATGTGACCCAACCGTTAAAACTCAAACGGACTGACACCGTTAGAAATTCAATGAAATGTAGTTTTTGAAACTGTCGCTATTTCTTCAGCGCGCGATAACGGCTAGGATTGGTCCCACAGTAAAAAAATGACTTTTCCATGTTAATTCTTAAATGAAGCGCTACCACAGCGCCCAGTGTAATCGCTGAGTTTCAGCAATCATGACAAATTAAGAAGAATGCTATTTCTTGGAGTCCAATTTTTTCATTTATCACATTTATCAGGTCACAGTCCAAAGTTAGTTCAATTAATTCCCACAGTCAATCGTTTCGCTGTTAAAAGCCATACAACATAGTAATACCTGAAAAATATTAAGAAATACATGTTGGTAGGAATATGTGACTCAAGCGTTGTAACTCAAACGGACTAACACCGTTAGAAAGTCAATGAAATGTAGTTTTTGAAACTGTCGCTATTTCTTCAGCGCGCGAGAACGGCTAGGATTGGTCCCACAGTAAAAAAATGACTTTTTCATGTTAATTCTTAAATGAAGCGCTACCACAGCGCCAAGTGTAGTCGCTGAGTTTCGGCAAACATGTGAAATTAAGAACAATGTTTTTTCTTGGAGTCCAATTGTCTCATTTATCAAATTCATCAGGTCACAGTCCAAAGTTAGTTCAATTAATTCCCACAGTCAATCGTTTCATTGTTAAAGGCGATGCAACCTAGTTATATCAGAAAAATATCGCTAAATTCATGTTGGTACGAATATGTGACGCAACCGTTGTAACTCAAACGTATGGACACCGTTAGAAAGTCAATGAAATGTTGTTTTTGAAACTGTCGCTATTTCTTCAGCGCGCGACAACGGCTAGGATTGGTCCCACAGTAAAAAAATGACTTTTTCATCTTAATTCTTAAATGAAGCGCTACCACAGCGCCAAGTGTAGTCGCTGAGTTTCGGCAATCATGTCAAATTAAGAACAATGTTTTTTCTTGGAGTCCAATTGCCTCATTTATCACATTCATCAGGTCACAGTCCAAAGTTAGTTCAATTAAGTCCCACAGTCAATCGTTTCATTGTTAAAGGCGATGCAACCTAGTAATATCGGAAAAATATCGCTAATTTCATGTTGGTACGAATATGTGACGCAACCGTTGTAACTCAAACGGAATGACACCGTTAGAAAGTCAATGAAATGTAGTTTTTGAAACTGTCGCTAATTCTTCAGCGCGCGATGACGGCTAGGTTTGGTCCCACAGTAAAAAAATGACTTTTTTATCTTAATTCTTAAATGAAGCGCTACCACAGCGCCCAGTGTAATCGCTGACTTTCGGCAATCATGTCAAACTAAGAAGAATGTTTTTTCTTGGAGTCCAATTGTCTCATTTATCACATTTATCAGGTCATAGTCAAAAGTTAGTTCAATTAAGTCCCACAGTCAATCGTTTCAATGTTAAAAGAGGTGCAACCTAGTAATATCAGATGAATATCGCTAAATACATGTTGGTACGAATATATGACCCAACCGTTGAAACGTAAACGGACTGACACCGTTTGAAAGTCAATGAAATGTAGTTTTTGAAACTGTCACTATTTCTTCAGCGCGCGCTAACGGCTAGGATTGGTCCCTCAGCAAAAAAATGGCTTTTTCATCTTAATTCTTAAATGAAGCGCTACCACAGCGACCAGTGTAGTCGCTGAGTTTCGGCAATCATGTCATGTTAAGAACAATGTTATTTCTTGGAGTCCAATTGTCTCATTTATCACATTCATCAGGTCACAGTCCAAAGTTAGTTCAATTAAGTCCCACAGTCAATCGTTTCATTGTTAAAGGCGATGAAACCTAGTAATATCGGAAAAATATCGCTAAATAAATGTTGGTACGAATATGTGACCCAACCGTTAAAACTCAAACGGACTGACACCGTTAGAAATTCAATGAAATGTAGTTTTTGAAACTGTCGCTATTTCTTCAGCGCGCGATAACGGCTAGGATTGGTCCCACAGTAAAAAAATGACTTTTCCATGTTAATTCTTAAATGAAGCGCTACCACAGCGACCAGTGTAGTCGCTGAGTTTCGGCAATCATGTCAAATTAAGAACATTGTTATTTCTTGGAGTCCAATTGTCTTATATATCACATTCATCAGGTCACAGTCCAAAGTTAGTTCAATTAAGTCCCACAGTCAATCGTTTCATTGTTAAAGGCGATGCAACCTAGTAATATCAGAAAAATATCGCAAAATTCATGTTGGTACGAATATGTGACGCAACCGTTGTAACTCAAACGGATTGATACTGTTAAAAAGTCAATGAAATGTAGTTTTTGAAACTGTCGCTATTTCTTCAGCGCGCGATAACGGCTAGGATTGGTCCCTCAGCAAAAAATGAGTTTTTTATCTTAATTTTGAATTGAAGCGCCATCACAACGGCCGGTGTAATCGCTGAGTTCCGGCAATCATGTCAAATTAACAAGAATGTTATTTTTTGAATTCCAATTTTCTTCTTTATCACATTAAGCAGGTCACAGTCCAAAGTTAGTTCAATTAAGTCCCACAGTCAATCATTTCACTGTTAAAAGCGATGCAACCTAGTAATGTCAGATGAATATCGCTAAACACATGTTGGTACGAATATGTGACCCAACCGTTTAAACTCAAACGGAATGACACCGTTAGAAAGTCAATGAAATGTAGTTTTTGAAACTGTCGCTTTTTTTTCAGCGCGAGATAACGGCTAGGATTGGTCCCACGGTAAAATATGACTTTCTTATCTTAATTCTTAAATGAAGCGCTACCACAGCGCCCAGTGTAATCGCTGAATTTCGGCAATCATGTCAAATTAAGAAGAATGTTTTTTCTTGGAGTCCAATTGTCTCATTTATCACATTCATCAGGTCACAGTCCAAAGTTAGTTCAATTAAGTCCCAACGTCAATCGCTTCATTGTTAAAGGCGATGCAACCTAGTAATATCGGAAAAATATCGCTAAATACATGTTGGTACGAATATATGACCCAACTGTTGAAACTCAAACGGACTGACACCGTTAGAAAGTCAATGAAATGTAGTTTTTGAAACTGTCGCTATTTCTTCAGCGCGCGATAACAGCTAGGATTGGTGCCACAGTAAAAAAATTGCTTTTTCATCTTAATTCTTAAATGAAGCGCTACCACAGCGACCAGTGTAGTCGCTGAGTTTCGGCAATCATGTCATATTAAGAACAATGTTATTTATTGGAGTCCAATTGTCTCATTTATCACATTCATCAGGTCACAGTCCAAAGTTAGTTTAATTAAGTCCCACAGTCAATCGTTTCATTGTTAAAGGCGATGCAACCTAGTAATATCAGAGAAATATCGCTAAATTCATGTTGGTACGAATATGTGACGCCACCGTTGTAACTCAAACGGACTGACACCGTTAGAAAGTCAATGAAATGTAGTTTTTGAAACTGTCGCTATTTCTTCAGGGCGCAATAACGGCCAGGATTGGTCCCACAGCAAAAAAATGACTTTCTTATCTTAGTTCTTGAATGAAGCGCTACCACAGCGCCCAGTGTAATCGCTCAGTTTCGGCAATCATGTCAAATTAAGAAGAATGTTATTTCTAAGAGTCCAATTGTCTCATTTTCATATTTATAAGGTTACAGTCCATACTCAGTTCAATTAATTCCCACAGTCAATCGTTTTGCTGTTAAAAGCCATACAAATTAGTAATACCTGAAAAATATCAAGAAATACATGTTGGTAGGAATATGTGACTCAAGCGTTGTAACTCAAACGGATTGATACTGTTAAAAAGTCAATGAAATGTAGTTTTTGAAACTGTCGCTGTTTCTTCAGCGCGCGATAACGGCTAGGATTTGTCCCACAGTAAAAAAATGACTTTTTCATCTTAATTCTTAAATGAAGCGCTACCACAGCGCCAAGTGTAGTCGCTGAGTTTCGGCAATCATGTCAAATTAAGAACAATGTTATTTCTTGGAATCCAATTGTCTCATTGATTACATTCATCAGGTCACAGTCCAAAGTTAGTTCAATTAAGTCCCACAGTCAATCGTTTCATTGTTAAAGGCGATGCAACCTAGTAATATCAGAAAAATATCGCTAAATTCATGTTGGTACGAATATGTGACGCAACCGTTGTAACTCAAACGGACTGACACCGTTAGAAAGTCAATGAAATGTAGTTTTTGAAACTGTCGCTATTTCTTCAGGGCGCAATAACGGCTAGGATTGGTCCCACAGTAAAAAATGACTTATTTATCTTAATTCTTAAATGAAGCGCTACCACAGCGACCAGTGTAGTCGCTGAGTTTCGGCAATCATGTCATATTAAGAACAATGTTATTTCTTGGAGTCCAATTGTCTCATTTATCACATTCATCAGGTCACAGTCCAAAGTTAGTTCAATTAAGTCCCACAATCAATCGTTTCATTGTTAAAGGCGATGCAACCTAGTAATATCAGAAAAATATCGCTAAATTCATGTTGGTACGAATATGTGACGCAACCGTTGTAACTCAAACGGACTGACACCGTTAGAAAGTCAATGAAATGTAGTTTTTGAAACTGTCGCTATTTCTTCAGGGCGCAATAACGGCTAGGATTGGTCCCACAGCAAAAAAATGACTTTCTTATCTTAATTCTTGAATGAAGCGCTACCACAGCTCCCAGTGTAATCGCTCAGTTTCGGCAATCATGTCAAATTAAGAAGAATGTTATTTCTAAGAGTCCAATTGTCTCACTTTCATATTTATAAGGTCACAGTCCATACTCAGTTAAATTAATTCCCACAGTCAATGGTTTCGCTGTTAAAAGCCATACAACTTAGTAATACCTGAAAAATATCAAGAAATACATGTTGGTAGGAATATGTGACTCAAGCGTTGTAACTCAAACGGATTGATACTGTTAAAAAGTCAATGAAATGTAGTTTTTGAAACTGTCGCTATTTCTTCAGCGCGCGATAACGGCTAAGATTTGTCCCACAGTAAAAAAATGACTTTTTCATCTAATTCTTAAATGAAGCGCTACCACAGCGCCAAGTGTAGTCGCTGAGTTTCAGCAATCATGTCAAATTAAGAACAATGTTATTTCTTGGAATCCAATTGTCTCATTTATTACATTCATCAGGTTACAGTCCAAAGTTAGTTCAATTAAGTCCCACAGTCAATCGTTTCATTGTTAAAGGCGATGCAACTTAGTAATATCAGAAAAATATCGCTAAATTCATGTTGGTACGAATATGTGACGCAACCGTTGTAACTCAAACGGATTGATAATGTTAAAAAGTCAATGAAAAGTAGTTTTTGAAACTGTCGCTATTTTTTCAGTGCGCGATAACGGCTAGGATTGGTCCCACAGTAAAAAAATGACTTTTTCATCTTAATTCTTAAATGAAGCGCTACCACAGCGACCAGTGTAGTCGCTGAGTTTCGGCAATCATGTCAAATTAAGAACAATGTTATTTCTTGGAGTCCAATTGTCTCATTTATCACATTCATCAGATCACAGTCCAAAGTTAGTTCAATTAAGTCCCACAGTCAATCGTTTCATTGTTAAAGGCGATGCAACCTAGTAATATCAGGAAAATATCGCTAAATTCATGTTGGTACGAATATGTGACGCAACCGTTGTAACTCAAACGGACTGACACCGTTAGAAAGTCAATGAAATGTAGTTTTTGAAACTGTCGCTATTTCTTCAGGGCGCAATAACGGCTAGGATTGGTCCCACAGTAAAAAATGACTTATTAATTTAAACTTTTAAATGAAGCGCTACAACGGGGACCAGTGTAATCGCTGAGTTTAGGCAATCATGTCAAATTAAGACGAGTGCTATTTCTTGGAGTCCAATTTTTTCATTTATCACATTTATCAGGTCACAGTCAAAAGTTAGTTCAATTAAGTCCCACAGTCAATCGTTTCACTGTTAAAAGAGGTGCAACCTAGTAATATCAGATGAATATCGCTAAATACATGTTGGTACGAATATATGACCCAACTGTTGAAACTTAAACGGACTGACACCGTTAGAAAGTCAATGAAATGTAGTTTTTGAAACTGTCACTATTTCTTCAGCGCGCGCTAACGGGTAGGATTGGTCCTTCAGCAAAAAATGAGTTTTTTAACTTAATTTTGAATTGAAGCGCCACCACAACGGCCGGTGTAATCGCTGAGTTCCGGCAATCATGTCAAATTAAGAAGAATGTTATTTCTTGAATTCCAATTTTCTCATTTATCACATTAATCAGGTCACAGTCCAAAGTTAGTTCAATTAAGTCCCACAGTCAATCAATTCACTGTTAAAAGCGATGCAACCTAGTAATGTCAGATGAATATCGCTAAATACATGTTGGTACGAATATGTGACCCAACCGTTTAAACTCAAACGGACTGACACCGTTAGAAAGTCAATGAAATGTAGTTTTTGAAACTGTCGCTATTTCTTCACCGCATGATAACGGCTAGGATTGGTCCCACGGTAAAATATGACTTTCTTATCTTAATTCTTAAATGAAGCGCTACCACAGCGACCAGTGTAGTCGCTGAGTTTCGGCAATCATGTCATATTAAGAACAATGTTATTTCTTGGAGTCCAATTGTCTTATTTATCACATTCATCAGGTCACAGTCCAAAGTTAGTTCAATTAAGTCCCACAGTCAATCGTTTCATTGTTAAAGGCGATGCAACCTAGTAATATCAGAAAAATATCGCTAAGTTCATGTTGGTACGAATATGTGACGCAACCGTTGTAACTCAAACGGACTGACACCGTTAGAAAGTCAATGAAATGTAGTTTTTGAAACTGTCGCTATTTCTTCAGGGCGCAATAACGGCTAGGATTGGTCCCACAGAAAAAAAATGACTTTCTTATCTTAATTCTTGAATGAAGCGCTACCACAGCTCCCAGTGTAATCCCTTAGTTTCGACAATCATGTCAAATTAAGAAGAATGTTATTTCTAAGAGTCCAATTGTCTCACTTTCATATTTATAAGGTCACAGTCCATACTCAGTTCAATTAATTCCCACAGTCAATGGTTTCGCTGTTAAAAGCCATACAACTTAGTAATACCTGAAAAATATCAAGAAATACATGTTGGTAGGAATATGTGACTCAAGCGTTGTAACTCAAACGGATTGATACTGTTAAAAAGTCAATGAAATGTAGTTTTTGAAACTGTCGCTATTTCTTCAGCGCGCGATAACGGCTAAGATTTGTCCCACAGTAAAAAAATGACTTTTTCATCTTAATTCTTAAATGAAGCGCTACCACAGCGCCAAGTGTAGTCGCTGAGTTTCAGCAATCATGTCAAATTAAGAACAATGTTATTTCTTGGAATCCAATTGTCTCATTTATTACATTGATCAGGTTACAGTCCAAAGTTAGTTCATTTAAGTCCCACAGTCAATCGTTTCATTGTTAAAGGCGATGCAACCTAGTAATATCAGAAAAATATCGCTAAATTCATGTTGGTACGAATATGTGACGCAACCGTTGTAACTCAAACGGATTGATAATGTTAAAAAGTCAATGAAAAGTAGTTTTTGAAACTGTCGCTATTTTTTCAGTGCGCGATAACGGCTAGGATTGGTCTCACAGTAAAAAAATGACTTTTTCATCTTAATTCTTAAATGAAGCGCTACCACAGCGACCAGTGTAGTTGCTGAGTTTTGGCAATCATGTCAAATTAAGAACAATGTTATTTCTTGGAGTCCAATTGTCTCATTTATCACATTCATCAGATCACAGTCCAAAGTTAGTTCAATTAAGTCCCACAGTCAATCGTTTCATTGTTAAAAGAGGTGCAACCTAGTAATATCATGAAAATATCGCTAAATTCATGTTGGTACGAATATGTGACGCAACCGTTGTAACTCAAACGGACTGACACCGTTAGAAAGTCAATGAAATGTAGTTTTTGAAACTGTCGCTATTTCTTCAGGGCGCAATAACGGCTAGGATTGGTCCCACAGTAAAAAATGACTTATTAATTTAACATTTTAAATGAAGCGCTACAACAGGGACCAGTGTAACCGCTGAGGTTAGGCAATCATGTCAAATTAAGACGAGTGCTATTTCTTGGAGTCCAATTTTTTCATTTATCACATTTATCAGGTCACAGTCAAAAGTTAGTTCAATTAAGTCCCACAGTCAATCGTTTCATTGTTAAAGGCGATGCAACCTAGTAATATCAGAAAAATATCGCTAAGTTCATGTTGGTACGAATATGTGACGCAACTGTTGAAACTTAAACGGACTGACACCGTTAGAAAGTCAATGAATTGTAGTTTTTGAAACTGTCACTATTTCTTCAGCGCGCGCTAACGGCTAGGATTGGTCCCTCAGCAAAAAATGAGTTTTTTAACTTAATTTTAAATTGAAGCGCCACCACAACGGCCAGTGTAATCGCTGAGTTCCGGCAATCATGTCAAATTAAGAAGAATGTTATTTCTTGAATTCCAATTTTCTCATTTATCACATTAATCAGGTCACAGTCCAAAGTTAGTTCAATTAAGTCCCACAGTCAATCAATTCACTGTTAAAAGCGATGCAACCTAGTAATGTCAGATGAATATCGCTAAATACATGTTGGTACGAATATGTGACCCAACCGTTTAAACTCAAACGGACTGACACCGTTAGAAAGTCAATGAAATGTAGTTTTTGAAACTGTCGCTATTTCTTCACCGCATGATAACGGCTAGGATTGGTCCCACGGTAAAATATGACTTTCTTATCTTAATTCTTAAATGAAGCGCTACCACAGCGCCCAGTGTAATCGCTGAGTTTAGGCAATCATGTCAAATTAAGAAGAATGCTATTTCTTGGAGTCCAATTTTTTCATTTATCACATTTATCAGGTCACAGACAAAAGTTAGTTCAATTAAGTCCCACAGTCAATCATTTCACTGTTAAGAGCGATGCAACCTAGTAATGTCAGATGAATATCGCTAAATACATGTTGGTACGAATATGTGACCCAACCGTTTAAACTCAAACGGACTGACACCGTTAGAAAGTCAATGAAATGTAGTTTTTGAAACTGTCGCTATTTCTTCAGGGCGCGATAACGGCTAGGATTGGTCCCACAGTAAAAAATGACTTATTAATTTAAATTTTTAAATGAAGCGCTACCACAGCGCCCAGTGTAATCGCTGAGTTTAGGCAATCATGTCAAATTAAGAAGAATGCTATTTCTTGGAGTCCAATTTTTTCATTAATCACATTTATCAGTTCACAGTCAAAAGTTAGTTCAATTAAGTCCCACAGTCAATCGTTTCACTGTTAAAAGCGGTGCAACTTAGTAATATCAGATGAATATCGCTAAATACATGTTGGTACGAATATATGACCCAACCGTTGAAACTTAAACGGACAGACACCGTTAGAAAGTCAGTGAAATGTAGTTTTTGAAGCTGTCACTATTTCTTCAGCTCGCGCTAACGGCTAGGATTAGTCCCTCAGCAAAAAATGAGTTTTTTATCTTAATTTTGAATTGAAGCGCTACCACAGCGGCCGGTGTAATCGCTGAGTTCCGGCAATCATGTCAAATTAAGAGAAATGTTATTTCCTGAATTCAAATTTTCTCATTTATCACATTTATCAGGTCAAAGTCCAAAGTTAGTTCAATTAAGTCCCACAGTCAATCGTTTAATTGTTTAAGGCGATGCAAACTAGGAATATCAGAAAAATATCGCTAAATTCATGTTGGTACGAATATGTGACGCAACCGTGGTAACTCAAACGGACTGACACCGTTAGAAAGTCAATGAAAAGAAGTTTTTGAAACTGTCGCTATTTCTTCAGGGCGCGATAAGGGCTAGGATTGGTCCCCAGTAAAAAATGACTTATTAATTTAAATTTTTAAATAAAGCGCTACAACAGCGCCCAGTGTAAACGCTGAGTTTAGGCAATCATGTCAAATTCAGAAGAATGCTATTTATTGGGGTCCAATTTTTTCATTTATCACATTTATCAGGTCACAGTCAAAAGTTAGTGCAATTAAGTCCCACAGTCAATCGTTTCACTGTTAAAAGCGGTGCAACCTAGTAATATCAGATGAATATCGCTAAATACATGTTGGTACGAATATATGACACAACCGTTGAAACTTAAACGGACTGACACCGTTAGAAAGTCAGTGAAATGTAGTTTTTGAAACTGTCACTATTTCTTCAGCGCACGATAACGGCTAGGATTGGTGCCACAGTAAAAAAATGGCTTTTTCATCTTAATTCTTAAATGAAGCGCTACCACAGCGACTAGTGTAGTCGCTGAGTTTCGGCAATCATGTCATATTAAGAACAATGTTATTTCTTGGAGTCCAATTGTCTCATTTATCACATTCATCAGGTCACAGTCCAACGTTAGTTCAATTAAGTCCCACAGTCAATCGTTTCATTGTTAAAGGCGATGCAACCTAGTATTATCAGAAAAATATCGCTAAATTCATGTTGGTACGAATATGTGACGCAACCGTTGTAACTCAAACGGACTGACACCGTTAGAAAGTCAATGAAATGTAGTTTTTGAAACTGTCGCTATTTCTTCAGGGCGCACTAACGGCTAGGATTGGTCCCACAGTAAAAAAATGACTTTTTCATCTTAATTTTTAAATGAAGCGCTAACACAGCGCCAAGTGTAGTCGCTGAGTTTCGGCAATCATGTCAAATTAAGAACAATGTTTTTTCTTGGAGTCCAATTGTCTCATTTATCACATTCATCAGGTCACAGTCCAAAGTTAGTTCAATTAAGTCCCACAGTCAATCGTTTCATTGTTAAAGGCGATGCAACCTAGTAATATCAGAAAAATATCGCTAAATTCATGTTGGTACGAATATGTGACGCAACTGTTGTAACTCAAACGGATTGATACTGTTAAAAAGTCAATGAAAAGTAGTTTTTGAAACTGTCGCTATTTTTTCAGTGCGCGATAGCGGCTAGGATTGGTTCCACAGTAAAAAAATGACTTTTTCATCTTAATTCTTAAATGAAGCGCTACCACAGCGACCAGTGCAGTCGCTGAGTTTCGGCAATCATGTCAAATTAAGAACAATGTTATTTCTTGGCGTCCAATTGTCTCATTTATCACATTCATCAGATCACAGTCCAAAGTTAGTTCAATTAAGTCTCACAGTCAATCGTTTCATTGTTAAAGGCGATGCAACCTAGTAATATCAGAAAAATATCGCTAAATTCATGTTGGTACGAATATGTGACGCAACCGTTGTAACTCAAACGGACTGACACCGTTAGAAAGTCAATGAAATGTAGTTTTTGAAACTGTCACTATTTCTTCAGGGCGCAATAACGGCTAGGATTGGTCCCACAGTAAAAAATGACTTATTAATTTAAACTTTTAAATGAAGCGCTACAACAGGGACCAGTGTAATCGCTGAGTTTAGGCAATCATGTCAAATTAAGACGATTGCTATTTCTTGGAGTCCAATTTTTTCATTTATCACATTTATCAGGTCACAGTCAAAAGTTAGTTCAATTAAGTCCCACAGTCAATCGTTTCACAGTTAAAAGAGGTGCAACCTAGTAATATCAGATGAATATTGCTAAATACATGTTGGTACGAATATATGACCCAACCGTTGAAACTTAAACGGACTGACACCGTTAGACAGTCAATGAAATGTAGTTTTTGAAACTGTCACTATTTCTTCAGCGCGCGCTATCGGCTAGGATTAGTCTCTCAGCAAAAAATGAGTTTTTTATCTTAATTTTGAATTGAAGCGCCACCACAACGGCCGGTGTAATCGCTGAGTTCCGGCAATCATGTCAAATTAAGAAGAATGTTATTTCTTGAATTCCAATTTTCTCATTTATCACATTAATCAGGTCACAGTCCAAAGTTAGTTCAATTAAGTCCCACAGTCAATCAATTCACTGTTAAAAGCGATGCAACCTAGTAATGTCAGATGAATATCGCTAAATACATGTTGTTACGAATATGTGACCCAACCGTTTAAACTCAAACGGACTGACACCGTTAGAAAGTCAATGAAATGTAGTTTTTGAAACTGTCGCTATTTCTTCAGCGCGCGCTAACGGCTAGGATTGGTCCCTCAGCAAAAAATGAGTTTTTTATCTTAATTTTGAATTGAAGCGCCACCACAACGGCCGGTGTAATCGCTGAGTTCCGGCAATCATGTCAAATTAACAAGAATGTTATTTCTTGAATTCCAATTTTCTCATTTATCACATTAATCAGGTCACAGTCCAAAGTTAGTTCAATTAAGTCCCACAGTCAATCAATTCACTGTTAAAAGCGATGCAACCTAGTAATGTCAGATGAATATCGCTAAATACATGTTGTTACGAATATGTGACCCAACCGTTTAAACTCAAACGGACTGACACCGTTAGAAAGTCAATGAAATTTAGTTTTTGAAACTGTCGCTATTTCTTCAGGGCGCGATAACGGCTAGGATTGGTCCCACAGTAAAAAATGACTTATTAATTTAAATTTTTAAATGAAGCGCTACAACAGCGCCCAGTGTAAACGCAGAGTTTAGGCAATCATGTCAAATTAAGAAGAATGCTATTTCTTGGAGTCCAATTCTTTCATTCATCACATTTATCAGGTCACAGTAAAAAGTTAGTTCAATTAAGTCCTACGGTCAATCGTTTCATTGTTAAATGCGATGCAACCTAGTAATATCAGAAAAATATCGCTAAGTTCATGCTGGTACAAATATGTGACC
The DNA here is from genome assembly GCF_029227915.1 of Hydractinia symbiolongicarpus. Lineage (NCBI taxonomy): Eukaryota > Metazoa > Cnidaria > Hydrozoa > Anthoathecata > Hydractiniidae > Hydractinia > Hydractinia symbiolongicarpus. The sequence goes on from NC_079880.1 coordinate 1,337,698, forward strand.
CAACCGTTGCAACTCAAACGGACTGGCATCGTTAGAAAGTCAATGAAAAGAAGTTTTTGAAACTGTCGCTATTTCTTCAGTGCGCGATAACGGCTAGGATTGGTCCCACAGTAAAAAATGACTTATTAATTTAAATTTTAAAATGAAGCGCTACAACAGCGCCCAGTGTAAACGCTGAGTTAAGGCAATCATATCAAATTAAGAAGAATGCTATTTCTTGGAGTCCAATTTTTTTATTTATCACATTTATCAGGTCACAGTCAAAAGTTAGTTCAATTAAGTCCCACAGTCAATCATTTTATTGTTAAAGGCGATGAAACCTAGTAATATCAGAAAAATATCGCTAAATTCATGTTGGTACGAATATGTGACGCAACCGTTGTAACTCAAACGGACTGACACCGTTAGAAAGTCAATGAAATGAAGTTTCTGAAACTGTCGCTATTTCTTCAGCGCGCGATAACGGCTAGGATTGGTCCCACAGTAAAAAATGACTTATTATGTTAAATTTTTAAATGAAGCGCTACAACAGCGCCCAGTGTAATCGCTGAGTTTATGCAATCATGTCAAATTAAGAAGAATGCTATTTCTTGGAGTCCAATTTTTTCATTTATCTCATTTATCAGGTCATAGTCAAAAGTTAGTTCAATTAAGTCCCACAGTCAATCGTTTCACTGTTAAAAGCGGTGCAACCTAGTAATATCAGATGAATATCGCTAAATACATGTTGGTACGAATATATGACCCAACCGTTGAAACTTAAACGGACTGACACCGTTAGAAAGTCAATGAAATGTAGTTTTTGAACCTTTCACTATTTCTTCAGCGCGCGCTAACGGCTAGGATTGGTCCCTCAGCAAAAAATGAGTTTTTTATCTTAATTTTGAATTGAAGCGCCACCACAACGGCCGGTGTAATCGCTGAGTTCCGGCAATCATGTCAAATTAAGAAGAATGTTATTTCTTGAATTCCAATTTTCTCATTTATCACATTTATCAGGTCACAGTCCAAAGTTAGTTCAATTAAGTCCCACAGTCAATCGTTTAATTGTTAAAGGCGATGCAACCTAGGAATATCAGAAAAATATCGCTAAATTCATGTTGGTACGAATATGTGACGCAACCGTTGTAACTCAAACGGACTGACACCGTTAGAAAGTCAATGAAAAGAAGTTTTTGAAACTTTCGCTATTTCTTCAGGGCGCGATAACGGCTAGGATTGGTCCCACAGTAAAAAATGACTTATTAACTTAAATTTTTAAATGAAGCGCTACAACAACGCCCAGTGTAAACGCTGAGTTTAGGCAATCATGTCAAATTAAGAAGAATGCTATTTCTTGGAGTCCAGTTTTTTCATTCATCACATTCATCAGGTCACAGTCAAAAGTTAGTTCAATTAAGTCCCACAGTCAATCATTTTATTGTTAAAGGCGATGAAACCTAGTAATATCAGAAAAATATCGCTAAATTCATGTTGGTACGAATATGTGACGCAACCGTTGTAACTTAAACGGACTGAAACCGTTAGAAAGTCAATGAAATGAAGTTTCTAAAACTGTCGCTATTTCTTCAGGGCGCGATAACGGCTAGGATTGGTCCCACAGTAAAAAATGACTTATTAATTTAAATTTTTAAATAAAGCGCTACAACAGCGCTCAGTGTAATCGCTGAGATTATGCAATCATGTCAAATTAAGAAGAATGCTATTTCTTGGAGTCCAATTTTTTCATTTATCACATTTATAAGGTCACAGTCAAAAGTTAGTTCAATTAAGTCCCACAGTCAATCGTTTCACTGTTAAAAGCGGTGCAACCTAGTAATATCAGATGAATATCGCTAAATACATGTTGGTACGAATATGTGACCCAACAGTTGAAACTTAAACGGACTGACACCGTTAGAAAGTCAGTGCAATGCAGTTTTTGAAACTGTCACTATTTCTTCAGCGCGCGATAACGGCTAGGATTGGTCCCTCAGCAAAAAATGAGTTTTTTATCTTAATTTTGAATTGAAGCGCTACCACAGCGGCCGGTGTAATCGCTGAGTTCCGGCAATCATGTCAAATTAAGAAGAATGTTATTTCTTGAATTCCAATTTTCTCATTTATCACATTTATCAGGTCACAGTCCAAAGTTAGTTCAATTAAGTCCCACAGTCAATCGTTTCACTGTTAAAAGCGGTGCAACCTAGTAATATCAGATGAATATCGCTAAATACATGTTGGTACAAATATATAACACAACCGTTGAAACTTAAACGGACTGACACCGTTAGAAAGTCAGTGAAATGTAGTTTTTGAAACTGTCGCTATTTCTTCAGCGCGTAATAACGGCTAGGATTGGTCCAACAGTAAAAAATGACTTATTAATTTAAATTTTTAAATGAAGCGCTACAACAGCGCCCAGTGTAAACGCTGAGTTTAGGCAATCATATCAAATTAAGAAGAATGCTATTTCTTGGAGTCCAATTTTTTCATTTATCACATTTATCAGGTCAGAGTCAAAAGTTAGTTCAATTAAGTTCCACAGTAAATCATTTTATTGTTAAAGGCGATGAAACCTAGTAATATCAGAAAAATATCGCTAAATTCATGTTGGTACGAATATGTGACGCAACCGTTGTAACTCAAACGGACTGACACCGTTAGAAAGTCAATGAAATGAAGTTTCTGAAACTGTCGCTATTTCTTCAGGGCGCGATAACGGCTACGATTGGTCCCACAGTAAAAAATGACTTATTAATTTAAATTTTTAAATAAAGCGCTACAACAGCGCCCAGTGTAAACGCTGAATTTAGGCAATCATGTCAAATTAAGAAGAATGCTATTTCTTGGAGTCCAATTTTTTCATTTATCACATTTATCAGGTCACAGACAAAAGTTAGTTCAATTAAGTCCCACAGTCAATCATTTCACTGTTAAAAGCGATGCAACCTAGTAATGTCAGATGAATATCGCTAAATACATGTTGGTACGAATATGTGACCCAACCGTTTAAATTCAAACGGACTGACACCGTTAGAAAGTCAATGAAATGTAGTTTTTGAAACTGTCGCTATTTCTTCAGGGCGCGACAACGGCTAGGATTGGTCCCACAGTAAAAAATGACTTATTAATTTAAATTTTAAATGAAGCGCTACAACAGCGCCCAGTGTAAACGCAGAGTTTAGGCAATCATGTCAAATTAAGAAGAATGCTATTTCTTGGAGTCCAATTCTTTCATTCATCACCTTTATCAGGTCACAGTAAAAAGTTAGTTCAATTAAGTCCTAGAGTCAATCGTTTCATTGTTAAATGCGATGCAACCTAGTAATATCAGAAAAATATCGCTAAGTTCATGCTGGTACAAATATGTGACTCAATCGTTGCAACTCAAACGGACTGGCATCGTTAGAAAGTCAATGAAAAGAAGTTTTTGAAACTGTCGCTATTTCTTCAGTGCGCGATAACGGCTAGGATTAGTCCCACAGTAAAAAATGACTTATTAATTTAAATTTTTAAATGAAGCGCCACAAAAGCGCCCAGTGTAAACGCTGAGTTTAGGCAATCATATCAAATTAAGAAGAATGCTATTTCTTGGAGTCCAATTTTTTCATTTATCACATTTATCAGGTCAGAGTCAAAAGTTAGTTCAATTAAGTCCCACAGTCAATCATTTTATTGTTAAAGGCGATGAAACCTAGTAATATCAGAAAAATGTCGCTAAATTCATGTTGGTACGAATATGTGACGCAACCGTTGTAACTCAAACGGACTGACACCGTTAGAAAGTCAATGAAAAGAAGTTTTTGAAACTTTCGCTATTTCTTCAGGGCGCGATAACGGCTAGGATTGGTCCCACAGTAAAAAATGACTTATTAACTTAAATTTTTAAATGAAGCGCTACAACAGCGCCCAGTGTAAACGCTGAGTTTAGGCAATCATGTCAAATTAAGAAGAATGCTATTTCTTGGAGTCTAATTTTTTCATTCATCACATTCATCAGGTCACAGTCAAAAGTTAGTTCAATTAAGTCCCACAGTCAATCATTTTATTGTTAAAGGCGATGAAACCTAGTAATATCAGAAAAATATCGCTAAATTCATGTTGGTACGAATATGTGACGCAACCGTTGTAACTCAAACGGACTGACACCGTTAGAAAGTCAATGAAATGAAGTTTCTGAAACTGTCGCTATTTCTTCAGGGCGCGATAACGGCTAGGATTGGTCCCACAGTAAAAAATGACTTATTAATTTAAATTTTTAAATGAAGCGCTACAACAGCGCTCAGTGTAATCGCTGAGTTTATGCAATCATGTCAAATTAAGAAGAATGCTATTTCTTGGAGTCCAATTTTTTCATTTATCACATTTATAAGGTCACAGTCAAAAGTTAGTTCAGTTAAGTCCCACAGTCAATCGTTTCACTGTTAAAAGCGGTGCAACCTAGTAATATCAGATGAATATCGCTAAATACATGTTGGTACGAATATGTGACCCAACCGTTGAAACTTAAACGGACTGACACCGTTAGAAAGTCAGTGAAATGTAGTTTTTGAAACTGTCACTATTTCTTCAGCGCGCGCTAACGGCTAGGATTGGTCCCTCAGCAAAAAATGAGTTTTTTATCTTAATTTTGAATTGAAGCGCTACCACAGCGGCCAGTGTAATCGCTGAGTTCCGGCAATCATGTCAAATTAAGAAGAATGTTATTTCTTGATTTCCAATTTTCTCATTTATCACATTTATCAGGTCACAGTCCAAAGTTAGTTCAATTAAGTCCCACAGTCAATCGTTTCACTGTTAAAAGCAGTGCAACCTAGTAATATCAGATGAATATCGCTAAATACATGTTGGTACGAATATATGACACAACCGTTGAAACTAAAACGGACTGACACTGTTAGAAAGTCAGTGAAATGTAGTATTTGAAACTGTCGCTATTTCTTCAGCGCGTGATAACGGCTAGGATTGGTCCCACAGTAAAAAATGACTTTCTTATCTTAATTCTTAAATAAAGCGCTACCACAGCGCCCAGTGTAATCGCTGAGTTTCGGCAATCATGTCAAATTAAGAAGAATGTTTTTTCTTGGAGTCCAATTGTCTCCTTTATCACATTTATCAGGTCACAGTCCAAAGTTAGTTCAATTAAGTCCTACAGTCAATCGTTTCATTGTTAAATGCGATGCAACCTAGTAATATCAGAAAATTATCGCTAAGTTCATGCTGGTACAAATATGTGACGCAACCGTTGTAACTCAAACGGACTGACACCGTTAGAAAGTCAATGAAATGAAGTTTCTGAAACTGTCGCTATTTCTTCAGGGCGCGTTAACGGCTAGGATTGGTCCCTCAGCAAAAAATGAGTTTTTTATCTTAATTTTGAATTGAAGCGCTACCACAGCGGCCGGTGTAATCGCTGAGTTCCGGCAATCATGTCAAATTAAGAAGAATGTTATTTCTTGAATTCCAATTTTCTCATTTATCACATTTATCAGGTCACAGTCCAAAGTTAGTTCAATTAAGTCACACACTCAATCATTTCTCTGTTAAAATCGATGCTATCTAGTAATGTCAGATGAATATCGCTAAATACATGTTGATACGAATATATGACCCAACCGTTGAAACTTAAACGGACTGACACCGTTAGAAAGTCAATGAAATGTAGTTTTTGAACCTTTCACTATTTCTTCAGCGCGGGCTAACGGCTAGGATTGGTCCCTCAGTAAAAAATGACTTTCTTATCTTAATTCTGAATTGAAGCGCTACAACAACGCCCAGTGTAATCGCTGAGTTTCGGCAATCATGTCAAATTAAGACGAATGTTTTTTCTTGGAGTCCAATTGTCTCCTTTATCACATTTATCAGGTCACAGTCCAAAGTTAGTTCAATCAATTCCAGAGTCAATCGTTTCATTGTTAAAGGCGATGCAACCTAGTAATATCAGAAAAATATCGCTAAATTCATGCTGGTACAAATATGTGACGCAACCGTTGTAACTCAAACGGACTGACATCGTTAGAAAGTCAATGAAATGAAGTTTTTGAAACTGTAGCTATTTCTTCAGGGCGCAATAACGGCTAGGATTGGTCCCACAGTAAAAAAATGACTTATTAATTTAAATTTTTAAACGAAGCGCTACAACAGCGCCCAGTGTAATCGCTGAGTTTAGGCAATCATGTCAAGTTAAGAAGAATGCTATTTCTTGGAGTCCAATTTTTTCATTTATCACATTTATCAGGTCACAGTCAAAAGTTAGTTCAAACCTAGTAATATCAGAAAAATATCGCTAAATTCATGTTGGTACGAATATGTGACGCAACCGTTGTAACTCAAACGGACTGACACCGTTAAAAAGTCAATGAAATGAAGTTTCTGAAACTGTCGCTATTTTTTCAGGGCGCGATAACGGCTAGGAATGGTCCCACAATAAAAAATGACTTATTAATTTAAATTTTTAAATGAAGCGCTACAACAGCGCCCAGTGTAATCGCTGAGTTTATGCAATCATGTCAAATTAAGAAGAATGCTATTTCTTGGAGTCCAATTTTTTCATTTATCACATTTATCAGGTCCTAGTCAAAAGTTAGTTCAATTAAGTCCCACAGTCAATCGTTTCACTGTTAAAAGCGGTGCAACCTAGTAATATCAGATGAATATCGCTAAATACATGTTGGTACGAATATATGACACAACCGTTGAAACTTAAACGGACTGACACCGTTAGAAAGTCAATGAAATGTAGTTTTTGAACCTTTCACTATTTCTTCAGCGCGCGATAACGGCTAGGATTGGTCCCTCAGCAAAAAATGAGTTTTTTATCTTAATTTTGAATTGAAGCGCTACCACAGCGGCCGGTGTAATAGCTGAGTTCCGGCAATCATGTCAAATTAAGAAGAATGTTATTTCTTGAATTCCAATTTTCTCATTTATCACATTTATCAGGTCACAGTCCAAAGTTAGTTCAATTAAGTCCCACACTCAATCAACATGTATTTAGCGATATTTATCACATTTATCAGGTCACAGTCCAAAGTTAGTTCAATTAAGTCCCACACTCAATCATTTCACTGTTAAAATCGATGCAATCTAGTAATGTCAGATGAATATCGCTAAATACATGCTGGTACAAATATGTGACTCAACCGTTGCAACTCAAACGGACTGGCATCGTTAGAAAGTCAATGAAAAGAAGTTTTTGAAACTGTCGCTATTTCTTCAGTGCGCGATAACGGCTAGGATTGGTCCCACAGTAAAAAATGACTTATTAATTTAAATTTTTAAATGAAGCGCTACAACAGCGCCCAGTGTACACGCTGAGTTTAGGCAATCATATCAAATTAAGAAGAATGCTATTTCTTGGAGTCCAATTTTTTGATTTATCACATTTATCAGGTCACAGTCAAAAGTTAGTTCAATTAAGTTCCACAGTCAATCATTTTATTGTTAAAGGCGATGAAACCTAGTAATATCAGAAAAATATCGCTAAATTCATGTTGGTACGAATATGTGACGCAACCGTTGTAACTCAAACGGACTGACACCGTTAGAAAGTCAATGAAATGAAGTTTCTGAAACTGTCGCTATTTCTTCAGGGCGCGATAACGGCTAGGATTGGTCCCACAGTAAAAAATGACTTATTAATTTAAAATTTTAAATGAAGCGCTACAACAGCGCCCAGTGTAATCGCTGAGTTTCGGCAATCATGTCAAATTAAGACGAATGTTTTTTTTTGGAGTCCAATTGTCTCCTTTATCACATTTATCAGGTCACAGTCCAAAGTTAGTTCAATTAATCCCACAGTCAATCGTTTCATTGTTAAAGGCGATGCAACCTAGTAATATCAGAAAAATATCGCTAAATTCATGCTGGTACAAATATGTGACGCAACCGTTGTAACTCAAACGGACTGACATCGTTAGAAAGTCAATGAAATGAAGTTTTTGAAACTGTCGCTATTTCTTCAGGGCGCAATAACGGCTAGGATTGGTCCCACAGTAAAAAAATGACTTATTAATTTAATTTTTTAAATGAAGCGCTACAACAGCGCCCAGTGTAATCGCTGAGTTTCGGCAATCATGTCAAATTAAGACGAATGTTTTTTCTTGGAGTCCAATTGTCTCCTTTATCACATTTATCAGGTCACAGTCCAAAGTTAGTTCAATTAATCCCACAGTCAATCGTTTCATTGTTAAAGGCGATGCAACCTAGTAATATCAGAAAAATATCGCTAAATTCATGCTGGTACAAATATGTGACGCAACCGTTGTAACTCAAACGGACTGACATCGTTAGAAAGTCAATGAAATGAAGTTTTTGAAACTGTCGCTATTTCTTCAGGGCGCAATAACGGCTAGGATTGGTCCCACAGTAAAAAAATGACTTATTAATTTAAATTTTTAAATGAAGCGCTACAACAGCGCCCAGTGTAATCGCTGAGTTTAGGCAATCATGTCAAGTTAAGAAGAATGCTATTTCTTGGAGTCCAATTTTTTCATTTATCACATTTATCAGGTCACAGTCAAAAGTTAGTTCAAACCTAGTAATATCAGAAAAATATCGCTAAATTCATGTTGGTACGAATATGTGACGCAACCGTTGTAACTCAAACGGACTGACACCGTTAGAAAGTCAATGAAATGAAGTTTCTGAAACTGTCGCTATTTCTTCAGGGCGCGATAACGGCTAGGAATGGTCCCACAGTAAAAAATGAATTATTAATTTAAATTTTTAAATGAAGCGCTACAACAGCGCCCAGTGTAATCGCTGAGTTTATGCAATCATGTCAAATTAAGAAGAATGCTATTTCTTGGAGTCCAATTTTTTCATTTATCACATTTATCAGGTCATAGTCAAAAGTTAGTTCAATTAAGTCCCACACTCAATCAACATGTATTTAGCGATATTTATCACATTTATCAGGTCACAGTCATAAGTTAGTTCAAATAAGTCCCACACTCAATCATTTCACTGTTAAAATCGATGCAATCTAGTAATGTCAGATGAATATCGCTAAATACATGTTGGTACGAATATATGACCCAACCGTTGAAACTTAAACGGACTGACACCGTTAGAAAGTCAATGAAATGTAGTTTTTGAACCTTTCACTATTTCTTCAGCGCGCGCTAACGGCTAGGATTGGTCCCTCAGTAAAAAATGACTTTCTTATCTTAATTCTGAATTGAAGCGCTACCACAGCGCCCAGTGTAATCGCTGAGTTTCGGCAATCATGTCAAATTAAGAAGAATGTTTTTTCTTGGAGTCCAATTGTCTCTTTTATCACATTTATCAGGTCACAATCCAAAGTTAGTTCAATTAATCCCACAGTCAATCGTTTCATTGTTAAAGGCGATGCAACCTAGTAATATCAGAAAAATATCGCTAAATTCATGCCGGTACAAATATGTGACGCAACCGTTGTAACTCAAACGGACTGACATCGTTAGAAAGTCGATGAAATGAAGTTTTTGAAACTGTCGCTATTTCTTCAGGGCGCTAAAACGGCTAGGATGGGTCCCTCAGCAAAAAATGAGTTTTTTATCTTAATTTTGAATTAAAGCGCTACCACAGCGGCCAGTGTAATCGCTGAGTTCCGGCAATCATGTCAAATTAAGAAGAATGTTATTTCTTGAATTCCAATTTTCTCATTTATCACATTTATCAGGTCACAGTCCAAAGTTAGTTCAATTAAGTCCCACAGTCAATCGTTTCACTGTTAAAAGCAGTGCAACCTAGTAATATCAGATGAATATCGCTAAATACATGTTGGTACGAATATATGACACAACCGTTGAAACTAAAACGGACTGACACCGTTAGAAAGTCAGTGAAATGTAGTTTTTGAAACTGTCGCTATTTCTTCAGCGCGTGATAACGGCTAGGATTGGTCCCACAGTAAAAAATGACTTTCTTATCTTAATTCTTAAATGAAGCGCTACCACAGCACCCAGTGTAATCGCTGAGTTTCGGCAATCATGTCAAATTAAGACGAATGTTTTTTCTTGGAGTCCAATTGTCTCTTTTATCACATTTATCAGGTCACAGTCCAAAGTTAGTTCAATTAATCCCACAGTCAATCGTTTCATTGTTAAAGGCGATGCAACCTAGTAATATCAGAAAAATATCGCTAAATTCATGCTGGTACAAATATGTGACGCAACCGTTGTAACTCAAACGGACTGACATCGTTAGAAAGTCAATGAAATGAAGTTTTTGAAACTGTCGCTATTTCTTCAGGGCGCAATAACGGCTAGGATTGGTCCCACAGTAAAAAAATGACTTATTAATTTAAATTTTTAAATGAAGCGCTACAACAGCGCCCAGTGTAATCGCTGAGTTTAGGCAATCATGTCAAGTTAAGAAGAATGCTATTTCTTGGAGTCCAATTTTTTCATTTATCACATTTATCAGGTCACAGTCAAAAGTTAGTTCAAACCTAGTAATATCAGAAAAATATCGCTAAATTCATGTTGGTACGAATATGTGACGCAACCGTTGTAACTCAAACGGACTGACACCGTTAGAAAGTCAATGAAATGAAGTTTCTGAAACTGTCGCTATTTCTTCAGGGCGCGATAACGGCTAGGAATTGTCCCACAGTAAAAAATGACTTATTAATTTAAATTTTTAAATGAAGCGCTACAACAGCGCCCAGTGTAATCGCTGAGTTTATGCAATCATGTCAAATTAAGAAGAATGCTATTTCTTGGAGTCCAATTTTTTCATTTATCACATTTATCAGGTCACAGTCAAAAGTTAGTTCAATTAAGTCCCACAGTCAATCGTTTCACTGTTAAAAGCGGTGCAACCTAGTAATATCAGAAAAATATCGCTAAATTCATGCTGGTACGAATATATGACCCAACCGCTGAAACTTAAACGGACTGACACCGTTAGAAAGTCAATGAAATGAAGTTTTTGAAACTGTCGCTATTTCTTCAGGGCGCAATAACGGCTAGGATTGGTCCCACAGAAAAAAAATGACTTATTAATTTAAATTTTTAAATGAAGCGCTACAACAGCGCCCAGTGTAATCGCTAAGTTTAGGCAATCATGTCAAGTTAAGAAGAATGCTATTTCTTGGAGTCCAATTTTTTCATTTATCACATTTATCCGGTCACAGTCAAAAGTTAGTTCAAACCTAGTAATATCAGAAAAATATCGCTAAATTCATGTTGGTACGAATATGTGACGCAACCGTTGTAACTCAAACGGACTGACACCGTTAGAAAGTCAATGAAATGAAGTTTCTGAAACTGTCGCTATTTCTTCAGGGCGCGATAACGGCTAGGAATGGTCCCACAGTAAAAAATGACTTATTGATTTAAATTTTTAAATGAAGCGCTACAACTGCGCCCAGTGTAATCGCTGAGTTTATGCAATCATGTCAAATTAAGAAGAATGCTATTTCTTGGAGTCCAATTTTTTCATTTATCACATTTATCAGATCATAGTCAAAAGTTAGTTCAATTAAGTGCCACAGTCAATCGTTTCACTGTTAAAAGCGGTGCAACGTAGTAATATCAGATGAATATCGCTAAATACATGTTGGTACGAATATATGACCCAACCGTTGAAACTTAAACGGACTGACACCGTTAGAAAGTCAATGAAATGTAGTTTTTGAACCTTTCACTATTTCTTCAGCGCGCGCTAACGGCTAGGATTGGTCCCTCAGCAAAAAATAAGTTTTTTATCTTAATTTTGAATTGAAGCGCTACCACAGCCCCCAGTGTAATAGCTGAGTTCCGGCAATCATGTCAAGTTAAGAAGAATGCTATTTCTTGAATTCCAATTTTCTCATTTATCACATTTATCAGGTCACAGTCCAAAGTTAGTTCAATTAAGTCCCACACTCAATCAACATGTATTTAGCGATATTTATCACATTTATCAGGTCACAGTCCAAAGTTAGTTCAATTAAGTCCCACACTCAATCATTTCACTGTTAAAATCGATGCAATCTAGTAATGTCAGATGAATATCGCTAAATACATGCTGGTACAAATATGTGACACAACCGTTGCAACTCAAACGGACTGGCATCGTTAGAAAGTCAATGAAAAGAAGTTTTTGAAACTGTCGCTATTTCTTCAGTGCGCGATAACGGCTAGGATTGGTCCCACAGTAAAAAATGACTTATTAATTTAAATTTTTAAATGAAGCGCTACAACAGCGCCCAGTGTAAACGCTGAGTTTAGGCAATCATATCAAATTAAGAAGAATGCTATTTCTTGGAGTCCAATTGTCTCTTTTATCACATTTATCAGGTCACAGTCCAAAGTTAGTTCAATTAATCCCACAGTCAATCGTTTCATTGTTAAAGGCGATGCAACCTAGTAATATCAGAAAAATATCGCTAAATTCATGCTGGTACAAATATGTGACGCAACCGTTGTAACTCAAACGGTCTGACATCGTTAGAAAGTCAATGAAATGAAGTTTTTGAAACTGTCGCTATTTCTTCAGGGCGCAATAACGGCTAGGATTGGTCCCACAGTAAAAAAATGACTTATTAATTTAAATTTTTAAATGAAGCGCTACAACAGCGCCCAGTGTAATCGCTGAGTTTAGGCAATCATGTCAAGTTAAGAAGAATGCTATTTCTTGGAGTCCAATTTTTTCATTTATCACATTTATCAGGTCACAGTCCAAAGTTAGTTCAATTAACTCCCACAGTCAATCGTTTCACTGTTAAAAGCGGTGCAACCTAGTAATATCAGATAAATATCGCTAAATACATGTTGGTACGAATATATGACCCAACCGTTGAAACTTAAACGGACTGACACCGTTAGAAAGTCAATGAAATGTAGTTTTTGAACCTTTCACTATTTCTTCAGCGCGCGCTAACGGCTAGGATTGGTCCCTCAGCAAAAAATGAGTTTTTTATCTTAATTTTGAATTGAAGCGCTACCACAGCGGCCGGTGTAATCGCTGAGTTCCCGCAATCATGTCAAATTAAGAAGAATATTATTTCTTGAATTCCAATTTTCTCATTTATCACATTTATCAGGTCACAGTCCAAAGTTAGTTCAATTAAGTCCCACACTCAATCATTTCTCTGTTAAAATCGATGCTATCTAGTAATGTCAGATGAATATCGCTAAATACATGTTGATACGAATATATTACCCAACCGTTGAAACTTAAACGGACTGACACCGTTAGAAAGTCAATGAAATGTAGTTTTTGAACCTTTCACTATTTCTTCAGCGCGCGCTAACGGCTAGGATTGGTCCCTCAGTAAAAAATGACTTTCTTATCTTAATTCTGAATTAAAGCGCTACCACAACGCCCAGTGCAATCGCTGAGTTTCGGCAATCATGTCAAATTAAGACGAATGTTTTTTCTTGAATTCCAATTTTCTCATTTATCACATTTATCAGGTCACAGTCCAAAGTTAGTTCAATTAATCCCACAGTCAATCGTTTCATTGTTAAAGGCGATGCAACCTAGTAATATCAGAAAAATATCGCTAAATTCATGCTGGTACAAATATGTGACGCAACCGTTGTAACTCAAACGGACTGACATCGTTAGAAAGTCAATGAAATGAAGTTTTTGAAACTGTCGCTATTTCTTCAGGGCGCAATAACGGCTAGGATTGGTCCCACAGTAAAAAAATGACTTATTAATTTAAATTTTTAAATGAAGCGCTACAACAGCGCCCAGTGTAATCGCTGAGTTTAGGCAATCATGTCAAGTTAAGAAGAATGCTATTTCTTGGAGTCCAATTTTTTCATTTATCACATTTATCAGGTCACAGTCAAAAGTTAGTTCAAACCTAGTAATATCAGAAAAATATCGCTAAATTCATGTTGGTACGAATATGTGACGCAACCGTTGTAACTCAAACGGACTGACACCGTTAGAAAGTCAATGAAATGAAGTTTCTGAAACTGTCGCTATTTCTTCAGGGCGCGATAACGGCTAGGAATGGTCCCACAGTAAAAAATGACTTATTAATTTAAATTTTTAAATGAAGCGCTACAACAGCGCCCAGTGTAATCGCTGAGTTTATGCAATCATGTCAAATTAAGAAGAATGCTATTTCTTGGAGTCCAATTTTTTCATTTATCACATTTATCAGGTCATAGTCAAAAGTTAGTTCAATTAAGTCCCACACTCAATCAACATGTATTTAGCGATATTTATCACATTTATCAGGTCACAGTCCAAAGTTAGTTCAATTAAGTCCCACACTCAATCATTTAACTGTTAAAATCGATGCAATCTAGTAATGTCAGATGAATATCGCTAAATACATGTTGGTACGAATATATGACCCAACCGTTGAAACTTAAACGGACTGACACCGTTAGAAAGTCAATGAAATGTAGTTTTTGAACCTTTCACTATTTCTTCAGCGCGCGCTAACGGCTAGGATTGGTCCCTCAGTAAAAAATGACTTTCTTATCTTAATTCTGAATTGAAGCGCTACCACAGCGCCCAGTGTAATCGCTGAGTTTCGGCAATCATGTCAAATTAAGAAGAATGTTTTTTCTTGGAGTCCAATTGTCTCCTTTATCACATTTATCAGGTCACAATCCAAAGTTAGTTCAATTAATCCCACAGTCAATCGTTTCATTTTTAAAGGCGATGCAACCTAGTAATATCAGAAAAATATCGCTAAATTCATGCTGGTACAAATATGTGACGCAACCGTTGTAACTCAAACGGACTGACATCGTTAGAAAGTCGATGAAATGAAGTTTTTGAAACTGTCACTATTTCTTCAGGGCGCAAAAACGGCTAGGATGGGTCCCACAGTAAAAAATGAATTATTAATTTAAATTTTTAAATGAAGCGCTACAACAGCGCCCAGTGTAATCGCTGAGTTTAGGAAATCATGTCAAGTTAAGAAGAATGCTATTTCTTGGAGTCCAATTTTTTCATTTATCACATTTATCAGGTCACAGTCAAAAGTTAGTTCAATTAAGTCCCACAGTCAATCATTTCACTGTTAAAAGAGGTGCAACCTAGTAATATCAGATGAATATCGCTAAATACATGTTGGTACGAATATATGACCCAACCGTTGAAACTTAAACGGACTTACACCGTTAGAAAGTCAATGAAATGTAGTTTTTGAAACTGTCACTATTGCTTCAGCGCGCGCTAGCGGCTAGGGTTGGTCCCTCAGCAAAAAATAAGTTCTTTATCTTAATTTTGAATTGAAACGCTACCACAGCGGCCGGTGTAATCGCTGAGTTCCGGCAATCATGTCAAATTAAGAAGAATGTTATTTCTTGAATTCCAAGTTTCTCATTTATCAAATTTAACAGGTCACAGTCCAAAGTTAGTTCAATTAATCCCACAGTCAATCATTACACCGTTAAAAGCGATGCAACCTAGTAATGTCAGATGAATATCGCTGAATACATGTTGGTACGAATATGTGACATAACCGTTTAAACTCAACAAACTGACACCGTTAGGAAGTCAATGAAATGTAGTTTTTGAAACTGTCGCTATTTCTTCAGCGCGCGCTAACGGCTAGGATTGGTCCCACATTAAAAAAATGACTTTTTTATCTTAATTCTTAAATGAAGCGCTACCACACCGCTTAGTGTAATCGTTGAGTTTCGACAATCATGTTAAATTAAGAAGAATGTTTCTTTCTTGCAGTCCAATTTTCTCATTTATCACATTGATCAGGTCGCAGTCCAAATTTAGTTCAATTAAGTCCCACGGTCAATCGTTTCACTGTTAAAAGCGATACATCCTAGTAATATCAGATAAATATCTCTAAATACATGTTGGTACGAATATGTGAATCAAGCGTTGAAACTCAAACGAACTGACACCGTTAGAAAGTCAGTGAAATGTAGTATTTGAAACTGTTTTTATTTCTTCGGCGCGCGCTATCAGCTAGGATTGGTGCCTAAGTAAAAAATGACTTTCTTATCTTAATTTTTAATTGAAGCGCTTCCTTAGCGCCCGGTGTAATCGCTGAGTTTCGGCAATCATTTCAAATTAAGAAGAATACTATTTCTTGGAGTCCAATTTTCTCATTTATCACATTGATCAGGTCAAAGTCCAAGGTTGGTTCAATTAAGTCCCACAGTCAATCGTTTCACTGTTAAAAGCGATGCAACGTAGTAATATCAGATAAATATCGCTAAATACATGTTGGTACGAATATGTGAATCAACCGTTGTAACTCAAACGGTTTGATACTGTTAGAAAGTCAATGAAATGTAGTATTTGAAACTGTCGCTATTTTTTCAGCGCGCGATAACGGCTAGAATTGGTCCCACAGTAAAGAATGACTTATTTACCTAAACTTTTAAATGAAGCGCTGCCACAGCGCCCAGTGTAATCACTGAGTTCCGGCAATCACGTCAAATCAAGAAGAATGTCATTTCTTGGAGTCCAATTGTCTCACTTTCACATTTACAGGGTCACAGTCCAAAATCAGTTCAATTAAGTCCCACAGTCAATCGTTTCGCTGTTAAATGCCATACAACTTAGTAATACCTGAAAAATATCAAGAAATACATGTTGGTACGAATATGTGACTCAAGCGTTGTAACTCCAACGGATTGATACTGTTAAAAAGTCAATGAAATGTAGCTTTTGAAACTGTCGCTATTTCTTCAGCTCGCGATAACTGCTAGGATTGGTCCCACAGTACAAAAATGACTTTTTCATCTTAATTCTTAAATGAAGCGCTACCACAGCGACCAGTGTAGTCGCTGAGTTTCGGCAATCATGTCAAATTAAGAACAATGTTATTTCTTGGAGTCAAATTGTCTCATTTATCACATTCATCAGGTCACAGTCCAAAGTTAGTTCAGTTAAGTCCTACAGTCAATCGTTTCATTGTTAAAGGCGATGCAACCTAGTAATATCGGAAAAATATCGCTAAAAACATGTTGGTACGAATATGTGACCCAACCGTTGTAACTCAAACGGACTGACACCGTTGGAAAGTCAATGAAATGTAGTTTTTGAAACTGTCGGTATTTCTTCAGCGCGTGATAACGGCTAGGATTGGTCCCACAGTAAAAAATGACTTTCTTATCTTAATTTTTAATTGAAGCGCTTCCACAGCGCCCGGTGTAATCGCTGAGTTTCGGCAATCATTTCAAATTAAGAAGAATGTTATTTCTTGAAGTCCAATTGTCTCGCTTTCACATTTACAGGGTCACAGTCCATAGTCAGTTCAATTAAGTCCCGCAGTCAATCGTTTCGCTGTTAAAAGCCATACAACCTAGAAATACCCGAAAAGTATCAAGAAATACATATGTGACCCAACCGTTTAAACTCAAACGGACTGACACCGTTAGAAAGTCAATGAAATGTAGTTTTTGAAACTGTCGCTATTTCTTCAGCGCGCGATAACGGCTAGGATTGGTCCCACAGTAAAAAATGACATATTAATTTAAATTTTTAAATGAAGCGCTACAACAGCGCCCAGTCTAATCGCTGAGGTTAGGCAATCATGTCAAATTATGAAGAATACTATCTCTTTGATCAGGTCAAAGTCCAAGGTTGGTTCAATTAAGTCCCACAGTCAATCGTTTCACTGTTAAAAGCGATGCAACCTAGTAATATCAGATAAATATCGCTAAATACATGTTGGTACGAATATGTGACTCAATCGTTGTAACTCAAACGGATTGATACTGATAGAAAGTCAATGAAATGTAGTATTTGAAACTGTCGCTATTTCTTCAGCGCGCAATAACGGCTACGATTGGTCCCACAGTAAAGAATGACTTATTTACCTAAACTTTTAAATGAAGCGCTGCCACAGCGCCTAGTGTAATCGCTGAGTTCCGGCAATCACGTCAAATCAAGAAGAATGTCATTTCTTGGAGTCCAATTGTCTCACTTTCACATTTACAGGGTCACAGTCCATAATCAGTTCAATAAAGTCCCACAGTCAATCGTTTCGCTTTTAAATGCCATACAACTTAGTAATACCTGAAAAATATCAATAAATACATGTTGGTACGAATATGTGACTCAAGCGTTGTAACTCAAACGGATTGATACTGTTAAAAAGTCAATGAAATGTAGTTTTTGAAACTGTCGCTATTTCTTCAGCTCGCGATAACTGCTATGATTGGTCCCACAGTACAAAAATGACTTTTTCATCTTAATTCTTAAATGAAGCGCTACCACAGCGACCAGTGTAGTCGCTGAGTTTCGGCAATCCTGTCAAATTAAGAACAATGTTATTTCTTGGAATCCAATTGTCTCATTTATCACATTCATCAGGTCACAGTCCAAAGTTAGTTCAATTAAGTCCCACAGTCAATCGTTTCATTGTTAAAGGCGATGCAACCTAGTAATATCGGAAAAATATCGATAAAAACATGTTGGTACGAATATGTGACCCAACCGTTGTAACTCAAACGGACTGACACCGTTGGAAAGTCAATGAAATGTAGTTTTTGAAACTGTCGGTATTTCTTCAGCGCGTGATAACGGCTAGGATTGGTCCCACAGTAAAAAATGACTTTCTTATCTTAATTCTTAAATGAAGCGCTACCACTGCGCCCAGTATAATCGCTGAGTTTCGGCAATCATGTCAAATTAAGAAGATTGTTTTTTCTTGGAGTCCAATTGTCTCCTTTATCACATTTATCAGGTCACAGTCCAAAGTTAGTTCAATTAAGTCCCACAGTCAATCGTTTCATTGTTAAAGGCGATGCAACCTAGTAATATCCGAAAAATATCGCTAAATTCATGTTGGTACGAATATGTGACGCAACCGTTGTAACTCAAGCGGACTGACACCGTTAGAAAGTCAATGAAATAAGGTTTCTGAAACTGTCGCTATTTCTTCAGGGCGCGATAACGGCTAGGATTGGTCCCACAGTAAAGAAAGACTTATTAATTTAAATTTTTAAATGAAGCGCTACAACAGCGCCCAGTCTAATCGCTGAGGTTAGGCAATCATGTCAAATTATGAAGAATACTATCTCTTTGATCAGGTCAAAGTCCAAGGTTGGTTCAATTAAGTCCCACAGTCAATCGTTTCACTGTTAAAAGCGATGCAACCTAGTAATATCAGATAAATATCGCTAAATACATGTTGGTACGAATATGTGACTCAATCGTTGTAACTCAAACGGATTGATACTGATAGAAAGTCAATGAAATGTAGTATTTGAAACTGTCGCTATTTCTTCAGCGCGCAATAACGGCTACGATTGGTCCCACAGTAAAGAATGACTTATTTACCTAAACTTTTAAATGAAGCGCTGCCACAGCGCCTAGTGTAATCGCTGAGTTCCGGCAATCACGTCAAATCAAGAAGAATGTCATTTCTTGGAGTCCAATTGTCTCACTTTCACATTTACAGGGTCACAGTCCATAATCAGTTCAATAAAGTCCCACAGTCAATCGTTTCGCTTTTAAATGCCATACAACTTAGTAATACCTGAAAAATATCAATAAATACATGTTGGTACGAATATGTGACTCAAGCGTTGTAACTCAAACGGATTGATACTGTTAAAAAGTCAATGAAATGTAGTTTTTGAAACTGTCGCTATTTCTTCAGCTCGCGATAACTGCTATGATTGGTCCCACAGTACAAAAATGACTTTTTCATCTTAATTCTTAAATGAAGCGCTACCACAGCGACCAGTGTAGTCGCTGAGTTTCGGCAATCCTGTCAAATTAAGAACAATGTTATTTCTTGGAATCCAATTGTCTCATTTATCACATTCATCAGGTCACAGTCCAAAGTTAGTTCAATTAAGTCCCACAGTCAATCGTTTCATTGTTAAAGGCGATGCAACCTAGTAATATCGGAAAAATATCGATAAAAACATGTTGGTACGAATATGTGACCCAACCGTTGTAACTCAAACGGACTGACACCGTTGGAAAGTCAATGAAATGTAGTTTTTGAAACTGTCGGTATTTTTTCAGCGCGTGATAACGGCTAGGATTGGTCCCACAGTAAAAAATGACTTTCTTATCTTAATTCTTAAATGAAGCGCTACCACTGCGCCCAGTATAATCGCTGAGTTTCGGCAATCATGTCAAATTAAGAAGATTGTTTTTTCTTAGAGTCCAATTGTCTCCTTTATCACATTTATCAGGTCACAGTCCAAAGTTAGTTCAATTAAGTCCCACAGTCAATCGTTTCATTGTTAAAGGCGATGCAACCTAGTAATATCCGAAAAATATCGCTAAATTCATGTTGGTACGAATATGTGACGCAACCGTTGTAACTCAAGCGGACTGACACCGTTAGAAAGTCAATGAAATAAGGTTTCTGAAACTGTCGCTATTTCTTCAGGGCGCGATAACGGCTAGGATTGGTCCCACAGTAAAGAAAGACTTATTAATTTAAATTTTTAAATGAAGTGCTACAACAGCGCCCAGTGTTATCGCTGAGTTTAGATAATCATGTCAAATTAAGAGAAATGCTATTTCTTGGAGTCCAATTTTTTCATTTATCACATTTATCAGGTCACAGTCAAAAGTTAGTTCAATTAAGTCCCACAGTCAATCGTTTCATTGTTAAAGGCGATGCAACCTAGTAATATCTGAAAAATATCGCTAAATTCATGTTGGTACGAATATGTGACGCAACCGTTGTAACTCAAGCGGACTGACACCGTTAGAAAGTCAATGAAATAAGGTTTTTGAAACTGTCGCTATTTCTTCAGGGCGCGATAACGGCTAGGATTGGTCTCACAGTAAAAAATGACTTTTTCATCTTAATTCTTAAATGAAGCGCTACCACAGCGCCAAGTGTAGTCGTTGAGTTTCGGCAATCATGTCAAATTAAGAACAATGTTATTTCGTGGAGTCCAATTGTCTCATTTATCACATTCATCAGGTCACAGTCCAAAGTTAGTTCAATTAAGTCCCACAGTCAATCGTTTCATTGTTAAAGGCGATGCAACCTAGTAATATCAGATAAATATCGCTAAATACATGTTGGTACGAATATGTGACTCAACCGTTGTAACTCAAACGGATTGATACTGTTAGAAAGTCAATGAAATGTAGTATTTGAAACTGTCGCTATTTCTTCAGCGCGCGATAACGGCTAGGATTGGTTCCACAGTAAAGAATGACTTATTTACCTAAACTTTTAAATGAAGCGCTGCCACAGCGCCCAGTGTAATCGCTGAGTTTCGGCAATCATGTCAAATTAAGAACAATGTTATTTCTTGGAGTCCAATTGTCTCATTTATCACATTCATCAGGTCAAAGTCCAAAGTTAGTTCAATTAAGTCCCACAGTCAATCGTTTCATTGTTAAAGGCAATGCAACCTAGTAATATCAGAAAAATATCGCTAAAAACATGTTGGTACGAATATGTGACCCAACCGTTGTAACTCAAACGGACTGACACCGTTAGAAAGTCAATGAAATGTAGTTTTTGAAACTGTCGCTATTTCTTCAGCGCGCTATAACGGCTAGGATTGGTCCCACAGTAAAAAATGACATATTAATTTAAATTTTTAAATGAAGCGCTACAACAGCGCCCAGTCTAATCGCTGAGGTTAGGCAATCATGTCAAATTAAGAAGAATACTATTTCTTGGAGTCCAATTTTCTCATTTATCACATTGATCAGGTCAAAGTCCAAGGTTGGTTCAATTAAGTCCCACAGTCAATCGTTTCACTGTTAAAAGCAATGCAACCTAGTAATATCAGATAAAAATCGCTAAATACATGTTGGTACGAATATGTGACTCAACCGTTGTAACTCAAACGGATTGATACTGTTAGAAAGTCAATGAAATGTAGTATTTGAAACTGTCGCTATTTCTTCAGCGCGCGATAACGGCTAGGATTGGTCCCACAGTAAAGAATGACTTATTTACCTAAACTTTTAAATGAAGCGCTGCCACAGCGCCCAGTGTAATCGCTGAGTTTCGGCAATCCTGTCAAATTAAGAACAATGTTATTTCTTGGAATCCAATTGTCTCATTTATCACATTCATCAGGTCACAGTCCAAAGTTAGTTCAATTAAGTCCCACAGTCAATCGTTTCATTGTTAAAGGCGATGCAACCTAGTAATATCGGAAAAATATCGATAAAAACATGTTGGTACGAATATGTGACCCAACCGTTGTAACTCAAACGGACTGACACCGTTGGAAAGTCAATGAAATGTAGTTTTTGAAACTGTCGGTATTTCTTCAGCGCGTGATAACGGCTAGGATTGGTCCCACAGTAAAAAATGACTTTCTTATCTTAATTCTTAAATGAAGCGCTACCACTGCGCCCAGTATAATCGCTGAGTTTCGGCAATCATGTCAAATTAAGAAGATTGTTTTTTCTTGGAGTCCAATTGTCTCCTTTATCACATTTATCAGGTCACAGTCCAAAGTTAGTTCAATTAAGTCCCACAGTCAATCGTTTCATTGTTAAAGGCGATGCAACCTAGTAATATCCGAAAAATATCGCTAAATTCATGTTGGTACGAATATGTGACGCAACCGTTGTAACTCAAGCGGACTGACACCGTTAGAAAGTCAATGAAATAAGGTTTCTGAAACTGTCGCTATTTGTTCAGGGCGCGATAACGGCTAGGATTGGTCCCACAGTAAAGAAAGACTTATTAATTTAAATTTTTAAATGAAGTGCTACAACAGCGCCCAGTGTTATCGCTGAGTTTAGGCAATCATGTCAAATTAAGAGAAATGCTATTTCTTGGAGTCCAATTTTTTCATTTATCACATTTATCAGGTCACAGTCAAAAGTTAGTTCAATTAAGTCCCACAGTCAATCGTTTCATTGTTAAAGGCGATGCAACCTAGTAATATCCGAAAAATATCGCTAAATTCATGTTGGTACGAATATGTGACGCAACCGTTGTAACTCAAGCGGACTGACACCGTTAGAAAGTCAATGAAATAAGGTTTTTGAAACTGTCGCTATTTCTTCAGGGCGCGATAACGGCTAGGATTGGTCTCACAGTAAAAAATGACTTTTTCATCTTAATTCTTAAATGAAGCGCTACCACAGCGCCAAGTGTAGTCGCTGAGTTTCGGCAATCATGTCAAATTAAGAACAATGTTTTTTCTTGGAGTCCAATTGTCTCATTTATCACATTCATCAGGTCACAGTCCAAAGTTAGTTCAATTAAGTCCCACAGTCAATCGTTTCATTGTTAAAGGCGATGCAACCTAGTAATACCTGAAAAATATCAAGAAATACATGTTGGTACGAATATGTGACTCAAGCGTTGTAACTCAAACGGATTGATACTGTTAAAAAGTCAATGAAATGTAGTTTTTGAAACTGTCGCTATTTCTTCAGCTCGCGATAACTGCTAGGATTGGTCCCACAGTACAAAAATGACTTTTTCATCTTATTTCTTAAATGAAGCGCTACCACAGCGACCAGTGTAGTCGCTGAGTTTCGGCAATCATGTCAAATTAAGAACAATGTTATTTCGTGGAGTCCAATTGTCTCATTTATCACATTCATCAGGTCACAGTCCAAAGTTAGTTCAATTAAGTCCCACAGTCAATCGTTTCATTGTTAAAGGCGATGCAACCTAGTAATATCGGAAAAATATCGCTAAAAACATGTTGGTACGAATATGTGACCCAACCGTTGTAACTCAAACGGACTGACACCGTTGGAAAGTCAATGAAATGTAGTTTTTGAAACTGTCGGTATTTCTTCAGCGCGTGATAACGGCTAGGATTGGTCCCACAGTAAAAAATGACTTTCTTATCTTAATTTTTAATTGAAGCGCTTCCACAGCGCCGGGTGTAATCGCTGAGTTTCGGCAATCATTTCAAATTAAGAAGAATGTTATTTCTTGAAGTCCAATTGTCTCGCTTTCACATTTACAGGGTCACAGTCCACAGTCAGTTCAATTAAGTCCCGCAGTCAATCGTTTCCCTGTTAAAAGCCATACAACCTAGAAATACCCGAAAAGTATCAAGAAATACATGTTGGTACGAATATGTGACCCAACCGTTTAAACTCAAACGAACTGACACCGTTAGAAAGTCAATGAAATGTAGTTTTTGAAACTGTCGCTATTTCTTCAGCGCGCGATAACGGCTAGGATTGGTCCCACAGTAAAAAATGATATATTAATTTAAATTTTTAAATAAAGCGCTACAACAGCGCCCAGTCTAATCGCTGAGGTTAGGCAATCATGTCAAATTAAGAAGAATACTATCTCTTGGAGTCCAATTTTCTCATTTATCACATTGATCAGGTCAAAGTCCAAGGTTGGTTCAATTAAGTCCCACAGTCAATCGTTTCATTGTTAAAAGCGATGCAACCTAGTAATATCGGAAAAATATCGCTAAAAACATGTTGGTACGAATATGTGACCCAACCGTTGTAACTCAAACGGACTGACACCGTTGGAAAGTCAATGAAATGTAGT
Organism: Hydractinia symbiolongicarpus; assembly: GCF_029227915.1. Lineage (NCBI taxonomy): Eukaryota > Metazoa > Cnidaria > Hydrozoa > Anthoathecata > Hydractiniidae > Hydractinia > Hydractinia symbiolongicarpus. The sequence goes on from NC_079880.1 coordinate 1,362,026, forward strand.
TTTTGAAACTGTCGGTATTTCTTCAGCGCGTGATAACGGCTAGGATTGGTCCCACAGTAAAAAATGACTTTCTTATCTTAATTCTTAAATGAAGCGCTACCACAGCGCCCAGTATAATCGCTGAGTTTCGGCAATCATGTCAAATTAAGAAGATTGTTTTTTCTTGGAGTCCAATTGTCTCCTTTATCACATTTATCAGGTCACAGTCCAAAGTTAGTTCAATTAAGTCCCACAGTCAATCGTTTCATTGTTAAAGGCGATGCAACCTAGTAATATCCGAAAAATATCGCTAAATTCATGTTGGTACGAATATGTGACGCAACCGTTGTAACTCAAGCGGACTGACACCGTTAGAAAGTCAATGAAATAAGGTTTTTGAAACTGTCGCTATTTCTTCAGGGCGCGATAACGGCTAGGATTGGTCCCACAGTAAAGAAAGACTTATTAATTTAAATTTTTAAATGAAGTGCTACAACAGCGCCCAGTGTAATCGCTGAGTTTAGGCAATCATGTCAAATTAAGAGGAATGCTATTTCTTGGAGTCCAATTTTTTCATTTATCACATTTATCAGGTCACAGTCAAAAGTTAGTTCAATTAAGTCCCACAGTCAATCGTTTCATTGTTAAAGGCGATGCAACCTAGTAATATCCGAAAAATATCGCTAAATTCATGTTGGTACGAATATGTGACGCAACCGTTGTAACTCAAGCGGACTGACACCGTTAGAAAGTCAATGAAATAAGGTTTTTGAAACTGTCGCTATTTCTTCAGGGCGCAAAAACGGCTAGGATTGGTCTCACAGTAAAAAATGACTTTTTCATCTTAATTCTTAAATGAAGCGCTACCACAGCGCCAAGTGTAGTCGCTGAGTTTCGGCAATCATGTCAAATTAAGAACAATGTTTTTTCTTGGAGTCCAATTGTCTCATTTATCACATTCATCAGGTCACAGTCCAAAGTTAGTTCAATTAAGTCCCACAGTCAATCGTTTCATTGTTAAAGGCGATGCAACCTAGTAATACCTGAAAAATATCAAGAAATACATGTTGGTACGAATATGTGACTCAAGCGTTGTAACTCAAACGGATTGATACTGTTAAAAAGTCAATGAAATGTAGTTTTTGAAACTGTCGCTATTTCTTCAGCTCGCGATAACTGCTAGGATTGGTCCCACAGTACAAAAATGACTTTTTCATCTTATTTCTTAAATGAAGCGCTACCACAGCGACCAGTGTAGTCGCTGAGTTTCGGCAATCATGTCAAATTAAGAACAATGTTATTTCGTGGAGTCCAATTGTCTCATTTATCACATTCATCAGGTCACAGTCCAAAGTTAGTTCAATTAAGTCCCACAGTCAATCGTTTCATTGTTAAAGGCGATGCAACCTAGTAATATCGGAAAAATATCGCTAAAAACATGTTGGTACGAATATGTGACCCAACCGTTGTAACTCAAACGGACTGACACCGTTGGAAAGTCAATGAAATGTAGTTTTTGAAACTGTCGGTATTTCTTCAGCGCGTGATAACGGCTAGGATTGGTCCCACAGTAAAAAATGACTTTCTTATCTTAATTTTTAATTGAAGCGCTTCCACAGCGCCGGGTGTAATCGCTGAGTTTCGGCAATCATTTCAAATTAAGAAGAATGTTATTTCTTGAAGTCCAATTGTCTCGCTTTCACATTTACAGGGTCACAGTCCATAGTCAGTTCAATTAAGTCCCGCAGTCAATCGTTTCGCTGTTAAAAGCCATACAACCTAGAAATACCCGAAAAGTATCAAGAAATACATGTTGGTACGAATATGTGACCCAACCGTTTAAACTCAAACGAACTGACACTGTTAGAAAGTCAATGAAATGTAGTTTTTGAAACTGTCGCTATTTCTTCAGCGCGCGATAACGGCTAGGATTGGTCCCACAGTAAAAAATGACATATTAATTTAAATTTTTAAATGAAGCGCTACAACAGCGCCCAGTCTAATCGCTGAGGTTAGGCAATCATGTCAAATTAAGAAGAATACTATTTCTTGGAGTCCAATTTTCTCATTTATCACATTGATCAGGTCAAAGTCCAAGGTTGGTTCAATTAAGTCCCACAGTCAATCGTTTCACTGTTTAAAGCGATGCAACCTAGTAATATCAGATAAATATCGCTAAATACATGTTGGTACGAATATGTGACTCAACCGTTGTAACTCAAACGGATTGATACTGTTAGAAAGTCAATGAAATGTAGTATTTGAAACTGTCGCTATTTCTTCAGCGCGCGATAACGGCTAGGATTGGTCCCACAGTAAAGAATGACTTATTTACCTAAACTTTTAAATGAAGCGCTGCCACAGCGCCCAGTGTAATCGCTGAGTTTCGGCAATCATGTCAAATTAAGAACAATGTTATTTCTTGGAGTCCAATTGTCTCATTTATCACATTCATCAGGTCAAAGTCCAAAGTTAGTTCAATTAAGTCCCACAGTCAATCGTTTCATTGTTAAAGGCGATGCAACCTAGTAATATCGGAAAAATATCGCTAAAAACATGTTGGTACGGATATGTGACCCAACCGTTGTAACTCAAACGGACTGACACCGTTGGAAAGTCAAGGAAATGTAGTTTTTGAAACTGTCGGTATTTCTTCAGCGCGTGATAACGGCTAGGATTGGTCCCACAGTTAAAAATGACTTTCTTATCTTAATTCTTAAATGAAGCGCTACCACAGCGCCCAGTATAATCGCTGAGTTTCGGCAATCATGTCAAATTAAGAAGATTGTTTTTTCTTGGAGTCCAATCGTCTCCTTTATCACATTTATCAGGTCACAGTCCAAAGTTAGTTCAATTAAGTCTCACAGTCAATCGTTTCACTGTCATAAGCGATGCAACCTAGTAATATGAGAAAAATTTCGCTAAATACATGTTGGTACGAATATGTGACGCAATCGTTGTAACTGAAGCGGATTGATACCGTTCGAAAGTCAATGAAATGTAGTTTTTGAATCTGTCGCTATTTTTTCAGCGCGCGCTAATGGCTAGGATTAGTCCCACAGCAAAAAAAATGACTTTTTTATCTTAATTTTTAATTGAAACGCTACCACAGCGCCCAGTGTAATTGCCAAATTCCGACAATCATGTCAAGTTAAGAAGAATGTTATTTTTTGGAGTCCAATTTTCTCATTTATCTCATCGATCAGGTCACAGTCCAAAGTTAGTTCAATTAAGTCCCACAGTCAATCGTTTCGTTGTTAAAAGCGATGCATCCTAGTAATATCAGATAAATATCTCTAAATACATGTTGGTACAAATATGTGAATTAAGCGTTGAAACTCAAACGAACTGACACCGTTAGAAAGTCAGTGAAATGTAGTATTTGAAACTGTTTTTATTTCTTCGGCGCGCGCCAACAGCTAGGATTGGTGCCTAAGTAAAAAATGACTTTCTTATCTCAATTTTTAATTGAAGCGCTTCCACAGCGCCCGGTGTAATCGCTGAGTTTCGGCAATCATTTCAAATTAAGAAGAATGTTATTTCTTGAAGTCCAATTGTCTCGCTTTCACATTTACAGGGTCACAGTCCATAGTCAGTTCAATTAAGTCCCGCAGTCAATCGTTTCGCTGTTAAAAGCCATACAACCTAGTAATACCCGAAAAGTATCAAGAAATACATGTTGGTACGATTATGTGACCCAACCGTTTAAACTCAAACGGACTGACACCGTTAGAAAGTCAATGAAATGTAGTTTTTGAAACTGTCGCTATTTCTTCAGCGCGCGATAACGGTTAGGATTGGTCCCACAGTAAATAATGACATATTAATTTAAATTTTTAAATGAAGCGCTACAACAGCGCCCAGTCTAATCGCTGAGGTTAGGCAATCATGTCAAATTAAGAAGAATACTATCTCTTGGAGTCCAATTTTCTCATTTATCACATTGATCAGGTCAAAGTCCAAGGTTGGTTCAATTAAGTCCCACAGTCAATCGTTTCACTGTTAAAAGCGATGCAACCTAGTAATATCAGATAAATATCGCTAAATACATGTTGGTACGAATATGTGACTCAACCGTTGTAACTCAAACGGATTGATACTGTTAGAAAGTCAATGAAATGTAGTATTTGAAACTGTCGCTATTTCTTCAGCGCGCGATAACGGCTACGATTGGTCCCACAGTAAAGAATGACTTATTTACCTAAACTTTTAAATGAAGCGCTGCCACAGCGCCCAGTGTAATCGCTGAGTTCCGGCAATCACGTCAAATCAAGAAGAATGTCATTTCTTGGAGTCCAATTATCTCACTTTTACATTTACAGGGTCACAGTCCATAATCAGTTCAATTAAGTCCCACAGTCAATCGTTTCGCTTTTAAATGCCATACAACTTAGTAATACCTGAAAAATATCAATAAATACATGTTGGTACGAATATGTGACTCAAGCGTTGTAACTCAAACGGATTGATACTGTTAAAAAGTCAATGAAATGTAGTTTTTGAAACTGTCGGTATTTCTTCAGCTCGCGATAACTGCTAGGATTGGTCCCACAGTACAAAAATGACTTTTTCATCTTAATTCTTAAATGAAGCGCTACCACAGCGACCAGTGTAGACGCTGAGTTTCGGCAATCATGTCAAATTAAGAACAATGTTATTTCTTGGAGTCCAATTGTCTCCTTTATCACATTTATCAGGTCACAGTCCAAAGTTAGTTCAATTATGTCCCACAGTCAATCGTTTCATTGTTAAAGGCGATGCAACCTAGTAATATCCGAAAAATATCGCTAAATTCATGTTGGTACGAATATGTGACGCAACCGTTGTAACTCAAACGGACTGACACCGTTAGAAAGTCAATGAAATAAGGTTTTTGAAACTGTCGCTATTTCTTCAGGGCGCGATAACGGCTAGGATTGGTCCCACAGTAAAGAAAGACTTATTAATTTAAATTTTTAAATGAAGTGCTACAACAGCGCCCAGTGTAATCGCTGAGTTTAGGCAATCATGTCGAATTAAGAAGAATGCTATTTCTTGGAGTCCAATTTTTTCATTTATCACATTTATCAGGTCACAGTCAAAAGTTAGTTCAATTAAGTCCCACAGTCAATTGTTTCGCTGTTAAAAGCCATACAACCTAGTAATACCTGAAAAATATCAAGAAATACATGTTGGTACGAATATATGACGCAACCGTTGTAACTCAAACGGATTGATACTGTTAAAAAGTCAATGAAATGTAGTTTTTGAAACTGTCGCTATTTCTTCAGCGCGCGATAACGGCTAGGATTGGTCCCACAGTAAACAATGACTTTTTCATCTTAATTCTTAAATGAAGCGCTACCACAGCGCCAAGTGTAGTCGCTGAGTTTCGGCAATCATGTCAAATTAAGAGCAATGTTTTTTCTTGGTGTCCAATTGTCTCATTTATCACATTCATCAGGTCACAGTCCAAAGTTAGTTCAATTAAGTCCCACAGTCAATCGTTTCATTGTTAAAGGCGATGCAACCTAGTAATACCTGAAAAATATCAAGAAATACATGTTGGTACGAATATGTGACTCAAGCGTTGTAACTCAAACGGATTGATACTGTTAAAAAGTCAATGAAATGTAGTTTTTGAAACTGTTGCTATTTCTTCAGCTCGCGATAACTGCTAGGATTGGTCCCACAGTACAAAAATGACTTTTTCATCTTATTTCTTAAATGAAGCGCTACCACAGCGACCAGTGTAGTCGCTGAGTTTCGGCAATCATGTCAAATGAAGAACAATGTTATTTCGTGGAGTCCAATTGTCTCATTTATCACATTCATCAGGTCACAGTCCAAAGTTAGTTCAATTAAGTCCCACAGTCAATCGTTTCATTGTTAAAGGCGATGCAACCTAGTAATATCGGAAAAATATCGCTAAAAACATGTTGGTACGAATATGTGACCCAACCGTTGTAACTCAAACGGACTGACACCGTTGGAAAGCCAATGAAATGTAGTTTTTGAAACTGTCGGTATTTCTTCAACACGTGATAACGGCTAGGATTGGTCCCACAGTAAAAAATGACTTTCTTATCTTAATTCTTAAATGAAGCGCTACCACAGCGCCCAGTATAATCGCTGAGTTTCGGCAATCATGTCAAATTAAGAAGATTGTTTTTTCTTGGAGTCCAATTGTCTCCTATATCACATTTATCAGGTCACAGTCCAAAGTTAGTTCAATTAAGTCTCACAGTCAATCGTTTCACTTTTATAAGCGATGCAACCTAGTAATATGAGAAAAATTTCGCTAAATACATGTTGGTACGAATATGTGACGCAATCGTTGTAACTGAAGCGGATTGATACCGTTCGAAAGTCAATGAAATGTAGTTTTTGAATCTGTCGCTATTTTTTCAGCGCGCGCTAATGGCTATGATTGGTCCCACAGCAAAAAAATGACTTTTTTATCTTAATTTTTAATTGAAACGCTACCACAGCGCCCAGTGTAATTGCCATATTCCGACAATCATGTCAAATTAAGAAGAATACTATCTCTTGGAGTTCAATTTTCTCATTTATCACATTGATCAGGTTAAAATCCAAGGTTGGTTCAATTAAGTCCCACAGTCAATCGTTTCACTGTTAAAAGCGATGCAACCTAGTAATATCAGATAAATATCGCTAAACACATGTTGGTACGAATATGTGACTCAACCGTTGTAACTCAAACGGATTGATACTGTTAGAAAGTCAATGAAATGTAGTTGTTGAAACTGTCGCTATTTCTTCAGCGCGCGATAACGGCTACGATTGGTCCCACAGTAAAGAATGACTTATTTACCTAAACTTTTAAATAAAGCGCTGCCACAGCGCCCAGTGTAATCGCTGAGTTCCGGCAATCACGTCAAATCAAGAAGAATGTCATTTCTTGGAGTCCAATTATCTCACTTTTACATTTACAGGGTCACAGTCCATAATCAGTTCAATTAAGTCCCACAGTCAATCGTTTCGCTTTTAAATGCCATACAACTTAGTAATACCTGAAAAATATCAATAAATACATGTTGGTACGAATATGTGACTCAAGCGTTGTAACTCAAACGGATTGATACTGTTAAAAAGTCAATGAAATGTAGTTTTTGAAACTGTCGCTATTTCTTCAGCTCGCGATAACTGCTAGGATTGGTCCCACAGTACAAAATTGACTTTTTCATCTTATTTCTTAAATGAAGCGCTACCACAGCGCCCAGTATAATCGCTGAGTTTCGGCAATCATGTCAAATTAAGAAGATTGTTTTTTCTTGGAGTCCAATTGTCTCCTTTATCACATTTATCAGGTCACAGTCCAAAGTTAGTTCAATTAAGTCCCACTGTCAATCGTTTCATTGTTAAAGGCGATGCAACCTAGTAATATCCGAAAAATATCGCTAAATTCATGTTGGTACGAATATGTGACGCAACCGTTGTAACTCAAACGGACTGACACCGTTAGAAAGTCAATGAAATAAGGTTTTTGAAACTGTCGCTATTTCTTCAGGGCGCGATAACGGCTAGGATTGGTCCCACAGTAAAGAAAGACTTATTAATTTAAATTTTTAAATGAAGTGCTACAACAGCGCCCAGTGTAATCGCTGAGTTTAAGCAATCATGTCAAATTAAGAAGAATGCTATTTCTTGGAGTCCAATTTTTTCATTTATCACATTTATCAGGTCACAGTCAAAAGTTAGTTCAATTAAGTCCCACAGTCCTATTGTTTCGCTGTTAAAAGCCATACAACCTAGTAATACCTGAAAAATATCAAGAAATACATGTTGGTACGAATATATGACTCAACCGTTGTAACTCAAACGGATTGATACTGTTGGAAAGTCAATGAAATGTAGTTTGTGAAACTGTCGCTATTTCTTCAGCGCGCGATAACAGCTAGGATTGGTCCCACAGTAAAGAATGAATTATTTACCTAAACTTTTAAATGAAGCGCTGCCACAGCGCCCAGTGTAATCGCTGAGTTCCGGCAATCACGTCAAGTTAAGAAGAATGTTATTTCTTGGAGTCCAATCTTCTCATTTATCACATTTATCAGGTCACAATCCAAAGTTAGTTCAATTAAGTCCCACAGTCAATCGTTTCATTGTTAAAAGCGATGCAACCTAGTAATATCAGAAAAATATCGCTAAATTCATGTTGGTACGAATATGTGACGCAACCGTTGTAACTCAAACGGACTGAAACCGTTAGAAAGTCAAAGAAATGTAGTTTTTGAAACTGTCGCTATTTCTTCAGGGCGCAATAACGGCTAGGATTGGTCCCACAGCAAAAAAATGACTTTCTTATCTTAATTCTTGAATGAAGCGCTACCACAGCGCCCAGTGTAATCGCTGAGTTTCGGCAATCATGTCAAATTAAGAAGAATGTTATTTCTAAGAGTCCAATTGTCTCACTTTCATATTTATAAGGTCACAGTCCATACTCAGTTCAATTAATTCCACAGTCAATCGTTTCGCTGTTAAAAGTCATACAACTTGGTAATACCTGAAAAATATCAAGAAATACATGTTGGTAGGAATATGTGACTCAAGCGTTGTAACTCAAACAGATTGATACTGTTAAAAAGTCAATGAAATGTAGTTTTTGAAACTGTTGCTATTTCTTCAGCGCGCGATAACGGCTAGGATCGGTCCCACAGTAAAAAATGACTTTTTCATCTTAATTCTTAAATGAAGCGCTACCACAGCGCCAAGTGTAGTCGCTGAGTTTCGGCAATCATGTCAAATTAAGAACAATGTTTTTTCTTGGAGTCCAATTGTCTCATTTATCACATTCATCAGGTCACAGTCCAAAGTTAGTTCAATTAAGTCCCACAGTCAATCGTTTCATTGTTAAAGGCGATACAACCTAGTAATGTCAGATGAATATCGCTAAATACATGTTGGTACGAATATGTGACCCAACCGTTGAAACTCAAACGGACTGACATCGTTAGAAAGTCAATGAAATGTATTTTTTGAACTGTCGCTATTTTTTCAGCGCGCGATAACGGCTAGGATTAGTCCCACAGTAAAAAAATGACTTTTTCATCTTAATTCTTAAATGAAGCGCTACCACAGCGACCAGTGTAATCGCTGAGTTTCGGCAATCATGTCAATATAAGAACAATGTTATTCCTTGGAGTCCAATTGTCTCATTTATCACATTCATCAGGTCACAGTCCAAAGTTAGTTCATTTAAGTCCCACAGTCAATCGTTTCATTGTTAAAGGCGATGCAACCTAGTAATATCAGAAAAATATCGCTAAATTCATGTTGGTACGAATATGTGACGCAACCGTTGTAACTCAAACGGACTGACACCGTTAGAAAGTCAATAAAATGTAGTTTTTGAAACTGTCGCTATTTCTTCAGGGCGCAATAACGGCTAGGATTGGTCCCACAGCAAAAAAATGACTTTCTTATCTTAATTCTTAAATGAAGCGCTACCACAGCGCCAAGTGTAGTCGCTGAGTTTCGGCAATCATGTCAAATTAAGAAGAATGTTTTTTCTTGGAGTCCAATTGTCTCATTTATCACATTCATCAGGTCACAGTCCAAAGTTAGTTCAATTAAGTCCCACAGTCAATCGTTTCATTGTTAAAGGCGATGCAACCTAGTAATATCGGAAAAATATCGCTAAAGACATGTTGGTACGAATATGTGACCCAACCGTTGAAACTCAAACGGACTGACACCGTTAGAAAGTCAATGAAATGTAGTTTTTGAAACTGTCGCTATTTCTTCAGCGCGCGATAACGGCTAGGATTGGTCCCTCAGCAAAAAATGAGTTTTTTATCTTAATTTTGAATTGAAGCGCCACCAAAACGGCCGGTGTAATCGCTGAGTTCCGGCAATCATGTCAAATTAAGAAGAATGTTATTTCTTGAATTCCAATTTTCTCATTTATCACATTAATCAGGTCACAGTCTAAAGTTAGTTCAATTAAGTCCCACAGTCAATAATTTCACTGTTAAAAGCGATGCAACCTAGTAATGTCAGATGAATATCGCTAAATACATGTTGGTACGAATATGTGACCCAACCGTTTAAACTCAAACGGACTGACACCGTTAGAAAGTCAATGAAATGTAGTTTATGAAACTGTCGCTATTTCTTCAGCGCGAGATAACGGCTAGGATTGGTCCCACGGTAAAATATGACTTTCTTATATTAATTCTTAAATGAAGCGCTACCACAGCGCCCAGTGTAATCGCTGAATTTCGGCAATCATGTCAAATTAAGAAGAATGTTTTTTCTTGGAGTCCAATTGTTTCATTTGTCACATTCATCAGGTCACAGTCCAAAGTTAGTTCAATTAAGTCCCAACGTCAATCGTTTCATTGTTAAAGGCGATGCAACCTAGTAATATCAGAAAAATATCGCTAAATTCATGTTGGTACGAATATGTGACGCAACCGTTGTAACTCAAACGGACTGACACCGTTAGAAAGTCAATGAAATGTAGTTTTTGAAGCTGTCGCTATTTCTTCAGGGCGCAATAACGGCTAGGATTGGTCCCACAGCAAAAAAATGACTTTCTTATCTTAATTCTTGAATGAAGCGCTACCACAGCGCCCAGTGTATTCGCTGAGTTTCGGCAATCATGTCAAATTAAGAAGAATGTTATTTCTAAGAGTCCAATTGTCTCACTTTCATATTTATAAGGTCACAGTCCATACTCAGTTCAATTAATTCCCACAGTCAATCGTTTCGCTGTTAAGAGCCATACAACTTAGTAATACCTGAAAAATATCAAGAAATACATGTTGGTAGGAATATGTGACTCAAGCGTTGTAACTCAAACGGATTGATACTGTTAAAAAGTCAATGAAATGTAGTTTTTGAAACTGTCGCTATTTCTTCAGCGCGCGATAACGGCTAGGATTTGTCCCACAGTAAAAAAATGACTTTTTCATCTTAATTCTTAAATGAAGCGCTACCACAGCGCCAAGTGTAGTCGCTGAGTTTCGGCAATCATGTCAAATTAAGAACAATGTTTTTTCTTGGAGTCCAATTTTCTCATTTATCACATTCATCAGGTCACAGTCCAAAGTTAGTTCAATTAAGTCCCACAGTCAATCGTTTCATTGTTAAAGGCAATGCAACCTAGAAATATCAGAAAAATATCGCTAAATTCATGTTGGTACGAATATGTAACGCAACCGTTGTAACTCAAACGGACTGACACCGTGAGAAAGTCAATGAAATGAAGTTTCTGAAACTGTCGCTATTTCTTCAGGGCGCGATAACGGCTAGGATTGGTCCCACAGTAAAAAATGACTTATTAATTTAAATTTTTAAATGAAGCGCTACAACAGCGCTCAGTCTAATTGCTGAGTTTACGCAATCACGTCAAATAAAGAAGAATGCTATTTCTTGGAGTCCAATTTTTTCATTTATCACATTTATCAGGTCACAGTCAAAAGTTAGTTCAATTAAGTCCCACAGTCAATCGTTTCACTGTTAAAAGCGGTGCAACCTAGTAATATCAGATGAATATCGCTAAATACATGTTGGTACGAATATATGACCCAACCGTTGAAACTTAAACGTACTGAAACCGTTAGAAAGTCAGTGAAATGTAGTTTTGGAAACTGTCACTAGTTCTTCAGCGCGCGCTAACGGCTAGGATTGGTCCCTCAGCAAAAAATGAGTTTTTTATCTTAATTTTGAATTGAAGCGCTACCACAGCGGCCGGTGTAATCGCTGAGTTGCGGCAATCATGTCAAATTAAGAAGAATGTTATTTCTTGAATTCCATTTTTCTCATTTATCACATTTATCAGGTCACAGTCCAAAGTTAGTTCAATTAAGTCCCACAGTCAATCGTTTAATTGTTAAAGGCGATGTAACCTAGGAATATCAGAAAAATATCGCTAAATTCATGTTGGTACGAATATGTGACGCAACCGTTGTAACTCCAACGGACTGACACCGTTAGAAAGTCAATGAAATGTAGTTTTTGAAACTGTCGCTATTTCTTCAGCGCGTGATAACGGCTAGGATTGGTCCCACAGTAAAAAATGACTTTCTTATCTTAATTTTTAAATGAAGCGCTACCACAGCGCCCAGTGTAATCGCTGAGTTTAGGCAATCATGTCAAATTAAGAGGAATGTTTTTTCTTGGAGTCCAATTGTCTCCTTTATCACATTTATCAGGTCAGAGTCCAAAGTTAGTTCAATTAAGTCCTACAGTCAATAATTTCACTGTTAAAAGCGATGCAACCTAGTAATGTCAGATGAATATCGCTAAATACATGTTGGTACGAATATGTGACCCAACCGTTTAAACTCAAACGGACTGACACCGTTAGAAAGTCAATGAAATGTAGTTTATGAAACTGTCGCTATTTCTTCAGCGCGAGATAACGGCTAGGATTGGTCCCACGGTAAAATATGACTTTCTTATATTAATTCTTAAATGAAGCGCTACCACAGCGCCCAGTGTAATCGCTGAATTTCGGCAATCATGTCAAATTAAGAAGAATGTTTTTTCTTGGAGTCCAATTGTTTCATTTGTCACATTCATCAGGTCACAGTCCAAAGTTAGTTCAATTAAGTCCCAACGTCAATCGTTTCATTGTTAAAGGCGATGCAACCTAGTAATATCAGAAAAATATCGCTAAATTCATGTTGGTACGAATATGTGACGCAACCGTTGTAACTCAAACGGACTGACACCGTTAGAAAGTCAATGAAATGTAGTTTTTGAAGCTGTCGCTATTTCTTCAGGGCGCAATAACGGCTAGGATTGGTCCCACAGCAAAAAAATGACTTTCTTATCTTAATTCTTGAATGAAGCGCTACCACAGCGCCCAGTGTATTCGCTGAGTTTCGGCAATCATGTCAAATTAAGAAGAATGTTATTTCTAAGAGTCCAATTGTCTCACTTTCATATTTATAAGGTCACAGTCCATACTCAGTTCAATTAATTCCCACAGTCAATCGTTTCGCTGTTAAGAGCCATACAACTTAGTAATACCTGAAAAATATCAAGAAATACATGTTGGTAGGAATATGTGACTCAAGCGTTGTAACTCAAACGGATTGATACTGTTAAAAAGTCAATGAAATGTAGTTTTTGAAACTGTCGCTATTTCTTCAGCGCGCGATAACGGCTAGGATTTGTCCCACAGTAAAAAAATGACTTTTTCATCTTAATTCTTAAATGAAGCGCTACCACAGCGCCAAGTGTAGTCGCTGAGTTTCGGCAATCATGTCAAATTAAGAACAATGTTTTTTCTTGGAGTCCAATTTTCTCATTTATCACATTCATCAGGTCACAGTCCAAAGTTAGTTCAATTAAGTCCCACAGTCAATCGTTTCATTGTTAAAGGCGATGCAACCTAGTAATATCGGAAAAGTATCGCTAAATACATGTTGGTACGAATATGTGACCCAACCGTTAAAACTCAAACGGACTGACACCGTTAGAAAGTCAATGAAATGTAGTTTTTGAAACTGTCGCTATTTCTTCAGGGCGCAATAACGGCTAGGATTGGTCCCACAGTAAAAAATGACTTATTAATTTAAATTTTTAAATGAAGCGCTACAACAGCGCCAAGTGTAATCGCTGAGTTTAGGCAATCATGTCAAATTAAGACGAATGCTATTTCTTGGAGTCCAATTTTTTCATTTATCACATTTATCTGGTCACAGTCAAAAGTTAGTTCAATTAAGTCCAACAGACAGTCAATTCACTGTTAAAAGCGATGCAACCTAGTAATGTCAGATGAATATCGCTAAATACATGTTGGTACGAATAAGTGACCCAACCGTTTAAACTCAAACGGACTGACACCGTTAGAAAGTCAAGGAAATGTAGTTTTTGAAACTGTCACTATTTCTTCAGCGCATGATAACGGCTAGGATTTGTCCCACAGTAAAAAAATGACTTTTTCATCTTAATTCTTAAATGAAGCGCTACCACAGCGCCAAGTGTAGTCGCTGAGTTTCGGCAATCATGTCAAATTAAGAACAATGTTTTTTCTTGGAGTCCAATTTTCTCATTTATCACATTCATCAGGTCACAGTCCAAAGTTAGTTCAATTAAGTCCCACAGTCAATCGTTTCATTGTTAAAGGCGATGCAACCTAGTAATATCGGAAAAGTATCGCTAAATACATGTTGGTACGAATATGTGACCCAACCGTTAAAACTCAAACGGACTGACACCGTTAGAAAGTCAATGAAATGTAGTTTTTGAAACTGTCGCTATTTCTTCAGGGCGCAATAACGGCTAGGATTGGTCCCACAGTAAAAAATGACTTATTAATTTAAATTTTTAAATGAAGCGCTACAACAGCGCCAAGTGTAATCGCTGAGTTTAGGCAATCATGTCAAATTAAGACGAATGCTATTTCTTGGAGTCCAATTTTTTCATTTATCACATTTATCTGGTCACAGTCAAAAGTTAGTTCAATTAAGTCCAACAGACAGTCAATTCACTGTTAAAAGCGATGCAACCTAGTAATGTCAGATGAATATCGCTAAATACATGTTGGTACGAATAAGTGACCCAACCGTTTAAACTCAAACGGACTGACACCGTTAGAAAGTCAAGGAAATGTAGTTTTTGAAACTGTCACTATTTCTTCAGCGCATGATAACGGCTAGGATTGGTCCCACGGTAAAATATGACTTTCTTATCTTAATTCTTAAATGAAGCGCTACCACAGCGCCCAGTGTAATTGCTGAATTTCGGCAATCATGTCAAATTAAGAAGAATGTTTTTTCTTGGAGTCCAATTGCCTCCTTTATCACATTTATCAGGTCACAGTCCAAAGTTAGTTCAATTAAGTCCCAACGTCAATCGTTTCATTGTTAAAGGCGATGCAACCTAGTAATATCGGAAAAATATCGCTAAATACATGTTGGTACGAATATGTGACCCAACCGTTGAAACTCAAACGGACTGACACCGTTAGAAAGTCAATGAAATGTAGTTTTTGAAACTGTCGCTATTTCTTCAGCGCGCGATAACGGCTAGGATTGGTGCCACAAAAAAAAATTACTTTTTCATCTTAATTCTTAAATGAAGCGCTACCACAGCGACCAGTGTAGTCGCTGAGTTTCGGCAATCATGTCATATTAAGAACAATGTTATTTCTTGGAGTCCAATTGTCTCATTTATCACATTCATCAGGTCACAGTCCAAAGTTAGTTCAATTAAGTCCCACAGTCAATCGTTTCATTGTTAAAGGCGATGCAACCTAGTAATATCAGAAAAATATCGCTAAATCCATGTTGGTACGAATATGTGACGCAACCGTTGTAACTCAAACGGACTGACACCATTAGAAAGTCAATGAAATGTAGTTTTTGAAGCTGTCGCTATTTCTTCAGGGCGCAATAACGGCTAGGATTGGTCCCACAGCAAAAAAATGACTTTCTTATCTTAATTCTTGAATGAAGCGCTACCACAGCGCCCAGTGTATTCGCTGAGTTTCGGCAATCATGTCAAATTAAGAAGAATGTTATTTCTAAGAGTCCAATTGTCTCACTTTCATATTTATAAGGTCACAGTCCATACTCAGTTCAATTAATTCCCACAGTCAATCGTTTCGCTGTTAAGAGCCATACAACTTAGTAATACCTGAAAAATATCAAGAAATACATGTTGGTAGGAATATGTGACTCAAGCGTTGTAACTCAAACGGATTGATACTGTTAAAAAGTCAATGAAATGTAGTTTTTGAAACTGTCGCTATTTCTTCAGCGCGCGATAACGGCTAGGATTTGTCCCACAGTAAAAAAATGACTTTTTCATCTTAATTCTTAAATGAAGCGCTACCACAGCGCCAAGTGTAGTCGCTGAGTTTCGGCAATCATGTCAAATTAAGAACAATGTTTTTTCTTGGAGTCCAATTTTCTCATTTATCACATTCATCAGGTCACAGTCCAAAGTTAGTTCAATTAAGTCCCACAGTCAATCGTTTCATTGTTAAAGGCGATGCAACCTAGTAATATCGGAAAAGTATCGCTAAATACATGTTGGTACGAATATGTGACCCAACCGTTAAAACTCAAACGGACTGACACCGTTAGAAAGTCAATGAAATGTAGTTTTTGAAACTGTCGCTATTTCTTCAGGGCGCAATAACGGCTAGGATTGGTCCCACAGTAAAAAATGACTTATTAATTTAAATATTTAAATGAAGCGCTACAACAGCGCCAAGTGTAATCGCTGAGTTTAGGCAATCATGTCAAATTAAGACGAATGCTATTTCTTGGAGTCCAATTTTTTCATTTATCACATTTATCTGGTCACAGTCAAAAGTTAGTTCAATTAAGTCCAACAGACAGTCAATTCACTGTTAAAAGCGATGCAACCTAGTAATGTCAGATGAATATCGCTAAATACATGTTGGTACGAATAAGTGACCCAACCGTTTAAACTCAAACGGACTGACACCGTTAGAAAGTCAAGGAAATGTAGTTTTTGAAACTGTCACTATTTCTTCAGCGCATGATAACGGCTAGGATTGGTCCCACGGTAAAATATGACTTTCTTATCTTAATTCTTAAATGAAGCGCTACCACAGCGCCCAGTGTAATTGCTGAATTTCGGCAATCATGTCAAATTAAGAAGAATGTTTTTTCTTGGAGTCCAATTGCCTCCTTTATCACATTTATCAGGTCACAGTCCAAAGTTAGTTCAATTAAGTCCCAACGTCAATCGTTTCATTGTTAAAGGCGATGCAACCTAGTAATATCGGAAAAATATCGCTAAATACATGTTGGTACGAATATGTGACCCAACCGTTGAAACTCAAACGGACTGACACCGTTAGAAAGTCAATGAAATGTAGTTTTTGAAACTGTCGCTATTTCTTCAGCGCGCGATAACGGCTAGGATTGGTGCCACAAAAAAAAATTACTTTTTCATCTTAATTCTTAAATGAAGCGCTACCACAGCGACCAGTGTAGTCGCTGAGTTTCGGCAATCATGTCATATTAAGAACAATGTTATTTCTTGGAGTCCAATTGTCTCATTTATCACATTCATCAGGTCACAGTCCAAAGTTAGTTCAATTAAGTCCCACAGTCAATCGTTTCATTGTTAAAGGCGATGCAACCTAGTAATATCAGAAAAATATCGCTAAATCCATGTTGGTACGAATATGTGACGCAACCGTTGTAACTCAAACGGACTGACACCATTAGAAAGTCAATGAAATGTAGTTTTTGAAGCTGTCGCTATTTCTTCAGGGCGCAATAACGGCTAGGATTGGTCCCACAGCAAAAAAATGACTTTCTTATCTTAATTCTTGAATGAAGCGCTACCACAGCGCCCAGTGTAATCGCTGAGTTTCGGCAATCATGTCAAATTAAGAAAAATGTTATTTCTAAGAGTCCAATTGACTCACTTTCATATTTATAAGGTCACAGTCCATACTCAGTTCAATTAATTCCCACAGTCAATCGTTTCGCTGTTAAGAGCCATACAACTTAGTAATACCTGAAAAATATCAAGAAATACATGTTGGTAGGAATATGTGACTTAAGCGTTGTAACTCAAACGGATTGATACTGTTAAAAAGTCAATGAAATGTAGTTTTTGAAACTGTCGCTATTTCTTCAGCGCGCGATAAGGGCTAGGATTTGTCCCACAGTAAAAAAATGACTTTTTCATCTTAATTCTTAAATGAAGCGCTACCACAGCGCCAAGTGTAGTCGCTGAGTTTCGGCAATCATGTCAAATAAAGAACAATGTTTTTTCTTGGAGTCCAATTGTCTCATTTATCACATTCATCAGGTCACAGTCCAAAGTTAGTTCAATTAAGTCCCACAGTCAATCGTTTCATTGTTAAGGGCGATGCAACCTAGTAATGTCAGATGAATATCGCTAAATACATGTTGGTACGAATATGTGACCCAACCGTTGTAACTCAAACGAATTGACACCGTTAGAAAGTCAATGAAATGAAGTTTCTGAAACTGTCGCTATTTCTTCAGGGCGCGATAACGGCTAGGATTGGTCCCACAGTAAAAACTGACTTATTAATTTAATTTTTTAAATGAAGCGCTACAACAGCGCCCAGTGTAATCGCTGAGTTTAGGCAATCATGTCAAATTAAGAAGAATGCTATTTCTTGGAGTCTAATTTTTTCATTTATCACATTTATCAGGTCACAGTCAAAAGTTAGTTCAATTAAGTCCCACAGTCAATCATTTCACTGTTAAAAGTGATGCAACCCAATAATGTCAGATGAATATCGCTAAATACATGTTGGTACGAATATGTGACCCAACCGTTTAAACTCAAACGGACTGACACCGTTAGAAAGTCAATGAATTGTAGTTTTTGAAACTTTCGCTATTTCTTCAGCGCGAGATAACGGCTAGGATTGGTCCCACGGTAAAATATGACTTTCTTATCTTAATTCTTAAATGAAGCGCTACCGCAGCGCCCAGTGTAATCGCTGAATTTCGGCAATCATGTCAAATTAAGAAGAATGTTTTTTCTTAGAGTCCAATTGCCTCCTTTATTACATTTATCAGGTCACAGTCCAAAGTTAGTTCAATTAAGTCCCACAGTCAATCGTTTAATTGTTAAAGGCGATGCAACCTAGGAATATCAGAAAAATATCGCTAAATTCATGTTGGTACGAATATGTGACGCAACCGTTGTAACTCAAACGGACTGACACCGTTAGAAAGTCAATGAAATGTAGTTTTTGAAACTGTCGCTATTTCTTCAGGGCGAGATAACGGCTAGCATTGGTTCCACAGTAAAAAATGAATTATTAATTTAAATTTTTAAATGAAGCGCTACAACAGCGCCCAGTGTACACGCTGAGTTTAGGCAATCAGGTCAAATTAAGAAGAATGTTTTTTCTCAGAGTCCAATTGCCTCCTTCATTACATTTATCAGGTCACAGTCCAAAGTTAGTTCAATTAAGTCCCACAGTCAATTGTTTAATTGTTAAAGGCAATGCAACCTAGAAATATCAGAAAAATATCGCTAAATTCATGTTGGTACGAATATGTAACGCAACCGTTGTAACTCAAACGGACTGACACCGTGAGAAAGTCAATGAAATGAAGTTTCTGAAACTGTCGCTATTTCTTCAGGGCGCGATAACGGCTAGGATTGGTCCCACAGTAAAAAATGACTTATTAATTTAAATTTTTAAATGAAGCGCTACAACAGCGCTCAGTCTAATTGCTGAGTTTACGCAATCACGTCAAATAAAGAAGAATGCTATTTCTTGGAGTCCAATTTTTTCATTTATCACATTTATCAGGTCACAGTCAAAAGTTAGTTCAATTAAGTCCCACAGTCAATCGTTTCACTGTTAAAAGCGGTGCAACCTAGTAATATCAGATGAATATCGCTAAATACATGTTGGTACGAATATATGACCCAACCGTTGAAACTTAAACGTACTGAAACCGTTAGAAAGTCAGTGAAATGTAGTTTTGGAAACTGTCACTAGTTCTTCAGCGCGCGCTAACGGCTAGGATTGGTCCCTCAGCAAAAAATGAGTTTTTTATCTTAATTTTGAATTGAAGCGCTACCACAGCGGCCGGTGTAATCGCTGAGTTGCGGCAATCATGTCAAATTAAGAAGAATGTTATTTCTTGAATTCCATTTTTCTCATTTATCACATTTATCAGGTCACAGTCCAAAGTTAGTTCAATTAAGTCCCACAGTCAATCGTTTAATTGTTAAAGGCGATGTAACCTAGGAATATCAGAAAAATATCGCTAAATTCATGTTGGTACGAATATGTGACGCAACCGTTGTAACTCCAACGGACTGACACCGTTAGAAAGTCAATGAAATGTAGTTTTTGAAACTGTCGCTATTTCTTCAGCGCGTGATAACGGCTAGGATTGGTCCCACAGTAAAAAATGACTTTCTTATCTTAATTTTTAAATGAAGCGCTACCACAGCGCCCAGTGTAATCGCTGAGTTTAGGCAATCATGTCAAATTAAGAGGAATGTTTTTTCTTGGAGTCCAATTGTCTCCTTTATCACATTTATCAGGTCAGAGTCCAAAGTTAGTTCAATTAAGTCCTACAGTCAATCGTTTCATTGTTAAAGGCGATGCAACCTAGTAATATCAGAAAAATATCGCTAAGTTCATGCTGGTACAAATATGTGACCCAACCGTTGTAACTCAAACGGACTGACACCGCTAGAAAGTCAATGAAAAGAAGTTTTTGAAACTGTCGCTATTTCTTCAGGGCGCGATAACGGCTAGGATTGGTTCCACAGTAAAAAATGAATTATTAATTAAAATTTTTAAATGAAGCGCTACAACAGCGCCCAGTGTAAACGCTGAGTTTAGGCAATCATGTCAAATTAAGAAGAATGCTATTTCTTGGAGTCCAATTTTTTCATTCATCACATTTATCAGGTCAGAGTCAAAAGTAAGCTCAATTAAGTCCCACAGTCAATCATTTTATTGTTAAAGGCGATGAAACCTAGTAATATCAGAAAAACATCGCTAAATTCATGTTGGTACGAATATGTGACGCAACCGTTGTAACTCAAACGGACTGAAACCGTTAGAAAGTCAATGAAATGAAGTTTCTGAAACTGTCGCTATTTCTTCAGGGCGCGATAAAGGCTAGGATTGGTCCCACAGTAAAAAATGACTTATTAATTTAAATTTTTAAATGAAGCGCTACAACAGCGATCAGTGTAATCGCTGAGTTTATGCAATCATGTCAAATTAAGAAGAATGCTATTTCTTGGAGTCCAATTGTCTCCTTTATCACATTTATCAGGTCACAGTCCAAAGTTAGTTCAATTAAGTCCCACAGTCAATCGTTTCATTGTTAAAGGCGATTCAACCTAGTAATATCAGAAAAATATCGCTAAACTCATGTTGGTACGAATATGTGACGCAACCGTTGTAACTCAAACGGACTGACACCGTTAGAAAGTCAATGAAATGTAGTTTTTGAAACTGCCGCTATTTCTTCAGGGCGCGATAACGGCTAGGATAGGTCCCACAGTAAAAAAAGACTTATTGATTTAAATTTTTAAATGAAGCGCTACCACAGCGCCCAGTGTAATCGCTGAGTTCCGGCAATCACGTCAAGTTAAGAAGAATGTTATTTCTTTGAGTCCAATCTTCTCATTTATCACATTTATCAGGTCACAATCCAAGGTTAGTTCAATTAAGTCCCACAGTCAATCATTTCACTGTTAAAAGCGATGCAATCTAGTAATGTCAGAGGAATATCGCTAAATACATGTTGGTAGGAATATGTTACCCAACCGTTACACTCAAACGGACTGACACCGTTAGAAAGTCAATGAAATGTAGTTTTTGAAACTGTCGCTATTTCTTCAGCGCGTGATAACGGCTAGGATTGGTCCCACAGTAAAAAATGACTTTCTTATCTTAATTTTTAAATGAAGCGCTACAGCAGCGCCCAGTGTAAACGCTGAGTTTAGGCAATCATGTCAAATTAAGAAGAATGCTATTTCTTGGAGTCCAATTTTTTCATTCATCACATTTATCAAGTCACAGTCAAAAGTTAGTTCAATTAAGTCCCACAGTCAATCATTTTATTGTTAAAGGCGATGAAACCTAGTAATATCAGAAAAATATCGCTAAATTCATGTTGGTACGAATATGTGACGCAACCGTTGTAACTCAAACGGACTGAAACCGTTGGAAAGTCAATGAAATGAAGTTTCTAAAACTGTCGCTATTTCTTCAGGGCGCGATAAAGGCTAGGATTGGTCCCACAGTAAAAAATGACTTATTAATTTAAATTTTTAAATGAAGCGCTACAACAGCGCTCAGTGTAATCGCTGAGTTTATGCAATCATGTCAAATTAAGAAGAATGCTATTTCTTGGAGTCCAATTGTCTCCTTTATCACATTTATCAGGTCAAAGTCCAAAGTTAGTTCAATTAAGTCCCACAGTCAATCGTTTCATTGTTAAAGGCGATGCAACCTAGTAATATCAGAAAAATATCGCTAAATTCATGTTGGTACGAATATGTGACGCAACCGTTGTAACTCAAACGGACTGACACCGTTAGAAAGTCAATGAAATGTAGTTTTTGAAACTGCCGCTATTTCTTCAGGGCGCGATAACGGCTAGGATAGGTCCCACAGTAAAAAAAGACTTAATAATTTTAATTTTTAAATGAAGCGCTACCACAGCGCCCAGTGTAATCGCTGAGTTCCGGCAATCACGTCAAGTTAAGAAGAATGCTATTTCTTGGAGTCCAATTTTTTTATTTATCACATTTACAAGGTCACAGTCAAAAGTTAGTTCAATTAAGTCCCACAGTCAATCGTTTCACTGTTAAAAGCGGTGCAACCTAGTAATATCAGATGAATATCGCTAAATACATGTTGGTACGAATATATGACCCAACCGTTGAGACTTAAACGGACTGACACCGTTAGAAAGTCAGTGAAATGTAGTTTTTGAAACTGTCACTATTTCTTCAGCGCGCGCTAACGGCTAGGATTGGTCCCTCAGCAAAAAATGAGTTTTTTATCTTAATTTTGAATTGAAGCGCTGCCACAGCGGCCGATGTAATCACTGAGTTCCGGCAATCATGTCAAATTAAGAAGAATGTTATTTCTTGAATTCCAATTTTCTCATTTATCACATTTATCAGGTCACAGTCTAAAGTTAGTTCAATTAAGTCCCACAGTCAATCATTTCACTGTTAAAAGCGATGCAATCTAGTAATGTCAGAGGAATATCGCTAAATACATGTTGGTAGGAATATGTGACACAACCGTTTACACTCAAACGGACTGGCACCGTTAAAAAGTCAATGAAAGGTAGTTTTTGAAACTGTCGCTATTTCTTCAGCGCGTGATAACGGCTAGGATTGGTCCCACAGTAAAAAATGACTTTCTTATCTTAATTTTTAAATGAAGCGCTACCACAGCGCCCAGTGTAATCGCTGAGTTTAGGCAATCATGTCAAATTAAGAGGAATGTTTTTTCTTGGAGTCTAATTGTCTCCTTTATTACATTTATCAGGTCAGAGTCCAAAGTTAGTTCAATTAAGTCCTACAGTCAATCGTTTCATTGTTAAAGGCGATGCAATCTAGTAATATCAGAAAAATATCGCAAAGTTTATGCTGGTACAAATATGTGACGCAACCGTTGTAACTCAAACCGACAGACACCGCTAGAAAGTCAATGAAAAGAAGTTTTTGAAACTGTCGCTATTTCTTCAGGGCGAGATAACGGCTAGGATTGGTTCCACAGTAAAAAATGAATTATTAATTTAAATTTTTAAATGAAGCGCTACAACAGCGCCCAGTGTAAACGCTGAGTTTAGGCAATCATGTCAAATTAAGAAGAATGTTTTTTCTTAGAGTCCAATTGCCTCCTTTATTACATTTATCAGGTCACAGTCCAAAGTTAGTTCAATTAAGTCCCACAGTCAATTGTTTAATTGTTAAAGGCGATGAAACCTAGTAATATCAGAAAAATATCGCTAAATTCATGTTGGTACGAATATGTGACGCAACCGTTGTAACTCAAACGGACTGAAACCGTTAGAAAGTCAATGAAATGAAGTTTCTGAAACTGTCGCTATTTCTTCAGGGCGCGATAAAGGCTAGGATTGGTCCCACAGTAAAAAATGACTTATTAATTTAAATTTTTAAATGAAGCGCTACAACAGCGCTCAGTGTAATCGCTGAGTTTATGCAATCATGTCAAATTAAGAAGAATGCTATTTCTTGGAGTCCAATTGTCTCCTTTATCACATTTATCAGGTCACAGTCCAAAGTTAGTTCAATTAAGTCCCACAGTCAATCGTTTCATTGTTAAAGGCGATGCAACCTAGTAATATCAGAAAAATATCGCTAAATTCATGTTGGTACGAATATGTGACGCAACCGTTGTAACTCAAACGGACTGACACCGTTAGAAAGTCAATGAAATGTAGTTTTTGAAACTGCCGCTATTTCTTCAGGGCGCGATAACGGCTAGGATAGGTCCCACAGTAAAAAAAGACTTATTGATTTAAATTTTTAAATGTAGCGCTACCACAGCGCCCAGTGTAATCGCTGAGTTCCGGCAATCACGTCAAGTTAAGAAGAATGTTATTTCTTTGAGTCCAATCTTCTCATTTATCACATTTATCAGGTCACAATCCAAGGTTAGTTCAATTAAGTCCCACAGTCAATCATTTCACTGTTAAAAGCGATGCAATCTAGTAATGTCAGAGGAATATCGCTAAATACATGTTGGTAGGAATATGTTACCCAACCGTTACACTCAAACGGACTGACACCGTTAGAAAGTCAATGAAATGTAGTTTTTGAAACTGTCGCTATTTCTTCAGCGCGTGATAACGGCTAGGATTGGTCCCACAGTAAAAAATGACTTTCTTATCTTAATTTTTAAATGAAGCGCTACAGCAGCGCCCAGTGTAAACGCTGAGTTTAGGCAATCATGTCAAATTAAGAAGAATGCTATTTCTTGGAGTCCAATTTTTTCATTCATCACATTTATCAAGTCACAGTCAAAAGTTAGTTCAATTAAGTCCCACAGTCAATCATTTTATTGTTAAAGGCGATGAAACCTAGTAATATCAGAAAAATATCGCTAAATTCATGTTGGTACGAATATGTGACGCAACCGTTGTAACTCAAACGGACTGAAACCGTTGGAAAGTCAATGAAATGAAGTTTCTGAAACTGTCGCTATTTCTTCAGGGCGCGATAAAGGCTAGGATTGGTCCCACAGTAAAAAATGACTTATTAATTTAAATTTTTAAATGAAGCGCTACAACAGCGCTCAGTGTAATCGCTGAGTTTATGCAATCATGTCAAATTAAGAAGAATGCTATTTCTTGGAGTCCAATTGTCTCCTTTATCACATTTATCAGGTCAAAGTCCAAAGTTAGTTCAATTAAGTCCCACAGTCAATCGTTTCATTGTTAAAGGCGATGCAACCTAGTAATATCAGAAAAATATCGCTAAATTCATGTTGGTACGAATATGTGACGCAACCGTTGTAACTCAAACGGACTGACACCGTTAGAAAGTCAATGAAATGTAGTTTTTGAAACTGCCGCTATTTCTTCAGGGCGCGATAACGGCTAGGATAGGTCCCACAGTAAAAAAAGACTTAATAATTTAAATTTTTAAATGAAGCGCTACCACAGCGCCCAGTGTAATCGCTGAGTTCCGGCAATCACGTCAAGTTAAGAAGAATGCTATTTCTTGGAGTCCAATTTTTTTATTTATCACATTTACAAGGTCACAGTCAAAAGTTAGTTCAATTAAGTCCCACAGTCAATCGTTTCACTGTTAAAAGCGGTGCAACCTAGTAATATCAGATGAATATCGCTAAATACATGTTGGTACGAATATATGACCCAACCGTTGAGACTTAAACGGACTGACACCGTTAGAAAGTCAGTGAAATGTAGTTTTTGAAACTGTCACTATTTCTTCAGCGCGCGCTAACGGCTAGGATTGGTCCCTCAGCAAAAAATGAGTTTTTTATCTTAATTTTGAATTGAAGCGCTGCCACAGCGGCCGATGTAATCACTGAGTTCCGGCAATCATGTCAAATTAAGAAGAATGTTATTTCTTGAATTCCAATTTTCTCATTTATCACATTTATCAGGTCACAGTCTAAAGTTAGTTCAATTAAGTCCCACAGTCAATCATTTCACTATTAAAAGCGATGCAATCCAGTAATGTCAGAGGAATATCGCTAAATACATGTTGGTAGGAATATGTGACCCAACTGTTTACACTCAAACGGACTGGCACCGTTAAAAAGTCAATGAAAGGTAGTTTTTGAAACTGTCGCTATTTCTTCAGCGCGTGATAACGGCTAGGATTGGTCCCACAGTAAAAAATGACTTTCTTATCTTAATTTTTAAATGAAGCGCTACCACAGCGCCCAGTGTAATCGCTGAGTTTAGGCAATCATGTCAATCTAAGAGGAATGTTTTTTCTTGGAGTCTAATTGTCTCCTTTATTACATTTATCAGGTCAGAGTCCAAAGTTAGTTCAATTAAGTCCTACAGTCAATCGTTTCATTGTTAAAGGCGATGCAACCTAGTAATATCAGAAAAATATCGCAAAGTTTATGCTGGTACAAATATGTGACGCAACCGTTGTAACTCAAACCGACAGACACCGCTAGAAAGTCAATGAAAAGAAGTTTTTGAAACTGTCGCTATTTCTTCAGGGCGAGATAACGGCTAGGATTGGTTCCACAGTAAAAAATGAATTATTAATTTAAATTTTTAAATGAAGCGCTACAACAGCGCCCAGTGTAAACGCTGAGTTTAGGCAATCATGTCAAATTAAGAAGAATGTTTTTTCTTAGAGTCCAATTGCCTCCTTTATTACATTTATCAGGTCACAGTCCAAAGTTAGTTCAATAAGGTCCCACAGTCAATTGTTTAATTGTTAAAGGCAATGCAACCTAGAAATATCAGAAAAATATCGCTAAATTCATGTTGGTACGAATATGTGACGCAACCGTTGTAACTCAAACGGACTGACACCGTTAGAAAGTCAATGAAAAGAAGTTTTTGAAACTGTCGCTATTTCTTCAGGGCGCGATAACGGCTAGCATTGGTCCCACAGTAAAAAATGACTTATTAATTTAAATATTTAAATGAAGCGCTACAACAGCGCCCAGTGTAAACGCTGAGTTAGGCAATCATGTCAAATAAAGAAGAATGCTATTTCTTGGAGCCCAATTCTTTTATTCATCACATTTATCAGGTCACAGTCAAAAGTTAGTTCAATTAAGTCCCACAGTCAATCATTTTATTGTTAAAAGCGATGAAACCTAGTAATATCAGAAAAATATCGCTAAATTCATGTTGGTACGAATATGTGACGCAACCGTTGTAACTCAAACGGACTGACACCGTGAGAAAGTCAATGAAATGAAGTTTCTGAAACTGTCGCTATTTCTTCAGGGCGCGATAACGGCTAGGATTGGTCCCACAGTAAAAAATGACTTATTAACTTAAATTTTTAAATGAAGCGCTACAACAGCACTCAGTCTAATCGCTGAGTTTATGCAATCACGTCAAATAAAGAAGAATGCTATTTCCTGGAGTCCAATTTTTTCATTTATCACATTTATCAGGTCACAGTCAAAAGTTAGTTCAATTAAGTCCCACAGTCAATCGTTTCACTGTTAAAAGCGGTGCAACCTAGTAATATCAGATGAATATCGCTAAATACATGTTGGTACGAATATATGACCCAACCGTTGAAACTTAAACGTACTGAAACCGTTAGAAAGTCAGTGAAATGTAGTTTTGGAAACTGTCACTAGTTCTTCAGCGCGCGCTAACGGCTAGGATTGGTCGCTCAGCAAAAAATGAGTTTTTTATTTTAATTTTGAATTGAAGCGCTACCACAGCGGCCGGTGTAATCGCTGAGTTGCGGCAATCATGTCAAATTAAGAGGAATGTTTTTTCTTGGAGTCCAATTGTCTCCTTTATCACATTTATCAGGTCAGAGTCCAAAGTTAGTTCAATTAAGTCCTACAGTCAATCGTTTCATTGTTAAAGGCGATGCAACCTAGTAATATCAGAAAAATATCGCTAAGTTCATGCTGGTACAAATATGTGACCCAACCGTTGTAACTCAAACGGACTGACACCGCTAGAAAGGTAATGAAAAGACGTTTTTGAAACTGTCGCTATTTCTTCAGGGCGCGATAACGGCTAGGATTGGTTCCACAGTAAAAAATGAATTATTAATTAAAATTTTTAAATGAAGCGCTACAACAGCGCCCAGTGTAAACACTGAGTTTAGGCAATCATGTCAAATTAAGAAGATTGCTATTTCTTGGAGTCCAATTGTCTCCTTTATCACATTTATCAGGTCACAGTCCAAAGTTAGTTCAATTAAGTCCCACAGTCAATCGTTTCATTGTTAAAGGCGATGCAACCTAGTAATATCAGAAAAATATCGCTAAATTCATGTTGGTACGAATATGTGACGCAACCGTTGTAACTCAAACGGACTGACACCGTTAGAAAGTCAATGAAATGTAGTTTTTGAAACTGCCGCTATTTCTTCAGGGCGCGATAACGGCTAGGATAGGTCCCACAGTAAAAAAAGACTTAATAATTTAAATTTTTAAATGAAGCGCTACCACAGCGCCCAGTGTAATCGCTGAGTTCCGGCAATCACGTCAAGTTAAGAAGAATGCTATTTCTTGGAGTCCAATTTTTTTATTTATCACATTTACAAGGTCACAGTCAAAAGTTAGTTCAATTAAGTCCCACAGTCAATCGTTTCACTGTTAAAAGCGGTGCAACCTAGTAATATCAGATGAATATCGCTAAATACATGTTGGTACGAATATATGACCCAACCGTTGAGACTTAAACGGACTGACACCGTTAGAAAGTCAGTGAAATGTAGTTTTTGAAACTGTCACTATTTCTTCAGCGCGCGCTAACGGCTAGGATTGGTCCCTCAGCAAAAAATGAGTTTTTTATCTTAATTTTGAATTGAAGCGCTGCCACAGCGGCCGATGTAATCACTGAGTTCCGGCAATCATGTCAAATTAAGAAGAATGTTATTTCTTGAATTCCAATTTTCTCATTTATCACATTTATCAGGTCACAGTCCAAAGTTAGTTCAATTAAGTCCCACAGCCAATCATTTCACTGTTAAAAGCGATGCAATCTAGTAATGTCAGAGGAATATCGCTAAATACATGTTGGTAGGAATATGTGACCCAACCGTTTACACTCAAACGGACTGGCACCGTTAAAAAGTCAATGAAAGGTAGTTTTTGAAACTGTCGCTATTTCTTCAGCGCGTGATAACGGCTAGGATTGGTCCCACAGTAAAAAATTACTTTCTTATCCTAATTTTTAAATGAAGCGCTACCACAGCGCCCAGTGTAATCGCTGAGTTTAGGCAATCATGTCAAATTAAGAGGAATGTTTTTTCTTGGAGTCTAATTGTCTCCTTTATTACATTTATCAGGTCAGAGTCCAAAGTTAGTTCAATTAAGTCCTACAGTCAATCGTTTCATTGTTAAAGGCGATGCAACCTAGTAATATCAGAAAAATATCGCAAAGTTCATGCTGGTACAAATATGTGACGCAACCGTTGTAACTCAAACCGACAGACACCGCTAGAAAGTCAATGAAAAGAAGTTTTTGAAACTGTCGCTATTTCTTCAGGGCGAGATAACGGCTAGGATTGGTTCCACAGTAAAAAATGAATTATTAATTTAAATTTTTAAATGAAGCGCTACAACAGCGCCCAGTGTAAACGCTGAGTTTAGGCAATCATGTCAAATTAAGAAGAATGTTTTTTCTTAGAGTCCAATTGCCTCCTTTATTACATTTATCAGGTCACAGTCCAAAGTTAGTTCAATTAAGTCCCACAGTCAATTGTTTAATTGTTAAAGGCAATGCAACCTAGAAATATCAGAAAAATATCGCTAAATTCATGTTGGTACGAATATGTGACGCAACCGTTGTAACTCAAACGGACTGACACCGTTAGAAAGTCAATGAAAAGAAGTTTTTGAAACTATCGCTATTTCTTCAGGGCGCGATAACGGCTAGCATTGGTCCCACAGTAAAAAATGACTTATTAATTTAAATATTTAAATGAAGCGCTACAACAGCGCCCAGTGTAAACGCTGAGTTAGGCAATCATGTCAAATAAAGAAGAATGCTATTTCTTGGAGCCCAATTCTTTCATTCATCACATTTATCAGGTCACAGTCAAAAGTTAGTTCAATTAAGTCCCACAGTCAATCATTTTATTGTTAAAAGCGATGAAACCTAGTAATATCAGAAAAATATCGCTAAATTCATGTTGGTACGAATATGTGACGCAACCGTTGTAACTCAAACGGACTGACACCGTGAGAAAGTCAATGAAATGAAGTTTCTGAAACTGTCGCTATTTCTTCAGGGCGCGATAACGGCTAGGATTGGTCCCACAGTAAAAAATGACTTATTAATTTAAATTTTTAAATGAAGCGCTACAACAGCGCTCAGTCTAATCGCTGAGTTTATGCAATCACGTCAAATAAAGAAGAATGCTATTTATTGGAGTCCAATTTTTTCATTTATCACATTTATCAGGTCACAGTCAAAAGTTAGTTCAATTAAGTCCCACAGTCAATCGTTTCACTGTTAAAAGCGGTGCAACCTAGTAATATCAGATGAATATCGCTAAATACATGTTGGTACGAATATATGACCCAACCGTTGAAACTTAAACGTACTGAAACCGTTAGAAAGTCAGTGAAATGTAGTTTTTGAAACTGTCCCTAGTTCTTCAGCGCGCGCTAACGGCTAGGATTGGTCCCTCAGCAAAAAATGAGTTTTTTATCTTAATTTTGAATTGAAGCGCTACCACAGCGGCCGGTGTAATCGCTGAGTTGCGGCAATCATGTCAAATTAAGAAGAATGTTATTTCTTGAATTCCAATTTTCTCATTTATCACATTTATCAGGTCACAGTCCAAAGTTAGTTCAATAAAGTCCCACAGTCAATCGTTTAATTGTTAAAGGCGATGTAACCTAGGAATATCAGAAAAATATCGCTAAATTCATGTTGGTACGAATATGTGACGCAACCGTTGTAACTCAAACGGACTGACACCGTTAGAAAGTCAATGAAATGTAGTTTTTGAAACTGTCGCTATTTCTTCAGCGCGTGATAACGGCTAGGATTGGTCCCACAGTAAAAAATGACTTTCTTATCTTAATTTTTAAATGAAGCGCTACCACAGCGCCCAGTGTAATCGCTGAGTTTAGGCAATCATGTCAAATTAAGAGGAATGTTTTTTCTTGGAGTCCAATTGGCTCCTTTATCACATTTATCAGGTCAGAGTCCAAAGTTAGTTCAATTAAGTCCTACAGTCAATCGTTTCATTGTTAAAGGCGATGCAACCTAGTAATGTCAGAAAAATATCGCTAAGTTCATGCTGGTACAAATATGTGACCCAACCGTTGTAACTCAAACGGACTGACACCGCTAGAAAGGTAATGAAAAGACGTTTTTGAAACTGTCGCTATTTCTTCAGGGCGCGATAACGGCTAGGATTGGTTCCACAGTAAAAAATGAATTATTAATTAAAATTTTTAAATGAAGCGCTACAACAGCGCCCAGTGTAAACGCTGAGTTTAGGCAATCATGTCAAATTAAGAAGAATGCTATTTCTTGGAGTCCAATCTTCTCATTTATCACATTTATCAGGTCACAATCCAAAGTTAGTTCAATTAAGTCCCACAGTCAATCATTTCACTGTTAAAAGCGATGCAATCTAGTAATGACAGAGGAATATCGCTAAATACATGTTGGTAGGAATATGTTACCCAACCGTTTACACTCAAACGGACTGACACCGTTAGAAAGTCAATGAAATGTAGTTTTTGAAACTGTCGCTATTTCTTCAGCGCGTGATAACGGCTAGGATTGGTCCAACAGTAAAAAATGACTTTCTTATCTTAATTTTTAAATGAAGCGCTACAACAGCGCCCAGTGTAAACGCTGAGTTTAGGCAATCATGTCAAATTAAGAAGAATGCTATTTCTTGGAGTCCAATTTTTTCATTTATCACATTTATCAGGTCACAGTCAAAAGTTAGTTCAATTAAGTCCCACAGTCAATCATTTTATTGTTAAAGGCGATGAAACCTAGTAATAACAGAAAAATATCGCTAAATTCATGTTGGTACGAATATGTGACGCAACCGTTGTAACTCAAACGGACTGACAC
This sequence comes from Hydractinia symbiolongicarpus, assembly GCF_029227915.1. Classification (NCBI taxonomy): domain Eukaryota; kingdom Metazoa; phylum Cnidaria; class Hydrozoa; order Anthoathecata; family Hydractiniidae; genus Hydractinia; species Hydractinia symbiolongicarpus. Next base: position 1,393,711 of record NC_079880.1, read on the forward strand.
CGTTAGAAAGTCAATGAAATGAAGTTTCTGGAACTGTCGCTATTTCTTCAGGGTGCGATAACGGCTAGGATTGGTCCCACAGTAAAAGATGACTTATTAATTTAAATTTTTAAATGAAGCGCTACAACAGCGCTCAGTGTAATCGCTGAGTTTATGCAATCATGTCAAATTAAGAAGAATGCTATTTCTTGGAGTCCAATTTTTTTATTTATCACATTTACAAGGTCACAGTCAAAAGTTAGTTCAATTAAGTCCCACAGTCAATCGTTTCACTGTTAAAAGCGGTGCAACCTAGTAATATCAGATGAATATCGCTAAATACATGTTGGTACGAATATATGACCCAACCGTTGAAACTTAAACGGACTGACACCGTTAGAAAGTCAGTGAAATGTAGTTTTTGAAACTGTCACTATTTCTTCAGCGCGCGCTAACGGCTAGGATTGGTCCCTCAGCAAAAAATGAGTTTTTTATCTTAATTTTGAATTGAAGCGCTACCACAGCGGCCGGTGTAATCACTGAGTTCCGGCAATCATGTCAAATTAAGAAGAATGTTATTTCTTGAATTCCAATTTTCTCATTTATCACATTTATCAGGTCACAGTCCAAAGTTAGTTCAATTAAGTCCCACAGTCAATCATTTCACTGTTAAAAGCGATGCAATCTAGTAATGTCAGAGGAATATCGCTAAATACTTGTTGGTAGGAATATGTGACCCAACCGTTTACACTCAAAAGGACTGGCACCGTTAAAAAGTCAATGAAAGGTAGTTTTTGAAACTGTCGCTATTTCTTCAGCGCGTGATAACGGCTAGGATTGGTCCCACAGTAAAAAATGACTTTCTTATCTTAATTTTTAAATGAAGCGCTACAACAGCGCCCAGTGTAAACGCTGAGTTTAGGCAATCATGTCAAATTAAGAAGACTGTTTTTTCTTGGAGTCCAATTGCCTCCTTTATCACATTTATCAGGTCACAGTCCAAAGTTAGTTCAATTAAGTCCCACAGTCAATCGTTTAATTGTTAAAGGCGATGCAACCTAGGAATATCAGAAAAATATCGCTAAATTCATGTTGGTACAAATATGTGACGCAACCGTTGTAACTCAAACGGACTGACACCGTTAGAAAGTCAATTAAAAGAAGTTTTTGAAACTGTCGCTATTTCTTCAGGGCGCGATAACGGCTAGGATTGGTCCCACAGTAAAAAATGACTTTCTTATCTTAAATTTTAAATGAAGCGCTACCACAGCGCCCAGTGTAATCGCTGAGTTTAGGCAATCATGTCAAATTAAGAGGAATGTTTTTTCTTGGAGTCCAATTGTCTCCTTTATCACATTTATCAGGTCAGAGTCCAAAGTTAGTTCAATTAAGTCCTACAGTCAAACGTTTCATTGGTAAAGGCGATGCAACCTAGTAATATCAGAAAAATATCGCTAAGTTCATGCTGGTACAAATATGTGACTCAACCGTTGTAACTCAAACGGACTGACACCGCTAGAAAGTCAATGAAAAGAAGTTTTTGAAACTGTCGCTATTTCTTCAGGGCGCGATAACGGCTAGGATTGGTTCCACAGTAAAAAATGAATTATTAATTAAAATTTTTAAATGAAGCGCTACAACAGCGCCCAGTGTAAACGCTGAGTTTAGGCAATCATGTCAAATTAAGAAGAATGCTATTTCTTGGAGTCCAATTTTTTCATTCATCACATTTATCAGGTCACAGTCAAATGTTAGCTCAATTAAGTCCCACAGTCAATCATTTTATTGTTAAAGGCGATGAAACCTAGTAATATCAGAAAAATATCGCTAAATTCATGTTGGTACGAATATGTGACGCAACCGTTGTAACTCAAACGGACTGAAACCGTTAGAAAGTCAATGAAATGAAGTTTCTGAAACTGTCGCTATTTCTTCAGGGCGCGATAAAGGCTAGGATTGGTCCCACAGTAAAAAATGACTTATTAATTTAAATTTTTAAATGAAGCGCTACAACAGCGCTCAGTGTAATCGCTGAGTTTATGCAATCATGTCAAATTAAGAAGAATGCTATTTCTTGGAGTCCAATTTTTTTATTTATCACATTTACAAGGTCACAGTCAAAAGTTAGTTCAATTAAGTCCCACAGTCAATCGTTTCACTGTTAAAAGCGGTGCAACCTAGTAATATCAGATAAATATCGCTAAATACATGTTGGTACGAATATATGACCCAACCGTTGAAACTTAAACGGACTGACACCGTTAGAAAGTCAGTGAAATGTAGTTTTTGAAACTGTCACTATTTCTTCAGCGCGCGCTAACGGCTAGGATTGGTCCCTCAGCAAAAAATGAGTTTTTTATCTTAATTTTGAATTGAAGCGCTACCACAGCGGCCGGTGTAATCACTGAGTTCCGGCAATCATGTCAAATTAAGAAGAATGTTATTTCTTGAATTCCAATTTTCTCATTTATCACATTTATCAGGTCACAGTCCAAAGTTAGTTCAATTAAGTCCCACAGTCAATCATTTCACTGTTAAAAGCGATGCAATCTAGTAATGTCAGAGGAATATCGCTAAATACATGTTGGTAGGAATATGTGACCCAACCGTTTACACTCAAAAGGACTGGCACCGTTAAAAAGTCAATGAAAGGTAGTTTTTGAAACTGTCGCTATTTCTTCAGCGCGTGATAACGGCTAGGATTGGTCCCACAGTAAAAAATGACTTTCTTATCTTAATTTTTAAATGAAGCGCTACAACAGCGCCCAGTGTAAACGCTGAGTTTAGGCAATCATGTCAAATTAAGAAGACTGTTTTTTCTTGGAGTCCAATTGCCTCCTTTATCACATTTATCAGGTCACAGTCCAAAGTTAGTTCAATTAAGTCCCACAGTCAATCGTTTAATTGTTAAAGGCGATGCAACCTAGGAATATCAGAAAAATATCGCTAAATTCATGTTGGTACAAATATGTGACGCAACCGTTGTAACTCAAACGGACTGACACCGTTAGAAAGTCAATTAAAAGAAGTTTTTGAAACTGTCGCTATTTCTTCAGGGCGCGATAACGGCTAGGATTGGTCCCACAGTAAAAAATGACTTTCTTATCTTAAATTTTAAATGAAGCGCTACCACAGCGCCCAGTGTAATCGCTGAGTTTAGGCAATCATGTCAAATTAAGAGGAATGTTTTTTCTTGGAGTCCAATTGTCTCCTTTATCACATTTATCAGGTCAGAGTCCAAAGTTAGTTCAATTAAGTCCTACAGTCAATCGTTTCATTGGTAAAGGCGATGCAACCTAGTAATATCAGAAAAATATCGCTAAGTTCATGCTGGTACAAATATGTGACTCAACCGTTGTAACTCAAACGGACTGACACCGCTAGAAAGTCAATGAAAAGAAGTTTTTGAAACTGTCGCTATTTCTTCAGGGCGCGATAACGGCTAGGATTGGTTCCACAGTAAAAAATGAATTATTAATTAAAATTTTTAAATGAAGCGCTACAGCAGCGCCCAGTGTAAACGCTGAGTTTAGGCAATCATGTCAAATTAAGAAGAATGCTATTTCTTGGAGTCCAATTTTTTCATTCATCACATTTATCAGGTCACAGTCAAATGTTAGCTCAATTAAGTCCCACAGTCAATCATTTTATTGTTAAAGGCGATGAAACCTAGTAATATCAGAAAAATATCGCTAAATTCATGTTGGTACGAATATGTGACGCAACCGTTGTAACTCAAACGGACTGAAACCGTTAGAAAGTCAATGAAATGAAGTTTCTGAAACTGTCGCTATTTCTTCAGGGCGCGATAAAGGCTAGGATTGGTCCCACAGTAAAAAATGACTTATTAATTTAAATTTTTAAATGAAGCGCTACAACAGCGCTCAGTGTAATCGCTGAGTTTATGCAATCATGTCAAATTAAGAAGAATGCTATTTCTTGGAGTCCAATTGTCTCCTTTATCACATTTATCAGGTCACAGTCCAAAGTTAGTTCAATTAAGTCCCACAGTCAATCGTTTCATTGTTAAAGGCGATGCAACCTAGTAATATCAGAAAAATATCGCAAAGTTCATGCTGGTACAAATATGTGACGCAACCGTTGTAACTCAAACCGACAGACACCGCTAGAAAGTCAATGAAAAGAAGTTTTTGAAACTGTCGCTATTTCTTCAGGGCGAGATAACGGCTAGGATTGGTTCCACAGTAAAAAATGAATTATTAATTTAAATTTTTAAATGAAGCGCTACAACAGCGCCCAGTGTAAACGCTGAGTTTAGGCAATCATGTCAAATTAAGAAGAATGTTTTTTCTTAGAGTCCAATTGCCTCCTTTATTACATTTATCAGGTCACAGTCCAAAGTTAGTTCAATTAAGTCCCACAGTCAATTGTTTAATTGTTAAAGGCAATGCAACCTAGAAATATCAGAAAAATATCGCTAAATTCATGTTGGTACGAATATGTGACGCAACCGTTGTAACTCAAACGGACTGACACCGTTAGAAAGTCAATGAAAAGAAGTTTTTGAAACTGTCGCTATTTCTTCAGGGCGCGATAACGGCTAGCATTGGTCCCACAGTAAAAAATGACTTATTAATTTAAATATTTAAATGAAGCGCTACAACAGCGCCCAGTGTAAACGCTGAGTTAGGCAATCATGTCAAATAAAGAAGAATGCTATTTCTTGGAGCCCAATTCTTTCATTCATCACATTTATCAGGTCACAGTCAAAAGTTAGTTCAATTAAGTCCCACAGTCAATCATTTTATTGTTAAAAGCGATGAAACCTAGTAATATCAGAAAAATATCGCTAAATTCATGTTGGTACGAATATGTGACGCAACCGTTGTAACTCAAACGGACTGACACCGTGAGAAAGTCAATGAAATGAAGTTTTTGAAACTGTCGCTATTTCTTCAGGGCGCGATAACGGCTAGGATTGGTCCCACAGTAAAAAATGACTTATTAATTTAAATTTTTAAATGAAGCGCTACAACAGCGCTCAGTCTAATCGCTGAGTTTATGCAATCACGTCAAATAAAGAAGAATGCTATTTCTTGGAGTCCAATTTTTTCATTTATCACATTTATCAGGTCACAGTCAAAAGTTAGTTCAATTAAGTCCCACAGTCAATCGTTTCACTGTTAAAAGCGGTGCAACCTAGTAATATCAGATGAATATCGCTAAATACATGTTGGTACGAATATATGACCCAACCGTTGAAACTTAAACGTACTGAAACCGTTAGAAAGTCAGTGAAATGTAGTTTTGGAAACTGTCACTAGTTCTTCAGCGCGCGCTAACGGCTAGGATTGGTCCCTCAGCAAAAAATGAGTTTTTTATCTTAATTTTGAATTGAAGCGCTACCACAGCGGCCGGTGTAATCGCTGAGTTGCGGCAATCATGTCAAATTAAGAAGAATGTTATTTCTTGAATTCCAATTTTCTCATTTATCACATTTATCAGGTCACAGTCCAAAGTTAGTTCAATAAAGTCCCACAGTCAATCGTTTAATTGTTAAAGGCGATGTAACCTAGGAATATCAGAAAAATATCGCTAAATTCATGTTGGTACGAATATGTGACGCAACCGTTGTAACTCAAACGGACTGACACCGTTAGAAAGTCAATGAAATGTAGTTTTTGAAACTGTCGCTATTTCTTCAGCGCGTGATAACGGCTAGGATTGGTCCCACAGTAAAAAATGACTTTCTTATCTTAATTTTTAAATGAAGCGCTACCACAGCGCCCAGTGTAATCGCTGAGTTTAGGCAATCATGTCAAATTAAGAGGAATGTTTTTTCTTGGAGTCCAATTGTCTCCTTTATCACATTTATCAGGTCACAGTCCAAAGTTAGTTCAATTAAGTCCTACAGTCAATCGTTTCATTGTTAAAGGCAATGCAACCTAGTAATATCAGAAAAATATCGCTAAATTCATGTTGGTACGAATATGTGACGCAACCGTTGTAACTCAAACGGACTGACACCGTTAGAAAGTCAATGAAATGAAGTTTTTGAAACTGCCGCTATTTCTTCAGGGCTCAATAGCGGCTAGGATAGGTCCCACAGTAAAAAAAGACTTATTAATTTAAATTTTTAAATAAAGCGCTACCACAGCGCCCAGTGTAATCGCTGAGTTCCGGCAATCACGTCAAGTTAAGAAGAATGTTATTTCTTGGAGTCCAATCTTCTCATTTATCACATTTATCAGGTCACAATCCAAAGTTAGTTCAATTAAGTCCCACAGTCAATCATTTCACTGTTAAAAGCGATGCAATCTAGTAATGTCAGAGGAATATCGCTAAATACATGTTGGTAGGAATATGTTACCCAACCGTTTACACTCAAACGGACTGACACCGTTAGAAAGTCAATGAAATGTAGTTTTTGAAACTGTCGCTATTTCTTCAGCGCGTGATAACGGCTAGGATTGGTCCCACAGTAAAAAATGACTTTCTTATCTTAATTTTCAAATGAAGCGCTACAACAGCGCCCAGTGTAAACGCTGAGTTTATGCAATCATGTCAAATTAAGAAGAATGCTATTTCTTGTAGTCCAATTTTTTTATTTATCACATTTACAAGGTCACAGTCAAAAGTTAGTTCAATTAAGTCCCACAGTCAATCGTTTCACTGTTAAAAGCGGTGCAACCTAGTAATATCAGATGAATATCGCTAAATACATGTTGGTAGGAATATATGAGCCAACCGTTGAAACTTAAACGGACTGACACCGTTAGAAAGTCAGTGAAATGAAGTTTTTGAAACTGTCACTATTTCTTCAGCGCACGCTAACGGCTAGGATTGGTCCCTCAGCAAAAAATGAGTTTTTTATCTTAATTTTGAATTGAAGCGCTACAACAGCGCCCAGTGTAAACGCTGAGTTTAGGCAATCATGTCAAATTAAGAAGACTGTTTTTTCTTGGAGTCCAATTGCCTCCTTTATCACATTTATCAGGTCACAGTCCAAAGTTAGTTCAATTAAGTCCCACAGTCAATCGTTTAATTGTTAAAGGCGATGCAACCTAGGAATATCAGAAAAATATCGCTAAATTCATGTTGGTACAAATATGTGACGCAACCGTTGTAACTCAAACGGACTGACACCGTTAGAAAGTCAATTAAAAGAAGTTTTTGAAACTGTCGCTATTTCTTCAGGGCGCGATAACGGCTAGGATTGGTCCCACAGTAAAAAATGACTTTCTTATCTTAAATTTTAAATGAAGCGCTACCACAACGCCCAGTGTAATCGCTGAGTTTAGGCAATTATGTCAAATTAAGAGGAATGTTTTTTCTTGGAGTCAAATTGTCTCCTTTATCACATTTATCAGGTCAGAGTCAAAAGTTAGTTCAATTAAGTCCTACAGTCAATCGTTTCATTGGTAAAGGCGATGCAACCTAGTAATATCAGAAAAATATCGCTAAGTTCATGCTGGTACAAATATGTGACCCAACCGTTGTAACTCAAACGGACTGACACCGCTAGAAAGTCAATGAAAAGAAGTTTTTGAAACTGTCGCTATTTCTTCAGGGCGCGATAACGGCTAGGATTGGTTCCACAGTAAAAAATGAATTATTAATTAAAATTTTTAAATGAAGCGCTACAACAGCGCCCAGTGTAAACGCTGAGTTTAGGCAATCATGTCAAATTAAGAAGAATGCTATTTCTTGGAGTTCAATTTTTTCATTCATCACATTTATCAGGTCACAGTCAAAAGTTAGCTCAATTAAGTCCCACAGTCAATCATTTTATTGTTAAAGGCGATGAAACCTAGTAATATCAGAAAAATATCGCTAAATTCATGTTGGTACGAATATGTGACGCAACCGTTGTAACTCAAACGGACTGACACCGTTAGAAAGTCAATGAAATGAAGTTTCTGAAACTGTCGCTATTTCTTCAGGGCGCGATAAAGGCTAGGATTGGTCCCACAGTAAAAAATGACTTATTAATTTAAATTTTTAAATGAAGCGCTACAACAGCGCTCAGTGTAATCGCTGAGTTTATGCAATCATGTCAAATTAAGAAGAATGCTATTTCTTGGAGTCCAATTGTCTCCTTTATCACATTTATCAGGTCACAGTCCAAAGTTAGTTCAATTAAGTCCCACAGTCAATCGTTTCATTGTTAAAGGCGATGCAACCTAGTAATATCAGAAAAATATCGCTAAATTCATGTTGGTACGAATATGTGACGCAACCGTTGTAACTCAAACGGACTGACACCGTTAGAAAGTCAATGAAATGAAGTTTTTGAAACTGCCGCTATTTCTTCAGGGCGCAATAACGGCTAGGATAGGTCCCACAGTAAAAAAAGACTTATTAATTTAAATTTTTAAATGAAGCGCTACCACAGCGCCCAGTGTAATCGCTGAGTTCCGGCAATCACGTCAAGTTAAGAAGAATGTTATTTCTTGGAGTCCAATCTTCTCATTTATCACATTTATCAGGTCACAATCCAAAGTTAGTTCAATTATGTCCCACAGTCAATCATTTCACTGTTAAAAGCGATGCAATCTAGTAATGTCAGAGGAATATCGCTAAATACATGTTGGTAGGAATATGTTACCCAACCGTTTACACTCAAACGGACTGACACCGTTAGAAAGTCAATGAAATGTAGTTTTTGAAACTGTCGCTATTTCTTCAGCGCGTGATAACGGCTAGGATTGGTCCCACAGTAAAAAATGACTTTCTTATCTTAATTTTTAAATGAAGCGCTACAACAGCGCCCAGTGTAAACGCTGAGTTTAGGCAATCATGTCAAATTAAGAAGAATGCTATTTCTTGGAGTCCAATTTTTTCATTTATCACATTTATCAGGTCACAGTCAAAAGTTAGTTCAATTAAGTCCCACAGTCAATCATTTTATTGTTAAAGGCGATGAAACCTAGTAATATCAGAAAAATATCGCTAAATTCATGTTGGTACGAATATGTGACGCAACCGTTGTAACTCAAACGGACTGACACCGTTAGAAAGTCAATGAAATGAAGTTTCTGAAACTGTCGCTATTTCTTCAGGGCGCGATAACGGCTAGGATTGGTCCCACAGTAAAAAATGACTTATTAATTTAAATTTTTAATTGAAGCGCTACAACAGCGCTCAGTGTAATCGCTGAGTTTATGCAATCATGTCAAATTAAGAAGAATGCTATTTCTTGGAGTCCAATTTTTTTATTTATCACATTTACAAGGTCACAGTCAAAAGTTAGTTCAATTAAGTCCCACAGTCAATCGTTTCACTGTTAAAAGCGGTGCAACCTAGTAATATCAGATGAATATCGCTAAATACATGTTGGTACGAATATATGACCCAACCGTTGTAACTCAAACGGACTGACACCGTTAGAAAGTCAATGAAATGAAGTTTCTGAAACTGTCGCTACTTCTTCAGGGCGCGATAACGGCTAGGATTGGTCCCACAGTAAAAAATGACTTATTAATTTAAATTTTCAAATGAAGCGATACAACAGCGCCCAGTGTAATCGCTAAGTTTAGGCAATCATGTCAAATTAAGAAGAATGCTATTTCTTGGAGTCCAATTTTTTCATTTATCACATTTATCAGGTCACAGTCAAAAGTTAGTTCAATTAAGTCCCACAGTCAATCATTTCACTGCTAAAAGTGATGCAACCTAGTAATGTCAGATGAATATCGCTAAATACATGTTGGTACGAATATGTGACCCAACCGTTTAAACTCAAACGGACTGACACCGTTAGAAAGTCAGTGAAATGTAGTTTTTGAAACTGTCACTATTTCTTCCGCGCACGCTAACGGCTAGGATTGGTCCCTCAGCAAAAAATGAGTTTTTTATCTTAATTTTGAATTGAAGCGCTACAACAGCGCCCAGTGTAAACGCTGAGTTTAGGCAATCATGTCAAATTAAGAAGACTGTTTTTTCTTGGAGTCCAATTGCCTCCTTTATCACATTTATCAGGTCACAGTCCAAAGTTAGTTCAATTAAGTCCCACAGTCAATCGTTTAATTGTTAAAGGCGATGCAACCTAGGAATATCAGAAAAATATCGCTAAATTCATGTTGGTACAAATATGTGACGCAACCGTTGTAACTCAAACGGACTGACACCGTTAGAAAGTCAATTAAAAGAAGTTTTTGAAACTGTCGCTATTTCTTCAGGGCGCGATAACGGCTAGGATTGGTCCCACAGTAAAAAATGACTTTCTTATCTTAAATTTTAAATGAAGCGCTACCACAGCGCCCAGTGTAATCGCTGAGTTTAGGCAATCATGTCAAATTAAGAGGAATGTTTTTTCTTGGAGTCAAATTGTCTCCTTTATCACATTTATCAGGTCAGAGTCAAAAGTTAGTTCAATTAAGTCCTACAGTCAATCGTTTCATTGGTAAAGGCGATGCAACCTAGTAATATCAGAAAAATATCGCTAAGTTCATGCTGGTACAAATATGTGACCCAACCGTTGTAACTCAAACGGACTGACACCGCTAGAAAGTCAATGAAAAGAAGTTTTTGAAACTGTCGCTATTTCTTCAGGGCGCGATAACGGCTAGGATTGGTTCCACAGTAAAAAATGAATTATTAATTAAAATTTTTAAATGAAGCGCTACAACAGCGCCCAGTGTAAACGCTGAGTTTAGGCAATCATGTCAAATTAAGAAGAATGCTATTTCTTGGAGTCCAATTTTTTCATTCATCACATTTATCAGGTCACAGTCAAAAGTTAGCTCAATTAAGTCCCACAGTCAATCATTTTATTGTTAAAGGCGATGAAACCTAGTAATATCAGAAAAATATCGCTAAATTCATGTTGGTACGAATATGTGACGCAACCGTTGTAACTCAAACGGACTGACACCGTTAGAAAGTCAATGAAATGAAGTTTCTGAAACTGTCGCTATTTCTTCAGGGCGCGATAAAGGCTAGGATTGGTCCCACAGTAAAAAATGACTTATTAATTTAAATTTTTAAATGAAGCGCTACAACAGCGCTCAGTGTAATCGCTGAGTTTATGCAATCATGTCAAATTAAGAAGAATGCTATTTCTTGGAGTCCAATTGTCTCCTTTATCACATTTATCAGGTCACAGTCCAAAGTTAGTTCAATTAAGTCCCACAGTCAATCGTTTCATTGTTAAAGGCGATGCAACCTAGTAATATCAGAAAAATATCGCTAAATTCATGTTGGTACGAATATGTGACGCAACCGTTGTAACTCAAACGGACTGACACCGTTAGAAAGTCAATGAAATGAAGTTTCTGAAACTGTCACTATTTCTTCAGGGCGCGATAACGGCTAGGATTGGTCCCACAGTAAAAAATGACTTATTAATTTAAATTTTTAATTGAAGCGCTACAACAGCGCTCAGTGTAATCGCTGAGTTTATGCAATCATGTCAAATTAAGAAGAATGCTATTTCTTGGAGTCCAATTTTTTTATTTATCACATTTACAAGGCCACAGTCAAAAGTTAGTTCAATTAAGTCCCACAGTCAATCGTTTCACTGTTAAAAGCGGTGCAACCTAGTAATATCAGATGAATATCGCTAAATACATGTTGGTACGAATATATGACCCAACCGTTGTAACTCAAACGGACTGACACCGTTAGAAAGTCAATGAAATGAAGTTTCTGAAACTGTCGCTACTTCTTCAGGGCGCGATAACGGCTAGGATTGGTCCCACAGTAAAAAATGACTTATTAATTTAAATTTTCAAATGAAGCGATACAACAGCGCCCAGTGTAATCGCTAAGTTTAGGCAATCATGTCAAATTAAGAAGAATGCTATTTCTTGGAGTCCAATTTTTTCATTTATCACATTTATCAGGTCACAGTCAAAAGTTAGTTCAATTAAGTCCCACAGTCAATCATTTCACTGCTAAAAGTGATGCAACCTAGTAATGTCAGATGAATATCGCTAAATACATGTTGGTACGAATATGTGACCCAACCGTTTAAACTCAAACGGACTGACACCTTTAGAAAGTCAATGAAATGTAGTTTTTGAAACTGTCGCTATTTCTTCAGCGCGAGATAACGGCTAGGATTGGTCCCACGGTAAAACATGACTTTCTTATCTTAATTCTTAAATGAAGCGCTACCACAGCGCCCAGTGTAATCGCTGAATTTCGGCAATCATGTCAAATTAAGAAGAATGTTTTTTCTTAGAGTCCAATTGCCTCCTTTATTACATTTATCAGGTCACAGTCCAAAGTTAGTTCAATTAAGTCCCACAGTCAATCGTTTAATTGTTAAAGGCGATGCAACCTAGAAATATCAGAAAAATATCGCTAAATTCATGTTGGTACGAATATGTGACGCAACCGTTGTAACTCAAACGGACTGACACCGTTAGAAAGTCAATGAAAAGAAGTTTTTGAAACTGTCGCTATTTCTTCAGGGCGCGATAACGGCTAGGATTGGTTCCACAGTAAAAAATGAATTATTAATTAAAATTTTTAAATGAAGCGCTACAACAGCGCCCAGTGTAAACGCTGAGTTTAGACAATCATGTCAAATTAAGAAGAATGCTATTTCTTGAAGTCCAATTTTTTCATTCATCACATTTATCAGGTCACAGTCAAAAGTTAGTTCAATTAAGTCCCACAGTCAATCATTTTATTGTTAAAGGCGATGAAACCTAGTAATATCAGAAAAATATCGCTAAATTCATGTTGGTACGAATATGTGACGCAACCGTTGTAACTCAAACGGACTGAAACCGTTAGAAAGTCAATGAAATGAAGTTTCTGAAACTGTCGCTATTTCTTCAGGGCGCGATAACGGCTAGGATTGGTCCCACAGTAAAAAATGACTTATTAATTTAAATTTTTAAATGAAGCGCTACCACAGCGGCCGGTGTAATCACTGAGTTGCGGCAATCATGTTAAATGAAGAAGAATGTTATTTCTGGAATTCCAATTTTCTCATTTATCACATTTATCAGGTCACAGTCCAAGTTTAGTTCAATTAAGTCCCACAGTCAATCATTTCACTGTTAAAAGCGATGCAATCTAGTAATATCAGAAAAATATCGCTAAATTCATGTTGGTACGAATATGTGACGCAACCGTTGTAACTCAAACGGACTGACACCGTTAGAAAGTCAATGAAATGAAGTTTCTGAAACTGTCGCTATTTCTTCAGGGCGCGATAACGGCTAGGATTGGTCCCACAGTAAAAAATGACTTATTAATTTAAATTTTTAAATGAAGCGCTACAACAGCGCTCAGTGTAATCGCTGAGTTTATGCAATCATGTCAAATTAAGAAGAATGCTATTTCTTGGAGTCCAATTTTTTCATTTATCACATTTATAAGGTCACAGTCAAAAGTTAGTTCAATTAAGTCCCACAGTCAATCGTTTCACTGTTAAAAGCGGTGCAACCTAGTAATATCAGATGAATATCGCTAAATACATGTTGGTACGAATATATGACCCAACCGTTGAAACTTAAACGGACTGACACCGTTAGAAAGTCAGTGAAATGTAGTTTTTGAAACTGTCACTATTTCTTCAGCGCGCGCTAACGGCTAGAATTGGTCCCTTAGCAAAAAATGAGTTTTTTATCTTAATTTTGAATTAAAGCGCTACCACAGCGGCCAGTGTAATCACTGAGTTCCGGCAATCATGTCAAATTAAGAAGAATGTTATTTCTTGAATACCAATTTTTTCATTTATCACATTTATCAGGTCACAGTCCAAAGTTAGTTCAATTAAGTCCCACAGTCAATCATTTCACTGTTAAAAGCGATGCAATGTAGTAATGTCAGAGGAATATCGCTAAATACATGTTGGTAGGAATATGTGACCCAACCGTTTACACTCAAACGGACTGACACCGTTAGAAAGTCAATGAAATGTAGTTTTTGAAACTGTCGCTATTTCTTCAGCGCGTGATAACGGCTAGGATTGGTCCCACAGTAAAAAATGACTTTCTTATCTTAATTTTTAAAGGAAGCGCTACCACAGCGCCCAGTGTAATCGCTGAGTTTCGGCAATCAAGTCAAATTAAGAAGAATGTTTTTTCTTGGAGTCCAATTGTCTCCTTTATCACATTTATCAGGTCACAGTCCAAAGTTAGTTCAATTAAGTCCCACACTCAATCATTTCACTGTTAAAAGCGATGCAATTTAGTAATGTCAGATGAACATCGCTAAATACATGTTGGTACGAATATATGACCCAACCGTTGAAACTTAAACGGACTGACACCGTTAGAAAGTCAATGAAATGTAGTTTTTGAACCTTTCACTATTTCTTCAGCGCGCGCTAACGGCTAGGATTGGTCCCTCAGTAAAAAATGACTTTCTTATCTTAATTCTGAATTGAAGCGCTACCACAGCGCCCAGTGTAATCGCTGAGTTTCGGCAATCATGTCAAACTAGCTGTTTCCCGTGGAAGAATCCACTGTATTCCAATTAATTTATGTAGCAGATATATTTCCATCAAAAAACAAACAATACAGCAGTGCGCATCTTACATCTGCATTATTATATAAATGACCAAAAAAATTAAAGGTGTCCAACAACTGCAGTATATATGTGACATTTAAAATCTAAATCTACTAAAATTACTGTTCTGACCATCTGAAAAAAGCGAAAATTATTCGGAAAGAAGTTTTTAAAAGCATTTCAACATACATCTCACCCATAAAATTTAAATCACTCAAAACGCCACATATATACAAAAAAGCTAATCAATGTCAAACACAAATCTCTCTCATTGTATATGTTATAATCAGTTAGTTTATTGCAAACCCTGCCAAAGGTTGACACAAAATGTGAAAAATAAACAATAAATTTTGCCTAAGTAGAAATTTTTATCTAAGGTGTTAAAAAGGGATTTGCAAGGATAAATTATAATGCAATAAAACATTATTTGATATATTGCATACGGTCCTTCCTCAACAAACTTTAGACAAAATGCCAACAAAAATACGGTGTTTAAACCTATAATTAATAAAGTCATTTTAGCAATTTGCATGCTGTTTTACCATCAATAAAATAAACAAAATTTCAAATCTCACATAGTATTCTGTCACAAATTTTCATAAAATATATATATAAGTCATAATGAGTCATGTTAAACAACAGCAATCAATCTGTATATAAGTTCATTTTATGTCAATTTTTGCACCAATTTTGCAACACAAAATACAAATTCTAAATAATACTAAAATCTCTTATTTTGGTCCTTCGCATACCGACGGTCTCCCACAAAAGTTTAATCAAAATGTAAAAAATGAGAGGTAACGACAAAATCAAAGTTTGCAAAATTTAATTATTTCGGTACATATATCTACTGCATATGCCCTCTAAAACAATATTTTAATCCAAAATGCCTAAGAAAGACAGTTTGCAACAAAAATCAGTTATTTCGATAATATTGCATACACTCTTTCCTCACAAAAGCTTCACAAACTGTAAAAAAAAGAATGGTTGTAGGGAGTGCTTCTGATTCAACAAAAAAAGTTTTTTTGACATATTGCATCTAGCCCTTACCCATTAAATCTTACACAAAATTTCCAAAACTATATACGATTTAAAACACATCAAATTTAAATCGAGAAGGATCAGTCATTTCGATATATTGCACGGAGTCCTCCCCAGTAATAATTTATACAAAATATAGAAAAACAAAGCTTGCAAGGTGTAAAATTGAATTCTTCTTCTGTGTATATATATATGGTCCTTCCTCGCAAAATTAACAAAAAATGTCAAAAAGGTTCAGATATAACATCTAACACAACAAAAATCAGTTCTATCAGTATATGCCTACCATTGTCTTCCACCAAATGTTCCCCTTAAAGTTTCACAGACACAGCCTGTAAATTAAAAACAACTAAGATCAGGTATTTTGGTCTATTTCATACCATTCTGTTCCAAATAACTTATAAAATGTAAAAATTGAGTGGTAAAACAGAAATTTGCAAAATTCCATTTTTTTAGATGCATGTATATTATATGCCTTCTACAACAATAAGTTAATTCAAAATGTCAAAAAGAAGAAAAAAATAGCTTTCAAAGAGTATAAAATTGAAATCAACAAAGTAGCTCTTTTGGTGTATTAAATATAAGCCATACGCACAAAAGTTTACACTAAATGTAAGAAAATGGTTGTGTTTAGTAATTCTAAATTAAGAAAAGTCAGTTCTTTTAGCATGCTGATTAAGGTTTTTGCCCACAAATTCTTACATGAAAATATCAAAACCACAATTTGAAACAAATTAAATTTACATTTTAAAAATAAGTAATTTCTGAACTTTATTTTCAGAATATTTGGAGGAAAAGAACTTCGCAAACCAAAAAAAACCAGGAAAATGTTTAAAATTTTCAGGGTTAATAACGTTTGATGGGTTTTGTGGGAATATATATATACTGGGAATCTTTAGTTTAAAGCTAGCATTAGCTAGCTACAGCAGCTAATAGCTAGTCACTTAAATATAAACTGGAGACTTAGCTAGGTATAAAGAACATGGCATATATTCCTAGCTAGCTAGCTAGTTGTGGGTGGTGGTTGGCTTTTTATGATGCTAGCTATAAAACATGTCTGGCAACAATAATATAATAAAAACTGAAAATAAAACATGAAATAACCTTACAGAACCTTGCTATGATTAATTTATAAAACCATGCTCTTCTTTAAATGTTTTTTTAAAGATTTATTTTGAATGAAAGAGTAGAGAATACTCAAAAAGAACAGCCATCTTTTTTGTAAACACAACTTCTGTTTTATGCTAGGAACTTCATTTAACAGTCCGTATGCTTTGTGAATATCTAATACCGTTTCATATGTAGCGATACCTATATATATATGCTAACATAGAGTTTTTTGGCATAAGGGTATATATATTTATATCGTTATTAGCAGCGGGTTATATATTTACAGCTTATGTGCGATTTCTATGAAGTACATTCCTAATCTTTTTAGTTAAATTTTAGCGTACAGCCACGTCATAAGAAAGTGACCGTGATTTCCGTGTCGTGGACTCACAGTTTTACTCACGCAAGGGAATTAATATATAAGATTAAGAAGAATGTTTTTTCTTGGAGTCCAATTGTCTCCTTTATCACATTTATCAGGTCACAGTGCAAAGTTAGTTCAATTAAGTCCCACAGTCAATCGTTTCATTGTTAAAGGCGATGCAACCTAGTAATATCAGAAAAATATCGCTAAATTCATGCTGGTACAAATATGTGACGCAACCGTTGTAACTCAAACGGACTGACATCGTTAGAAAGTCAATGAAATAAAGTTTTTGAAAATGTCGCTATTTCTTCAGGGCGCAATAACGGCTAGGATTGGTCCCACAGTAAAAAATGACTTATTAATTTAAATTTTTAAATGAAGCGCTACAACAGCGCCCAGTGTAATCGCTGAGTTTAGGCAATCATGTCAAGTTAAGAAGAATGCTATTTCTTGGAGTCCAATTTTTTCATTTATCACATTTATCAGGTCACAGTCAAAAGTTAGTTCAATTAAGTCCCACAGTCAATCGTCTCACTGTTAAAAGAGGTGCAACCTAGTAATATCAGATAAATATCGCTAAATACATGTTGGTACGAATATGTGACTCAACCGTTGTAACTCAAACGGATTGATACTGTTAGAAAGTCAATGAAGTGTAGTAATTGAAACTGTCGCTATTTCTTCAGCGCGCGATAACGGCTAGGATTGGTCCCACAGTAAAGAATGACTTATTTACCTAAACTTTTAAATGAAGCGCTGCGACAGCGCCAAGTGTAATCGCTGAGTTTCGGCAATCACGTCAAATCAAGAAGAATGTCATTTCTTGGAGTCCAATTGTCTCACTTTCACATTTACATGGTCACAGTCCATAATCAGTTCAATTAAGTCCCGCAGTCAATCGCTTCGATGTTAAAAGCCATACAACCTAGTAATACCTGAAAAGTATCAAGAAATACATGTTGGTACGAATATGTGACGCAACCGTTTTAACTCAAACGGACTGACACCGTTAGAAAGTCAATGAAATGAAGTTTTTGAAACAGTTGCTACTTCTCCAGAGCGCCATAACGGCTAGGGTTGGTCCCACAGTAAAAAATGACTTATTAATTTAAATATTTAAATGAAGCGCTACAACAGCGCCCAGTCTAATCGCTGAGGTTAGGCAATCATGTCAAATTAAGAAGAATGTTATTTGGAGTCTAATTTTCTCATTTATTACATTGATCAGGTCGCAGTCCTAAGTTAGTTCAATTAAGTCCCACAATCAATCGTTTCACAGTTAAAAGCGATGCAACCTAGTAATATCAGATAAATATCGCTAAGTACATGTTGGTACGAATATGTGACCCAACCGTTGAAACTCAAACGGACTGACACCGTTAGAAAGTCAATGAAATGAAGTTTTCGAAACTGTCGCTATTTCTTCAGCGCGCGATAACGGTTACGATTGGTCCCACAGCAAAAACTGACTGATTAATCTAAACTTTTAAATGAAGCGCTATCACAGCGCCCAGTGTAATCGCTGAGTTCCGACAATCATATCAAATTAGAAAGAATGTTACTTCTTGGAGTCCAATTGTCTCACTTATAACTTTTCTAAGGTCACAGTCCAAAATCAGTTCAATTTAGTCCCACAGTCAATCGTTTCACTGTTAAAAGCGATGCAACCTAGTAATATCAGATAAATATCGCTAAATACATGTTGGTACGAATATGTGACGCAACCGTTGTAACTGAAGCGGATTGATACTGTTAGAAAGTCAATGAAATGTAGTTTTTGAAACTGTCGCTATTTCTTCAGGGCGCGATAACGGCTAGGATTGGTCCCACAGTAAAAAATGACATATTAATTTAAATTTTTAAATGAAGCGCTACAACAGCGTCCAGTGTAATCGCTGAGGTTAGGCAATCATGTCAAATTAAGAAGAATGTTATTTGGAGTCCAATTTTCTCATTTATCACATTGATCAGGTCACAGTCCAAAGTTAGTTCAATTAAGTGCCACAGTCAATCGTTTCACTGTTAAAAGCGATGCAACCTAGTAATATCAGATAAATATCGCTAAATACATGTTGGTACGAATATGTGACCCAACCGTTGTAAATCAAACGGATTGATACTGTTAGAAAGTCAATGAAATGTAGTATTTGAAACTGTCTCTATTTCTTCAGCGCGCGATAACGGGTAGGATTGGTCCCACAGCAAAAACTGACTGATTAATTTAAATATTTAAATGAAGCGCTACAACAGCGCCCAGTGTAAGCGCTGAGTTCCGACAATCATATCAAATTAGAAAGAATGTTACTTCTTGGAGTCCAATTGTCTCACTTATAACATTTCCAAGGTCACAGTCCAAAATCAGTTCAATTTAGTCCCACAGTCAATCGTTTCACTGTTAAAAGCGATGCAACCTAGTAATATCAGATAAATATCGCTAAATACATGTTGGTACGAATATGTGACTCAACCGTTGTAACTCAAACGGATTGATACTGTTAGAAAGTCAATGAAGTGTAGTAATTGAAACTGTCGCTATTTCTTCAGCGCGCGATAACGGCTAGGATTGGTCCCACAGTAAAGAATGACTTATTTACCTAAACTTTTAAATGAAGCGCTGCGACAGCGCCAAGTGTAATCGCTGAGTTCCGGCAATCACGTCAAATCAAGAAGAATGTCATTTCTTGGAGTCCAATTGTCTCACTTTCACATTTACATGGTCACAGTCCATAATCAGTTCAATTAAGTCCCGCAGTCAATCGCTTCGATGTTAAAAGCCATACAACCTAGTAATACCTGAAAAGTATCAAGAAATACATGTTGGTACGAATATGTGACGCAACCGTTTTAACTCAAACGGACTGACACCGTTAGAAAGTCAATGAAATGAAGTTTTTGAAACAGTTGCTACTTCTCCAGAGCGCCATAACGGCTAGGGTTGGTCCCACAGTAAAAAATGACTTATTAATTTAAATATTTAAATGAAGCGCTACAACAGCGCCCAGTCTAATCGCTGAGGTTAGGCAATCATGTCAAATTAAGAAGAATGTTATTTGGAGTCTAATTTTCTCATTTATTACATTGATCAGGTCGCAGTCCTAAGTTAGTTCAATTAAGTCCCACAATCAATCGTTTCACAGTTAAAAGCGATGCAACCTAGTAATATCAGATAAATATCGCTAAGTACATGTTGGTACGAATATGTGACCCAACCGTTGAAACTCAAACGGACTGACACCGTTAGAAAGTCAATGAAATGAAGTTTTCGAAACTGTCGCTATTTCTTCAGCGCGCGATAACGGTTACGATTGGTCCCACAGCAAAAACTGACTGATTAATCTAAACTTTTAAATGAAGCGCTATCACAGCGCCCAGTGTAATCGCTGAGTTCCGACAATCATATCAAATTAGAAAGAATGTTACTTCTTGGAGTCCAATTGTCTCACTTATAACTTTTCTAAGGTCACAGTCCAAAATCAGTTCAATTTAGTCCCACAGTCAATCGTTTCACTGTTAAAAGCGATGCAACCTAGTAATATCAGATAAATATCGCTAAATACATGTTGGTACGAATATGTGACGCAACCGTTGTAACTGAAGCGGATTGATACTGTTAGAAAGTCAATGAAATGTAGTTTTTGAAACTGTCGCTATTTCTTCAGGGCGCGATAACGGCTAGGATTGGTCCCACAGTAAAAAATGACATATTAATTTAAATTTTTAAATGAAGCGCTACAACAGCGTCCAGTGTAATCGCTGAGGTTAGGCAATCATGTCAAATTAAGAAGAATGTTATTTGGAGTCCAATTTTCTCATTTATCACATTGATCAGGTCACAGTCCAAAGTTAGTTCAATTAAGTGCCACAGTCAATCGTTTCACTGTTAAAAGCGATGCAACCTAGTAATATCAGATAAATATCGCTAAATACATGTTGGTACGAATATGTGACCCAACCGTTGTAAATCAAACGGATTGATACTGTTAGAAAGTCAATGAAATGTAGTATTTGAAACTGTCTCTATTTCTTCAGCGCGCGATAACGGGTAGGATTGGTCCCACAGCAAAAACTGACTGATTAATTTAAATATTTAAATGAAGCGCTACAACAGCGCCCAGTGTAAGCGCTGAGTTCCGACAATCATATCAAATTAGAAAGAATGTTACTTCTTGGAGTCCAATTGTCTCACTTATAACATTTCCAAGGTCACAGTCCAAAATCAGTTCAATTTAGTCCCACAGTCAATCGTTTCACTGTTAAAAGCGATGCAACCTAGTAATATCAGATAAATATCGCTAAATACATGTTGGTACGAATATGTGACTCAACTGTTGTAACACAAACGGGTTGATACTGTTAGAAAGTCAATGAAATGTAGTTTTTGAAACTGTCTCTAATTCTTTAGCGCGGGATAACGGCTAGGATTGGTCCCACAGTAAAAAATCACTTATTTATCTAAATTTTTAAATGGAGCGCTACCACAGCGCCCAGTGTAATCGCTGACTTCCGGCAATCATGTCAAATTAAGAAGAATGTTATTTCTTGGAGTCCAAATGTCTCATTTATCACATTTATCAGGTCACAGTCCAAAGTTTGTTCAATTAAGTCTCACAGTAAATCGTTTCATTGTTAAAAGCGATGCAACCTAGTAATATCAGAAGAATATCGCTAATACGAATATGTGACCCAACCGTTGTAACTCAAACGAACTGACACCGTTAGAAAGTCAATAAAATGCAGTCAATCGTTTCACTGTTAAAAGCGATGCAACCTAGTAATATCAGATAAATATCGCTAAATACATGTTGGTACGAATATGTGACCCAACCGTTGTAAATCAAACGGATTGATACTGTTAGAAAGTCAATGAAATGTAGTATTTGAAACTGTCTCTATTTCTTCAGCGCGCGATAACGGGTAGGATTGGTCCCACAGCAAAAACTGACTGATTAATTTAAATATTTAAATGAAGCGCTACAACAGCGCCCAGTGTAAGCGCTGAGTTCCGACAATCATATCAAATTAGAAAGAATGTTACTTCTTGGAGTCCAATTGTCTCACTTATAACATTTCCAAGGTCACAGTCCAAAATCAGTTCAATTTAGTCCCACAGTCAATCGTTTCACTGTTAAAAGCGATGCAACCTAGTAATATCAGATAAATATCGCTAAATACATGTTGGTACGAATATGTGACTCAACTGTTGTAACACAAACGGGTTGATACTGTTAGAAAGTCAATGAAATGTAGTTTTTGAAACTGTCTCTAATTCTTTAGCGCGGGATAACGGCTAGGATTGGTCCCACAGTAAAAAATCACTTATTTATCTAAATTTTTAAATGGAGCGCTACCACAGCGCCCAGTGTAATCGCTGACCTCCGGCAATCATGTCAAATTAAGAAGAATGTTATTTCTTGGAGTCCAAATGTCTCATTTATCACATTTATCAGGTCACAGTCCAAAGTTTGTTCAATTAAGTCTCACAGTAAATCGTTTCATTGTTAAAAGCGATGCAACCTATTAATATCAGAAGAATATCGCTAATACGAATATGTGACCCAACCGTTGTAACTCAAACGAACTGACACCGTTAGAAAGTCAATAAAATGCAATTTTTGAAACTCTCGCTAATTCGTCAGCGCGCGATAACAGCTAGGATTGGTCCCCCAGTACAAAATGGCTTATTTATCTACATTTTTAAAATAAGTGCTATCCCAGCGCTCAGTGTAATCGCTGAGTTCCGGCAATCATGTCAAATTAAGAAGAATGTTATTTCTTGGAGTCCAATTGTCTCAATTATCACATTTATAAGGTCATAGTCCAAAATCAGTTCAATTAAGTCCCGCAGTCAATTGTTTCACTGTTAAAAGCGATACAACTTAGCAATATCGGAAACAATCACTAAATCAATCACTATCAGAAGAATATCGCTAATACGAATATGTGACCCAACCGTTGTAACTCAAACGAACTGACACTGTTAGAAATTCAATGAAATGCAATTTTTGAAACTGTCGCTAATTCGTCAGCGCGCGATAACAGCTAGGATTGGTCCCCTAGTACAAATTGGCTTATTTATCTACATTTTTAAATGAAGTGCTACCCCAGCGCTAAGCGTAATCGCTGAATTCCGGCTATCAGGTCAAATTAAGAAAAATGTTATTTCTTGGAGTCCAATTGTCAAACTTATTACATTTATAAGGTCATAGTCCAAAATCAGTTCAATTAAGTCCCACAGTCAATCGTTTCACTGTTAAAAGCGATAAAACTTAGTAATATCGGTAACAATCATTAAATACATGTTGGTACGAATATGTGACGCAACTGTTGTAGTTGAAACGGACTGATACCGTGAGAAAATCAATGAAATGTAGTATTTAAAACTGTCTCTATTTCTTTAGCGCGCGCTAAGGGCTAGGATTGGTCCCACAATAAAAATTGACTTATTTATCTAAATTTTTAAATGAAGCGCTACCACAGCGCCCAATGTAATCGCTGACTTCCGGCAATCATGTCAAATTAAGAAGAATGTTACTTCTTGAAGTCAAATTGTCTCACTTATAACATTTATAAGGTCACAGTCCAAAATCAGTTCAATTAAGTCCCACAGTCAATCGTTCACTGTTAAAGGCGATGCAACCTAGTAATATGAAAAACATATCGCTAAATACATGTTGGTATGAATATGTGACGCAACCGTTGTAGCTGAAGCGGATTGATACTGTTAGAAAGTCAATGAAATGTAGTTTTTGAAACTGTCGCCGATTCTTCAACGCGCAATAACGGCTAGGATTGGTCTCACAATAAAAATGACTTACTTAATTAAATTTTAAATGAAGCGCTACCACAGCGCCCAATGTAATCGCTGACTTCCGGCAATCATGTCAAATTAAGAAGAATGTTATTTCTTAGAGTCCAATTGTCTTATTTATCACATTTATCAGGTCACAGTCCAAAATTAGTTCAATTAAGTCCCACAGTAAATCGTATCATTGTTAAAAGCGATGCAACCTAGTAATATCAGAAGAATATCGCTAATACGAATATGTGACCCAAACGTTGTAACTCAAACGGACTGACACCGTTAGAAAGTCAATGAAATGTAGTTTTTGAAACTGTCGCTATTTCTTCAGCGCGCGATAAGGGCTGGGATTGGTCCCACGGTAAAGAATGACTTATTTATCTAAATTTTAAATGAAGCGCTACCACAGCGCCCAGTGTAATCGCTGAGTTCCGCAATCATGTCAAATTAAGATGATTGTTACTTCTTAGAGTCTAATTGTCTTATTTATCACATTCATTAGGTCACAGTCCAAAGTTAGTTCAATTAAGTCCCACATTCATTCGTTTCACTGTTAAAAGCGATGCAACCTAGTAATAACAGATAAATATCGCTAAATACATGTTGGTACGAATATGTGACGCAACCGTTGTAACTGAAGCGAATTGATACCGTTAGTAAGTCAATGAAATGTAGTTTTTGAAACTGTCGCCATTTCTTCAGCGCGCGATAACGGCTAGGATTGGTCCCACAGTAAAAATGACTTATTTATTTAAATTTTCAAATGAAGCGGTACCACAGCGCCCAGTGTAATCGCTGAGTTCTGGCAATCACGTCAAATTAAGAAGAATGTTATTTCTTGGATTCCAAATGTCTCATTTATCACATTTATCAGGTCACAGTCCAAAGTTAGTTCAATTAAGTCCCACAGTAAATCGTTTCATTGTTAAAAGCGATGCAACCTAGTAACATCAGAAGAATATCGCTAATACGAATATGTGACCCAACCGTTGTAACTCAAACGGACTGACACCGTTAGAAAGTCAATGAAATGTAGTTTTTGAAACTGTCGCTATTTCTTCAGCGCGCGATAAGGGCTAGGATTGGTCCCACGGTAAAGAATGACTTATTTATCTAAATTTTAAATGAAGCGCTACCACAGCGCCCAGTGTAATCGCTGACTTCCGGCAATCATGTCAAATTAAGAAAAATGTTATTTCTTGGAGTCCAATTGTCTCACTTTTACATTTATAAGGTAACAGCCCTAAATCAGTTCAATTAAGTCCCACAGTCAATCGATTCACTGTTAAATGCGATACAACCTAGTAATACCGGAAAGATATCACGAAATACATGTTGGTACGAATATGTGACTCAACTGTTGTAACACAAACGGGTTGATACTGTTAGAAAGTCAATGAAATGTAGTTTTTGAAACTGTCGCTAATTCTTTAGCGCGGGATAACGGCTAGGATTGGTCCCACAGTAAAAAATCACTTATTTATCTAATTTTTTAAAAGGAGCGCTACCACGGCGCCCAGTGTAATCGCTGACTTCCGGCAATCATGTCAAATTAAAAAGAATGTTATTTCTTGGAGTCCAAATGTCTCATTTATCACATTTATCAGGTCACAGTCCAAAGTTAGTTCAATTAAGTCCCACAGTAAATCGTTTCATTGTTAAAAGCGATGCAACCTAGTAATATCAGAAGAATATCGCTAATACGAATATGTGACCCAACCGTTGTAACTCAAACGAACTGACACCGTTAGAAAGTCAATGAAATGCAATTTTTGAAACTGTCGCTAATTCGTCAGCGCGCGATAACAGCTAGGATTGATCCCCCAGTACAAATTGGCTTATTTATCTACATTTTTAAATGAAGTGCTACCCCAGCGCTAAGCGTAATCGCTGAATTCCGGCTATCAGGTCAAATTAAGAAAAATGTTATTTCTTGGAGTCCAATTGTCAAACTTATTACATTTATAAGGTCATAGTCCAAAATCAGTTCAATTAAGTCCCACAGTCAATCGTTTCACTGTTAAAAGCGATACAACTTAGTAATATCGGTAACAATCACTAAATACATGTTGGTACGAATATGTGACGCAACTGTTGTAGTTGAAACGGACTGATACCGTTGGAAAATCAATGAAATGTAGTATTTGAAACTGTCTCTATTTCTTTAGCGCGCGATAAGGGCTAGGATTGATCCCACAATAAAAATTGACTTATTTATCTAAATTTTTAAATGAAGCGCTACCACAGCGCCCAATGTAATCGCTGACTTCCGGCAATCATGTCAAATTAAGAAGAATGTTACTTCTTGAAGTCAAATTGTCTCACTTATAACATTTATAAGGTCACAGTCCAAAATCAGTTCAATTAAGTCCCACAGTCAATGGTTTACTGTTAAAAGCGATGCAACCTAGTAATATGAAAAAAATATCGCTAAATACATGTTGGTACGAATATGTGACGCAACCGTTGTAGCTGAAGCGGATTGATACCGTTAGAAAGTCAATGAAATGTAGTTTTTGAAACTGTCGCCGATTCTTCAACGCGCAATAACGGCTAGGATTGGTCTCACAATAAAAATGACTTACTTATTTAAATTTTAAATGAAGCGCTACCACAGCGCCCAATGTAATCGCTGACTTCCGGCAATCATGTCAAATTAAGAAGAATGTTATTTCTTAGAGTCCAATTGTCTTATTTATCACATTCATCAGGTCACAGTCCAAAATTAGTTCAATTAAGTCCCACAGTAAATCGTATCATTGTTAAAAGCGATGCAACCTAGTAATATCAGAAGAATATCGCTAATACGAATATGTGACCCAAACGTTGTAACTCAAACGAACTAACACCGTTAGAAAGTCAATGAAATGTAGTTTTTGAAACTGTCGCTATTTCTACAGCGCACGATAACGGCTAGGATTGGTCCCACGGTAAAGAATGACTTATTTATCTAAATTTTTAAAATAAGTGCTACCCCAGCGCTCAGTGTAATCGCTGAGTTCGGGTAATCATGTCAAATTAAGAAAAATGTTTTTTCTTGGAGTCCAATTGTCTCACTCATTACATTTATAACGTCATAGTCCAAAATCAGTTCAATTAAGTCCCACAGTCAATCGTTTCACTGTTAAAAGCGATACAACTTAGTAATATCGGTAACAATCACTAAATACATGTTGGTACGAATATGTGACGCAACTGTTGTAGTTGAAACGGACTGATACTGTTAGAAAATCAATGAAATGTAGTATTTGAAACTGTCTTTATTTCTTCAGCGCGCGCTAAGGGCTAGGATTGGTCCAACAATAAAAATTTACTTATTTATCTAAATTTTTAAATGAAGCGCTACCACAGCGCCCAGTGCAATCGCTGACTTCCGGCAATCATGTCAAATTAAGAAGAATGTTATTTCTTGGAGTCAAACTGTCTCACTTATAACATTTATAAGGTCACAGTTCAAAATCAGTTCAACTAAGTCCCACAGTCAATCATTTCACTGTTAAAAGCGATGCAACCTAGTAATATAAAAAAAATATCGCTAAATACATGTTGGTACAAATATGTGACACAACTGTTGTAACTGAAGCGGATTGATACCGTTAGAAAGTCAATGAAATGTAGTTTTTGAAACTGTCGCCATTTCTTCAGCGCACGATAACGGCTGGGATTGGTCTCACAGTAAAAATGACTTATTTATTTAAATTTTCAAATGAAGCGCTACCACAGCGCCCAGTGTAATCGCTGAGTTCCGAAGAATCACGTCAAATTAAGAAGAATCTTATTTCTTGGAGTCCAAATGTCTCATTTATCACATTTATCAGGTCACAGTCCAAAGTTAGTTCAATTAAGTCCCACATTCAATCGTTTCACTGTTAAAAGCGATGCAACCTAGTAATAACAGATAAATATCGCTAAATACATGATGGTACGAATATGTGACCCAACTGTTGTAACTCAAACGAACTGACACCGTTAGAAAGTCAATGAAATGTACTTTTTGAAACTGTCGCTATTTCTTCAGGGCGCGATAAGGGCTGGGATTGGTCCCACGGTAAAGAATGACTTATTTATCTAAATTTTAAATGAAGCGCTACCACAGCGCCCAGTGTAATCGCTGAGTTCCGCAATCATGTCAAATTAAGAAGATTGTTACTTCTTAGAGTCTAATTGTCTTACTTATCACATTCATTAGGTCACAGTCCAAAGTTAGTTCAATTAAGTCCCACATTCATTCGTTTCACTGTTAAAAGCGATGCAACCTAGTAATAACAGATAAATATCGCTAAATACATGTTGGTACGAATATGTGACGCAACCGTTGTAGCTCAAACGAACTAACACCGTTAGAAAGTCAATGAAATGCACTTTTTGAAACTGTCGCTAATTCGTCAGCGCGCAATAACGGCTAGGATTGGTCCCCCAGTACAAAATGACTTATTTATCTACATTTTTAAATTAAGTGCTACCCTAGCGCTCAGTGTAATCGCTGAGTTCCAGCAATCATGTCAAATTAAGAAGAATGTGATTTCTTTGAGTCTAATTGTCTCAATTATCACATTTATAAGGTCATAGTCCAAAATCAGTTCAATTAAGTCCCACAGTCAATCGTTTCACTGTTAAAAGCGATACAACTTAGTAATATCGGTAACAATCACTAGATACATGTTGGTACGAATATGTGACGCAACTGTTGTAGTTGAAACGGACTGATACCGTTAGAAAGTCAATGAAATGTAGTTTTTGAAACTGTCGCTATTTCTACAGCGCACGATAACGGCTAGGATTGGTCCCACGGTAAAGAATGACTTATTTATCTAAATTTTTAAAATAAGTGCTACCCCAGCGCTCAGTGTAATCGCTGAGTTCCGGTAATCATGTCAAATTAAGAAAAATGTTTTTTCTTGGAGTCCAATTGTCTCACTTATTACATTTATAACGTCATAGTCCAAAATCAGTTCAATTAAGTCCCACAGTCAATCGTTTCACTGTTAAAAGCGATACAACTTAGTAATATCGGTAACAATCACTAAATACATGTTGGTACGAATATGAGACGCAACTGTTGTAGTTGAAACGGACTGATACTGTTAGAAAATCAATGAAATGTAGTATTTGAAACTGTCTTTATTTCTTCAGCGCGCGCTAAGGGCTAGGATTGGTCCAACAATAAAAATTTACTTATTTATCTAAATTTTTAAATGAAGCGCTACCACAGCGCCCAGTGCAATCGCTGACTTCCGGCAATCATGTCAAATTAAGAAGAATGTTATTTCTTGGAGTCAAACTGTCTCACTTATAACATTTATAAGGTCACAGTTCAAAATCAGTTCAACTAAGTCCCACAGTCAATCATTTCACTGTTAAAAGCGATGCAACCTAGTAATATAAAAAAAAAATCGCTAAATACATGTTGGTACGAATATGTGACACAACTGTTGTAACTGAAGCGGATTGATACCGTTAGAAAGTCAATGAAATGCACTTTTTGAAACTGTCGCTAATTCGTCAGCGCGCAATAACGGCTAGGATTGGTCCCCCAGTACAAAATGACTTATTTATCTACATTTTTAAATTAAGTGCTACCCTAGCGCTCAGTGTAATCGCTGAGTTCCAGCAATCATGTCAAATTAAGAAGAATGTGATTTTTTTGAGTCTAATTGTCTCAATTATCACATTTATAAGGTCATAGTCCAAAATCAGTTCAATTAAGTCCCACAGTCAATCGTTTCACTGTTAAAAGCGATACAACTTAGTAATATCGGTAACAATCACTAGATACATGTTGGTACGAATATGTGACGCAACTGTTGTAGTTGAAACGGACTGATACCGTTAGAAAGTCAATGAAATGTAGTTTTTGAAACTGTCGCTATTTCTACAGCGCACGATAACGGCTAGGATTGGTCCCACGGTAAAGAATGACTTATTTATCTAAATTTTTAAAATAAGTGCTACCCCAGCGCTCAGTGTAATCGCTGAGTTCCGGTAATCATGTCAAATTAAGAAAAATGTTTTTTCTTGGAGTCCAATTGTCTCACTTATTACATTTATAACGTCATAGTCCAAAATCAGTTCAATTAAGTCCCACAGTCAATCGTTTCACTGTTAAAAGCGATACAACTTAGTAATATCGGTAACAATCACTAAATACATGTTGGTACGAATATGTGACGCAACTGTTGTAGTTGAAACGGACTGATACTGTTAGAAAATCAATGAAATGTAGTATTTGAAACTGTCTTTATTTCTCCAGCGCGCGCTAAGGGCTAGGATTGGTCCAACAATAAAAATTTACTTATTTATCTAAATTTTTAAATGAAGCGCTACCACAGCGCCCAGTGCAATCGCTGACTTTTGGCAATCATGTCAAATTAAGAAGAATGTTATTTCTTGGAGTCAAACTGTCTCACTTATAACATTTATAAGGTCACAGTTCAAAATCAGTTCAACTAAGTCCCACAGTCAATCATTTCACTGTTAAAAGCGATGCAACCTAGTAATATAAAAAAAATATCGCTAAATACATGTTGGTACGAATATGTGACACAACTGTTGTAACTGAAGCGGATTGATACCGTTAGAAAGTCAATGAAATGTAGTTTTTGAAACTGTCGCCATTTCTTCAGCGCACGATAACGGCTGGGATTGGTCGCACAGTAAAAATGACTTATTTATTTAAATTTTCAAATGAAGCGCTACCACAGCGCCCAGTGTAATCGCTGAGTTCCGAAGAATCACGTCAAATTAAGAAGAATCTTATTTCTTGGAGTCCAAATGTCTCATTTATCACATTTATCAGGTCACAGTCCAAAGTTAGTTCAATTAAGTCCCACATTCAATCGTTTCACTGTTAAAAGCGATGCAACCTAGTAATAACAGATAAATATCGCTAAATACATGATGGTACGAATATGTGACCCAACTGTTGTAACTCAAACGAACTGACACCGTTAGAAAGTCAATGAAATGCACGTTTTAAGACTGTCGCTAATTCGTCATCGCGCGATAACGGCTAGGATTGGTCCCCCAGTACAAATTGACTTATTTATCTAAATTTTTAAATGAAGCGCAACCACAGCGCCCAGTGTAATCGCTGACTTCTGGCAATCATGTCAAATTAAGAAGAATGTTATTTCTTTCAGTCCAATTGTCTCAATTATCACATTTATAAGGTCATAGGCCAAAATCAGCTCAATTAAGTCCCACAGTCAATCGTTTCACTGTTAAAAGCGATACAACTTAGTAATATCGGTAAGAATCACTAAATACATGTTGGTACGAATATGTGACGCAACTGTTGTAGTTGAAACGGACTGATACCGTTAGAAAGTCAATGAAATGTAGTTTTTAAAACTATCGCTATTTCTACAGCGCGCGACAACCGCTAGGATTGGTCCCACGGTAAAGAATGAGTTATTTATCTAAATTTTTAAATGAAGCGGTACCACAGCTACCAGTGTTATCGCTGAGTTCCGGCAATCATGTCAAATTAAGATGAATGCTATTTCTTGGAGTCCAATTGTCTGATTAATCACTTTCATCAGGTCACAGTCCAAAGTTAGTTCAATTAAGTCCCACCTTCAATCGTTTCCCTTTTAAAAGCGATGCAACCTAGTAATAACAGATAAATATCGCTAAATACATGATGGTACGAATATGTGACCCAACCGTTGTAACTCAAACGAACTGACACTGTTAGAAAGTCAATGAAATGCACGTTTTGAAACTGTCACTAATTCGTCAGCGAGTGATAACGGCTAGGATTGGTCCCCCAGTACAAAATGACTTATTTATCTACATTTTTAAATTAAGTCCTACCCCAGCGCTCAGTGTAATCGCTGAGTTCCGGCAATCATGTCAAATTAAGAAAAATGTTATTTCTTGGAGTCCAATTGTCTCACTTATTACATTTATAAGGTCATAGTCCAAAATCAGTTCAATTAAGTCCCACAGTCAATCGTTTCACTGTTAAAAGCGATGCAACCTAGTAATATGAAAAAAATATCGCTAAATACATGTTGGTACGAATATGTGACGCAACCGTTGTAGTTGAAACGGACTGATACCGTTAGAAAGTCAATGAAATGTAGTTTTTAAAACTGTCGCTATTTCTACAGCGCGCGACAACGGCTAGGATTGGTCCCACGGTAAAGAATGACTTATTTATCTAAATTTTTAAATGAAGCGCTACCACAGCGCCCAGTGTAATCGCTGAGTTCCGGCAATCATGTCAAATTAGGATCAATGTTATTTCTTGGAGTCCAATTGTCTCATTAATCACTTTCATCAGGTCACAGTCCAAAGTTAGTTCAATTAAGTCCCACATTCAATCGTTTCCCTGTTAAAAGCGATGCAACCTAGTAATAACAGATAAATATCGCTAAACACATGATGGTACGAATATGTGACCCAACCGTTGTAACTCAAACGAACTGACACCGTTAGAAAGTCAATGAAATGCACGTTTTGAAACTGTCACTAATTTGTCAGCGCGTGATAACGGCTAGGATTGGTCCCCCAGTACAAAATGACTAATTTATCTACATTTTTAAATTAAGTCCTACCCCAGCGCTCAGTGTAATCGCTGAGTTCCGGCAATCATGTCAAATTAAGAAAAATGTTATTTCTTGGAGTCCAATTGTCTCACTTATTACATTTATAAGGTCATAGTCCAAAATCAGTTCAATTAAGTCCCACAGCCAATCGTTTCACTGTTAAAAGCGATACAGCTTAGTAACATGGGTAACAATCACTAAATACATGTTGGTACGAATAGGTGACGCAACTGTTGTAGTTGAAACGGACTTATACCGTTAGAAAATCAATGAAATGTAGTATTTGAAACTGTCTCTATTTCTTCAGCGCGCGCTAAGGGCTAGGATTGGTCCCACAATAAAAATTGACTTATTTATCTAAATTTTTAAATGAAGCGCCAGCACAGCGCCCAGTGTAATCGCTGACTTTCGGCAATCATGTCAAATTAAAAAGAATGTTATTTCTTGGAGTCAAATTGTCTCACTTATTACATTTATAAGGTCACAGTCCAAAATTAGTTCAATTAAGTCCCACAGACAATCGTTTCACTGTTAAAAGCGATGCAACCTAGTAATATGAAATAAATATCGCTAAATACATGTGGGTACGAATATGTGACGCAACCGTTGTAACTCAAGCGGATTGATACCGTTAGAAAGTCAATGAAATGTAGTTTTTGAAACTGTCACCATTTCTTCAGCTCACGATAACGGCTGGGATTGGTCTCACAGTAAAAAT
This sequence comes from Hydractinia symbiolongicarpus, assembly GCF_029227915.1. Classification (NCBI taxonomy): domain Eukaryota; kingdom Metazoa; phylum Cnidaria; class Hydrozoa; order Anthoathecata; family Hydractiniidae; genus Hydractinia; species Hydractinia symbiolongicarpus. The sequence goes on from NC_079880.1 coordinate 1,426,710, forward strand.
GACTTATTTATTTAAATTTTCAAGTGAAGCGCTACCACAGCGCCCAGTGTAATCGCTGAGTTCCGACAATCACGTCAAATTAAGAAGAATCTTATTTCTTGGAGTCCAAATGTCTCATTTATCACATTTATCACGTCACAGTCCAAAGTTAATTCAATTAAGTCGCACAGTAAATCGTTTCATTGTTAAAAAGAAAGCAACCTAGTAATATCAGAAGAATATCGCTAATACGAATATGTGACCCAACCGTTGTAAGTCAAACGGACTGACACCGTTAGAAAGTCAATGAAATGTAGTTTTTGAAACTGTCGCTATTTCTTCAGCGCGCGATAAGGGCTAGGATTTGTCCCACGGTAAAGAATGACTTATTTATCTAAATTTTAAATGAAGCGCTACCACAGCGCCCAGTGTAATCGCTGAGTTCCGGCAATCATGCCAAATTAAGATGAATGTTACTTCTTAGAGTCCAATTGTCTTATTTATCACATTCATCAGGTCACAGTCCAAAGTTAGTTCAATTAAGTCCAGCATTCATTCGTTTCACTGTTAAAAGCGATGCAACCTACTAATAACAGATAAATATTGCCAAATACATGTTGGTACGAATATGTGACGCAACCGTTGTAACTCAAACGAAATGACACCGTTAGAAAGTCAATGAAATGCACTTTTTGAAAGTGTCCCTAATTCGTCAGCGCGCAATAACGGCTAGGATTGGTCCCCCAGTACAAAATGACTTATTTATCTACATTTTTAAATTAAGTGCTACCCCAGCGCTCAGTGTAATCGCTGAGTTCCGGCAATCATGTCAAATTAAAAAGAATGTTATTTCTTGGATTCCAATTGTCTCAATTATCACATTTATAAGGTCATAGGCCAAAATCAGTTCAATTAAGTCCAACAGTCAATCGTTTCACTGTTAAAAGCGATACAACTCAGTAATATCGGTAACAATCACTAAATACATGTTGGTACGAATATGTGACGCAACTGTTGTAGTTGAAACGGACTGATACCGTTGAAAAGTCAATGAAATATAGATTTTGAAACTGTCGCTATTTCTACAGCGTGCGACAACGGCTAGGATTGGTCCCACGGTAAAAATGACTTTTTTATTTAAATTTTCAAGTGAAGCGCTACCACAGCGCCCAGTGTAATCGCTGAGTTCCGGCAATCACGTCAAATTAAGAAGAATGTTATTTCTTGGAGTCCAATTGTCTTATTTATCACATTCATCAGGTCAAAGTCCAAAGTTAGTTCAATTAAGTCCCACATTCTTCGTTTCACTGTTAAAAGCGATGCAACCTAGTAATAACAGATAAATATCGCTATATACATGTTGGTACGAATATGTGACGCAACCGTTGTAACTCAAACGAACTGACACCGTTAGAAAGTCAATTAAATGCACTTTTTGAAACTGTCGCTAATTAGTCAGCGCGCGATAACGGCTAGGATAGGTCCCACAGTAAGAATTGACTTATTTATCTAAATATTTAACTGAAGCGGTACCACAGCGCCCAGTGTAATCGCTGAGTTCCGGCAATCACGTCAAATTAAGAAGAATGTTATTTCTTGGAGTCCAATTGTCTCACTTTTACATTTATAAGGTCACAGCCCAAAATCAGTTGAATTAAGTCCCACAGTCAATCGATTCACTGTTAAATGCAATACAACCTAGTAATACCGGAAAGATATCACGAAATACATGTTGGTACGAATATGTGACTCAACTGTTGTAACACAAACTGATTGATACTGTTAGAAAGTCAATGAAATGTAGTTTTTGAAACTGTCTCTATTTCTTTAGCACGCGATAACAGCTAGGATTGGTCCCCCAGTACAAAATGGCTTATAAGCCCGGATTTACGGGAAATCGCGGGTTTTCGTTTGCCGGCGATTAAACTTCTTTTATTCAGCGTCTCATCAAAAATGAAAACATTTTTGAAAACTACAAGTCTCATGCGTTTTAGTGGTGAAAAAAAAATTTAAAAAATCGTTCGGGAAATGAGTTTACTCCCTGGGTACTTTCTTTGTATACATTCGAATATACGGGCCAAGCCCCGGATTTACGGGAAAACGCGGGATTTCGTTTGCCGGCGATTAAACTTCTTTTATTCAGCGTCTCATCAAAAATGAAAACATTTTTGAAAACTACAAGTCTCATGCGTTATAGTGGTGAAAAAGTAATTTAAAAAATCGTTTGGAAAATGAGTTTACGCCCTGGGTACTTTCTTTGTATACTTTTGACTTTACGGCCAAGCCCGGGATTTACGGGAAATCGCGGGTTTTCGTTTGCCGGCGATTAAACTTCTTTTATTCAGCGTCCCATCAAATATGAAAATATTTTTAAAAACTACAAGTCTTATGCGTTTTAGTGGTGAGAAAATAATTTAAAAAATCGTTCTGGAAATGAGTTTACTCACAGGGTACTTTCTTTGTATACTTTTGACTATACGGGCCGAGTCCGGGATTTACGGGAAATCGCGGATTTTCGTTTGCCGGCGATTAAACTTCTTTTATTCAGCGTCCCATCAAATATGAAAATATTTTTGAAAACTACAAGTCTCATGCGTTTAGTGGTAAAAAAATAATATAAAAAATCGTTCGGGAAATGAGTTTACTCCCTGGGTACTTTCTTTGTATACTTTTGACTATACGGGCCAAACCCGGGATTTACGGGAAATCGCAGGTTTTCGTTTGCCGGCGATTAAACTTCTTTTATTCAGCGTCTCATCAAAAATGAAAACATTTTTGAAAACTACAAGTCTCATGCGTTTTAGTGGTGAAAAAGTAATTTAAAAAATCGTTTGGAAAATGAGTTTACGCTCTGGGTACTTTCTTTGTATACTTTTGACTATACGGCCAAGCCCGGGATTTACGGGAAATTGCGGGTTTTCGTTTGCCGGCGAATAAACTTCTTTTATTCAGCGTCCCATCAAATATGAAAATATTTTTAAGAACTACAAGTCTTATGCGTTTTAGTGGTGAGAAAATAATTTAAAAAATCGTTCTGGAAATGAGTTTACTCACAGGGTACTTTCTTTGTATACATTCGACTATACGTGCCAAGCCCGGGATTTACGGGAAATCGCGGGTTTTCGTTTGCAGGCGATTAAACTGCTTTTATTCAGCGTCTCATCAAAAATGAAAACATTCTTGAAAACTACAAGTCTCATGCGTTTTAGTGGTGAAATAATAATTTAAAAAATCGTTTGGGAAATGAGTTTACTCCCTGGGTACTTTCTTTGTATACTTTTGACTATACGAGCCGAGTCCAGGATTTACGGGAAATCGCAGGTTTTCGTTTGCCGGCGATTAAACTTCTTTTATTCAGCGTCTCATCAAAAATGAAAACATTTTTGAAAACTACAAGTCTCATGCGTTTTAGTGGTGAAAAAATAATTTAAAAAATTGATCGGGAAATGAGTTTACTCCCTGGGTACTTTCTTTGTATACTTTTGACTATACGGGCCAAGCCAGGATTTACGGGAAATCGCGGGTTTTCGTTTGCCGGCGATTAAACTTCTTTTATTCAGCGTCTCATCAAAAATGAAAACATTTTTAAAAACTACAAGTCTTATGCGTTTTAGTGGTGAAAAAATAATTTAAAAAATCGTTCTGGAAATGAGTTTACTCCCTGGGTACTTTCTTTGTATACTTTTGACTATACGGGCCGAGTCCGGGATTTAGGGAGATTGCAGGTTTTCGTTTGCCGGCGATTAAACTGCTTTTTTTCAGCGTCTCATCAAAAATGAAAACATTTTTGAAAACTACAAGTCTCATGCGTTTTAGTGGTGAAAAAGTAAATTAAAAAATCGTTCGGGAAATGAGTTTACTCCCTGGGTACTTTCTTTGTATACTTTTGACTATACGGGCCAAGCCCAGGATTTACGGGAAATCGCGGGTTTTCGTTTGCCGGCGATTAAACTTCTTTTGTTCAGCGTCTCATCAAAAATGAAAACATTTTTAAAAACTACAAGTCTTATGCGTTTTAGTGGTGAAAAAATAATTTAAAAAATCGTTCTGGAAATGAGTTTACTCCCTGGGTACTTTCTTTGTATACTTTTGACTATACGGGCCGAGTCCGGGATTTACGGGAAATCGCAGGTTTTCGTTTGCCGGCGATTAAACTGCTTTTATTCAGCGTGTCATCAAAAATGAAAACATTTTTGAAAACTATAAGTCTCATGCGTTTTAGTGGTGAAAAAATAATTTAAAAAATCGTTCGGGAAATGAGTTTACTCCCTGGGTACTTTCTTTGTATACTTTTGACTATACGGGCTGAGTCCGGAATTTAGGGAAATCGCAGGTTTTCGTTTGCCGGCGATTGAACTGCTTTTTTTCAGCGTCTCATCAAAAATGAAAACATTTTTGAAAACTAAAAGTCTCATGCGTTTTAGTGGTGAAAAAATAATTTAAAAAATCGTTCGGGAAATGAGTTTACTTCCTGGGTACTTTCTTTGTATACTTTTGACTATACGGGCCAAGCCGGGATTTACGGGAAATCGCGGGTTTTCGTTTGCCGGCGATTAAACTTCTTCTATTCAGCGTCTCATCAAAAATGAAAACATTTTTAAAAACTACAAGTCTTATGCGTTTTAGTGATGAAAAAATAATTTAAAAAATCGTTCTGGAAATGAGTTTACTCATAGAGTACTTTCTTTGTATACATTCGACTATACGTGCCAAGCCCGGGATTTACGGGAAATCGCGGGTTTTCGTTTGCCGGCGATTAAACTGCTTTATTCAGCGTCTCATCAAAAATGAAAACATTTTTAAAAACTACAAGTCTTATGCGTTTTAGTGGTGAAAAAATAATTTAAAAAATCGTTCTGGAAATGAGTTTACTCACAGGGTACTTTCTTTGTATACATTCGACTATACGGGCCAAGCCCGGGATTTACGGGAAATCGCGGGTTTTCGTTTTCCGGCGATTAAAACTCTTTCATTAAGCGTCTAATCAAAAATGAAAACATTTTTGAAAACTACAAGTCTCATGCGTTTTAGTGGTGAAAAAAAAATTTAAAAAATCGTTCGGGAAATGAGTTTACTCCCTGGGTACTTTCTTTGTATACATTCGACTATACGGGCCAAGCCCCGGATTTACGGGAAAACGCGGGATTTCGTTTGCCGGCGATTAAACCTCTTTTATTAAGCGTCTCATCAAAAATGAAAACATTTTTGAAAACTACAAGTCTTATGCGTTTTAGTGGTGAAAAAATAATTAAAAAAATCGTTCTGGAAATGAGTTTACTCCCTGGGTACTTTCTTTGTATAGTTTTGACTATACGGGCCGAGTCCGGGATTTAGGGAAATCGCAGGTTTTCGTTTGCCGGCGATTAAACTTCTTTTTTTCAGCGTCTCATCAAAAATGAAAACATTTTTAAAAACTACAAGTCTCATGCGTTTTAGTGGTGAAAAGTAATTTAAAAAATCGTTTGGAAAATGAGTTTACGCCCTGGGTACTTTCTTTGTATACTTTTGACTATACGGCCAAGCCCGGGATTTACGGGAAATTGCGGGTTTTCGTTTGCCGGCGATTAAACTTCTTTTATTCAGCGTCCCATCAAATATGAAAATATTTTTAAAAACTACAAGTCTTATGCGTTTTAGTGGTGAGAAAATAATTTAAAAAATCGTTCTGGAAATGAGTTAACTCACAGGGTACTTTCTTTGTATACATTCGACTATACGTGCCGAGCCCGGGATTTACGGGAAATCGCGGGTTTTCGTTTGCCGGCGATTAAACTGCTTTTATTCAGCGTCTCATCAAAAATGAAAACATTCTTGAAAACTACAAGTCTCATGCGTTTTAGTGGTGAAATAATAATTTAAAAAATCGTTTGGGAAATGAGTTTACTCCCTGGGTACTTTCTTTGTATACTTTTGACTATACGGGCCGAGTCCAGGATTTGCAGGAAATCGCAGGTTTTCGTTTGCCGGCGATTAAACTTCTTTTATTCAGCGTCTCATCAAAAATGAAAACATTTTTAAAAACTACAAGTCTCATGCGTTTTAGTGGTGAAAAAGTAATTTAAAAAATCGTTCGGGAAATGAGTTTACTCCCTGGGTACTTTCTTTGTATACTTTTGACTATACGGGCCAAGCCCGGGATTTACGGGAAATCGCGGGTTTTCGTTTGCCGGCGATTAAACTTCTTTTATTCAGCGTCTCATCAAAAATAAAAACATTTTTAAAAACTACAAGTCTTATGCGTTTTAGTGGTGAAAAAATAATTTAAAAAATCGTTCTGGAAATGAGTTTACTCCCTGGATACTTTCTTTGTATACTTTTGAATATACGGGCCGAGTCCGGGATTTAGGGAAATTGCAGGTTTTCGTTTGCCGGCGATTAAACTGCTTTTTTTCAGCGTCTCATCAAAAATGAAAACATTTTTGAAAACTACAAGTCTCATGCGTTTTAGTGGTGAAAAAATAATTTAAAAAATCGTTCGGGAAATGAGTTTACTCCCTGGGTACTTTCTTTGTATACTTTTGACTATACGGGCCGAGTCCGGGATTTAGGGAAATCGCAGGTTTTCGTTTGCCGGCGATTAAACTGCTTTTTTTCAGTGTCTCATCAAAAATGAAAACATTTTTGAAAACTACCAATCTCATGCGTTTTAGTGGTGAAAAAATAATTTAAAAAATCGTTCGGAAAATGAGTTTACTTCCTGGGTACTTTCTTTGTATACTTTTGACTATACGGGCCAAGCCGGGATTTACGGGAAATCGCGGGTTTTCGTTTGCCGGCGATTAAACTGCTTTTATTCAGCGTCTCATCAAAAATGAAAACATTCTTGAAAACTACAAGTCTCATGCGTTTTAGTGGTGAAATAATAATTTAAAAAATCGTTTGGGAAATGAGTTTACTCCCTGGGTACTTTCTTTGTATACTTTTGACTATGCGGGCCGAGTCCAGGATTTACGGGAAATCACAGGTTTTCGTTTGCCGGCGATTAAACTTCTTTTATTCAGCGTCTCATCAAAAAATGAAAACATTTTTAAAAACTACAAGTCTCATGCGTTTTAGTGGTGAAAAAGTGATTTAAAAATTCGTTCGGGAAATGAGTTTACTCCCTTGCTACTTTCTTTGCATACTTTTGACTATACGGGCCAAGCCCGGGATTTACGGGAAATCGCGGATTTTCGTTTGCCGGCGATTAAACTTCTTTTATTCAGTGTCTCATCAAAAATGAAAACATTTTTGAAAACTACAAGTCTCATGCGTTTTAGTGGTGAAAAAATAATTTAAAAAATCGTTCGGGAGATGAGTTTACTCCCTGGGTACTTTCTTTGTATACTTTTGACTATACGGGCCAAGCCAAGAGTTACGGGAAATCGCGGGTTTTCGTTTGCCGGCGATTAAACTGCTTTTTTTCAGTGTCTCATCAAAAATGAAAACATTTTTGAAAACTACAAGTCTCATGCGTTTTAGTGGTGAAAAAATAATTTAAAAAATCGTTCGGGAAATGAGTTTACTTCCTGGGTACTTTCTTTGTATACTTTTGACTATACGGGCCAAGCCGGGATTTACGGGAAATCGCGGGTTTTCGTTTGCCGGCGATTAAACTTCGTTTATTCAGCGTCTCATCAAAAATGAAAACAATCTTGAAAACTACAAGTCTCATGCGTTTTAGTGGTGAAATAATAATTTAAAAAATCGTTTGGGAAATGAGTTTACTCCCTGGGTACTTTCTTTGTATACTTTTGACTATACGGGCCGAGTCCAGGATTTACGGGAAATCACAGGTTTTCGTTTGCCGGCGATTAAACTTCTTTTATTCAGCGTCTCATCAAAAAATGAAAACATTTTTGAAAACTACAAGTCTCATGCGTTTTAGTGGTGAAAAAGTGATTTAAAAAATCGTTCGGGAAATGAGTTTACTCCCTTGGTACTTTCTTTGCATACTTTTGACTATACGGGCCAAGCCCGGGATTTACGGGAAATCGCGGATTTTCGTTTGCCGGCGATTAAACTTCTTTTATTCAGTGTCTCATCAAAAATGAAAACATTTTTGAAAACTACAAGTCTCATGCGTTTTAGTGGTGAAAAAATAATTTAAAAAATCGTTCGGGAGATGAGTTTACTCCCTGGGTACTTTCTTTGTATACTTTTGACTATACGGGCCAAGCCAAGAGTTACGGGAAATCGCGGGTTTTCGTTTGCCGGCGATTAAACTGCTTTTTTTCAGTGTCTCATCAAAAATGAAAACATTTTTGAAAACTACAAGTCTCATGCGTTTTAGTGGTGAAAAAGTAATTTAAAAAATCGTTCGGGAAATGAGTTTACTCCCTGGGTACTTTCTTTGTATACTTTTGACTATACGGACCAAGCCCGGGATTTACGGGAAATCGCGGGTTTTCGTTTGCCGGCGATTAAACTTCTTTTATTCAGCGTCTCATCAAAAATGAAAACATTTTTGAAAACTACAAGTCTCATGCGTTTTAGTGGTGAAAAAATAATTTAAAAAATTGTTCGGGAAATGAGTTTACTCCCTGGGTACTTTCTTTGTATACTTTTGACTATACGGGCCAAGCCGGGATTTACGGGAAATCGCGGGTTTTCGTTTGCCGGCGATTAAACTTCTTTTATTCAGCGTCTCATCAAAAATGAAAACATTTTTAAAAACTACAAGTCTTATGCGTTTTAGTGGTGAAAAAATAATTTAAAAAATCGTTCGGGAGATGAGTTTACTCCCTGGGTACTTTCTTTGTATACTTTTGACTATACGGGCCAAGCCAAGAGTTACGGGAAATCGCGGGTTTTCGTTTGCCGGCGATTAAACTGCTTTTTTTCAGTGTCTCATCAAAAATGAAAACATTTTTGAAAACTACAAGTCTCATGCGTTTTAGTGGTGAAAAAGTAATTTAAAAAATCGTTCGGGAAATGAGTTTACTCCCTGGGTACTTTCTTTGTATACTTTTGACTATACGGACCAAGCCCGGGATTTACGGGAAATCGCGGGTTTTCGTTTGCCGGCGATTAAACTTCTTTTATTCAGCGTCTCATCAAAAATGAAAACATTTTTGAAAACTACAAGTCTCATGCGTTTTAGTGGTGAAAAAATAATTTAAAAAATTGTTCGGGAAATGAGTTTACTCCCTGGGTACTTTCTTTGTATACTTTTGACTATACGGGCCAAGCCGGGATTTACGGGAAATCGCGGGTTTTCGTTTGCCGGCGATTAAACTTCTTTTATTCAGCGTCTCATCAAAAATGAAAACATTTTTAAAAACTACAAGTCTTATGCGTTTTAGTGGTGAAAAAATAATTTAAAAAATCGTTCTGGAAATGAGTTTACTCCCTGGGTACTTTCTTTGTATACTTTTGACTATACGGGCCGAGTCCGGGATTTAGGGGAATTGCAGGTTTTCGTTTGCCGGCGATTAAACTGCTTTTTTTCAGCGTCTCATCAAAAATGAAAACATTTTTGAAAACTACAAGTCTCATGCGTTTTAGTGGTGAAAAAATAATTTAAAAAATCGTTCGGGAAATGAGTTTACTCCCTGGTACTTTCTTTGTATACTTTTGACTATACGGGCCGAGTCCGGGATTTAGGGAAATCGCAGGTTTTCGTTTGCCGGCGATTAAACTGCTTTTTTTCAGTGTCTCATCAAAAATGAAAACATTTTTGAAAACTACAAATCTCATGCGTTTTAGTGGTGAAAAAATAATTTAAAAAATCGTTCGGAAAATGAGTTTACTTCCTGGGTACTTTCTTTGTATACTTTTGACTATACGGGCCAAGCCGGGATTTACGGGAAATCGCGGGTTTTTGTTTGCCGGCGATTAAACTTCTTTTATTCAGCGTCTCATCAAAAATGAGAACATTTTTAAAAACTACAAGTCTTATGCGTTTTAGTGATAAAAAAATAATTTAAAAAATCGTTCTGGAAATGAGTTTACTCACAGGCTACTTTCTTTGTATACATTCGACTATACGTGCCAAGCCCGGGATTTACGGGAAATCGCGGGTTTTCGTTTGCCGGCGATTAAACTGCTTTTATTCAGCGTCTCATCAAAAATGAAAACATTCTTGAAAACTACAAGTCTCATGCGTTTTAGTGGTGAAATAATAATTTAAAAAATCGTTTGGGAAATGAGTTTACTCCCTGGGTACTTTCTTTGTATACTTTTGACTATACGGGCCGAGTCCAGGATTTACGGGAAATCACAGGTTTTCGTTTGCCGGCGATTAAACTTCTTTTATTCAGCGTCTCATCAAAAAATGAAAACATTTTTAAAAACTACAAGTCTCATGCGTTTTAGTGGTGAAAAAGTGATTTAAAAATTCGTTCGGGAAATGAGTTTACTCCCTTGCTACTTTCTTTGCATACTTTTGACTATACGGGCCAAGCCCGGGATTTACGGGAAATCGCGGATTTTCGTTTGCCGGCGATTAAACTTCTTTTATTCAGTGTCTCATCAAAAATGAAAACATTTTTGAGAACTACAAGTCTCATGCGTTTTAGTGGTGAAAAAATAATTTAAAAAATCGTTCGGGAGATGAGTTTACTCCCTGGGTACTTTCTTTGTATACTTTTGACTATACGGGCCAAGCCAAGAGTTACGGGAAATCGCGGGTTTTCGTTTGCCGGCGATTAAACTGCTTTTTTTCAGTGTCTCATCAAAAATGAAAACATTTTTGAAAACTACAAGTCTCATGCGTTTTAGTGGTGAAAAAATAATTTAAAAAATCGTTCGGGAAATGAGTTTACTTCCTGGGTACTTTCTTTGTATACTTTTGACTATACGGGCCAAGCCGGGATTTACGGGAAATCGCGGGTTTTCGTTTGCCGGCGATTAAACTTCTTTTATTCAGCGTCTCATCAAAAATGAAAACAATCTTGAAAACTACAAGTCTCATGCGTTTTAGTGGTGAAATAATAATTTAAAAAATCGTTTGGGAAATGAGTTTACTCCCTGGGTACTTTCTTTGTATACTTTTGACTATACGGACCAAGCCCGGGATTTACGGGAAACCGCGGGTTTTCGTTTGCCGGCGATTAAACTTCTTTTATTCAGCGTCTCATCAAAAATGAAAACATTTTTGAAAACTACAAGTCTCATGCGTTTTAGTGGTGAAAAAATAATTTAAAAAATTGTTCGGGAAATGAGTTTACTCCCTGGGTACTTTCTTTGTATACTTTTGACTATACGGGCCAAGCCGGGATTTACGGGAAATCGCGGGTTTTCGTTTGCCGGCGATTAAACTTCTTTTATTCAGCGTCTTATCAAAAATGAAAACATTTTTAAAAACTACAAGTCTTATGCGTTTTAGTGGTGAAAAAATAATTTAAAAAATCGTTCTGGAAATGAGTTTACTCCCTGGGTACTTTCTTTGTATACTTTTGACTATACGGGCCGAGTCCGGGATTTAGGGGAATTGCAGGTTTTCGTTTGCCGGCGATTAAACTGCTTTTTTTCAGCGTCTCATCAAAAATGAAAACATTTTTGAAAACTACAAGTCTCATGCGTTTTAGTGGTGAAAAAATAATTTAAAAAATCGTTCGGGAAATGAGTTTACTCCCTGGGTACTTTCTTTGTATACTTTTGACTATACGGGCCGAGTCCGGGATTTAGGGAAATCGCAGGTTTTCGTTTGCCGGCGATTAAACTGCTTTTTTTCAGGGTCTCATCAAAAATGAAAACATTTTTGAAAACTACAAATCTCATGCGTTTTAGTGGTGAAAAAATAATTTAAAAAATCGTTCGGAAAATGAGTTTACTTCCTGGGTACTTTCTTTGTATACTTTTGACTATACGGGCCAAGCCGGGATTTACGGGAAATCGCGGGTTTTCGTTTGCCGGCGATTAAACTTCTTTTATTCAGCGTCTCATCAAAAATGAGAACATTTTTAAAAACTACAAGTCTTATGCGTTTTAGTGATAAAAAAATAATTTAAAAAATCGTTCTGGAAATGAGTTTACTCACAGGCTACTTTCTTTGTATACATTCGACTATACGTGCCAAGCCCGGGATTTACGGGAAATCGCGGGTTTTCGTTTGCCGGCGATTAAACTGCTTTTATTCAGCGTCTCATCAAAAATGAAAACATTCTTGAAAACTACAAGTCTCATGCGTTTTAGTGGTGAAATAATAATTTAAAAAATCGTTTGGGAAATGAGTTTACTCCCTGGGTACTTTCTTTGTATACTTTTGACTATACGGGCCGAGTCCAGGATTTACGGGAAATCACAGGTTTTCGTTTGCCGGCGATTAAACTTCTTTTATTCAGCGTCTCATCAAAAAATGAAAACATTTTTAAAAACTACAAGTCTCATGCGTTTTAGTGGTGAAAAAGTGATTTAAAAATTCGTTCGGGAAATGAGTTTACTCCCTTGCTACTTTCTTTGCATACTTTTGACTATACGGGCCAAGCCCGGGATTTACGGGAAATCGCGGATTTTCGTTTGCCGGCGATTAAACTTCTTTTATTCAGTGTCTCATCAAAAATGAAAACATTTTTGAGAACTACAAGTCTCATGCGTTTTAGTGGTGAAAAAATAATTTAAAAAATCGTTCGGGAGATGAGTTTACTCCCTGGGTACTTTCTTTGTATACTTTTGACTATACGGGCCAAGCCAAGAGTTACGGGAAATCGCGGGTTTTCGTTTGCCGGCGATTAAACTGCTTTTTTTCAGTGTCTCATCAAAAATGAAAACATTTTTGAAAACTACAAGTCTCATGCGTTTTAGTGGTGAAAAAATAATTTAAAAAATCGTTCGGGAAATGAGTTTACTTCCTGGGTACTTTCTTTGTATACTTTTGACTATACGGGCCAAGCCGGGATTTACGGGAAATCGCGGGTTTTCGTTTGCCGGCGATTAAACTTCTTTTATTCAGCGTCTCATCAAAAATGAAAACAATCTTGAAAACTACAAGTCTCATGCGTTTTAGTGGTGAAATAATAATTTAAAAAATCGTTTGGGAAATGAGTTTACTCCCTGGGTACTTTCTTTGTATACTTTTGACTATACGGACCAAGCCCGGGATTTACGGGAAATCGCGGGTTTTCGTTTGCCGGCGATTAAACTTCTTTTATTCAGCGTCTCATCAAAAATGAAAACATTTTTGAAAACTACAAGTCTCATGCGTTTTAGTGGTGAAAAAATAATTTAAAAAATTGTTCGGGAAATGAGTTTACTCCCTGGGTACTTTCTTTGTATACTTTTGACTATACGGGCCAAGCCGGGATTTACGGGAAATCGCGGGTTTTCGTTTGCCGGCGATTAAACTTCTTTTATTCAGCGTCTCATCAAAAATGAAAACATTTTTAAAAACTACAAGTCTTATGCGTTTTAGTGGTGAAAAAATAATTTAAAAAATCGTTCTGGAAATGAGTTTACTCCCTGGGTACTTTCTTTGTATACTTTTGACTATACGGGCCGAGTCCGGGATTTAGGGGAATTGCAGGTTTTCGTTTGCCGGCGATTAAACTGCTTTTTTTCAGCGTCTCATCAAAAATGAAAACATTTTTGAAAACTACAAGTCTCATGCGTTTTAGTGGTGAAAAAATAATTTAAAAAATCGTTCGGGAAATGAGTTTACTCCCTGGGTACTTTCTTTGTATACTTTTGACTATACGGGCCGAGTCCGGGATTTAGGGAAATCGCAGGTTTTCGTTTGCCGGCGATTAAACTGCTTTTTTTCAGTGTCTCATCAAAAATGAAAACATTTTTGAAAACTACAAATCTCATGCGTTTTAGTGGTGAAAAAATAATTTAAAAAATCGTTCGGAAAATGAGTTTACTTCCTGGGTACTTTCTTTGTATACTTTTGACTATACGGGCCAAGCCGGGATTTACGGGAAATCGCGGGTTTTCGTTTGCCGGCGATTAAACTTCTTTTATTCAGCGTCTCATCAAAAATGAGAACATTTTTAAAAACTACAAGTCTTATGCGTTTTAGTGATAAAAAAATAATTTAAAAAATCGTTCTGGAAATGAGTTTACTCACAGGCTACTTTCTTTGTATACATTCGACTATACGGGCCAAGCCGGGATTTACGGGAAATCGCGGGTTTTCGTTTGCCGGCGATTAAACTGCTTTTTTTCAGCGTCTCATCAAAAATGAAAACATTTTTGAAAACTACAAGTCTCATGCGTTTTAGTGGTGAAAAAATAATTTAAAAAATCGTTCGGGAAATGAGTTTACTCCCTGGGTACTTTCTTTGTATACTTTTGACTATACGGGCCGAGTCCGGGATTTAGGGAAATCGCAGGTTTTCGTTTGCCGGCGATTAAACTGCTTTTTTTCAGTGTCTCATCAAAAATGAAAACATTTTTGAAAACTACAAATCTCATGCGTTTTGGTGGTGAAAAAATAATTTAAAAAATCGTTCGGAAAATGAGTTTACTTCCTGGGTACTTTCTTTGTATACTTTTGACTATACGGGCCAAGCCGGGATTTACGGGAAATCGCGGGTTTTCGTTTGCCGGCGATTAAACTTCTTTTATTCAGCGTCTCATCAAAAATGAGAACATTTTTAAAAACTACAAGTCTTATGCGTTTTAGTGATAAAAAAATAATTTAAAAAATCGTTCTGGAAATGAGTTTACTCACAGGCTACTTTCTTTGTATACATTCGACTATACGTGCCAAGCCCGGGATTTACGGGAAATCGCGGGTTTTCGTTTGCCGGCGATTAAACTGCTTTTATTCAGCGTCTCATAAAAATGAAAACATTCTTGAAAACTACAAGTCTCATGCGTTTTAGTGGTGAAATAATAATTTAAAAAATCGTTTAGGAAATGAGTTTACTCCCTGGGTACTTTCTTTGTATACTTTTGACTATACGGGCCGAGTCCAGGATTTACGGGAAATCACAGGTTTTCGTTTGCCGGCGATTAAACTTCTTTTATTCAGCGTCTCATCAAAAAATGAAAACATTTTTAAAAACTACAAGTCTCATGCGTTTTAGTGGTGAAAAAGTGATTTAAAAATTCGTTCGGGAAATGAGTTTACTCCCTTGCTACTTTCTTTGCATACTTTTGACTATACGGGCCAAGCCCGGGATTTACGGGAAATCGCGGATTTTCGTTTGCCGGCGATTAAACTTCTTTTATTCAGTGTCTCATCAAAAATGAAAACATTTTTGAGAACTACAAGTCTCATGCGTTTTAGTGGTGAAAAAATAATTTAAAAAATCGTTCGGGAGATGAGTTTACTCCCTGGGTACTTTCTTTGTATACTTTTGACTATACGGGCCAAGCCAAGAGTTACGGGAAATCGCGGGTTTTCGTTTGCCGGCGATTAAACTGCTTTTTTTCAGTGTCTCATCAAAAATGAAAACATTTTTGAAAACTACAAGTCTCATGCGTTTTAGTGGTGAAAAAATAATTTAAAAAATCGTTCGGGAAATGAGTTTACTTCCTGGGTACTTTCTTTGTATACTTTTGACTATACGGGCCAAGCCGGGATTTACGGGAAATCGCGGGTTTTCGTTTGGCGGCGATTAAACTTCTTTTATTCAGCGTCTCATCAAAAATGAAAACAATCTTGAAAACTACAAGTCTCATGCGTTTTAGTGGTGAAATAATAATTTAAAAAATCGTTTGGGAAATGAGTTTACTCCCTGGGTACTTTCTTTGTATACTTTTGACTATACGGGCCGAGTCCAGGATTTACGGGAAATCACAGGTTTTCGTTAGCCGGCGATTAAACTTCTTTTATTCAGCGTCTCATCAAAAAATGAAAACATTTTTGAAAACTACAAGTCTCATGCGTTTTAGTGGTGAAAAAGTGATTTAAAAAATCGTTCGGGAAATGAGTTTACTCCCTTGGTACTTTCTTTGCATACTTTTGACTATACGGGCCAAGCCCGGGATTTACGGGAAATCGCGGATTTTCGTTTGCCGGCGATTAAACTTCTTTTATTCAGTGTCTCATCAAAAATGAAAACATTTTTGAAAACTACAAGTCTCATGCGTTTTAGTGGTGAAAAAATAATTTAAAAAATCGTTCGGGAGATGAGTTTACTCCCTGGGTACTTTCTTTGTATACTTTTGACTATACGGGCCAAGCCGGGATTTACGGGAAATCGCGGGTTTTCGTTTGCCGGCGATTAAACTTCTTTTATTCAGCGTCTCATCAAAAATGAGAACATTTTTAAAAACTACAAGTCTTATGCGTTTTAATGATGAAAAAATAATTTAAAAAATTGTTCTGGAAATGAGTTTACTCACAGGCTACTTTCTTTGTATACATTCGACTATACGTGCCAAGCCCGGGATTTACGGGAAATCGCGGGTTTTCGTTTGCCGGCGTTTAAACTGCTTTTATTCAGCGTCTCATCAAAAATGAAAACATTCTTGAAAACTACAAGTCTCATGCGTTTTAATGGTGAAATAATAATTTAAAAAATCGTTTGGGAAATGAGTTTACTCCCTTGGTACTTTCTTTGCATACTTTTGACTATACGGGCCAAGCCCGGGATTTACGGGAAATCGCGGATTTTCGTTTGCCGGCGATTAAACTTCTTTTATTCAGTGTCTCATCAAAAATGAAAACATTTTTGAAAACTACAAGTCTCATGCGTTTTAGTGGTGAAAAAATAATTTAAAAAATCGTTCTGGAAATGAGTTTACTCCCTGGGTACTTTCTTTGTATACTTTTGACTATACGGGCCGAGTCCGGGATTTAGGGAAATCGCAGGTTTTCGTTTGCCGGCGATTAAACTGCTTTTTTTCAGCGTCTCATCAAAAATGAAGACATTTTTAAAAACTACAAGTCTCATGCGTTTTAGTGGTGAAAAAATAATTTGAAAAATCGTTCGAGAAATGAGTTTACTTCCTGGGTACTTTCTTTGTATACTTTTGACTATACGGGCCAAGCCGGGATTTACGGGAAATCGCGGGTTTTCGTTTGCCGGCGATTAAACTTCTTTTATTCAGCGTCTCATCAAAAATGAAAACATTTTTGAAAACTACAAGTCTCATGCGTTTTAGTGGTGAAAAAGTAATTTAAAAAATCGTTCGGGAAATGAGTTTACTCCCTGGGTACTTTCTTTGTATACTTTTGACTATACGGGCCAAGCCCAGGATTTACGGGAAATCGCGGGTTTTGGTTTGCCGGCGATTAAACTTCTTTTATTCAGCGTCTCATCAAAAATGAAAACATTTTTAAAAACTACAAGTCTTATGCGTTTTAGTGGTGAAAAAATAATTTAAAAAATCGTTCTGGAAATGAGGTTACTCCCTGGGTACTTTCTTTGTATACTTTTGACTATACGGGCCGAGTCCGGGATTTACGGGAATTCGCAGGTTTTCGTTTGCCGGCGATTAAACTGCTTTTATTCAACGTGTCATCAAAAATGAAAACATTTTTGAAAACTACAAGTCTCATGCGTTTTAGTGGTGAAAAAATAATTTAAAAAATCGTTCGGGAAATGAGTTTACTCCCTGGGTACTTTCTTTGTATACTTTTGACTATACGGGCCGAGTCCAGGATTTACGGGAAATCGCAGGTTTTCGTTTGCCGGCGATTAAACTTCTTTTATTCAGCGTCTCATCAAAAATGAAAACATTTTTAAAAACTACAAGTCTTATGCGTTTTAGTGGTGAAAAAATAATTTAAAAAATCGTTCTGGAAATGAGTTTACTCCCTGGGTACTTTCTTTGTATACTTTTGACTATAATGGCCGAGTCCGGGATTTAGGGAAATCGCAGGTTTTCGTTTGCCGGCGATTAAACTGCTTTTTTTCAGCGTCTCATCAAAAATGAAGACATTTTTGAAAACTACAAGTCTCATGCGTTTTAGTGGTGAAAAAATAATTTGAAAAATCGTTCGGGAAATGGGTTTACTTTCTGGGTACTTTCTTTGTATACTTTTGACTATACGGCCAAGCCGGGATTTACGGGAAATCGCGGGTTTTCGTTTGCCGGCGATTAAACTTCTTTTATTCAGCGTCTCATCAAAAATAAAAACATTTTTGAAAACTACAAGTCTCATGCGTTTTAGTGGTGAAAAAATAATGTAAAAAATCGTTCTGGAAATGAGTTTACTCCCTGGGTACTTTCTTTGTATACTTTTGACTATACGGGCCAAGCCCAGGATTTACGGGAAATCGCGGGTTTTCGTTTGCCGGCGATTAAACTTCTTTTATTCAGCGTCTCATCAAAAATGAAAACATTTTTAAAAACTACAAGTCTTATGCGTTTTAGTGGTGAGAAAATAATTTAAAAAATCGTTCTGGAAATGAGTTTACTCACAGGGTACTTTCTTTGTATACATTCGACTATACGTGCCAAGCCCGGGATTTACGTGAAATCGCGGGTTTTCGTTTGCCGGCGATTAAACTGCTTTTATTCAGCGTCTCATCAAAAATGAAAACATTCTTGAAAACTACAAGTCTCATGCGTTTTAGTGGTGAAATAATAATTTAAAAAATCGTTTGGGAAATGAGTTTACTCCCTGGGTACTTTCTTTGTATCCTTTTGACTATACGAGCCGAGTCCAGGATTTACGGGAAATCGCAGGTTTTCGTTTGCCGGCGATTAAACTTCTTTTATTCAGCGTCTCATCAAAAATGAAAACATTTTTAAAAACTACAAGTCTCATGTGTTTTAGTGGTGAAAAAGTAATTTAAAAAATCGTTCGGGAAATGAGTTTACTCCCTGGGTACTTTCTTTGTATACTTTTGACTATACGAGCCGAGTCCAGGATTTACGGGAAAACGCAGGTTTTCGTTTGCCGGCGATTAAACTTCTTTTATTCAGCCTCTCATCAAAAATGAAAACATTTTTAAAAACTACAAGTCTCATGCGTTTTAGTGGTGAAAAAGTAATTTAAAAAATCGTTCGGGAAATGAGTTTACTCCCTGGGTACTTTCTTTGTATACTTTTGACTATACGGGCCAAGCCCGGGATTTACGGGAAATCGCGGGTTTTCGTTTGCCGGCGATTAAACTTCTTTTATTCAGCGTCTCATCAAAAATGAAAACATTTTTGAAAACTACAAGTCTCATGCGTTTTAGTGGTGAAAAAGTAATTTAAAAAATCGTTCGGGAAATGAGTTTACTCCCTGGGTACTTTCTTTGTATACTTTTGACTATACGGGCCAAGCCCAGGATTTACGGGAAATCGCGGGTTTTCGTTTGCCGGCGATTAAACTTCTTTTATTCAGCGTCTCATCAAAAATGAAAACATTTTTAAAAACTACAAGTCTTATGCGTTTTAGTGGTGAAAAAATAATTTAAAAAATCGTTCTGGAAATGAGTTTACTCCCTGGGTACTTTCTTTGTATACTTTTGACTATACGGGCCGAGTCCGGGATTTACGGGAAATCGCAGGTTTTCGTTTGCCGGCGATTAAACTGCTTTTATTCAGCGTGTCATCAAAAATGAAAACATTTTTGAAAACTACAAGTCTCATGCGTTTTAGTGGTGAAAAAATAATTTAAAAAATCGTTCGAGAAATGAGTTTACTCCCTTGGTACTTTCTTCGCATACTTTTGACTATACGGGCCAAGCCCGGGATTTACAGGAAATCGCGGATTTTCGTTTGCCGGCGATTAAACTTCTTTTATTCAGTGTCTCATCAAAAATGAAAACATTTTTGAAAACTACAAGTCTCATGCGTTTTAGTGGTGAAAAAATAATTTAAAAAATCGTTCGGGAGATGAGTTTACTTCCTGGGTACTTTCTTTGTATACTTTTGACTATACGGGCCAAGCCAAGAGTTACGGGAAATCGCGGGTTTTCGTTTGCCGGCGATTAAACTTCTTTTATTCAGCGTCTCATCAAAAATGAAAACATTTTTAAAAACTACAAGTCTTATGCGTTTTAGTGGTGAAAAAATAATTTAAAAAATCGTTCTGGAAATGAGTTTACTCCCTGGGTACTTTCTTTGTATACTTTTGACTATACGGGCCGAGTCAGGGATTTACGGGAAATCGCAGGTTTTTGTTTGCCAGGCGATTAAACTGCTTTTATTCAGCGTGTCATCAAAAATGAAAACATTTTTGAAAACTACAAGTCTCATGCGTTTTAGTGGTGAAAAAATAATTTAAAAAATCGTTCGGGAGATGAGTTTACTCCCTGGGTACTTTCTTTGTATACTTTTGACTATACGGGCCAAGCCAAGAGTTACGGGAAATCGCGGGTTTTCGTTTGCCGGCGATTAAACTTCTTTTATTCAGCGTCTCATCAAAAATGAAAACATTTTTAAAAACTACAAGTCTTATGCGTTTTAGTGGTGAAAAAATAATTTAAAAAATCGTTCTGGAAATGAGTTTACTCCCTGGGTACTTTCTTTGTATACTTTTGACTATACGGGCCGAGTCCGGGATTTAGGGAAATCGCAGGTTTTCGTTTGCCGGCGATTAAACTGCTTTTTTTCAGCGTCTCATCAAAAATGAAGACATTTTAAAAACTACAAGTCTCATGCGTTTTAGTGGTGAAAAAATAATTTGAAAAATCGTTCGAGAAATGAGTTTACTTCCTGGGTACTTTCTTTGTATACTTTTGACTATACGGGCCAAGCCGGGATTTACGGGAAATCGCGGGTTTTCGTTTGCCGGCGATTAAACTTCTTTTATTCAGCGTCTCATCAAAAATGAAAACATTTTTGAAAACTACAAGTCTCATGCGTTTTAGTGGTGAAAAAGTAATTTAAAAAATCGTTCGGGAAATGACTTTACTCCCTGGGTACTTTCTTTGTATACTTTTGACTATAAGGGCCAAGCCCAGGATTTACGGGAAATCGCGGGTTTTGGTTTGCCGGCGATTAAACTTCTTTTATTCAGCGTCTCATCAAAAATGAAAACATTTTTAAAAACTACAAGTCTTATGCGTTTTAGTGGTGAAAAAATAATTTAAAAAATCGTTCTGGAAATGAGTTTACTCCCTGGGTACTTTCTTTGTATACTTTTGACTATACGGGCCGAGTCAGGGATTTACGGGAAATCGCAGGTTTTTGTTTGCCAGGCGATTAAACTGCTTTTATTCAGCGTGTCATCAAAAATGAAAACATTTTTGAAAACTACAAGTCTCATGCGTTTTAGTGGTGAAAAAATAATTTAAAAAATCGTTCGGGAAATGAGTTTACTCCCTGGGTACTTTCTTTGCATACTTTTGACTATACGGGCCAGGCCCGGGATTTACGGGAAATCGCGGATTTTCGTTTGCCGGTGATTAAACTTCTTTTATTCAGTGTCTCATCAGAAATGAAAACATTTTTGAAAACTACAAGTCTCATGCGTTTTAGTGGTGAAAAAATAATTTAAAAAATCGTTCGGGAAATGAGTTTACTCCCTGGGCACTTTCTTTGTATACTTTTGACTATACGGGCCAAGCCGGGAGTTACGGGAAATCGCGGGTTTTCGTTTGCCGGTGATTAAACTTCTTTTATTCAGCGTCTCATCAAAAATGAAAACATTTTTAAAAACTACAAGTCTTATGCGTTTTAGTGGTGAAAAAATAATTTAAAAAATCGTTCTGGAAATGAGTTTACTCCCTGGGTACTTTCTTTGTATACTTTTGACTATACGGGCCGAGTCCGGGATTTAGGGAAATCGCAGGTTTTCGTTTGCCGGCGATTAAACTGCTTTTTTTAAGCGTCTCATCAAAAATGAAGACATTTTTGAAAACTACAAGTCTCATGCGTTTTAGTGGTGAAAAAATAATTTAAAAAATCGTTTGGGAAATGGGTTTACTTCCTGGGTACTTTCTTTGTATACTTTTGACTATACGGCCAAGCCGGGATTTATGGGAAATCGCGGGTTTTCGTTTGCCGGCGATTAAACTTCTTTTATTCAGCGTCTCATCAAAAATGAAAACATTTTTAAAAACTACAAGTCTTATGCGTTTTAGTGGTGAGAAAATAATTTAAAAAATTGTTCTGGAAATGAGTTTACTCACAGGGTACTTTCTTTGTATACATTCGACTATACATGCCAAGCCCAGGATTTACGGGAAATCGCGGGTTTTCGTTTGCCGGCGATTAAACTGCTTTTATTCAGCGTCTCATCAAAAATGAAAACATTCTTGAAAACTACAAGTCTCATGCGTTTTAGTGGTGAAATAATAATTTAAAAAATCGTTTGGGAAATGAGTTTACTCCCTGGGTACTTTCTTTGTATACTTTTGACTATACGAGCCGAGTCCAGGATTTACGGGAAATCGCAGGTTTTCGTTTGCCGGCGATTAAACTTCTTTTATTCAGCGTCTCATTAAAAATGAAAACATTTTTAAAAACTACAAGTCTCATGTGTTTTAGTGGTGAAAAAGTAATTTAAAAAATCGTTCGGGAAATGAGTTTACTCCCTGGGTACTTTCTTTGTATACTTTTGACTATACGAGCCGAGTCTAGGATTTACGGGAAATCGCAGGTTTTCGTTTGCCGGCGATTAAACTTCTTTTATTCAGCGTCTCATCAAAAATGAAAACATTTTTAAAAACTACAAGTCTCATGCGTTTTAGTGGTGAAAAAGTAATTTAAAAAATCGTTCGGGAAATGAGTTTACTCCCTGGGTACTTTCTTTGTATACTTTTGACTATACGGGCCAAGCCCGGGATTTACGGGAAATTGCGGGTTTTCGTTTGCCGGCGATTAAACTTCTTTTATTCAGCGTCTCATCAAAAATGAAAACATTTTTGAAAACTACAAGTCTCATGCGTTTTAGTGGTGAAAAAGTAATTTAAAAAATCGTTTGGGAAATGAGTTTACTCCCTGGGTACTTTCTTTGTATACTTTTGACTATACGGGCCAAGCCCAGGATTTACGGGAAATCGCGGGTTTTCGTTTGCCGGCGATTAAACTTCTTTTATTCAGCGTCTCATCAAAAATGAAAACATTTTTAAAAACTACAAGTCTTATGCGTTTTAGTGGTGAAAAAATAATTTAAAAAATCGTTCTGGAAATGAGTTTATTCCCTGGGTACTTTCTTTGTATACTTTTGACTATACGGGCCGAGTCCGGGATTTACGGGAAATCGCAGGTTTTCGTTTGCCGGCGATTAAACTGCTTTTATTCAGCGTGTCATCAAAGATGAAAACATTTTTGAAAACAACAAGTCTCATGCGTTTTGATGGTGAAAAAATAATTTAAAAAAACGTTCGGGAAATGAGTTTACTCCCTGGGTACTTTCTTTGTATACTTTTGACTATACGGGCCGAGTCCGGGATTTAGGGAAATCGCAGGTTTTCGTTTGCCGGCGATTAAACTGCTTTTTTTTAGCGTCTCATCAAAAATGAAAACATTTTTGAAAACTACAAGTCTCATGCGTTTTAGTGGTGAAAAAATAATTTAAAAAATCGTTCGGGAAATGAGTTTACTTCCTGGGTACTTTCTTTGTATACTTTTGACTATACGGGCCAAGCCGGGATTTACGGGAAATCGCGGGTTTTCGTTTGCCGGCGATTAAACTTCTTTTATTCAGCGTCTCATCAAAAATGAAAACTTTTTTAAAAACTACAAGTCTTATGCGTTTTAGTGATGAAAAAATAATTTAAAAAATCGTTCTGGAAATGAGTTTACTCACAGGGTACTTTCTTTGTATACATTCGACTATACGTGCCAAGCCCGGGATTTATAGTAAATCGCGGGTTTTCGTTTTCCGGCGATTAAACCTCTTTCATTAAGCGTCTAATCAAAAATGAAAACATTTTTGAAAACTACAAGTCTCATGCGTTTTAGTGGTGAAAAAGTAATTTAAAAAATCGTTCGGGAAATGAGTTTACTCCCTGGGTACTTTCTTTGTATACTTTTGACTATACGGGCCAAGCCCAGGATTTACGGGAAATCGCGGGTTTTCGTTTGCCGGCGATTAAACTTCTTTTATTCAGCGTCTCATCAAAAATGAAAACATTTTTAAAAACTACAAGTCTTATGCGTTTTAGTGGTGAAAAAATAATTTAAAAAATCGTTCTGGAAATGAGTTTACTCCCTGGGTACTTTCTTTGTATACTTTTGACTATACGGGCCAAGTCCGGGATTTACGGG
Organism: Hydractinia symbiolongicarpus; assembly: GCF_029227915.1. NCBI lineage: Eukaryota > Metazoa > Cnidaria > Hydrozoa > Anthoathecata > Hydractiniidae > Hydractinia > Hydractinia symbiolongicarpus. The sequence goes on from NC_079880.1 coordinate 1,450,659, forward strand.
AAATCGCAGGTTTTCGTTTGCCGGCGATTAATTTGCTTTTATTCAGCGTGTCATCAAAAATGAAAACATTTTTGAAAACTACAAGTCTCATGCGTTTTAGTGGTGAAAAAATAATTTAAAAAATCGTTTGGGAGATGAGTTTACTCCCTGGGTACTTTCTTTGTATACTTTTGACTATACGGGCCAAGCCAAGAGTTACGGGAAATCGCGGGTTTTCGTTTGCCGGCGATTAAACTTCTTTTATTCAGCGTCTCATCAAAAATGAAAACATTTTTAAAAACTACAAGTCTTATGCGTTTTAGTGGTGAAAAAATAATTTAAAAAATCGTTCTGGAAATGAGTTTACTCCCTGGGTACTTTCTTTGTATACTTTTGACTATACGGGCCGAGTCCGGGATTTAGGGAAATCGCAGGTTTTCGTTTGCCGGCGATTAAACTGCTTTTTTTCAGCGTCTCATCAAAAATGAAAACATTTTTGACAACTACAAGTCTCATGCGTTTTAGTGGTGAAAAAATAATTTAAAAAATCGTTTGGGAAATGAGTTTACTCCCTGGGTACTTTCTTTGTATACTTTTGACTATACGGGCCAAGCCCAGGATTTACGGGAAATCGCGGGTTTTGGTTTGCCGGCGATTAAACTTCTTTTATTCAGCGTCTCATCAAAAATGAAAACATTTTTGACAACTACAAGTCTCATGCGTTTTAGTGGTGAAAAAATAATTTAAAAAATCGTTCGGGAAATGAGTTTACTTCCTGGGTACTTTCTTTGTATACTTTTGACTATACGGGCCAAGCCGGGATTTACGGGAAATCGCGGGTTTTCGTTGGCCGGCGATTAAACTTCTTTTATTCAGCGTCTCATCAAAAATGAAAACATTTTTAAAAACTACAAGTCTTATGCGTTTTAGTGATGAAAAAATAATTTAAAAAATCGTTCTGGAAATGAGTTTACTCACAGGGTACTTTCTTTGTATACATTCGACTATACGTGCCAAGCCCGGGATTTACGGGAAATCGCGGGTTTTCGTTTTCTGGCGATTAAACTGCTTTTATTCAGCGTCTCATCAAAAATGAAAACTTTCTTGAAAACTACAAGTCTCATGCGTTTTAGTGGTGAAATAATAATTTAAAAAATCGTTTGGGAAATGAGTTTACTCCCTGGGTACTTTCTTTGTATACTTTTGACTATACGGGCCAAGTCCGGGATTTACGGGAAATCGCAGGTTTTCGTTTGCCGGCGATTAATTTGCTTTTATTCAGCGTGTCATCAAAAATGAAAACATTTTTGAAAACTACAAGTCTCATGCGTTTTAGTGGTGAAAAAATAATTTAAAAAATCGTTTGGGAGATGAGTTTACTCCCTGGGTACTTTCTTTGTATACTTTTGAATATACGGGCCAAGCCAAGAGTTACGGGAAATCGCGGGTTTTCGTTTGCCGGCGATTAAACTTCTTTTATTCAGCGTCTCATCAAAAATGAAAACATTTTTAAAAACTACAAGTCTTATGCGTTTTAGTGGTGAAAAAATAATTTAAAAAATCGTTCTGGAAATGAGTTTACTCCCTGGGTACTTTCTTTGTATACTTTTGACTATACGGGCCGAGTCCGGGATTTAGGGAAATCGCAGGTTTTCGTTTGCCGGCGATTAAACTGCTTTTTTTCAGCGTCTCATCAAAAATGAAAACATTTTTGACAACTACAAGTCTCATGCGTTTTAGTGGTGAAAAAATAATTTAAAAAATCGTTTGGGAAATGAGTTTACTCCCTGGGTACTTTCTTTGTATACTTTTGACTATACGGGCCAAGCCCAGGATTTACGGGAAATCGCGGGTTTTGGTTTGCCGGCGATTAAACTTCTTTTATTCAGCGTCTCATCAAAAATGAAAACATTTTTGACAACTACAAGTCTCATGCGTTTTAGTGGTGAAAAAATAATTTAAAAAATCGTTCGGGAAATGAGTTTACTTCCTGGGTACTTTCTTTGTATACTTTTGACTATACGGGCCAAGCCGGGATTTACGGGAAATCGCGGGTTTTCGTTGGCCGGCGATTAAACTTCTTTTATTCAGCGTCTCATCAAAAATGAAAACATTTTTAAAAACTACAAGTCTTATGCGTTTTAGTGATGAAAAAATAATTTAAAAAATCGTTCTGGAAATGAGTTTACTCACAGGGTACTTTCTTTGTATACATTCGACTATACGTGCCAAGCCCGGGATTTACGGGAAATCGCGGGTTTTCGTTTTCTGGCGATTAAACTGCTTTTATTCAGCGTCTCATCAAAAATGAAAACTTTCTTGAAAACTACAAGTCTCATGCGTTTTAGTGGTGAAATAATAATTTAAAAAATCGTTTGGGAAATGAGTTTACTCCCTGGGTACTTTCTTTGTATACTTTTGACTATACGGGCCGAGTCCAGGATTTACGGGAAATCGCAGGTTTTCGTTTGCCGGCGATTAAACTTCTTTTATTCAGCGTCTTATCAAAAAATGAAAACATTTTTAAAAACTACAAGTCTCATGCGATTTAGTGGTGAAAAAGTGATTTAAAAAATCGTTCGGGAAATGAGTTTACTCCCTTGGTACTTTCTTTGCATACTTTTGACTATACGGGCCAAGCCCGGGATTTACGGGAAATCGCAGATTTTCGTTTGCCGGCGATTAAACTTCTTTTATTCAGTGTCTCATCAAAAATGAAAACATTTTTGAAAACTACAAGTCTCATGCGTTTTAGTGGTGAAAAAATAATTTAAAAAATCGTTCGGGAGATGAGTTTACTCCCTGGGTACTTTCTTTGTATACTTTTGACTATACGGGCCAAGCCAAGAGTTACGGGAAATCGCGGGTTTTCGTTTGCCGGCGATTAAACTTCTTTTATTCAGCGTCTCATCAAAAATGAAAACATTTTTGAAAACTACAAGTCTATGCGTTTTAGTGGTGAAAAATAAATTTAAAAAATCGTTCCGGAAATGGGTTTACTCCCTGGGTACTTTCTTTGTATACTTTTGACTATACGGGCCGAGTCCGGGATTTAGGGAAATCGCAGGTTTTCGTTTGCCGGCGATTAAACTGCTTTTTTTCAGCGTCTCATCAAAAATGAAGACATTTTTGAAAACTACAAGTCTTATGCGTTTTAGTGGTGAAAAAATAATTTGAAAAATCGTTCGGGAAATGAGTTTACTCCCTGGGTACTTTCTTTGTATACTTTTGACTATACGGGCCAAGCCCAGGATTTACGGGAAATCGCGGGTTTTGGTTTGCCGGCGATTAAACTTCTTTTATTCAGCGTCTCATCAAAAATGAAAACATTTTTAAGAACTACAAGTCTCATGCGTTTTAGTGGTGAAAAAATAATTTAAAAAATCGTTCGGGAAATGAGTTTACTCCCTGGGTACTTTCTTTGTATACTTTTGACTATACGGGCCGAGTCCAGGATTTACGGGAAATCGCAGGTTTTCGTTTGCCGGCGATTAAACTTCTTTTATTCAGCGTCTCATCAAAAATGAAAACATTTTTAAAAACTGCAAGTCTCATGCGTTTTAGTGGTGAAAAAGTGATTTAAAATTTCGTTCGGGAAATGAGTTTACTCCCTGGGTACTTTCTTTGCATACTTTTGACTATACGGGCCAAGCCCGGGATTTACGGGAAATCGCGGATTTTCGTTTCCCGGCGATTAAACTTCTTTTATTCAGTGTCTCATCAAAAATGAAAACATTTTTGAAAACTACAAGTCTCATGCGTTTTAGTGGTGAAAAAATAATTTAAAAAATCGTTCGGGAAATGAGTTTACTACCTGGGCACTTTCTTTGTATACTTTTGACTATACGGGCCAAGCCGGGAGTTACGGGAAATCGCGGCTTTTCGTTTGCCGGCGATTAAACTTCTTTTATTCCGCGTCTCATCAAAAATGAAAACATTTTTAAAAACTACAAGTCTTATGCGTTTTAGTGGTGAAAAAATAATTTAAAAAATCGTTCTGGAAATGAGTTTACTCCCTGGGTACTTTCTTTGTATATTTTGACTATACGGGCCGAGTCCGGGATTTAGGGAAATCGCAGGTTTTCGTTTGCCGGCGATTAAACTGCTTTTTTTCAGCGTCTCATCAAAAATGAAGACATTTTTGATAACTACAAGTCTCACGCGTTTTAGTGGTGAAAAAATAATTTGAAAAATCGTTCGGGAAATGAGTTTACTTCCTGGGTACTTTCTTTGTATACTTTTGACTATACGGGCCAAGCCGGGATTTACGGGAAATCGCGGGTTTTCGTTTGCCGGCGATTAAACTTCTTTTATTCAGCGTCTCATCAAAAATGAAAACATTTTTGAAAACTACAAGTCTCATGCGTTTTAGTGGTGAAAAAATAATTTAAAAAATCGTTCTGGAAATGAGTTTACTCCCTGGGTACTTTCTTTGTATACTTTTGACTATACGGGCCAAGCCCAGGATTTACGGGAAATCGCGGGTTTTCGTTTGCCGGCGATTAAACTTCTTTTATTCAGCGTCTCATCAAAAATGAAAACATTTTTAAAAACTACAAGTCTTATGCGTTTTAGTGGTGAGAAAATAATTTAAAAAATCGTTCTGGAAATGAGTTTACTCACAGGGTACTTTCTTTGTATACATTCGACTATACGTGCCAAGCCCGGGATTTACGGGAAATCGCGGGTTTTCGTTTGCCGGCGATTAAGCTGCTTTTATTCAGCGTCTCATCAAAAATGAAAACATTCTTGAAAACTACAAGTCTCATGCGTTTTAGTGGTGAAATAATAATTTAAAAAATCGTTTGGGAAATGAGTTTACTCCCTGGGTACTTTCTTTGTATACTTTTGACTATATGAGCCGAGTCCAGGATTTACGGGAAATCGCAGGTTTTCGTTTGCCGGCGATTAAACTTCTTTTATTCAGCGTCTCATCAAAAATGAAAACATTTTTGAAAACTACAAGTCTCATGCGTTTTAGTGGTGAAAAAATAATTTAAAAAATTGTTCGGGAAATGAGTTTACTCTCTGGGTACTTTCTTTGTATACTTTTGACTATACGGGCCAAGCCGGGATTTACGGGAAATCGCGGGTTTTCGTTTGCCGGCGATTAAACTTCTTTTATTCAGCGTCTCATCAAAAATGAAAACATTTTTAAAAACTACAAGTCTTATGCGTTTTAGTGGTGAAAAAATAATTTAAAAAATCGTTCTGGAAATGAGTTTACTCCCTGGGTACTTTCTTTGTATACTTTTGACTATACGGGCCGAGTCCGGGATTTAGGGAAATTGCAGGTTTTCGTTTGCCGGCGATTAAACTGCTTTTATTCAGCGTCTCATCAAAAATGAAAACATTTTTAAAAACTACAAGTCTTATGCGTTTTAGTGGTGAAAAAATAATTTAAAAAATCGTTCTGGAAATGAGTTTACTCCCTGGGTACTTTCTTTGTATACTTTTGACTATACGGGCCGAGTCCGGGATTTAGGGAAATTGCAGGTTTTCGTTTGCCGGCGATTAAACTGCTTTTTTTCAGCGTCTCATCAAAAATGAAAACATTTTTGAAAACTACAAGTCTCATGCGTTTTAGTGGTGAAAAAGTAATTTAAAAAATCATTCGGGAAATGAGTTTACTCCCTGGGTACTTTCTTTGTATACTTTTGACTATACGGGCCAAGCCCAGGATTTACGGGAAACGCGGGTTTTCGTTTGCCGGCAATTAAACTTCTTTTATTCAGCGTCTCATCAAAAATGAAAACATTTTTAAAAACTACAAGTCTTATGCGTTTTAGTGGAGAAAAAATAATTTAAAAAATCGTTCTGGAAATGAGTTTACTCCCTGGGTACTTTCTTTGTATACTTTTGACTATACGGGCCGAGTCCGGGATTTACGGGAAATCGCAGGTTTTCGTTTGCCGGCGATTAAACTTCTTTTATTCAGCGTCTCATCAAAAATGAAAACATTTTTGAAAACTACAAGTCTCATGCGTTTTAGTGGTGAAAAAGTAATTTAAAAAATCGTTTGGGAAATGAGTTTACTCCCTGGGTACTTTCTTTTTATACTTTTGACTATACGGGCCAAGCCCGGGATTTACGGGAAATCGCGGGTTTTCGTTTGCCGGCGATTAAACTTCTTTTATTCAGCGTCTCATCAAAAATGAAAACATTTTTGAAAACTACAAGTCTCATGCGTTTTAGTGGTGAAAAAATAATTTAAAAAATTGTTCGGGAAATGAGTTTACTCTCGGGGTACTTTCTTTGTATACTTTTGACTATACGGGCCAAGCCGGGATTTACGGGAAATCGCGGGTTTTCGTTTGCCGGCGATTAAACTTCTTTTATTCAGCTTCTCATCAAAAATGAAAACATTTTTAAAAACTACAAGTCTTATGCGTTTTAGTGGTGAAAAAATAATTTAAAAAATCGTTCTGGAAATGAGTTTACTCCCTGGGTACTTTCTTTGTATACTTTTGACTATACGGGCCGAGTCCGGGATTTAGGGAAATTGCAGGTTTTCGTTTGCCGGCGATTAAACTGCTTTTTTTCAGCGTCTCATCAAAAATGAAAACATTTTTGAAAACTACAAGTCTCATGCGTTTTAGTGGTGAAAAAGTAATTTAAAAAATCGTTCGGGAAATGAGTTTACTCCCTGGGTACTTTCTTTGTATACTTTTGACTATACGGGCCAAGCCCAGGATTTACGGGAAATCGCGGGTTTTCGTTTGCCGGCAATTAAACTTCTTTTATTCAGCGTCTCATCAAAAATGAAAACATTTTTAAAAACTACAAGTCTCATGCGTTTTAGTGGTGAAAAAGTAATTTAAAAAATCGTTCGGGAAATGAGTTTACTCCCTGGGTACTTTCTTTGTATACTTTTGACTATACGGGCCAAGCCGGGATTTACGGGAAATCGCGGGTTTTCGTTTGCCGGCGATTAAACTTCTTTTATTCAGCGTCTCATCAAAAATGAAAACATTTTTGAAAACTACAAGTCTCATGCGTTTTAGTGGTGAAAAAATAATTTAAAAAATTGTTCGGGAAATGAGTTTACTCTCGGGGTACTTTCTTTGTATACTTTTGACTATACGGGCCAAGCCGGGATTTACGGGAAATCGCGGGTTTTCGTTTGCCGGCGATTAAACTTCTTTTATTCAGCTTCTCATCAAAAATGAAAACATTTTTAAAAACTACAAGTCTTATGCGTTTTAGTGGTGAAAAAATAATTTAAAAAATCGTTCTGGAAATGAGTTTACTCCCTGGGTACTTTCTTTGTATACTTTTGACTATACGGGCCGAGTCCGGGATTTAGGGAAATTGCAGGTTTTCGTTTGCCGGCGATTAAACTGCTTTTTTTCAGCGTCTCATCAAAAATGAAAACATTTTTGAAAACTACAAGTCTCATGCGTTTTAGTGGTGAAAAAGTAATTTAAAAAATCGTTCGGGAAATGAGTTTACTCCCTGGGTACTTTCTTTGTATACTTTTGACTATACGGGCCAAGCCCAGGATTTACGGGAAATCGCGGGTTTTCGTTTGCCGGCAATTAAACTTCTTTTATTCAGCGTCTCATCAAAAATGAAAACATTTTTAAAAACTACAAGTCTCATGCGTTTTAGTGGTGAAAAAGTAATTTAAAAAATCGTTCGGGAAATGAGTTTACTCCCTGGGTACTTTCTTTGTATACTTTTGACTATACGAGCCGAGTCCAGGATTTACGGGAAATCGCAGGTTTTCGTTTGCCGGCGATTAAACTTCTTTTATTCAGCGTCTCATCAAAAATGAAAACATTTTTAAAAACTGCAAGTCTCATGCGTTTTAGTGGTGAAAAAGTAATTTAAAAAATCGTTCGGGAAATGAGTTTACTCCCTGGGTACTTTCTTTTTATACTTTTGACTATACGGGCCAAGCCCAGGATTTACGGGAAATCGCGGGTTTTCGTTTGCCGGCGATTAAACTTCTTTTATTCAGCGTCTCATCAAAAATGAAAACATTTTTGAAAACTACAAGTCTCATGCGTTTTAGTGGTGAAAAAGTAATTTAAAAAATCGTTCGGGAAATGAGTTTACTCCCTGGGTACTTTCTTTGTATACTTTTGACTATACGGGCCAAGCCCAGGATTTACGGGAAACGCGGGTTTTCGTTTGCCGGCAATTAAACTTCTTTTATTCAGCGTCTCATCAAAAATGAAAACATTTTTGAAAACTACAAGTCTCATGCGTTTTAGTGGTGAAAAAGTAATTTAAAAAATCGTTCGGGAAATGAGTTTACTCCCTGGGTACTTTCTTTTTATACTTTTGACTATACGGGCCAAGCCCGGGATTTACGGGAAATCGCGGGTTTTCGTTTGCCGGCGATTAAACTTCTTTTATTCAGCGTCTCATCAAAAATGAAAACATTTTTAAAAACTACAAGTCTCATGCGTTTTAGTGGTGAAAAAATAATTTAAAAAATTGTTCGGGAAATGAGTTTACTCTCTGGGTACTTTCTTTGTATACTTTTGACTATACGGGCCAAGCCGGGATTTACGGGAAATCGCGGGTTTTCGTTTGCCGGCGATTAAACTTCTTTTATTCAGCGTCTCATCAAAAATGAAAACATTTTTAAAAACTACAAGTCTTATGCGTTTTAGTGGTGAAAAAATAATTTAAAAAATCGTTCTGGAAATGAGTTTACTCCCTGGGTACTTTCTTTGTATACTTTTGACTATACGGGCCGAGTCCGGGATTTAGGGAAATTGCAGGTTTTCGTTTGCCGGCGATTAAACTGCTTTTTTTCAGCGTCTCATCAAAAATGAAAACATTTTTGAAAACTACAAGTCTCATGCGTTTTAGTGGTGAAAAAGTAATTTAAAAAATCGTTCGGGAAATGAGTTTACTCCCTGGGTACTTTCTTTGTATACTTTTGACTATACGGGCCAAGCCCAGGATTTACGGGAAATCACGGGTTTTCGTTTGCCGGCAATTAAACTTCTTTTATTCAGCGTCTCATCAAAAATGAAAACATTTTTAAAAACTACAAGTCTCATGCGTTTTAGTGGTGAAAAAGTAATTTAAAAAATCGTTCGGGAAATGAGTTTACTCCCTGGGTACTTTCTTTGTATACTTTTGACTATACGAGCCGAGTCCAGGATTTACGGAAAATCGCAGGTTTTTGTTTGCCGGCGATTAAACTTCTTTTATTCAGCGTCTCATCAAAAATGAAAACATTTTTAAAAACTGCAAGTCTCATGGGTTTTAGTGGTGAAAAAGTAATTTAAAAAATCGTTCGGGAAATGAGTTTACTCCCTGGGTACTTTCTTTTTATACTTTTGACTATACGGGCCAAGCCCGGGATTTACGGGAAATCGCGGGTTTTCGTTTGCCGGCGATTAAACTTCTTTTATTCAGCGTCTCATCAAAAATGAAAACATTTTTGAAAACTACAAGTCTCATGCGTTTTAGTGGTGAAAAAATAATTTAAAAAATTGTTCGGGAAATGAGTTTACTCTCTGGGTACTTTCTTTGTATACTTTTGACTATACGGGCCGAGTCCGGGATTTAGGGAAATTGCAGGTTTTCGTTTGCCGGCGATTAAACTGCTTTTTTTCAGCGTCTCATCAAAAATGAAAACATTTTTGAAAACTACAAGTCTCATGCGTTTTAGTGGTGAAAAAGTAATTTAAAAAATCGTTCGGGAAATGAGTTTACTCACTGGGTACTTTCTTTGTATACTTTTGACTATACGGGCCAAGCCCAGGATTTACGGGAAATCGCGGGTTTTCGTTTGCCGGCAATTAAACTTCTTTTATTCAGCGTCTCATCAAAAATGAAAACATTTTTAAAAACTACAAGTCTTATGCGTTTTAGTGGTGAAAAAATAATTTAAAAAATCGTTCTGGAAATGAGTTTACTCCCTGGGTACTTTCTTTGTATACTTTTGACTATACGGGCCGAGTCCGGGATTTACGGGAAATCGCAGGTTTTCGTTTGCCGGCGATTAAACTGCTTTTATTCAGCGTGTCATCAAAGATGAAAACATTTTTGAAAACTACAAGTCTCATGCGTTTTGATGGTGAAAAAATAATTTAAAAAATCGTTCGGGAAATGAGTTTACTCCCTGGGTACTTTCTTTGTATACTTTTGAATATACGGGCCGAGTCCGGGATTTAGGGAAATCGCAGGTTTTCGTTTGCCGGCGATTAAACTGCTTTTTTTCAGCGTCTCATCAAAAATGAAAACATTTTTGAAAACTACAAGTCTCATGCGTTTTAGTGGTGAAAATATAATTTAAAAAATCGTTCGGGAAATGAGTTTACTTCCTGGGTACTTTCTTTGTATACTTTTGACTATACGGGCCAAGCCGGGATTTACGGGAAATCGCGGGTTTTCGTTTGCCGGCGATTAAACTTCTTTTATTCAGCGTCTCATCAAAAATGAAAACATTTTTAAAAACTACAAGTCTTATGCGTTTTAGTGATGAAAAAATAATTTAAAAAATCGTTCTGGAAATGAGTTTACTCACAGGGTACTTTCTTTGTATACATTCGACTATACGTGCCAAGCCCGGGATTTACGGTAAATCGCAGGTTTTCGTTTTCCGGCGATTAAACCTCTTTCATTAAGCGTCTAATCAAAAATGAAAACATTTTTGAAAACTACAAGTCTCATGCGTTTTAGTGGTGAAAAAGTAATTTAAAAAATCGTTCGGGAAATGAGTTTACTCCCTGGGTACTTTCTTTGTATACTTTTGACTATACGGGCCAAGCCCAGGATTTACGGGAAATCGCGGGTTTTCGTTTGCCGGCGATTAAACTTCTTTTATTCAGCGTCTCATCAAAAATGAAAACATTTTTAAAAACTACAAGTCTTATGCGTTTTAGTGGTGAAAAAATAATTTAAAAAATCGTTATGGAAATGAGTTTACTCCCTGGGTACTTTCTTTGTATACTTTTGACTATACGGGCCAAGTCCGGGATTTACGGGAAATCGCAGGTTTTCGTTTGCCGGCGATTAAACTGCTTTTATTCAGCGTGTCATCAAAAATGAAAACATTTTTGAAAACTACAAGTCTCATGCGTTTTAGTGGTGAAAAAATAATTAAAAAAATCGTTCGGGAAATGAGTTTACTCCCTGGGTACTTTCTTTGTATACTTTTGACTATACGGGCCGAGTCCGGGATTTAGGGAAATCGCAGGTTTTCGTTTGCCGGCGATTAAACTGCTTTTTTTCAGTGTCTCATCAAAAATTAAAACATTTTTGAAAACTACAAGTCTCATGCGTTTTAGTGGTGAAAAAATAATTTAAAAAATCGTTCGGGAAATGAGTTTACTTCCTGGGTACTTTCTTTGTATACTTTTGACTATACGGGCCAAGCCGGGATTTACGGGAAATCGCGGGTTTTCGTTTGCCGGCGATTAAACTTCTTTTATTCAGCGTCTCATCAAAAATGAAAACATTTTTAAAAACTACAAGTCTTATGCGTTTTAGTGGTGAAAAAATAATTTAAAAAATCGTTCTGGAAATGAGTTTACTCCCTGGGTACTTTCTTTGTATACTTTTGACTATACGGGCCGAGTCCGGGATTTACGGGAAATCGCAGGTTTTCGTTTGCCGGCGATTAAACTGCTTTTATTCAGCGTGTCATCAAAAATGAAAACATTTTTGAAAACTACAAGTCTCATGCGTTTTAGTGGTGAAAAAATAATTTAAAAAATCGTTCGGGAAATGAGTTTACTCCCTGGGTACTTTCTTTGTATACTTTTGACTATACGGGCCGAGTCCGGGATTTAGGGAAATCGCAGGTTTTCGTTTGCCGGCGATTAAACTGCTTTTTTTCAGTGTCTCATCAAAAATGAAAACATTTTTGAAAACTACAAGTCTCATGCGTTTTAGTGGTAAAAAAATAATTTAAAAAATCGTTCGGGAAATGAGTTTACTTCCTGGGTACTTTCTTTGTATACTTTTGACTATACGGGCCAAGCCGGGATTTACGGGAAATCGCGGGTTTTCGTTTGCCGGCGATTAAACTTCTTTTATTCAGCGTCTCATCAAAAATGAAAACATTTTTAAAAACTGCAAGTCTTATGCGTTTTAGTGATGAAAAAATAATTTAAAAAATCGTTCTGGAAATGAGTTTACTCACAGGGTACTTTCTTTGTATACATTCGACTATACGTGCCAAGCCCGGGATTTACGGGAAATCGCGGGTTTTCGTTTGCCGGCGATTAAACTGCTTTTATTCAGCGTCTCATCAAAAATGAAAACATTCTTGAAAACTACAAGTCTCATGCGTTTTAGTGGTGAAATAATAATTTAAAAAATCGTTTGGGAAATGAGTTTACTCCCTGGGTACTTTCTTTGTATACTTTTGACTATACGGGCCGAGTCCAGGATTTACGGGAGATCGCAGGTTTTCGTTTGCCGGCGATTAAACTTCTTTTATTCAGCGTCTCATCAAAAAATAAAAACATTTTTAAAAACTACAAGTCTCATGCGATTTAGTGGTGAAAAAGTGATTTAAAAAATCGTTCGGGAAATGAGTTTACTCCCTTGGTACTTTCTTTGCATACTTTTGACTATACGGGCCAAGCCCGGGATTTACGGGAAATCGCGGATTTTCGTTTGCCGGCGATTAAACTTCTTTTATTCAGTGTCTCATCAAAAATGAAAACATTTTTGAAAACTACAAGTCTCATGCGTTTTAGTGGTGAAAAAATAATTTAAAAAATCGTTCGGGAGATGAGTTTACTCCCTGGGTACTTTCTTTGTATACTTTTGACTATACGGGCCAAGCCAAGAGTTACGGGAAATCGCAGGTTTTCGTTTGCCGGCGATTAAACTTCTTTTATTCAGCGTCTCATCAAAAAATGAAAACATTTTTAAAAACTACAAGTCTCATGCGATTTAGTGGTGAAAAAGTGATTTAAAAAATCGTTCGGGAGATGAGTTTACTCCCTGGGTACTTTCTTTGTATACTTTTGACTATACGGGCCAAGCCAAGAGTTACGGGAAATCGCGGGTTTTCGTTTGCCGGCGATTAAACTTCTTTTATTCAGCGTCTCATCAAAAATGAAAACATTTTTAAAAACTACAAGTCTTATGCGTTTTAGTGGTGAAAAAATATTTTAAAAAATCGTTCTGGAAATGAGTTTACTCCCTGGGTACTTTCTTTGTATACTTTTGACTATACGGGCCGAGTCCGGGATTTAGGGAAATCGCAGGTTTTCGTTTGCCGGCGATTAAACTTCTTTTATTCAGTGTCTCATCAAAAATGAAAACATTTTTGAAAACTACAAGTCTCATGCGTTTTAGTGGTGAAAAAATAATTTAAAAAATCGTTCGGGAGATGAGTTTACTCCCTGGGTACTTTCTTTGTATACTTTTGACTATACGGGCCAAGCCAAGAGTTACGGGAAATCGCGGGTTTTCGTTTGCAGGCGATTAAACTTCTTTTATTCAGCGTCTCATCAAAAATGAAAACATTTTTAAAAACTACAAGTCTTATGCGTTTTAGTGGTGAAAAAATATTTTAAAAAATCGTTCTGGAAATGAGTTTACTCCCTGGGTACTTTCTTTGTATACTTTTGACTATACGGGCCGAGTCCGGGATTTAGGGAAATCGCAGGTTTTCGTTTGCCGGCGATTAAACTGCTGTTTTTCAGCGTCTCATCAAAAATGAAAACATTTTTGACAACTACAAGTCTCATGCGTTTTAGTGGTGAAAAAATAATTTAAAAAATCGTTTGGGAAATGAGTTTACTCCCTGGGTACTTTCTTTGTATACTTTTGACTATACGGGCCAAGCCCAGGATTTACGGGAAATCGCGGGTTTTGGTTTGCCGGCGATTAAACTTCTTTTATTCAGCGTCTCATCAAAAATGAAAACATTTTTGACAACTACAAGTCTCATGCGATTTAGTGGTGAAAAAGTGATTTAAAAAATCGTTCGGGAAATGAGTTTACTCCCTTGGTACTTTCTTTGCATACTTTTGACTATACGGGCCAAGCCCGGGATTTACGGGAAATCGCGGATTTTCGTTTGCCGGCGATTAAACTTCTTTTATTCAGTGTCTCATCAAAAATGAAAACATTTTTGAAAACTACAAGTCTCATGCGTTTTAGTGGTGAAAAAATAATTTAAAAAATCGTTCGGGAGATGAGTTTACTCCCTGGGTACTTTCTTTGTATACTTTTGACTATACGGGCCAAGCCAAGAGTTACGGGAAATCGCAGGTTTTCGTTTGCCGGCGATTAAACTTCTTTTATTCAGCGTCTCATCAAAAAATGAAAACATTTTTAAAAACTACAAGTCTCATGCGATTTAGTGGTGAAAAAGTGATTTAAAAAATCGTTCGGGAGATGAGTTTACTCCCTGGGTACTTTCTTTGTATACTTTTGACTATACGGGCCAAGCCAAGAGTTACGGGAAATCGCGGGTTTTCGTTTGCCGGCGATTAAACTTCTTTTATTCAGCGTCTCATCAAAAATGAAAACATTTTTAAAAACTACAAGTCTTATGCGTTTTAGTGGTGAAAAAATATTTTAAAAAATCGTTCTGGAAATGAGTTTACTCCCTGGGTACTTTCTTTGTATACTTTTGACTATACGGGCCGAGTCCGGGATTTAGGGAAATCGCAGGTTTTCGTTTGCCGGCGATTAAACTTCTTTTATTCAGTGTCTCATCAAAAATGAAAACATTTTTGAAAACTACAAGTCTCATGCGTTTTAGTGGTGAAAAAATAATTTAAAAAATCGTTCGGGAGATGAGTTTACTCCCTGGGTACTTTCTTTGTATACTTTTGACTATACGGGCCAAGCCAAGAGTTACGGGAAATCGCGGGTTTTCGTTTGCAGGCGATTAAACTTCTTTTATTCAGCGTCTCATCAAAAATGAAAACATTTTTAAAAACTACAAGTCTTATGCGTTTTAGTGGTGAAAAAATATTTTAAAAAATCGTTCTGGAAATGAGTTTACTCCCTGGGTACTTTCTTTGTATACTTTTGACTATACGGGCCGAGTCCGGGATTTAGGGAAATCGCAGGTTTTCGTTTGCCGGCGATTAAACTGCTTTTTTTCAGCGTCTCATCAAAAATGAAAACATTTTTGACAACAACAAGTCTCATGCGTTTTAGTGGTGAAAAAATAATTTAAAAAATCGTTTGGGAAATGAGTTTACTCCCTGGGTACTTTCTTTGTATACTTTTGACTATACGGGCCAAGCCCAGGATTTACGGGAAATCGCGGGTTTTGGTTTGCCGGCGATTAAACTTCTTTTATTCAGCGTCTCATCAAAAATGAAAACATTTTTGACAACTACAAGTCTCATGCGTTTTAGTGATGAAAAAATAATTTAAAAAATCGTTCTGGAAATGAGTTTACTCACAGGGTACTTTCTTTGTATACATTCGACTATATGTGCCAAGCCCGGGATTTACGGGAAATCGCGGGTTTTCGTTTGCCGGCGATTAAACTGCTTTTATTCAGCGTCTCATCAAAAATGAAAACTTTCTTGAAAACTACAAGTCTCATGCGTTTTAGTGGTGAAATAATAATTTAAAAAATCGTTTGGGAAATGAGTTTACTCCCTGGGTACTTTCTTTGTATACTTTTGACTATACGGGCCGAGTCCGGGATTTAGGGAAATCGCAGGTTTTCGTTTGCCGGCGATTAAACTGCTTTTTTTCAGCGTCTCATCAAAAATGAAAACATTTTTGACAACTACAAGTCTCATGCGTTTTAGTGGTGAAAAAATAATTTAAAAAATCGTTTGGGAAATGAGTTTACTCCCTGGGTACTTTCTTTGTATACTTTTGACTCTACGGGCCAAGCCCAGGATTTACGGGAAATCGCGGGTTTTGGTTTGCCGGCGATTAAACTTCTTTTATTCAGCGTCTCATCAAAAATGAAAACATTTTTGACAACTACAAGTCTCATGCGTTTTAGTGATGAAAAAATAATTTAAAAAATCGTTCGGGAAATGAGTTTACTTCCTGGGTACTTTCTTTGTATACTTTTGACTATACGGGCCAAGCCGGGATTTACGGGAAATCGCGGGTTTTCGTTTGCCGGCGATTAAACTTCTTTTATTCAGCGTCTCATCAAAAATGAAAACATTTTTAAAAACTACAAGTCTTATGCGTTTTAGTGATGAAAAAATAATTTAAAAAATCGTTCTGGAAATGAGTTTACTCACAGGGTACTTTCTTTGTATACATTCGACTATACGTGCCAAGCCCGGGATTTACGGGAAATCGCGGGTTTTCGTTTGCCGGCGATTAAACTGCTTTTATTCAGCGTCTCATCAAAAATGAAAACTTTCTTGAAAACTACAAGTCTCATGCGTTTTAGTGGTGAAATAATAATTTAAAAAATCGTTTGGGAAATGAGTTTACTCCCTGGGTACTTTCTTTGTATACTTTTGACTATACGGGCCGAGTCCAGGATTTACGGGAAATCGCAGGTTTTCGTTTGCCGGCGATTAAATTTCTTTTATTCAGCGTCTTATCAAAAAATGAAAACATTTTTAAAAACTACAAGTCTCATGCGATTTAGTGGTGAAAAAGTGATTTAAAAAATCGTTCGGGAAATGAGTTTACTCCCGTGGTACTTTCTTTGCATACTTTTGACTATACGGGCCAAGCCCGGGATTTACGGGAAATCGCGGATTTTCGTTTGCCGGCGATTAAACTTCTTTTATTCAGTGTCTCATCAAAAATGAAAACATTTTTGAAAACTACAAGTCTCATGCGTTTTAGTGGTGAAAAAATAATTTAAAAAATCGTTCGGGAGATGAGTTTACTCCCTGGGTACTTTCTTTGTATACTTTTGACTACACGGGCCAAGCCAAGAGTTACGGGAAATCGCGGGTTTTCGTTTGCCGGCGATTAAACTTCTTTTATTCAGCGTCTCATCAAAAATGAAAACATTTTTGAAAACTACAAGTCTATGCGTTTTAGTGGTGAAAAAATAATTTAAAAATCGTTCCGGAAATGGGTTTACTCCCTGGGTACTTTCTTTGTATACTTTTGACTATACGGGCCGAGTCCGGGATTTAGGGAAATCGCAGGTTTTCGTTTGCCGGCGATTAAACTGCTTTTTTCAGCGTCTCATCAAAAATGAAGACATTTTTGAAAACTACAAGTCTCATGCGTTTTAGTGGTGAAAAAATAATTTAAAAAATCGTTCGGGAGATGAGTTTACTCCCTGGGTACTTTCTTTGTATACTTTTGACTATACGGGCCAAGCCAAGAGTTACGGGAAATCGCGGGTTTTCGTTTGCCGGCGATTAAACTTCTTTTATTCAGCGTCTCATCAAAAATGAAAACATTTTTGAAAACTACAAGTCTATGCGTTTTAGTGGTGAAAAAATAATTTAAAAATCGTTCCGGAAATGGGTTTACTCCCTGGGTACTTTCTTTGTATACTTTTGACTATACGGGCCGAGTCCGGGATTTAGGGAAATCGCAGGTTTTCGTTTGCCGGCGATTAAACTGCTTTTTTTCAGCGTCTCATCAAAAATGAAGACATTTTTGAAAACTACAAGTCTTATGCGTTTTAGTGGTGAAAAAATAATTTGAAAAATCGTTCGGGAAATGAGTTTACTTCCTGGGTACTTTCTTTGTATACTTTTGACTATACGGGCCAAGCCGGGATTTACGGGAAATCGCGGGTTTTCGTTTGCCGGCGATTAAACTTCTTTTATTCAGCGTCTCATCAAAAATGAAAACATTTTTGAAAACTACAAGTCTCATGCGTTTTAGTGGTGAAAAAGTAATATAAAAAATCGTTCGGGAAATGAGTTTACTCCCTGGGTACTTTCTTTGTATACTTTTGACTATACGGGCCAAGCCCAGGATTTACGGTAAATCGCGGGTTTTGGTTTGCCGGCGATTAAACTTCTTTTATTCAGCGTCTCATTAAAAATGAAAACATTTTTAACAACTACAAGTCTGATGCGTTTTAGTGGTGAAAAAATAATTTAAAAAATCGTTCTGGAAATGAGTTTACTCCCTGGGTACTTTCCTTGTATACTTTTGACTATACGGGCCGAGTTCGGGATTTACGGAAAATCGCAGGTTTTCTTTTGCCGGCGATTAAACTGCTTTTATTCAGCGTGTCATCAAAAATGAAAACATTTTTGAAAACTACAAGTCTCATGCGTTTTAGTGGTGAAAAAATAATTTAAAAAATCGTTTGGGAAATGAGTTTACTCCCTGGGTACTTTCTTTGTATACTTTTGACTATACGGGCCGAGTCCAGGATTTACGGGAAATCGCAGGTTTTCGTTTGCCGGCGATTAAACTTCTTTTATTCAGCGTCTCATCAAAAATGAAAACATTTTTAAAAACTGCAAGTCTCATGCGTTTTAGTGGTGAAAATGTGATTTAAAATTTCGTTCGGGAAATGAGTTTACTCCCTGGGTACTTTCTTTGCATACTTTTGACTATACGGGCCAAGCCCGGGATTTACGGGAAATCGCGGATTTTCGTTTCCTGGCGATTAAACTTCTTTTATTCAGTGTCTCATCAAAAATGAAAACATTTTTGAAAACTACAAGTCTCATGCGTTTTAGTGGTGAAAAAATAATTTAAAAAATCGTTCGGGAAATGAGTTTACTCCCTGGGCACTTTCTTTGTATACTTTTGACTATACGGGCCAAGCCGGGAGTTACGGGAAATCGCGGCTTTTCGTTTGCCGGCGATTAAACTTCTTTTATTCCGCGTCTCATCAAAAATGAAAACATTTTTAAAAACTACAAGTCTTATGCGTTTTAGCGGTGAAAAAATAATTTAAAAAATCGTTCTGGAAATGAGTTTACTCCCTGGGTACTTTCTTTGTATATTTTGACTATACGGGCCGAGTCCGGGATTTAGGGAAATCGCAGGTTTTCGTTTGCCGGCGATTAAACTGCTTTTTTTCAGCGTCTCATCAAAAATGAAGACATTTTTGATAACTACAAGTCTCACGCGTTTTAGTGGTGAAAAAATAATTTGAAAAATCGTTCGGGAAATGAGTTTACTTCCTGGGTACTTTCTTTGTATACTTTTGACTATACGGGCCAAGCCGGGATTTACGGGAAATCGCGGGTTTTCGTTTGCCGGCGATTAAACTTCTTTTATTCAGCGTCTCATCAAAAATGAAAACATTTTTGAAAACTACAAGTCTCATGCGTTTTAGTGGTGAAAAAATAATTTAAAAAATCGTTCTGGAAATGAGTTTACTCCCTGGGTACTTTCTTTGTATACTTTTGACTATACGGGCCAAGCACAGGATTTACGGGAAATCGCGGGTTTTCGTTTGCCGGCGATTAAACTTCTTTTATTCAGCGTCTCATCAAAAATGAAAACATTTTTAAAAACTACAAGTCTTATGCGTTTTAGTGGTGAGAAAATAATTTAAAAAATCATTCTGGAAATGAGTTTACTCACAGAGTACTTTCTTTGTATACCTTCGACTATACGTGCCAAGCCCGGGATTTACGGGAAATCGCGGGTTTTCGTTTGCCGGCGATTAAACTGCTTTTATTCAGCGTCTCATCAAAAATGAAAACATTCTTGAAAACTACAAGTCTCATGCGTTTTAGTGGTGAAATAATAATTTAAAAAATCGTTTGGGAAATGAGTTTACTCCCTGGGTACTTTCTTTGTATACTTTTGACTATATGAGCCGAGTCCAGGATTTACGGGAAATCGCAGGTTTTCGTTTGCCGGCGATTAAACTTCTTTTATTCAGCGTCTCATCAAAAATGAAAACATTTTTGAAAACTACAAGTCTCATGCGTTTTAGTGGTGAAAAAGTAATTTAAAAAATCGTTCGGGAAATGAGTTTACTCCCTGGGTACTTTCTTTTTATACTTTTGACTATACGGGCCAAGCCCGGGATTTACGGGAAATCGCGGGTTTTCGTTTGCCGGCGATTAAACTTCTTTTATTCAGCGTCTCATCAAAAATGAAAACATTTTTGAAAACTACAAGTCTCATGCGTTTTAGTGGTGAAAAAATAATTTAAAAAATTGTTCGGGAAATGAGTTTACTCTCTGGGTACTTTCTTTGTATACTTTTGACTATACGGGCCAAACCGGGATTTACGGGAAATCGCAGGTTTTCGTTTGCCGGCGATTAAACTGCTTTTATTCAGCGTCTCATCAAAAATGAAAACATTTTTAAAAACTACAAGTCTTATGCGTTTTAGTGGTGAAAAAATAATTTAAAAAATCGTTCTGGAAATGAGTTTACTCCCTGGGTACTTTCTTTGTATACTTTTGACTATACGGGCCGAGTCCGGGATTTAGGGAAATTGCAGGTTTTCGTTTGCCGGCGATTAAACTGCTTTTTTTCAGTGTCTCATCAAAAATGAAAACATTTTTAAAAACTACAAGTCTCATGCGTTTTAGTGGTGAAAAAGTAATTTAAAAAATCGTTCGGGAAATGAGTTTACTCCCTGGGTACTTTCTTTGTATACTTTTGACTATACGGGCCAAGCCCAGGATTTACGGGAAACGCGGGTTTTCGTTTGCCGGCAATTAAACTTCTTTTATTCAGCGTCTCATCAAAAATGAAAACATTTTTAAAAACTACAAGTCTTATGCGTTTTAGTGGAGAAAAAATAATTTAAAAAATCGTTCTGGAAATGAGTTTACTCCCTGGGTACTTTCTTTGTATACTTTTGACTATACGGGCCGAGTCCGGGATTTACGGGATCTCGCAGGTTTTCGTTTGCCGGCGATTAAACTTCTTTTATTCAGCGTCTCATCAAAAATGAAAACATTTTTGAAAACTACAAGTCTCATGCGTTTTAGTGGTGAAAAAGTAATTTAAAAAATCGTTCGGGAAATGAGTTTACTCCCTGGGTACTTTCTTTTTATACTTTTGACTATACGGGCCAAGCCCGGGATTTACGGGAAATCGCGGGTTTTCGTTTGCCGGCGATTAAACTTCTTTTATTCAGCGTCTCATCAAAAATGAAAACATTTTTGAAAACTACAAGTCTCATGCGTTTTAGTGGTGAAAAAATAATTTAAAAAATTGTTCGGGAAATGAGTTTACTCTCGGGGTACTTTCTTTGTATACTTTTGACTATACGGGCCAAGCCGGGATTTACGGGAAATCGCGGGTTTTCGTTTGCCGGCGATTAAACTTCTTTTATTCAGCGTCTCATCAAAAATGAAAACATTTTTAAAAACTACAAGTCTTATGCGTTTTAGTGGTGAAAAAATAATTTAAAAAATCGTTCTGGAAATGAGTTTACTCCCTGGGTACTTTCTTTGTATACTTTTGACTATACGGGCCGAGTCCGGGATTTAGGGAAATTGCAGGTTTTCGTTTGCCGGCGATTAAACTGCTTTTTTTCAGCGTCTCATCAAAAATGAAAACATTTTTGAAAACTACAAGTCTCATGCGTTTTAGTGGTGAAAAAGTAATTTAAAAAATCGTTCGGGAAATGAGTTTACTCCCTGGGTACTTTCTTTGTATACTTTTGACTATACGGGCCAAGCCCAGGATTTACGGGAAATCGCGGGTTTTCGTTTGCCGGCAATTAAACTTCTTTTATTCAGCGTCTCATCAAAAATGAAAACACTTTTAAAAACTACAAGTCTCATGCGTTTTAGTGGTGAAAAAGTAATTTAAAAAATCGTTCGGGAAATGAGTTTACTCCCTGGGTACTTTCTTTGTATACTTTTGACTATACGAGCCGAGTCCAGGATTTACGGGAAATCGCAGGTTTTCGTTTGCCGGCGATTAAACTTCTTTTATTCAGCGTCTCATCAAAAATGAAAACATTTTTAAAAACTGCAAGTCTCATGCGTTTTAGTGGTGAAAAAGTAATTTAAAAAATCGTTCGGGAAATGAGTTTACTCCCTGGGTACTTTCTTTTTATACTTTTGACTATACGGGCCAAGCCCGGGATTTACGGGAAATCGCGGGTTTTCGTTTGCCGGCGATTAAACTTCTTTTATTCAGCGTCTCATCAAAAATGAAAACATTTTTGAAAACTACAAGTCTCATGCGTTTTAGTGGTGAAAAAGTAATTTAAAAAATCGTTCGGGAAATGAGTTTACTCCCTGGGTACTTTCTTTGTATACTTTTGACTATACGGGCCAAGCCCAGGATTTACGGGAAACGCGGGTTTTCGTTTGCCGGCAATTAAACTTCTTTTATTCAGCGTCTCATCAAAAATGAAAACATTTTTAAAAACTACAAGTCTTATGCGTTTTAGTGGAGAAAAAATAATTTAAAAAATCGTTCTGGAAATGAGTTTACTCCCTGGGTACTTTCTTTGTATACTTTTGACTATACGGGCCGAGTCCGGGATTTACGGGAAATCGCAGGTTTTCGTTTGCCGGCGATTAAACTTCTTTTATTCAGCGTCTCATCAAAAATGAAAACATTTTTGAAAACTACAAGTCTCATGCGTTTTAGTGGTGAAAAAGTAATTTAAAAAATCGTTCGGGAAATGAGTTTACTCCCTGGGTACTTTCTTTTTATACTTTTGACTATACGGGCCAAGCCCGGGATTTACGGGAAATCGCGGGTTTTCGTTTGCCGGCGATTAAACTTCTTTTATTCAGCGTCTCATCAAAAATGAAAACATTTTTAAAAACTACAAGTCTCATGCGTTTTAGTGGTGAAAAAATAATTTAAAAAATTGTTCCGGAAATGAGTTTACTCTCTGGGTACTTTCTTTGTATACTTTTGACTATACGGGCCAAGCCGGGATTTACGGGAAATCGCGGGTTTTCGTTTGCCGGCGATTAAACTTCTTTTATTCAGCGTCTCATCAAAAATGAAAACATTTTTAAAAACTACAAGTCTTATGCGTTTTAGTGGTGAAAAAATAATTTAAAAAATCGTTCTGGAAATGAGTTTACTCCCTGGGTACTTTCTTTGTATACTTTTCACTATACGGGCCGAGTCCGGGATTTAGGGAAATTGCAGGTTTTCGTTTGCCGGCGATTAAACTGCTTTTTTTCAGCGTCTCATCAAAAATGAAAACATTTTTGAAAACTACAAGTCTCATGCGTTTTAGTGGTGAAAAAGTAATTTAAAAAATCGTTCGGGAAATGAGTTTAGTCCCTGGGTACTTTCTTTGTATACTTTTGACTATACGGGCCAAGCCCAGGATTTACGGGAAATCGTGGGTTTTCGTTTGCCGGCAATTAAACTTCTTTTATTCAGCGTCTCATCAAAAATGAAAACATTTTTAAAAACTACAAGTCTCATACGTTTTAGTGGTGAAAAAGTAATTTAAAAAATCGTTCGGGAAATGAGTTTACTCCCTGGGTACTTTCTTTGTATACTTTTGACTATACGAGCCGAGTCCAGGATTTACGGGAAATCGCAGGTTTTCGTTTGCCGGCGATTAAACTTCTTTTATTCAGTGTCTCATCAAAAATGAAAACATTTTTAAAAACTGCAAGTCTCATGCGTTTTAGTGGTGAAAAAGTAATTTAAAAAATCGTTCGGGAAATGAGTTTACTCCCTGGGTACTTTCTTTTTATACTTTTGACTATACGGGCCAAGCCCGGGATTTACGGGAAATGGCGGGTTTTCGTTTGCCGGCGATTAAACTTCTTTTATTCAGCGTCTCATCAAAAATGAAAACATTTTTGAAAACTACAAGTCTCATGCGTTTTAGTGGTGAAAAAATAATTTAAAAAATTGTTCGGGAAATGAGTTTACTCTCTGGGTACTTTCTTTGTATACTTTTGACTATACGGGCCGAGTCCGGGATTTAGGGAAATTGCAGGTTTTCGTTTGCCGGCGATTAAACTGCTTTTTTTCAGCGTCTCATCAAAAATGAAAACATTTTTGAAAACTACAAGTCTCATGCGTTTTAGTGGTGAAAAAGTAATTTAAAAAATCGTTCGGGAAATGAGTTTACTCCCTGGGTACTTTCTTTGTATACTTTTGACTATACGGGCCAAGCCCAGGATTTACGGGAAATCGCGGGTTTTCGTTTGCCGGCAATTAAACTTCTTTTATTCAGCGTCTCATCAAAAATGAAAACATTTTTAAAAACTACAAGTCTTATGCGTTTTAGTGGTGAAAAAATAATTTAAAAAATCGTTCTGGAAATGAGTTTACTCCCTGGGTACTTTCTTTGTATACTTTTGACTATACGGGCCGAGTCCGGGATTTACGGGAAATCGCAGGTTTTCGTTTGCCGGCGAATAAACTGCTTTTATTCAGCGTGTCATCAAAGATGAAAACATTTTTGAAAACTACAAGTCTCATGCGTTTTGATGGTGAAAAGATAATTTAAAAAATCGTTCAGGAAATGAGTTTACTCCCTGGGTACTTTCTTTGTATACTTTTGACTATACGGGCCGAGTCCGGGATTTAGGGAAATCGCAGGTTTTCGTTTGCCGGCGATTAAACTGCTTTTTTTCAGCGTCTCATCAAAAATGAAAACATTTTTGAAAACTACAAGTCTCATGCGTTTTAGTGGTGAAAATATAATTTAAAAAATCGTTCGGGAAATGAGTTTACTTCCTGGGTACTTTCTTTGTATACTTTTGACTATACGGGCCAAGCCGGGATTTACGGGAAATCGCGGGTTTTCGTTTGCCGGCGATTAAACTTCTTTTATTCAGCGTCTCATCAAAAATGAAAACATTTTTAAAAACTACAAGTCTCATGCGTTTTAGTGATGAAAAAATAATTTAAAAAATCGTTCTGGAAATGAGTTTACTCACAGGGTACTTTCTTTGTATACATTCGACTATACGTGCCAAGCCCGGGATTTACGGTAAATCGCGGGTTTTCGTTTGCCGGCGATTAAACTGCTTTAATTCAGCGTCTTATCAAAAATGAAAAAATGTTTAAAAACTACAAGTCTTATGCGTTTTAGTGGTGAAAAAATAATTTAAAAAATCGTTCTGGAAATGAGTTTACTCCCTGGGTACTTTCTTTGTATACTTTTGACTATACGGGCCGAGTCCGGGATTTGGGGAAATTGCAGGTTTTCGTTTGCCGGCGATTAAACTGCTTTTTTTCAGCGTCTCATCAAAAATGAAAACATTTTTGAAAACTACAAGTCTCATGCGTTTTAGTGGTGAAAAAGTAATTTAAAAAATCGTTCGGGAAATGAGTTTACTCCCTGGGTACTTTCTTTGTATACTTTTGACTATACGGGCCAAGCCCAGGATTTACGGGAAATCGCGGGTTTTCGTTTGCCGGCAATTAAACTTCTTTTATTCAGCGTCTTATCAAAAATGAAAACATTTTTAAAAACTGCAAGTCTTATGCGTTTTAGTGGTGAAAAAATAATTTAAAAAATCGTTCTGGAAATGAGTTTACTCCCTGGGTACTTTCTTTGTATACTTTTGACTATACGGACCGAGTCCGGGATTTGGGGAAATTGCAGGTTTTCGTTTGCCGGCGATTAAACTGCTTTTTTTCAGCGTCTCATCAAAAATGAAAACATTTTTGAAAACTACAAGTATCATGCGTTTTAGTGGTGAAAAAGTAATTTAAAAAATTGTTCGGGAAATGAGTTTACTCTCTGGGTACTTTCTTTTTATACTTTTGACTATACGGGCCAAGCCCGGGATTTACGGGAAATCGCAGGTTTTCGTTTGCCGGCAATTAAACTTCTTTTATTCAGCGTCTCATCAAAAATGAAAACATTTTTGAAAACTACAAGTATTATGCGTTTTAGTGGTTAAAAAATAATTTAAAAAATTGTTCGGGAAATGAGTTTACTCTCTGGGTACTTTCTTTGTATACTTTTGACTATACGGGCCAAGCCGGGATTTACGGGAAATCGCGGGTTTTCGTTTGCCGGCGATTAAACTTCTTTTATTCAGCGTCTCATCAAAAATGAAAACATTTTTAAAAACTACAAGTCTTATGCGTTTTAGTGGTGAAAAAATAATTTAAAAAATCGTTCTGGAAATGAGTTTACTCCCTGGGTACTTTCTTTGTATACTTTTGACTATACGGGCCGAGTCCGGGATTTAGGGAAATTGCAGGTTTTCGTTTGCCGGCGATTAAACTGCTTTTTTTCAGCGTCTCATCAAAAATGAAAACATTTTTGAAAACTACAAGTCTCATGCGTTTTAGTGGTGAAAAAGTAATTTAAAAAATCGTTCGGGAAATGAGTTTACTCCCTGGGTACTTTCTTTGTATACTTTTGACTATACGGGCCGAGTCCGGGATTTAGGGAAATCGCAGGTTTTCGTTTGCCGGCGATTAAACTGCTTTTTTTCAGCGTCTCATCAAAAATGAAAACATTTTTGAAAACTACAAGTCTCATGCGTTTTAGTGGTGAAAAAATAATTTAAAAAATCGTTCGGGAAATGAGTTTACTTCCTGGGTACTTTCTTTGTATACTTTTGACTATACGGGCCAAGCCGGGATTTACGGGAAATCGCGGGTTTTCGTTTGCCGGCGATTAAACTTCTTTTATTCAGCGTCTCATCAAAAATGAAAACATTTTTAAAAACTACAAGTCTTATGCGTTTTAGTGATGAAAAAATAATTTAAAAAATCGTTCTGGAAATGAGTTTACTCACAGGGTACTTTCTTTGTATACATTCGACTATACGTGCCAAGCCCGGGATTTACGGTAAATCGCGGGTTTTCGTTTGCCGGCGATTAAACTGCTTTAATTCAGCGTCTTATCAAAAATGAAAAAATGTTTAAAAACTACAAGTCTTATGCGTTTTAGTGGTGAAAAAATATATTAAAAAATCGTTCTGGAAATGAGTTTACTTACAGGGTACTTTCTTTGTATACATTCGACTATACGGGCCAAGCCCGGGATTTACGGGAAATCGCGGGTTTTCGTTTTCCGGCGATTAAACCTCTTTCATTAAGCGTCTAATCAAAAATGAAAACATTTTTGAAAACTACAAGTCTCATGCGTTTTAGTGGTGAAAAAAAAATTTAAAAAATCGTTCTGGAAATGAGTTTACTCCCTGGGTACTTTCTTTGTATAGTTTTGACTATACGGGCCGAGTCCGGGATTTAGGGAAATCGCAGGTTTTCGTTTGCCGGCGATTAAACTGCTTTTTCTCAGCGTCTCATCAAAAAAGAAAACATTTTTGAAAACTACAAGTCTCATGCGTTTTAGTGGTGAAAAGTAATTTAAAAAATCGTTTGGAAAATGAGTTTACGCCCTGGGTACTTTCTTTGTATACTTTTGACTATACGGCCAAGCCCGGGATTTACGGGAAATTGCGGGTTTTCGTTTGCCGGCGATTAAACTTCTTTTATTCAGCGTCCAATCAAATATGAAAATATTTTTAAAAACTACAAGTCTTATGCGTTTTAGTGGTGAGAAAATAGTTTAAAAAATCGTTCTGGAAATGAGTTTACTCACAGGGTACTTTCTTTGTATACATTCGACTATACGTGCCGAGCCCGGGATTTACGGGAAATCGCGGATTTTCGTTTGCCGGCGATTAAACTGCTTTTATTCAGCGTCTCATCTTAAATGAAAACATTCTTGAAAACTACAAGTCTCATGCGTTTTAGTGGTGAAATAATAATTTAAAAAATCGTTTGGGAAATGAGTTTACTCCCTGGGTACTTTCTTTGTATACTTTTGACTATACGGGTCGAGTTCAGGATTTACGGGAAATCGCAGGTTTTCGTTTGCCGGCGATTAAACTTCTTTTATTCAGCGTCTCATCAAAAATGAAAACATTTTTAAAAACTACAAGTCTCATGCGTTTTAGTGGTGAAAAAGTAATTTAAAAAATCGTTCGGGAAATGAGTTTACTCCCAGGGTACTTTCTTTGTATACTTTTGACTATACGGGCCGAGTCCGGGATTTAGGGAAATTGCAGGTTTTCGTTTGCCGGCGATTAAACTGCTTTTTTTCAGCGTGTCATCAAAAATGAAAACATTTTTGAAAACTACAAGTCTCATGCGTTTCAGTGGTGAAAAAGTAATTTAAAAAATCGTTCGGGAAATGAGTTTACTCCCTGGGTACTTTCTTTGTATACTTTTGACTATACGGGCCAAGCCCAGGATTTACGGGAAATCGCAGGTTTTCGTTTGCCGGCAATTAAACTTCTTTTATTCAGCGTCTCATCAAAAATGAAAACATTTTTAAAAACTACAAGTCTTATGCGTTTTAGTGGTGAAAAAATAATTTAAAAAATCGTTCTGGAAATGAGTTTACTCCCTGGGTACTTTCTTTGTATACTTTTGACTATACGGGCCGAGTCCGGGATTTACGGGAAATCGCAGGTTTTCGTTTGCCGGCGATTAAACTGCTTTTATTCAGCGTGTCATCAAAGATGAAAACATTTTTGAAAACTACAAGTCTCATGCGTTTTGATGGTGAAAAAATAATTTAAAAAATCGTTCGGGAAATGAGTTTACTCCCTGGGTACTTTCTTTGTATACTTTTGACTATACGGGCCGAGTCCGGGATTTAGGGAAATCGCAGGTTTTCGTTTGCCGGCGATTAAACTGCTTTTTTTCAGCGTCTCATCAAAAATGAAAACATTTTTGAAAACTACAAGTCTCATGCGTTTTAGTGGTGAAAAAATAATTTAAAAAATCGTTCGGGAAATGAGTTTACTTCCTGGGTACTTTCTTTGTATACTTTTGACTATACGGGCCAAGCCGGGATTTACGGGAAATCGCAGGTTTTCGTTTGCCGGCGATTAAACTTCTTTTATTCAGCGTCTTATCAAAAATGAAAACATTTTTAAAAACTACAAGTCTTATGCGTTTTAGTGATGAAAAAATAATTTAAAAAATCGTTCTGGAAATGAGTTTACTCACAGGGTACTTTCTTTGTATACATTCGACTATACGTGCCAAGCCCGGGATTTACGGTAAATCGCGGGTTTTCGTTTGCCGGCGATTAAACTGCTTTAATTCAGCGTCTTATCAAAAATGAAAAAATGTTTAAAAACTACAAGTCTTATGCGTTTTAGTGGTGAAAAATAATTTAAAAAATCGTTCTGGAAATGAGTTTACTTACAGGGTACTTTCTTTGTATACATTCGACTATACGGGCCAAGCCCGGGATTTACGGGAAATCGCGGGTTTTCGTTTTCCGGCGATTAAACCTCTTTCATTAAGCGTCTAATCAAAAATGAAAACATTTTTGAAAACTACAAGTCTCATGCGTTTTAGTGGTGAAAAAAAAAATTAAAAAATCGTTCTGAAAATGAGTTTACTCCCTGGGTACTTTCTTTGTATAGTTTTGACTATACGGGCCGAGTCCGGGATTTAGGGAAATCGCAGGTTTTCGTTTGCCGGTGATTAAACTGCTTTTTTTCAGCGTCTCATCAAAAATGAAAACATTTTTGAAAACTACAAGTCTCATGCGTTTTAGTGGTGAAAAGTAATTTAAAAAATCGTTTGGAAAATGAGTTTACGCCCTGGGTACTTTCTTTGTATACTTTTGACTATACGGCCAAGCCCGGGATTTACGGGAAATTGCGGGTTTTCGTTTGCCGGCGATTAAACTTCTTTTATTCAGCGTCCCATCAAATATGAAAATATTTTTAAAAACTACAAGTCTTATGCGTTTTAGTGGTGAGAAAATAATTTAAAAAATCGTTCTGGAAATGAGTTTACTCACAGGGTACTTTCTTTGTATACATTCGACTATACGTGCCGAGCCCGGGATTTACGGGAAATCGCGGATTTTCGTTTGCCGGCGATTAAACTGCTTTTATTCAGCGTCTCATCAAAAATGAAAACACTCTTGAAAACTACAAGTCTCAAGCGTTTTAGTGGTGAAAAAATAATTTAAAAAATCGTTCTGGAAATGAGTTTACTTACAGGGTACTTTCTTTGTATACATTCGACTATACGGGCCAAGCCCGGGATTTACGGGAAATCGCGGGTTTTCGTTTTCCGGCGATTAAACCTCTTTCATTAAGCGTCTAATCAAAAATGAAAACATTTTTGAAAACTACAAGTCTCATGCGTTTTAGTGGTGAAAAAAAAATTTAAAAAATCGTTCTGGAAATGAGTTTACTCCCTGGGTACTTTCTTTGTATAGTTTTGACTATACGGGCCGAGTCCGGGATTTAGGGAAATCGCAGGTTTTCGTTTGCCGGCGATTAAACTGCTTTTTTTCAGCGTCTCATCAAAAATGAAAACATTTTTGAAAACTACAAGTCTCATGCGTTTTAGTGGTGAAAAGTAATTTAAAAAATCGTTTGGAAAATGAGTTTACGCCCTGGGTACTTTCTTTGTATACTTTTGACTATACGGCCAAGCCCGGGATTTACGGGAAATTGCGGGTTTTCGTTTGCCGGCGATTAAACTTCTTTTATTCAGCGTCCCATCAAATATGAAAATATTTTTAAAAACTACAAGTCTTATGCGTTTTAGTGGTGAGAAAATAATTTAAAAAATCGTTCTGGAAATGAGTTTACTCACAGGGTACTTTCTTTGTATACATTCGACTATACGTGCCGAGCCCGGGATTTACGGGAAATCGCGGATTTTCGTTTGCCGGCGATTAAACTGCTTTTATTCAGCGTCTCATCAAAAATGAAAACATTCTTGAAAACTACAAGTCTCATGCGTTTTAGTGGTGAAATAATAATTTAAAAAATCGTTTGGGAAATGAGTTTACTCCCTGGGTACTTTCTTTGTATACTTTTGACTATACGGGTCGAGTCCAGGATTTACGGGAAATCGCAGGTTTTCGTTTGCCGGCGATTAAACTTCTTTTATTCAGCGTCTCATCAAAGATGAAAACATTTTTAAAAACTACAAGTCTCATGCGTTTTAGTGGTGAAAAAGTAATTTAAAAAATCGTTCGGGAAATGAGTTTACTCCCAGGGTACTTTCTTTGTATACTTTTGACTATACGGGCCAAGCCCGGGATTTACGGGAAATGGCGGGTTTTCGTTTGTCGGCGATTAAACTTCTTTTATTCAGCGTCTCATCAAAAATGAGAACATTTTTAAAAACTACAAGTCTTATGCGTTTTAGTGATGAAAAAATAATTTAAAAAATCGTTCTGGAAATGAGTTTACTCACAGGGTACTTTCTTTGTATACATTCGACTATACGACTATACGGATGTACTCTCGCTAATTTCATATTTGCTTATACACTCACTTAATTTATACAACCACAAATGTTTAAAAAATTGTATATATCTAAAAATATTTTATGCCTTATATTTATACTGTATATTTTAAAATCTTTCTTTTCAAGTTGACATTAACTAGCTTTTATTAGCTATATATGTATTTATACTTAGTCAACTATAAATAAATGAATAATAATAATAATAATACGTGCCAAGCCCGGGATTTACGGGAAATCACGGGTTTTCCTTTGCCGGCGATTAAAGTGCTTTTATTCAGCGTCTCATCAAAAATGAAAACATTTTTGAAAACTACATGTCTCATGCGATTTAGTGGTGAAAAAATAATTTAAAAAATCGCTCGGGGAAATGAGTTTACTCCCTGGGTACTTTCTTTGTATACATTCGACTATACGGGCCAAGCCCGGGATTTACGGGAAATCGCGGGTTTTCGTTTTCCGGCGATTAAACCTCTTTCATTAAGCGTCTAATCAAAAATGAAAACATTTTTGAAAACTACAAGTCTCATGCGTTTTAGTGGTGAAAAAAAAATTTAAAAAATCGTTCTGGAAATGAGTTTACTCCCTGGGTACTTTCTTTGTATAGTTTTGACTATACGGGCCGAGTCCGGGATTTAGGGAAATCGCAGGTTTTCGTTTGCCGGCGATTAAACTGCTTTTTTTCAGCGTCTCATCAAAAATGAAAACATTTTTGAAAACTACAAGTCTCATGCGTTTTAGTGGTGAAAAGTAATTTAAAAAATCGTTTGGAAAATGAGTTTACGCCCTGGGTACTTTCTTTGTATACTTTTGACTATACGGCCAA
This sequence comes from Hydractinia symbiolongicarpus, assembly GCF_029227915.1. Taxonomy (NCBI): domain Eukaryota; kingdom Metazoa; phylum Cnidaria; class Hydrozoa; order Anthoathecata; family Hydractiniidae; genus Hydractinia; species Hydractinia symbiolongicarpus. Next base: position 1,482,457 of record NC_079880.1, read on the forward strand.
GCCCGGGATTTACGGGAAATTGCGGGTTTTCGTTTGCCGGCGATTAAACTTCTTTTATTCAGCGTCCCATCAAATATGAAAATATTTTTAAAAACTACAAGTCTTATGCGTTTTAGTGGTGAGAAAATAATTTAAAAAATCGTTCTGGAAATGAGTTTACTCACAGGGTACTTTCTTTGTATACATTCGACTATACGTGCCGAGCCCGGGATTTACGGGAAATCGCGGATTTTCGTTTGCCGGCGATTAAACTGCTTTTATTCAGCGTCTCATCAAAAATGAAAACATTCTTGAAAACTACAAGTCTCATGCGTTTTAGTGGTGAAATAATAATTTAAAAAATCGTTTGGGAAATGAGTTTACTCCCTGGGTACTTTCTTTGTATACTTTTGACTATACGGGTCGAGTCCAGGATTTACGGGAAATCGCAGGTTTTCGTTTGCCGGCGATTAAACTTCTTTTATTCAGCGTCTCATCAAAGATGAAAACATTTTTAAAAACTACAAGTCTCATGCGTTTTAGTGGTGAAAAAGTAATTTAAAAAATCGTTCGGGAAATGAGTTTACTCCCAGGGTACTTTCTTTGTATACTTTTGACTATACGGGCCAAGCCCGGGATTTACGGGAAATGGCGGGTTTTCGTTTGTCGGCGATTAAACTTCTTTTATTCAGCGTCTCATCAAAAATGAGAACATTTTTAAAAACTACAAGTCTTATGCGTTTTAGTGATGAAAAAATAATTTAAAAAATCGTTCTGGAAATGAGTTTACTCACAGGGTACTTTCTTTGTATACATTCGACTATACGACTATACGGATGTACTCTCGCTAATTTCATATTTGCTTATACACTCACTTAATTTATACAACCACAAATGTTTAAAAAATTGTATATATCTAAAAATATTTTATGCCTTATATTTATACTGTATATTTTAAAATCTTTCTTTTCAAGTTGACATTAACTAGCTTTTATTAGCTATATATGTATTTATACTTAGTCAACTATAAATAAATGAATAATAATAATAATAATACGTGCCAAGCCCGGGATTTACGGGAAATCACGGGTTTTCCTTTGCCGGCGATTAAAGTGCTTTTATTCAGCGTCTCATCAAAAATGAAAACATTTTTAAAAACTACAAGTCTTATGCGTTTTAGTGGTGAAAAAATAATTTAAAAAATCGTTCTGGAAATGAGTTTACTCACAGGGTACTTTCTTTGTATACATTCGACTATGCGGGCCAAGCCCGGGATTTACGGGAAATCGCGGGTTTTCGTTTTCCGGCGATTAAACCTCTTTCATTAAGCGTCTATTCAAAAATGAAAACATTTTTGAAAACTACAAGTCTCATGCGTTTTAGTGGTGAAAAAAAAATTTAAAAAATCGTTCGGAAAATGAGTTTACTCCCTGGGTACTTTCTTTGTATACATTCGACTATACGGGCCAAGCCCCGGATTTACGGGAAAACGCGGGATTTCGTTTGCCGGCGATTAAACCTCTTTCATTAAGCGTCTCATCAAAAATGAAAACATTTTTGCAAACTACAAGTCTCATGCGTTTTAGTGGTGAAAAGTAATTTAAAAAATCGTTTGGAAAATGAGTTTACGCCCTGGGTACTTTCTTTGTATACTTTTGACTATACGGCCAAGCCCGGGATTTACGGGAAATTGCGGGTTTTCGTTTGCCGGCGATTAAACTTCTTTTATTCAGCGTCCCATCAAATATGAAAATATTTTTAAAAACTACAAGTCTTATGCGTTTTAGTGGTGAGAAAATAATTTAAAAAATCGTTCTGGAAATGAGTTTACTCACAGGGTACTTTCTTTGTATACATTCGACTATACGTGCCGAGCCCGGGATTTACGGGAAATCGCGGATTTTCGTTTGCCGGCGATTAAACTGCTTTTATTCAGCGTCTCATCAAAAATGAAAACATTCTTGAAAACTACAAGTCTCATGCGTTTTAGTGGTGAAAAAATAATTTAAAAAATCGTTCTGGAAATGAGTTTACTTACAGGGTACTTTCTTTGTATACATTCGACTATACGGGCCAAGCCCGGGATTTACGGGAAATCGCGGGTTTTCGTTTTCCGGCGATTAAACCTCTTTCATTAAGCGTCTAATCAAAAATGAAAACATTTTTGAAAACTACAAGTCTCATGCGTTTTAGTGGTGAAAAAAAAATTTAAAAAATCGTTCTGGAAATGAGTTTACTCCCTGGGTACTTTCTTTGTATAGTTTTGACTATACGGGCCGAGTCCGGGATTTAGGGAAATCGCAGGTTTTCGTTTGCCGGCGATTAAACTGCTTTTTTTCAGCGTCTCATCAAAAATGAAAACATTTTTGAAAACTACAAGTCTCATGCGTTTTAGTGGTGAAAAGTAATTTAAAAAATCGTTTGGAAAATGAGTTTACGCCCTGGGAACTTTCTTTGTATACTTTTGACTATACGGCCAAGCCCGGGATTTACGGGAAATTGCGGGTTTCCGTTTGCCGGCGATTAAACTTCTTTTATTCAGCGTCCCAACAAATATGAAAATATTTTTAAAAACTACAAGTCTTATGCGTTTTAGTGGTGAGAAAATAATTTAAAAAATCGTTCTGGAAATGAGTTTACTTACAGGGTACTTTCTTTGTATACATTCGACTATACGGGCCAAGCCCGGGATTTACGGGAAATCGCGGGTTTTCGTTTTCCGGCGATTAAACCTCTTTCATTAAGCGTCTAATCAAAAATGAAAACATTTTTGAAAACTACAAGTCTCATGCGTTTTAGTGGTGAAAAAAAAATTTAAAAAATCGTTTTGGAAATGAGTTTACTCCCTGGGTACTTTCTTTGTATAGTTTTGACTATACGGGCCGAGTCCGGGATTTAGGGAAATCGCAGGTTTTCGTTTGCCGGCGATTAAACTGCTTTTTTTCAGCGTCTCATCAAAAATGAAAACATTTTTGAAAACTACAAGTCTCATGCGTTTTAGTGGTGAAAAGTAATTTAAAAAATCGTTTGGAAAATGAGTTTACGCCCTGGGTACTTTCTTTGTATACTTTTGACTATACGGCCAAGCCCGGGATTTACGGGAAATTGCGGGTTTCCGTTTGCCGGCGATTAAACTTCTTTTATTCAGCGTCCCAACAAATATGAAAATATTTTTAAAAACTACAAGTCTTATGCGTTTTAGTGGTGAAAAAATAATTTAAAAAATCGTTCTGGAAATGAGTTTACTCACAGGGTACTTTCTTTGTATACATTCGACTATACGTGCCGAGCCCAGGATTTACGGGAAATCGCGGATTTTCGTTTGCCGGCGATTAAACTGCTTTTATTCAGCGTCTCTTCAAAAATGAAAACATTCTTGAAAACTACAAGTCTCATGCGTTTTAGTGGTGAAATAATAATTTAAAAAATCGTTTGGGAAATGAGTTTACTCCCTGGGTACTTTCTTTGTATACTTTTGACTATACGGGTCGAGTCCAGGATTTACGGGAAATCGCAGGTTTTCGTTTGCCGGCGATTAAACTTCTTTTATTCAGCGTCTCATCAAAAATGAGAACATTTTTAAAAACTACAAGTCTTATGCGTTTTAGTGATGAAAAAATAATTTAAAAAATCGTTCTGGAAATGAGTTTACTCACAGGGTACTTTCTTTGTATACTTTTGACTATACTGGCCGAGTCCGGGATTTACGGGAAATCGCGGATTTTCGTTTGCCGGCGATTAAACTTCTTTTATTCAGCGTCCCATCAAATATGAAAATATTTTTGAAAACTACAAGTCTCATGCATTTAGTGGTAAAAAAATAATATAAAAAATCGTTCGGGAAATCAGTTTACTCCCTGGGTACTTTCTTTGTATACTTTTGACTATACGGGCCAAGCCCGGGATTTACGGGAAATTGCGGGTTTTCGTTTGCCGGCGATTAAACTTCTTTTATTCAGCGTCTCAACAAAAATGGAAACACTTTTAAAAACTACAAGTCTTATGCGTTTTAGTGGTGAAAAAATAATTTAAAAAATCGTTCGGGAAATGAGTTTACTCCCTGGGTACTTTCTTTGTATAGTTTTGACTATACGGGCCGAGTCCGGGATTTAGGGAAATCGCAGGTTTTCGTTTGCCGGCGATTAAACTGTTTTTTTTCAGCGTCTCATCAAAAATGAAAACATTTTTGAAAACTACAAGTCTCATGCGTTTTAGTGGTGAAAAGTAATTTAAAAAATCGTTTGGAAAATGAGTTTACGCCCTGGGTACTTTCTTTGTATACTTTTGACTATACGGCCAAGCCCGGGATTAACGGGAAATTGCGGGTTTTCGTTTGCCGGCGATTAAACCTCTTTTATTCAGCGTCCCATCAAATATGAAAATATTTTTAAAACCTACAAGTCTTATGCGTTTTAGTGGTGAAAAAATAATTTAAAAAATCGTTCTGGAAATGAGTTTACTTACAGGGTACTTTCTTTGTATACATTCGACTATACGGGCCAAGCCCGGGATTTACGGGAAATCGGGGGTTTTCGTTTTCCGGCGATTAAACCTCTTTCATTAAGCGTCTAATCAAAAATGAAAACATTTTTGAAAACTACAAGTCTCATGCGTTTTAGTGGTGAAAAAAAAATTTAAAAAATCGTTTTGGAAATGAGTTTACTCCCTGGGTACTTTCTTTGTATAGTTTTGACTATACGGGCCGAGTCCGGGATTTAGGGAAATCGCAGGTTTTCGTTTGCCGGCGATTAAACTGCTTTTTTTCAGCGTCTCATCAAAAATGAAAACATTTTTGAAAACTACAAGTCTCATGCGTTTTAGTGGTGAAAAGTAATTTAAAAAATCGTTTGGAAAATGAGTTTACGCCCTGGGTACTTTCTTTGTATACTTTTGACTATACGGCCAAGCCCGGGATTTACGGGAAATTGCGGGTTTCCGTTTGCCGGCGATTAAACTTCTTTTATTCAGCGTCCCAACAAATATGAAAATATTTTTTAAAACTACAAGTCTTATGCGTTTTAGTGGTGAAAAAATAATTTAAAAAATCGTTCTGGAAATGAGTTTACTCACAGGGTACTTTCTTTGTATACATTCGACTATACGTGCCGAGCCCAGGATTTACGGGAAATCGCGGATTTTCGTTTGCCGGCGATTAAACTGCTTTTATTCAGCGTCTCTTCAAAAATGAAAACATTCTTGAAAACTACAAGTCTCATGCGTTTTAGTGGTGAAATAATAATTTAAAAAATCGTTTGGGAAATGAGTTTACTCCCTGGGTACTTTCTTTGTATACTTTTGACTATACGGGTCGAGTCCAGGATTTACGGGAAATCGCAGGTTTTCGTTTGCCGGCGATTAAACTTCTTTTATTCAGCGTCTCATCAAAAATGAGAACATTTTTAAAAACTACAAGTCTTATGCGTTTTAGTGATGAAAAAATAATTTAAAAAATCGTTCTGGAAATGAGTTTACTCACAGGGTACTTTCTTTGTATACTTTTGACTATACGGGCCAAGCCCGGGATTTACGGGAAATGGCGGGTTTTCGTTTGCCGGCGATTAAACTGTTTTTTTTCAGCGTCTCATCAAAAATGAAAACATTTTTGAAAACTACAAGTCTCATGCGTTTTAGTGGTGAAAAGTAATTTAAAAAATCGTTTGGAAAATGAGTTTACGCCCTGGGTACTTTCTTTGTATACTTTTGACTATACGGCCAAGCCCGGGATTTACGGGAAATTGCGGGTTTTCGTTTGCCGGCGATTAAACCTCTTTTATTCAGCGTCCCATCAAATATGAAAATATTTTTAAAACCTACAAGTCTTATGCGTTTTAGTGGTGAAAAAATAATTTAAAAAATCGTTCTGGAAATGAGTTTACTTACAGGGTACTTTCTTTGTATACATTCGACTATACGGGCCAAGCCCGGGATTTACGGGAAATCGCGGGTTTTCGTTTTCCGGCGATTAAACCTCTTTCATTAAGCGTCTAATCAAAAATGAAAACATTTTTGAGAACTACAAATCTCATGCGTTTTAGTGGTGAAAAAAAAATTTAAAAAATCGTTCTGGAAATGAGTTTACTCCCTGGGTACTTTCTTTGTATAGTTTTGACTATACGGGCCCAGTCCGGGATTTAGGGAAATCGCAGGTTTTCGTTTGCCGGCGATTAAACTGCTTTTTTTCAGCGTCTCATCAAAAATGAAAACATTTTTGAAAACTACAAGTCTCATGCGTTTTAGTGGTGAAAAGTAATTTAAAAAATCGTTTGGAAAATGAGTTTACGCCCTGGGTACTTTCTTTGTATACTTTTGACTATACGGCCAAGCCCGGGATTTACGGGAAATTGCGGGTTTCCGTTTGCCGGCGATTAAACTTCTTTTATTCAGCGTCCCAACAAATATGAAAATATTTTTAAAAACTACAAGTCTTATGCGTTTTAGTGGTGAAAAAATAATTTAAAAAATCGTTCTGGAAATGAGTTTACTCACAGGGTACTTTCTTTGTATACATTCGACTATACGTGCCGAGCCCGGGATTTACGGGAAATCGCGGATTTTCGTTTGCCGGCGATTAAACTGCTTTTATTCAGCGTCTCATCAAAAATGAAAACATTCTTGAAAACTACAAGTCTCATGCGTTTTAGTGGTGAAATAATAATTTAAAAAATCGTTTGGGAAATGAGTTTACTCCCTGGGTACTTTCTTTGTATACTTTTGACTATACGGGTCGAGTCCAGGATTTACGGGAAATCGCAGGTTTTCGTTTGCCGGCGATTAAACTTCTTTTATTCAGCGTCTCATCAAAAATGAGAACATTTTTAAAAACTACAAGTCTTATGCGTTTTAGTGATGAAAAAATAATTTAAAAAATCGTTCTGGAAATGAGTTTACTCACAGGGTACTTTCTTTGTATACTTTTGACTATACGGGCCAAGCCCGGGATTTACGGGAAATGGCGGGTTTTCGTTTGCCGGCGATTAAACTTCTTTTATTCAGCGTCTCATCAAAAATGAGAACATTTTTAAAAACTACAAGTCTTATGCGTTTTAGTGATGAAAAAATAATTTAAAAAATCGTTCTGGAAATGAGTTTACTCACAGGGTACTTTCTTTGTATACATTCGACTATACGGGCCAAGCCCGGGATTTACGGGAAATCGCGGGTTTTCGTTTTCCGGCGATTAAACCTCTTTCATTAAGCGTCTAATCAAAAATGAAAACATTTTTGAAAACTACAAGTCTCATGCGTTTTAGTGGTGAAAAAAAAATTTAAAAAATCGTTTTGGAAATGAGTTTACTGCCTGGGTACTTTCTTTGTATAGTTTTGACTATGCGGGCCGAGTCCGGGATTTAGGGAAATCGCAGGTTTTCGTTTGCCGGCGATTAAACTGCTTTTTTTCAGCGTCTCATCAAAAATGAAAACATTTTTGAAAACTACAAGTCTCATGCGTTTTAGTGGTGAAAAGTAATTTAAAAAATCGTTTGGAAAATGAGTTTACGCCCTGGGTACTTTCTTTGTATACTTTTGACTATACGGCCAAGCCCGGGATTTACGGGAAATTGCGGGTTTCCGTTTGCCGGCGATTAAACTTCTTTTATTCAGCGTCCCAACAAATATGAAAATATTTTTAAAAACTACAAGTCTTATGCGTTTTAGTGGTGAAAAAATAATTTAAAAAATCGTTCTGGAAATGAGTTTACTCACAGGGTACTTTCTTTGTATACATTCGACTATACGTGCCGAGCCCAGGATTTACGGGAAATCGCGGATTTTCGTTTGCCGGCGATTAAACTGCTTTTATTCAGCGTCTCTTCAAAAATGAAAACATTCTTGAAAACTACAAGTCTCATGCGTTTTAGTGGTGAAATAATAATTTAAAAAATCGTTTGGGAAATGAGTTTACTCCCTGGGTACTTTCTTTGTATACTTTTGACTATACGGGTCGAGTCCAGGATTTACGGGAAATCGCAGGTTTTCGTTTGCCGGCGATTAAACTTCTTTTATTCAGCGTCTCATCAAAAATGAGAACATTTTTAAAAACTACAAGTCTTATGCGTTTTAGTGATGAAAAAATAATTTAAAAAATCGTTCTGGAAATGAGTTTACTCACAGGGTACTTTCTTTGTATACTTTTGACTATACTGGCCGAGTCCGGGATTTACGGGAAATCGCGGATTTTCGTTTGCCGGCGATTAAACTTCTTTTATTCAGCGTCCCATCAAATATGAAAATATTTTTGAAAACTACAAGTCTCATGCATTTAGTGGTAAAAAAATAATATAAAAAATCGTTCGGGAAATGAGTTTACTCCCTGGGTACTTTCTTTGTATACTTTTGACTATACGGGCCAAGCCCGGGATTTACGGGAAATTGCGGGTTTTCGTTTGCCGGCGATTAAACTTCTTTTATTCAGCGTCTCAACAAAAATGGAAACACTTTTAAAAACTACAAGTCTTATGCGTTTTAGTGGTGAAAAAATAATTTAAAAAATCGTTCGGGAAATGAGTTTACTCCCTGGGTACTTTCTTTGTATAGTTTTGACTATACGGGCCGAGTCCGGGATTTAGGGAAAACGCAGGTTTTCGTTTGCCGGCGATTAAACTGTTTTTTTTCAGCGTCTCATCAAAAATGAAAACATTTTTGAAAACTACAAGTCTCATGCGTTTTAGTGGTGAAAAGTAATTTAAAAAATCGTTTGGAAAATGAGTTTACGCCCTGGGTACTTTCTTTGTATACTTTTGACTATACGGCCAAGCCCGGGATTTACGGGAAATTGCGGGTTTTCGTTTGCCGGCGATTAAACCTCTTTTATTCAGCGTCCCATCAAATATGAAAATATTTTTAAAACCTACAAGTCTTATGCGTTTTAGTGGTGAAAAAATAATTTAAAAAATCGTTCTGGAAATGAGTTTACTTACAGGGTACTTTCTTTGTATACATTCGACTATACGGGCCAAGCCCGGGTTTACGGGAAATCGCGGGTTTTCGTTTTCCGGCGATTAAACCTCTTTCATTAAGCGTCTAATCAAAAATGAAAACATTTTTGAAAACTACAAGTCTCATGCGTTTTAGTGGTGAAAAAAAAATTTAAAAAATCGTTTTGGAAATGAGTTTACTCCCTGGGTACTTTCTTTGTATAGTTTTGACTATACGGGCCGAGTCCGGGATTTAGGGAAATCGCAGGTTTTCGTTTGCCGGCGATTAAACTGCTTTTTTTCAGCGTCTCATCAAAAATGAAAACATTTTTGAAAACTACAAGTCTCATGCGTTTTAGTGGTGAAAAGTAATTTAAAAAATCGTTTGGAAAATGAGTTTACGCCCTGGGTACTTTCTTTGTATACTTTTGACTATACGGCCAAGCCCGGGATTTACGGGAAATTGCGGGTTTCCGTTTGCCGGCGATTAAACTTCTTTTATTCAGCGTCCCAACAAATATGAAAATATTTTTTAAAACTACAAGTCTTATGCGTTTTAGTGGTGAAAAAATAATTTAAAAAATCGTTCTGGAAATGAGTTTACTCACAGGGTACTTTCTTTGTATACATTCGACTATACGTGCCGAGCCCAGGATTTACGGGAAATCGCGGATTTTCGTTTGCCGGCGATTAAACTGCTTTTATTCAGCGTCTCTTCAAAAATGAAAACATTCTTGAAAACTACAAGTCTCATGCGTTTTAGTGGTGAAATAATAATTTAAAAAATCGTTTGGGAAATGAGTTTACTCCCTGGGTACTTTCTTTGTATACTTTTGACTATACGGGTCGAGTCCAGGATTTACGGGAAATCGCAGGTTTTCGTTTGCCGGCGATTAAACTTCTTTTATTCAGCGTCTCATCAAAAATGAGAACATTTTTAAAAACTACAAGTCTTATGCGTTTTAGTGATGAAAAAATAATTTAAAAAATCGTTCTGGAAATGAGTTTACTCACAGGGTACTTTCTTTGTATACTTTTGACTATACGGGCCAAGCCCGGGATTTACGGGAAATGGCGGGTTTTCGTTTGCCGGCGATTAAACTGTTTTTTTTCAGCGTCTCATCAAAAATGAAAACATTTTTGAAAACTACAAGTCTCATGCGTTTTAGTGGTGAAAAGTAATTTAAAAAATCGTTTGGAAAATGAGTTTACGCCCTGGGTACTTTCTTTGTATACTTTTGACTATACGGCCAAGCCCGGGATTTACGGGAAATTGCGGGTTTTCGTTTGCCGGCGATTAAACCTCTTTTATTCAGCGTCCCATCAAATATGAAAATATTTTTAAAACCTACAAGTCTTATGCGTTTTAGTGGTGAAAAAATAATTTAAAAAATCGTTCTGGAAATGAGTTTACTTACAGGGTACTTTCTTTGTATACATTCGACTATACGGGCCAAGCCCGGGATTTACGGGAAATCGCGGGTTTTCGTTTTCCGGCGATTAAACCTCTTTCATTAAGCGTCTAATCAAAAATGAAAACATTTTTGAAAACTACAAATCTCATGCGTTTTAGTGGTGAAAAAAAAATTTAAAAAATCGTTCTGGAAATGAGTTTACTCCCTGGGTACTTTCTTTGTATAGTTTTGACTATACGGGCCGAGTCCGGGATTTAGGGAAATCGCAGGTTTTCGTTTGCCGGCGATTAAACTGCTTTTTTTCAGCGTCTCATCAAAAATGAAAACATTTTTGAAAACTACAAGTCTCATGCGTTTTAGTGGTGAAAAGTAATTTAAAAAATCGTTTGGAAAATGAGTTTACGCCCTGGGTACTTTCTTTGTATACTTTTGACTATACGGCCAAGCCCGGGATTTACGGGAAATTGCGGGTTTCCGTTTGCCGGCGATTAAACTTCTTTTATTCAGCGTCCCAACAAATATGAAAATATTTTTAAAAACTACAAGTCTTATGCGTTTTAGTGGTGAAAAAATAATTTAAAAAATCGTTCTGGAAATGAGTTTACTCACAGGGTACTTTCTTTGTATACATTCGACTATACGTGCCGAGCCCGGGATTTACGGGAAATCGCGGATTTTCGTTTGCCGGCGATTAAACTGCTTTTATTCAGCGTCTCATCAAAAATGAAAACATTCTTGAAAACTACAAGTCTCATGCGTTTTAGTGGTGAAATAATAATTTAAAAAATCGTTTGGGAAATGAGTTTACTCCCTGGGTACTTTCTTTGTATACTTTTGACTATACGGGTCGAGTCCAGGATTTACGGGAAATCGCAGGTTTTCGTTTGCCGGCGATTAAACTTCTTTTATTCAGCGTCTCATCAAAAATGAGAACATTTTTAAAAACTACAAGTCTTATGCGTTTTAGTGATGAAAAAATAATTTAAAAAATCGTTCTGGAAATGAGTTTACTCACAGGGTACTTTCTTTGTATACTTTTGACTATACGGGCCAAGCCCGGGATTTACGGGAAATGGCGGGTTTTCGTTTGCCGGCGATTAAACTTCTTTTATTCAGCGTCTCATCAAAAATGAGAACATTTTTAAAAACTACAAGTCTTATGCGTTTTAGTGATGAAAAAATAATTTAAAAAATCGTTCTGGAAATGAGTTTACTCACAGGGTACTTTCTTTGTATACATTCGACTATACGGGCCAAGCCCGGGATTTACGGGAAATCGCGGGTTTTCGTTTTCCGGCGATTAAACCTCTTTCATTAAGCGTCTATTCAAAAATGAAAACATTTTTGAAAACTACAAGTCTCATGCGTTTTAGTGGTGAAAAAAAAATTTAAAAAATCGTTCGGAAAATGAGTTTACTCCCTGGGTACTTTCTTTGTATACATTCGATTATACGGGCCAAGCCCCGGATTTACGGGAAAACGCGGGATTTCGTTTGCCGGCGATTAAACATCTTTCATTAAGCGTCTCATCAAAAATGAAAACATTTTTGCAAACTACAAGTCTCATGCGTTTTAGTGGTGAAAAAATAATTTAAAAAATCGTTCGGGAAATGAGTTTACTCCCTGGGTACTTTCTTTGTATACTTTTGACTATACGGGCCGAGTCCAGGATTTACGGGAAATCGCAGGTTTTCGTTTGCCGGCGATTAAACTTCTTTTATTCAGCGTCTCATCAAAAATGAAAACATTTTTAAAAACTACAAGTCTCATGCGTTTTAGTGGTGAAAAAATAATTTAAAAAATTGTTCAGGAAATGAGTTTACTCCCTGGGTACTTTCTTTGTATACTTTTGACTATACGGGCCAAGCCGGGATTTACGGGAAATCGTGGGTTTTCGTTTGCCGGCGATTAAACTTCTTTTATTCAGCGTCTCATCAAAAATGAAAACATTTTTAAAAACTACAAGTCTCATGCGTTTTAGTGGTGAAAAATTAATTTAAAAAATCGTTCTGGAAATGAGTTTACTCCCTGGGTACTTTCTTTGTATACTTTTGACTATACGGGCCGAGTCCGGGATTTAGGGAAATTGCAGGTTTTCGTTTGCCGGCGATTAAACTGCTTTTTTTCAGCGTCTCATCAAAAATGAAAACATTTTTGAAAACTACAAGTCTCATGCGTTTTAGTGGTGAAAAAGTAATTTAAAAAATCGTTCGGGAAATGAGTTTACTCCCTGGGTACTTTCTTTGTATACTTTCGACTATACGGGCCAAGCCCAGGATTTACGGGAAATCGCGGGTTTTCGTTTGCCGGCGATTAAACTTCTTTTATTCAGCGTCTCATCAAAAATGAAAACATTTTTAAAAACTACAAGTCTCATGCGTTTTAGTGGTGAAAAAATAATTTAAAAAATTGTTCAGGAAATGAGTTTACTCCCTGGGTACTTTCTTTGTATACTTTTGACTATACGGGCCAAGCCGGGATTTACGGGAAATCGTGGGTTTTCGTTTGCCGGCGATTAAACTTCTTTTATTCAGCGTCTCATCAAAAATGAAAACATTTTTAAAAACTACAAGTCTCATGCGTTTTAGTGGTGAAAAATTAATTTAAAAAATCGTTCTGGAAATGAGTTTACTCCCTGGGTACTTTCTTTGTATACTTTTGACTATACGGGCCGAGTCCGGGATTTAGGGAAATTGCAGGTTTTCGTTTGCCGGCGATTAAACTGCTTTTTTTCAGCGTCTCATCAAAAATGAAAACATTTTTGAAAACTACAAGTCTCATGCGTTTTAGTGGTGAAAAAGTAATTTAAAAAATCGTTCGGGAAATGAGTTTACTCCCTGGGTACTTTCTTTGTATACTTTCGACTATACGGGCCAAGCCCAGGATTTACGGGAAATCGCGGGTTTTCGTTTGCCGGCGATTAAACTTCTTTTATTCAGCGTCTCATCAAAAATGAAAACATTTTTAAAAACTACAAGTCTTATGCGTTTTAATGGTGAAAAAATAATTTAAAAAATCGTTCTGGAAATGAGTTTACTCCCTGGGTACTTTCTTTGTATACTTTTGACTATACGGGCCGAGTCCGGGATTTACGGGAAATCGCAGGTTTTCGTTTGCCGGCGATTAAACTGCTTTTATTCAGCGTGTCATCAAAAATGAAAACATTTTTGAAAACTACAAGTCTCATGCGTTTTAGTGGTGAAAAAATAATTTAAAAAATCGTTCGGGAAATGAGTTTACTCCCTGGGTACTTTCTTTGTATACTTTTGACTATACGGGCCGAGTCCGGGATTTAGGGAAATCGCAGGTTTTCGTTTGCCGGCGATTAAACTGCTTTTTTTTCAGCGTCTCATCAAAAATGAAAACATTTTTGAAAACTACAAGTCTCATGCGTTTTAGTGGTAAAAAAATAATTTAAAAAATCGTTCGGGAAATGAGTTTACTTCCTGGGTACTTTCTTTGTATACTTTTGACTATACGGGCCAAGCCGGGATTTACGAGAAATCGGGGGTTTTCGTTTGCCGGCGATTAAACTTCTTTTATTCAGCGTCTCATCAAAAATGAAAACATTTTTAAAAACTACAAGTCTTATGCGTTTTAGTGATGAAAAAATAATTTAAAAAATCGTTCTGGAAATGAGTTTACTCAAAGGGTACTTTCTTTGTATACATTCGACTATACGTGCCAAGCCCGGGATTTACGGGAAATCGCGGGTTTTCGTTTGCCGGCGATTAAACTGCTTTTATTCAGCGTCTCATCAAAAATGAAAACATTCTTGAAAACTACAAGTCTCATGCGTTTTAGTGGTGAAATAATAATTCAAAAAATCGTTTGGGAAATGAGTTTACTCCCTGGGTACTTCCTTTGTATACTTTTGACTATACGGGCCGAGTCCAGAATTTACGGGAAATCGCAGGTTTTCGTTTGCCGGCGATTAAACTTCATTTATTCAGCGTCTCATCAAAAAATGAAAACATTTTTAAAAACTACAAGTCTCATGCGTTTTAGTGGTGAAAAAATAATTTAAAAAATCGTTCGGGAAATGAGTTTACTCCCTGGGTACTTTCTTTGTATACTTTTGACTATACGGGCCGAGTCCGGGATTTAGGGAAATCGCAGGTTTTCGTTTGCCGGCGATTAAACTGCTTTTTTTCAGCGTCTCATCAAAAATGAAAACATTTTTGAAAACTACAAGTCTCATGCGTTTTAGTGGTGAAAAAATAATTTAAAAAATCGTTCGGGAAATGAGTTTACTTCCTGGGTACTTTCTTTGTATACTTTTGACTATACGGGCCAAGCCGGGATTTACGGGAAATCGCGGGTTTTCGTTTGCCAGCGATTAAACTTCTTTTATTCAGCGTCTCATCAAAAATGAAAACATTTTTAAAAACTACAAGTCTTATGCGTTTTAGTGATGAAAAAATAATTTAAAAAATCGTTCGGAAAATGAGTTTACTCCCTGGGTACTTTCTTTGCATACTTTTGACTATACGGGCCAAGCCCGGGAGTTACGGGAAATCGCGGATTTTCGTTTGCCGGCGATAAAACTTCTTTTATTCAGTGTCTCATCAAAAATGAAAACATTTTTGAAAACTACAAGTCTCATGCGTTTTAGTGGTGAAAAAGTAATTTAAAAAATCGTTCGGGAAATGAGTTTACTCCCTGGGTACTTTCTTTGTATACTTTTGACTATACGGGCCAAGCCCAGGATTTACGGGAAATCGCGGGTTTTCGTTTGCCGGCGATTAAACTGCTTTTATTCAGCGTCTCATCAAAAATGAAAACATTTTTGAAAACTACAAGTCTCATGCGTTTTAGTGGTGAAAAAATAATTTAAAAAATCGTTCGGGAAATGAGTTTACTCCCTGGGTACTTTCTTTGTATACTTTTGACTATACGGGCCGAGTCCGGGATTTACGGGAAATCGCAGGTTTTCGTTTGCCGGCGATTAAACTGCTTTTATTCAGCGTGTCATCAAAAATGAAAACATTTTTGAAAACTACAAGTCTCATGCGTTTTAGTGGTGAAAAAATAATTTAAAAAATCGTTCGGGAAATGAGTTTACTCCCTGGGTACTTTCTTTGTATACTTTTGACTATACGGGCCGAGTCCGGGATTTAGGGAAATCGCAGGTTTTCGTTTGCCGGCGATTAAACTGCTTTTTTTTCAGCGTCTCATCAAAAATGAAAACATTTTTGAAAACTACAAGTCTCATGCGTTTTAGTGGTGAAAAAATAATTTAAAAAATCGTTCGGGAAATGAGTTTACTTCCTGGGTACTTTCTTTGTATACTTTTGACTATACGGGCCAAGCCGGGATTTACGGGAAATCGCGGGTTTTCGTTTGCCGGCGATTAAACTTCTTTTATTCAGCGTCTCATCAAAAATGAAAACATTTTTAAAAACTACAAGTCTTATGCGTTTTAGTGATGAAAAAATAATTTAAAAAATCGTTCTGGAAATGAGTTTACTCAAAGGGTACTTTCTTTGTATACATTCGACTATACGTGCCAAGCCCGGGATTTACGGGAAATCGCGGGTTTTCGTTTGCCGGCGATTAAACTGCTTTTATTCAGCGTCTCATCAAAAATGAAAACATTCTTGAAAACTACAAGTCTCATGCGTTTTAGTGGTGAAATAATAATTCAAAAAATCGTTTGGGAAATGAGTTTACTCCCTGGGTACTTCCTTTGTATACTTTTGACTATACGGGCCGAGTCCAGAATTTACGGGAAATCGCAGGTTTTCGTTTGCCGGCGATTAAACTTCTTTTATTCAGCGTCTCATCAAATAATGAAAACATTTTTAAAAACTACAAGTCTCATGCGTTTTAGTGGTGAAAAAGTAATTTAAAAAATCGTTCGGGAAATGAGTTTACTCCCTGGGTACTTTCTTTGTATAATTTTGACTATACGGGCCGAGTCCGGGATTTAGGGAAATCGCAGGTTTTCGTTTGCCGGCGATTAAACTGCTTTTTTTCAGCGTCTCATCAAAAATGAAAACATTTTTGAAAACTACAAGTCTCATGCGTTTTAGTGGTGAAAAAATAATTTAAAAAATCGTTCAGGAAATGAGTTTACTTCTTGGGTACTTTCTTTGTATACTTTTGACTATACGGGCCAAGCCGGGATTTACGGGAAATCGCGGGTTTTCGTTTGCCGGCGATTAAACTTCTTTTATTCAGCGTCTCATCAAAAATGAAAACATTTTTAAAAACTACAAGTCTTATGCGTTTTAGTGATGAAAAAATAATTTAAAAAATCGTTCGGGAAATGAGTTTACTCCCTGGGTACTTTCTTTGCATACTTTTGACTATACGGGCCAAGCCCGGGAGTTACGGGAAATCGCGGATTTTCGTTTGCCGGCGATAAAACTTCTTTTATTCAGTGTCTCATCAAAAATGAAAACATTTTTGAAAACTACAAGTCTCATGCGTTTTAGTGGTGAAAAAGTAATTTAAAAAATCGTTCGGGAAATGAGTTTACTCCCTGGGTACTTTCTTTGTATACTTTTGACTATACGGGCCAAGCCCAGGATTTACGGGAAATCGCGGGTTTTCGTTTGCCGGTGATTAAACTGCTTTTATTCAGCGTCTCATCAAAAATGAAAACATTCTTGAAAACTACAAGTCTCATGCGTTTTAGTGGTGAAATAATAATTTAAAAAATCGTTTGGGAAATGAGTTTACTCCCTGGGTACTTTCTTTGTATACTTTTGACTATACGGGCCGAGTCCGGGATTTAGGGAAATCGCAGGTTTTCGTTTGCCGGCGATTAAACTGCTTTTAATCAGCGTCTCATCAAAAATGAAAACATTCTTGAAAACTACAAGTCTCATGCGTTTTAGTGGTGAAATAATAATTTAAAAAATCGTTTGGGAAATGAGTTTACTCCCTGGGTACTTCCTTTGTATACTTTTGACTATACGGGCCGAGTCCAGAATTTACGGGAAATCGCAGGTTTTCGTTTGCCGTTGATTAAACTTCTTTTATTCAGCGTCTCATCAAAAAATGAAAACATTTTTAAAAACTACAAGTCTCATGCGTTTTAGTGGTGAAAAAATAATTTAAAAAATCGTTCGGGAAATGAGTTTACTCCCTGGGTACTTTCTTTGTATACTTTTGACTATACGGGCCGAGTCCGGGATTTAGGGAAATCGCAGGTTTTCGTTTGCCGGCGATTAAACTGCTTTTTTTCTGCGTCTCATCAAAAATGAAAACATTTTTGAAAACTACAAGTCTCATGCGTTTTAGTGGTGAAAAAATAATTTAAAAAATCGTTCGGGAAATGAGTTTACTTCCTGGGTACTTTCTTTGTATACTTTTGACTATACGGGCCAAGCCGGGATTTACGGGAAATCGCGGGTTTTCGTTTGCCGGCGATTAAACTTCTTTTATTCAGCGTCTCATCAAAAATGAAAACATTTTTAAAAACTACAAGTCTTTTGCGTTTTAGTGATGAAAAAATAATTTAAAAAATCGTTCGGGAAATGAGTTTACTCCCTGGGTACTTTCTTTGCATACTTTTGACTATACGGGCCAAGCCCGGGATTTACGGGAAATCGCGGATTTTCGTTTGCCGGCGATAAAACTTCTTTTATTCAGTGTCTCATCAAAAATGAAAACATTTTTGAAAACTACAAGTCTCATGCGTTTTAGTGGTGAAAAAGTAATTTAAAAAATCGTTCGGGAAATGAGTTTACTCCCTGGGTACTTTCTTTGTATACTTTTGACTATACGGGCCAAGCCCAGGATTTACGGGAAATCGCGGGTTTTCGTTTGCCGGCGATTAAACTTCTTTTATTCAGCGTCTCATCAAAAATGCAAACATTTTTAAAAACTACAAGTCTTATGCGTTTTAGTGGTGAAAAAATAATTTAAAAAATCGTTCTGGAAATGAGTTTACACCCTGGGTACTTTCTTTGTATACTTTTGACTATACGGGCAGAGTCCGGGATTTACGGGAAATCGCAGGTTTTCGTTTGCCGGCGATTAAACTGCTTTTATTCAGCGTGTCATCAAATATGAAAACATTTTTGAAAACTACAAGTCTCATGCGTTTTAGTGGTGAAAAAATAATTTAAAAAATCGTTCGGGAAATGAGTTTACTCCCTGGGTACTTTCTTTGTTTACTTTTGACTATACGGGCCGAGTCCGGGATTTAGGGAAATCGCGGGTTTTCGTTTGCCGGCGATTAAACTTCTTTTATTCAGCGTCTCATCAAAAATGAAAACATTTTTAAAAACTACAAGTCTTATGCGTTTTAGTGATGAAAAAATAATTTAAAAAATCGTTCTGGAAATGAGTTTACTCACAGGGTACTTTCTTTGTATACATTCGACTATACGTGCCAAGCCCGGGATTTACGGGAAATCGCGTGTTTTCGTTTGCCGGCGATTAAACTGCTTTTATTCAGCGTCTCATCAAAAATGAAAACATTCTTGAAAACTACAAGTCTCATGCGTTTTAGTGGTGAAATAATAATTTAAAAAATCGTTTGGGAAATGAGTTTACTCCCTGGGTACTTTCTTTGTATACTTTTGACGATACGGGCCAAGCCGGGATTTACGGGAAATCGCGGGTTTTCGTTTGCCGGCGATTAAACTTCTTTTATTCAGCGTCTCATCAAAAATGAAAACATTTTTAAAAACTACAAGTCTTATGCGTTTTAGTGATGAAAAAATAATTTAAAAAATCGTTCGGGAAATGAGTTTACTCCCTGGGTACTTTCTTTGCATACTTTTGACTATACGGGCCAAGCCCGGGATTTACGGGAAATCGCGGATTTTCGTTTGCCGCCGATAAAACTTCTTTTATTCAGTGTCTCATCAAAAATGAAAACATTTTTGAAAACTACAAGTCTCATGCGTTTTAGTGGTGAAAAAGTAATTTAAAAAATCGTTCGGGAAATGAGTTTACTCCCTGGGTACTTTCTTTGTATACTTTTGACTATACGGGCCAAGCCCAGGATTTACGGGAAATCGCGGGTTTTCGTTTGCCGGCGATTAAACTTCTTTTATTCAGCGTCTCATCAAAAATGAAAACATTTTTAAAAACTACAAGTCTTATGCGTTTTAGTGGTGAAAAAATAATTTAAAAAATCGTTCTGGAAATGAGTTTACTCCCTGGGTACTTTCTTTGTATACTTTTGACTATACGGGCCGAGTCCGGGATTTACGGGAAATCGCAGGTTTTCGTTTGCCGGCGATTAAACTGCTTTTATTCAGCGTGTCATCAAAAATGAAAACATTTTTGAAAACTACAAGTCTCATGCGTTTTAGTGGTGAAAAAATAATTTAAAAAATCGTTTGGGAAATGAGTTTACTCCCTGGGTACTTTCTTTGTATACTTTTGACTATACGGGCCGAGTCCAGAATTTACGGGAAATCGCAGGTTTTCGTTTGCCGGCGATTAAACTTCTTTTATTCAGCGTCTCATCAAAAAATGAAAACATTTTTAAAAACTACAAGTCTCATGCATTTTAGTGGTGAAAAAATAATTTAAAAAATCGTTCGGGAAATGAGTTTACTCCCTGGGTACTTTCTTTGTATACTTTTGACTATACGGGCCGAGTCCGGGATTTACGGGAAATCGCAGGTTTTCGTTTGCCGGCGATTAAACTTCTTTTATTCAGCGTCTCATCAAAAAATGAAAACATTTTTAAAAACTACAAGTCTCATGCATTTTAGTGGTGAAAAAATAATTTAAAAAATCGTTCGGGAAATGAGTTTACTCCCTGGGTACTTTCTTTGTATACTTTTGACTATACGGGCCGAGTCCGGAATTTACGGGAAATCGCAGGTTTTCGTTTGCCGGCGATTAAACTGCTTTTTTTCAGCGTCTCATCAAAAATGAAAACATTTTTGAAAACTACAAGTCTCATGCGTTTTAGTGGTGAAAAAATAATTTAAAAAATCGTTCGGGAAATGAGTTTACTTCCTGGGTACTTTCTTTGTATACTTTTGACTATACGGGCCAAGCCAGGATTTACGGGAAATCGCAGGTTTTCGTTTGCCGGCGATTAAACTGCTTTTATTCAGCGTGTCATCAAAAATGAAAACATTTTTGAAAACTACAAGTCTTATGCGTTGTAGTGGTGAAAAAATAATTTAAAAAATCGTTCGGGAAATGAGTTTACTCCCTGGGTACTTTCTTTGTATACTTTTGACTATACGGGCCGAGTCCGGGATTTAGGGAAATCGCAGGTTTTCGTTTGCCGGCGATTAAACTGCTTTTTTTCAGCGTCTCATCAAAAATGAAAACATTTTTGAAAACTACAAGTCTTATGCGTTTTAGTGGTGAAAAAAATAATTTAAAAAATCGTTCGGGAAATGAGTTTACTTCCTGGGTACTTTCTTTGTATACTTTTGACTATTCGGGCCAAGCCGGGATTTGCGGGAAATCGCGGGTTTTCGTTTGCCGGCGATTAAACTTCTTTTATTCAGCGTCTCATCAAAAATGAAAACATTCTTGAAAACTACAAGTCTCATGCGTTTTAGTGGTGAAATAATAATTTAAAAAATCGTTTGGGAAATGAGTTTACTCCCTGGGTACTTTCTTTGTATACTTTTGACTATACGGGCCGAGTCCAAGATTTACGGGAAATCGCAGGTTTTCGTTTGCTGGCGATTAAACTTCTTTTATTCAGCGTCTCATCAAAAAATGAAAACATTTTTAAAAACTACAAGTCTCATGCGTTTTAGTGGTGAAAAAGTGATTTAAAAAATCGTTCGGGAAATGAGTTTACTCCCTGGGTACTTTCTTTGCATACTTTTGACTATACGGGCCAAGCCCGGGATTTACGGGAAATCGCGGGTTTTCGTTTGCCGGCGAATAAACTTCTTTTATTCAGCGTCTCATCAAAAATGAAAACATTTTTAAAAACTACAAGTCTTATGCGTTTTAGTGGTGAAAAAATAATTTAAAAAATCGTTTTGGAAATGAGTTTACTTCCTGGGTACTTTCTTTGTATACATTCGACTGTACGGGCCAAGCCCGGGATTTACGGGAAATCGCGGGATTTCGTTTGCCGGCGATTAAACCACTTTCATTAAGCGTCTCATCAAAAATGAAAACATTTTTGAAAACTGCAAGTCTCATGCGTTTTAGTGGTGAAAAGATAATTTGAAAAATCGTTTTGGAAATGAATTTACTCACAGGGTACTTTCTTTGTATATATTCGAGTATACGGGCCAAGCCCGGGATTTACGGGAAATCGCGGGTTTTCGTTTGCCGGCGATTAAACCACTTTCATTAAGCGTCTCATCAAAAATGAAAACATTTCTGAAAACTACAAGTCTCATGCGTTTTAGTGGTGAAAAAATAATTTAAAAAATCGTTCGGGAAATGAGTTTACTCCCTGGGTACTTTCTTTGTATACTTTTCACTATACGGCCGAGTCCGGAATTTACGGGAAATCGCAGGTTTCGTTTGCCGGCGATTAAACTTCTTTTATTCAGCGTCTCATCAAAATTGAAAACATTTTTGAAAACTACATGTCTCATGCGTTTTAGTGGTGAAAAAATAATTTAAAAAATCGTTCGAGAAATGAGCTAACTCCCTGGGTACTTTCTTTGTATACTTTTGACTATGCGGGCCGAGTCCGGGGTTTACGGGAAATGGCGGGTTTTCGTTTGCCGGCGATTAAACCTCTTTTATTCAGCGTCTCATCAAAAATAAAAACATTTTTGAAAACTACAAGTCTTAAGCGTTTTAGTGGTGAAAAGATAATTGAAAAAATCGTTTTGGAAATGAGTTTACTCACCGGGTACTTTCTTTGTATACATTCGACTATACGGCCCAAGCCCTGGATTTACGGGAAATCGCGGGTTTTCGTTTGCCGGCGATTAAACTATCTTTTATTCAGCGTCTCATCAAAAATGAAAACATTTTTGAAAACTACAAGTCTTATGCGTTTTAGTGGTGAAAAGATAATTTAAAAAAACGTTTTGGAAATGAGTTTACTCACTGGGTACTTTCTTTGTATACTTTTGACTATACGGGCCAAGCCGGGATTAACGGGAAATCGCAGGTTTTCGTTTGCCGGCGATTAAACTGCTTTTATTCAGCGTCTCATCAAAAATGAAAACATTCTTGAAAACTACAAGTCTCATGCGTTTTAGTGTTGTAATAATAATTTAAAAAATCGTTTGTGAAATGAGTTTACTCCCTGGGTACTTTTTTTGTATACTTTTGACTATACGGGCCGAGTCCAGGATTTACTGGAAATCGCAGGTTTTCGTTTGCCGGCGATTAAACTTCTTTTATTCAGCGTCTCATCAAGAATGAAAACATTTTTGAAAACTACAAGTCTCATGCGTTTTAGTGGTGAAAAAATAATTTAAAAAATCGTTCGGGAAATGAGTTTACTCCCTGGGTACTTTCTTTGTATACTTTTCACTATACGGGCCGAGTCCGGAATTTACGGGAAATCGCAGGTTTCGTTTGCCGGCGATTAAACTTCTTTTATTCAGCGTCTCATCAAAATTGAAAACATTTTTGAAAACTACAAGTCTCATGCGTTTTAGTGGTGAAAAAATAATTTAAAAAATCGTTCGGGAAATGAGCTAACTCCCTGGGTACTTTCTTTGTATACTTTTGACTATGCGGGCCGAGTCCGGGGTTTACGGGAAATGGCGGGTTTTCGTTTGCCGGCGATTAAACCTCTTTTATTCAGCGTCTCATCAAAAATAAAAACATTTTTGAAAACTACAAGTCTCAAGCGTTTTAGTGGTGAAAAGATAATTGAAAAAATCGTTTTGGAAATGAGTTTACTCACCGGGTACTTTCTTTGTATACATTCGACTATACGGCCTAAGCCCTGGATTTACGGGAAATCGCGGGTTTTCGTTTGCCGGCGATTGAACTATCTTTTATTCAGCGTCTCATCAAAAATGAAAACATTTTTGAAAACTACAAGTCTTATGCGTTTTAGTGGTGAAAAGATAATTTAAAAAATCGTTTTGGAAATGAGTTTACTCCCTGGGTACTTTCTTTGTATACTTTTGACTATACGGGCCGAGTCCAGGATTTACTGGAAATCGCAGGTTTTCGTTTGCCGGCGATTAAACTTCTTTTATTCAGCGTCTCATCAAGAATGAAAACATTTTTAAAAACTACAAGTCTCATGCGTTTTAGTGGTGAAAAAATAATTAAAAAAATCGTTCGGGAAATGAGTTTACTCCCTGGGTACTTTCTTTGTATACTTTTGACTATACGGGCCAAGCCGGGATTTACGGAAAATCGCGGGTTTTCGTTTGCCGGCGATTAAACTTCTTTTATTCAGCGTCTCATCAAAAATGAAAACATTCTTGAAAACTACAAGTCTCATGCGTTTTAGTGGTGTAATAATAATTTAAAAAATCGTTTGTGAAATGAGTTTACTCCCTGGGTACTTTCTTTGTATACTTTTGACTATACGGGCCGAGTCCAGGATTTACTGGAAATCGCAGGTTTTCGTTTGCCGGCGATTAAACTTCTTTTATTCAGCGTCTCATCAAGAATGAAAACATTTTTGAAAACTACAAGTCTCATGCGTTTTAGTGGTGAAAAAATAATTTAAAAAATCGTTCGGGAAATGAGTTTACTCCCTGGGTACTTTCTTTGTATACTTTTCACTATACGGGCCGAGTCCGGAATTTACGGGAGATCGCAGGTTTCGTTTGCCGGCGATTAAACTTCTTTTATTCAGCGTCTCATCAAAATTGAAAACATTTTTGAAAACTACAAGTCTCATGCGTTTTAGTGGTGAAAAAATAATTTAAAAAATCGTTCGGGAAATGAGCTAACTCCCTGGGTACTTTCTTTGTATACTTTTGACTATGCGGGCCGAGTCCGGGATTTACGGGAAATGGCGGGTTTTCGTTTGCCGGCGATTAAACCTCTTTTATTCAGCGTATCATCAAAAATAAAAACATTTTTGAAAACTTCAAGTCTCAAGCGTTTTAGTGGTGAAAAGATAATTGAAAAAATCGTTTTGGAAATGAGTTTACTCACCGGGTACTTTCTTTGTATACATTCGACTATACGGCCTAAGCCCTGGATTTACGGGAAATCGCGGGTTTTCGTTTGCCGGCGATTAAACTATCTTTTATTCAGCGTCTCATCAAAAATGAAAACATTTTTGAAAACTACAAGTCTTATGCGTTTTAGTGGTGAAAAGATAATTTAAAAAATCGTTTTGGAAATGAGTTTACTCCCTGGGTACTTTCTTTGTATACTTTTGACTATACGGGCCGAGTCCAGGATTTACTGGAAATCGCAGGTTTTCGTTTGCCGGCGATTAAACTTCTTTTATTCAGCGTCTCATCAAGAATGAAAACATTTTTAAAAACTACAAGTCTCATGCGTTTTAGTGGTGAAAAAATAATTAAAAAAATCGTTCGGGAAATGAGTTTACTCCCTGGTTACTTTCTTTGTATACTTTTGACTATACGGGCCAAGCCGGGATTTACGGAAAATCGCGGGTTTTCGTTTGCCGGCGATTAAACTTCTTTTATTCAGCGTCTCATCAAAAATGAAAACATTCTTGAAAACTACAAGTCTCATGCGTTTTAGTGGTGTAATAATAATTTAAAAAATCGTTTGTGAAATGAGTTTACTCCCTGGGTACTTTCTTTGTATACTTTTGACTATACGGGCCGAGTCCAGGATTTACTGGAAATCGCAGGTTTTCGTTTGCCGGCGATTAAACTTCTTTTATTCAGCGTCTCATCAAGAATGAAAACATTTTTGAAAACTACAAGTCTCATGCGTTTTAGTGGTGAAAAAATAATTTAAAAAATCGTTCGGGAAATGAGTTTACTCCCTGGGTACTTTCTTTGTATACTTTTCACTATACGGGCCGAGTCCGGAATTTACGGGAAATCGCAGGTTTCGTTTGCCGGCGATTAAACTTCTTTTATTCAGCGTCTCATCAAAATTGAAAACATTTTTGAAAACTACAAGTCTCATGCGTTTTAGTGGTGAAAAAATAATTTAAAAAATCGTTCGGGAAATGAGCTAACTCCCTGGGTACTTTCTTTGTATACTTTTGACTATGCGGGCCGAGTCCGGGGTTTACGGGAAATGGCGGGTTTTCGTTTGCCGGCGATTAAACCTCTTTTATTCAGCGTCTCATCAAAAATAAAAACATTTTTGAAAACTACAAGTCTCAAGCGTTTTAGTGGTGAAAAGATAATTGAAAAAATCGTTTTGGAAATCAGTTTACTCACCGGGTACTTTCTTTGTATACATTCGACTATACGGCCTAAGCCCTGGATTTACGGGAAATCGCGGGTTTTCGTTTGCCGGCGATTAAACTATCTTTTATTCAGCGTCTCATCAAAAATGAAAACATTTTTGAAAACTACAAGTCTTATGCGTTTTAGTGGTGAAAAGATAATTTAAAAAATCGTTTTGGAAATGAGTTTACTCCCTGGGTACTTTCTTTGTATACTTTTGACTATACGGGCCGAGTCCAGGATTTACTGGAAATCGCAGGTTTTCGTTTGCCGGCGATTAAACTTCTTTTATTCAGCGTCTCATCAAGAATGAAAACATTTTTAAAAACTACAAGTCTCATGCGTTTTAGTGGTGAAAAAATAATTAAAAAAATCGTTCGGGAAATGAGTTTACTCCCTGGGTACTTTCTTTGTATACTTTTGACTATACGGGCCAAGCCGGGATTTACGGAAAATCGCGGGTTTTCGTTTGCCGGCGATTAAACTTCTTTTATTCAGCGTCTCATCAAAAATGAAAACATTTTTAAAAACTACAAGTCTTATGCGTTTTAGTGTTGAAAAAATAATTTAAAAAATTGTTCTGGAAATGAGTTTACTCACAGGGTACTTTCTTTGTATACATTCGACTATACGGGCGGAGTCCGGGGTTTACGGGAAATCGCAGGTTTTCGTTTGCCGGCGATTAAACCTCTTTTATTCAGCGTCTCATCAAAAATGAAAACATTTTTGAAAACTACAAGTCTCAAGCGTTTTAGTGGTGAGAAGATAATTGAAAAAATCGTTTTGGAAATGAGTTTACTCACCGGGTACTTTCTTTGTATACATTCAACTATACGGCCCAAGCCCGGGATTTACGGGAAATCGCGGGTTTTCGTTTGCCGGCGATTAAACTTCTTTTATTCAGCGTCTCATCAAAAATGAAAACATTTTTAAAAACTACAAGTCTTATGCGTTTTAGTGGTGAAAAGATAATTTAAAAAATCGTTTTGGAAATGAGTTTACTCACTGGGTACTTTCTTTGTATACTTTTGACTATACGGGCCGAGTCCAGGATTTACTGGAAATCACAGGTTTTCGTTTGCCGGCGATTAAACTTCTTTTATTCAGCGTCTCATCAAGAATGAAAACATTTTTAAAAACTACAAGTCTCATGCGTTTTAGTGGTGAAAAAATAATTAAAAAAATCGTTCGGGAAATGAGTTTACTCCCTGGGTACTTTCTTTGTATGCTTTTCACTATACGGGCCAAGCCGGGATTTACGGAAAATCGCGGGTTTTCGTTTGCTGGCGATTAAACTTCTTTTATTCAGCGTCTCATCAAAAATGAAAACATTTTTAAAAACTACAAGTCTTATGCGTTTTAGTGGTGAAAAAATAATTTAAAAAATTGTTCTGGAAATGAGTTTACTCACAGGGTACTTTCTTTGTATACATTCGACTATACGGGCGGAGTCCGGGGTTTACGGGAAATCGCAGGTTTTCGTTTGCCGGCGATTAAACCTCTTTTATTCAGCGTCTCATCAAAAATGAAAACATTTTTGAAAACTACAAGTCTCAAGCGTTTTAGTGGTGAAAAGATAATTGAAAAAATCGTTTTGGAAATGAGTTTACTCACCGGGTACTTTCTTTGTATACATTCAACTATACGGCCCAAGCCCGGGATTTACGGGAAATCGCGGGTTTTCGTTTGCCGGCGATTAAACTTCTTTTATTCAGCGTCTCATCAAAAATGAAAACATTTTTAAAAACTACAAGTCTTATGCGTTTTAGTGGTGAAAAGATAATTTAAAAAATCGTTTTGGAAATGAGTTTACTCACTGGGTACTTTCTTTGTATACTTTTGACTATACGGGCCAAGCCGGGATTTACGGGAAATCGCAGGTTTTCGTTTGCCGGCGATTAAACTGCTTTTATTCAGCGTCTCATCAAAAATGAAAACATTCTTGAAAACTACAAGTCTCGTGCGTTTTAGTGGTGCAATAATAATTTAAAAAATCGTTTGTGAAATGAGTTTACTCCCTGGGTACTTTCTTTGTATACTTTTGACTATACGGGCCGAGTCCAGGATTTACGGGAAATCGCAGGTTTTCGTTTGCCGGCGATTAAACTTCTTTTATTCAGCGTCTCATCAAGAGTGAAAACTTTTTTGAAAACTACAAGTCTCATGCGTTTTAGTGGTGAAAAAATAATTTAAAAAATCGTTCGGGAAATGAGTTTACTTCCTGGGTACTTTCTTTGTATACTTTTGACTATACGGGCCAAGCCGGGATTTACGGAAAATCGCGGGTTTTCGTTTGCCGGCGATTAAACTTCTTTTATTCAGCGTCTCATCAAAAATGAAAACATTTTTAAAAACTACAAGTCTTATGCGTTTTAGTGGTGAAAAAATAATTTAAAAAATCGTTCTGGAAATGAGTTTACTCACAGGGTACTTTCTTTGTATACATTCGACTATACGGGCCAAGCCCGGGATTTACGGGAAATCGCAGGTTTTCGTTTGCCGGCGAATAAACTTCTTTTATTCAGCGTCTCATCAAAAATGAAAACATTCTTGAAAACTACAAGTCTCATGCATTTTAGTGGTGAAATAATAATTTAAAAAATCGTTTGGGAAATGAGTTTACTCCCTGGGTACTTTCTTTGTATACTTTTGACTATACGGGCCGAGTCCAGGATTTACGGGAAATCGCAGGTTTTCGTTTGCCGGCGATTAAACTTCTTTTATTCACCGTCTCATGAAAAATGAAAACATTTTTAAAAACTACTAGTCTCATGCGTTTTAGTGTTGAAAAAATAATTTAAAAAATCGTTCGGGAAATGAGTTTACTCCCTGGGTACTTTCTTTGTATACTTTTGTTTATACGGGACGAGTCCAGGGTTTACGGGAAATGGCGGGTTTTCGTTTGCTGGCGATTAAACTTCTTTTATTCAGCGTCTCATTAAAAATGAAAACATTTTTAAAAACTACAGGTCTCATGGGCTTTAGTGGTGAAATAATAATTTATAAAATCGATCGGGAAATGAGTTTACACCTTGGCTACTTTCTTATTATACTTTTGACTATACGGGCCGAGTCCGAGATTTACGGGAAATTGCAGGATTTCGTCTGCCGGCGATTAAACTTCTTTCATTCAGCGTCTCATCAAAAATGAAAACATTTTTGAAAACTACAAGTCTCATGCGTTTTAGTGGTGAAAATATAATTTAAAAAATCGTTCGGGAAATGACTTTACTCCCTGGGTACTTTCTTTGTATACTTTTGACTATACGGGCCGAGTCCGGGATTTACGGGAAGTCGCGGGTTTTCGTTTGCCGGCGATTAAACTTCTTTTATTCAGCGTCTCATCAAAAATGAAAACATTTTTAAAAACTACAAGTCTCATGGGCTTTAGTGGTGAAATAATAATTTAAAAAATCGTTCGGGAATGAGTTTACACCCTGGATACTTTCTTTGTATACTTTTGACTATACGGGCCGAGTCCGGGATTTACGGGAAATCGCAGGTTTTCGTTTGCTGGCGATTAAACTTCTTTCATTCAGCGTTTCATCAAAAATAAAAACATTTTTGAAAACTACAAGTCTCATGCGTCTTAGTGGTGAAAAAATAATTTAAAAAATCGTTCGGGAAATGAGTTTACTCCCTGGGTACTTTCTTTGTATACTTTTGAGTATACGGGCCGAGTCCGGGATTTACGGGAAATCTGGGGTTTTCGTTTGCCGGCGATTAAACTGCTTTTATTCAGCGTCTCATCAAAAAATGAAAACATTTTTAAAAACTACAAGTCTCATGCGTTTTAGTGGTGAAAAAGTGATTTAAAAAATCGTTCGGGAAATGAGTTTACTCCCTGGGTACTTTCTTTGCATACTTTTGACTATACGGGCCAAGCCCGGGATTTACGGGAAATCGCGGGTTTTCGTTTGCCGGCGATTAAACTTCTTTTATTCAGCGTCTCATCAAAAATGAAAACATTTTTAAAAACTACAAGTCTTATGCGTTTTAGTGGTGAAAAAATTATTTAAAAAATCGTTTTGGAAATGAGTTTACGCCCTGGGTACTTTCTTTGTATACATTCGACTGTACGGGCCAAGCCCGGGATTTACGGGAAATCGCGGGATTTCGTTTGCCGGCGATTAAACCACTTTCATTAAGCGTCTCATCAAAAAAGAAAACATTTTTGAAAACTGCAAGTCTCATGCGTTTTAGTGTTGAAAAGATAATTTGAAAAATCGTTTTGGAAATGAGTTTACTCACAGGGTACTTTCTTTGTATATATTCGAGTACACGGGCCAAGCCCGGGATTTACGGGAAATCGCGGGTTTTCGTTTGCCGGCGATTAAACTGCTTTTATTCAGCGTCTCATCAAAATTGAAAACATTTTTGAAAACTACAAGTCTCATGCGTTTTAGTGGTGAAAAAATAATTTAAAAAATCGTTTTGGAAATGAGTTTACTCACCGGGTACTTTCTTTGTATACATTCGACTATACGGCCCAAGCCCGGGATTTACGGGAAATCGCGGGTTTTCGTTTGCCGGCGATTAAACTTCTTTTATTCAGCGTCTCATCAAAAATGAAAACATTTTTAAAAACTACAAGTCTTATGCGTTTTAGTGGTGAAAAGATAATTTAAAAAATCGTTTAGGAGATGAGTTTACTCACTGGGTACTTTCTTTGTATACTTTTGACTATACGGGCCAAGCCGGGATTTACGGGAAATCGCAGGTTTTCGTTTGCCGGCGATTAAACTGCTTTTATTCAGCGTCTCATCAAAAATGAAAACATTCTTGAAAACTACAAGTCTCGTGCGTTTTAGTGGTGTAATAATAATTTAAAAAATCGTTTGTGAAATGAGTTTACTCCCTGGGTACTTTCTTTGTATACTTTTGACTATACGGGCCAAGCCGGGATTTACGGGAAATCGCGGGTTTTCGTTTGCCGGCGATTAAACTTCTTTTATTCAGCGTCTCATCAAAAATGAAAACAGTTTTGAAAACTACAAGTCTCATGCGTTTTAGTGGTGAAAAAGTAATTTAAAAAATCGTTCGGGAAATGAGTTTACTCCCTGGGTACTTTTTTTGTATACTTTTGACTATACGGGCCAAGCCCAGGATTTACGGGAAATCGCGGGTTTTCGTTTGCCGGCGATTAAACTTCTTTTATTCAGCGTCTCATCAAAAATGAAAACATTTTTAAAAACTACAAGTCTTATGCGTTTTAGTGGTGAAAAAATAATTTAAAAAATCGTTCTGGAAATGAGTTTACTCCCTGGGTACTTTCTTTGTATACTTTTGACTATACGGGCCGAGTCCGGGATTTACGGGAAATCGCAGGTTTTCGTTTGCCGGCGATTAAACTGCTTTTATTCAGCGTGTCATCAAAAATGAAAACACTTTTAAAAAACTACAAGTCTTATGCGTTTTAGTGGTGAAAAAATAATTTAAAAAATCGTTCGGGAAATGAGTTTACTCCCTGGGTACTTTCTTTGTATACTTTTGACTATACGGGTCGAGTCCGGGATTTAGGGAAATCGCAGGTTTTCGTTTGCCGGCGATTAAACTGCTTTTTTTCAGCGTCTTATCAAAAATGAAAACATTTTTGAAAACTACAAGTCTTATGCGTTTTAGTGGTGAAAACATAATTTAAAAAATCGTTCGGGAAATGAGTTTACTCCCTGGGTACTTTCTTTGTATACTTTTGACTATACGGGCCGAGTCCGGGATTTAGGGAAATCGCAGGTTTTCGTTTGCCGGCGATTAAACTGCTTTTTTTTATCGTCTCATCAAAAATGAAAACATTTTTGAAAACTACAAGTCTCATGCGTTTTAGTGGTGAAAAAATAATTTAAAAAATCGTTCGGGAAATGAGTTTACTTCCTGGGTACTTTCTTTGTATACTTTTGACTATACGGGCCAAGCCGGGATTTACGGGAAATCGCGGGTTTTCGTTTGCCGGCGATTAAACTTCTTTTATTCAGCGTCTCATCAAAAATGAAAACATTTTTAAAAACTACAAGTCTTATGCGTTTTAGTGATGAAAAAATAATTTAAAAAATCGTTCTGGAAATGAGTTTACTCACAGGGTACTTTCTTTGTATACATTCGACTATACGTGCCAAGCCCGCGATTTACGGTAAATCGCAGGTTTTCGTTTTCCGGCGATTAAACCTCTTTCATTAAGCGTCTAATCAAAAATGAAAACATTTTTGAAAACTACAAGTCTCATGCGTTTTAGTGGTGAAAAAGTAATTTAAAAAATCGTTCGGGAAATGAGTTTACTCCCTGGGTACTTTCTTTGTATACTTTTGACTATACGGGCCAAGCCCAGGATTTACGGGAAATCGCGGGTTTTCGTTTGCCGGCGATTAAACTTCTTTTATTCAGCGTCTCATCAAAAATGAAAACATTTTTAAAAACTACAAGTCTTATGCGTTTTAGTGGTGAAAAAATAATTTAAAAAATCGTTCTGGAAATGAGTTTACTCCCTGGGTACTTTCTTTGTATACTTTTGACTATACGGGCCGAGTCCGGGATTTACGGGAAATCGCAGGTTTTCGTTTGCCGGCGATTAAACTGCTTTTATTCAGCGTGTCATCAAAAATGAAAACATTTTTGAAAACTACAAGTCTCATGCGTTTTAGTGGTGAAAAAATAATTTAAAAAATCGTTCGGGAAATGAGTTTACTCCCTGGGTACTTTCTTTGTATACTTTTGACTATACGGGCCGAGTCCGGGATTTAGGGAAATCGCAGGTTTTCGTTTGCCGGCGATTAAACTGCTTTTTTTCAGTGTCTCATCAAAAATGAAAACATTTTTGAAAACTACAAGTCTCATGCGTTTTAGTGGTAAAAAAATAATTTAAAAAATCGTTCGGGAAATGAGTTTACTTCCTGGGTACTTTCTTTGTATACTTTTGACTATACGGGCCAAGCCGGGATTTACGGGAAATCGCGGGTTTTCGTTTGCCGGCGATTAAACTTCTTTTATTCAGCGTCTCATCAAAAATGAAAACATTTTTAAAAACTACAAGTCTTATGCGTTTTAGTGGTGAAAAAATAATTTAAAAAATCGTTCTGGAAATGAGTTTACTCCCTGGGTACTTTCTTTGTATACTTTTGACTATACGGGCCGAGTCCGGGATTTACGGGAAATCGCAGGTTTTCGTTTGCCGGCGATTAAACTGCTTTTATTCAGCGTGTCATCAAAAATGAAAACATTTTTGAAAACTACAAGTCTCATGCGTTTTAGTGGTGAAAAAATAATTTAAAAAATCGTTCGGGAAATGAGTTTACTCCCTGGGTACTTTCTTTGTATACTTTTGACTATACGGGCCGAGTCCGGGATTTAGGGAAATCGCAGGTTTTCGTTTGCCGGCGATTAAACTGCTTTTTTTCAGTGTCTCATCAAAAATGAAAACATTTTTGAAAACTACAAGTCTCATGCGTTTTAGTGGTAAAAAAATAATTTAAAAAATCGTTCGGGAAATGAGTTTACTTCCTGGGTACTTTCTTTGTATACTTTTGACTATACGGGCCAAGCCGGGATTTACGGGAAATCGCGGGTTTTCGTTTGCCGGCGATTAAACTTCTTTTATTCAGCGTCTCATCAAAAAATAAAAACATTTTTAAAAACTACAAGTCTCATGCGATTTAGTGGTGAAAAAGTGATTTAAAAAATCGTTCGGGAAATGAGTTTACTCCCTTGGTACTTTCTTTGCATACTTTTGACTATACGGGCCAAGCCCGGGATTTACGGGAAATCGCGGATTTTCGTTTGCCGGCGATTAAACTTCTTTTATTCAGCGTCTCATCAAAAATGAAAACATTTTTAAAAACTACAAGTCTTATGCGTTTTAGTGATGAAAAAATAATTTAAAAAATCGTTCTGGAAATGAGTTTACTCCCTGGGTACTTTCTTTGTATACTTTTGACTATACGGGCCAAGCCGGGATTTACGGGAAATCGCGGGTTTTCGTTTGCCGGCGATTAAACTTCTTTTATTCAGCATCTCATCAAAAATGAAAACATTCTTGAAAACTACAAGTCTCATGCGTTTTAGTGGTGAAATAATAATTTAAAAAATCGTTTGGGAAATGAGTTTACTCCCTGGGTACTTTCTTTGTATACTTTTGACTATACGGGCCGAGTCCAGGATTTACGGGAAATCGCAGGTTTTCGTTTGCCGGCGATTAAACTTCTTTTATTCAGCGTCTCATCAAAAAATGAAAACATTTTTAAAAACTACAAGTCTCATGCGATTTAGTGGTGAAAAAGTGATTTAAAAAATCGTTCGGGAAATGAGTTTACTCCCTTGGTACTTTCTTTGCATACTTTTGACTATACGGGCCAAGCCCGGGATTTACGGGAAATCGCGGATTTTCGTTTGCCGGCGATTAAACTTCTTTTATTCAGTGTCTCATCAAAAATGAAAACATTTTTGAAAACTACAAGTCTCATGCGTTTTAGTGGTGAAAAAATAATTTAAAAAATCGTTCGGGAGATGAGTTTACTCCCTGGGTACTTTCTTTGTATACTTTTGACTATACGGGCCAAGCCAAGAGTTACGGGAAATCGCGGGTTTTCGTTTGCCGGCGATTAAACTTCTTTTATTCAGCGTCTCATCAAAAATGAAAACATTTTTAAAAACTACAAGTCTTATGCGTTTTAGTGGTGAAAAAATAATTTAAAAAATCGTTCTGGAAATGAGTTTACTCCCTGGGTACTTTCTTTGTATACTTTTGACTATACGGGCCGAGTCCGGGATTTAGGGAAATCGCAGGTTTTCGTTTGCCGGCGATTAAACTGCTTTTTTTCAGCGTCTCATCAAAAATGAAAACATTTTTGACAACTACAAGTCTCATGCGTTTTAGTGGTGAAAAAATAATTTAAAAAATCGTTTGGGAAATGAGTTTACTCCCTGGGTACTTTCTTTGTATACTTTTGACTATACGGGCCAAGCCCAGGATTTACGGGAAATCGCGGGTTTTGGTTTGCCGGCGATTAAACTTCTTTTATTCAGCGTCTCATCAAAAATGAAAACATTTTTGACAACTACAAGTCTCATGCGTTTTAGTGGTGAAAAAATAATTTAAAAAATCGTTCGGGAAATGAGTTTACTTCCTGGGTACTTTCTTTGTATACTTTTGACTATACGGGCCAAGCCGGGATTTACGGGAAATCGCGGGTTTTCGTTTGCCGGCGATTAAACTTCTTTTATTCAGCGTCTCATCAAAAATGAAAACATTTTTAAAAACTACAAGTCTTATGCGTTTTAGTGATGAAAAAATAATTTAAAAAATCGTTCTGGAAATGAGTTTACTCACAGGGTACTTTCTTTGTATACATTCGACTATACGTGCCAAGCCCGGGATTTACGGGAAATCGCGGGTTTTCGTTTGCCGGTGATTAAACTGCTTTTATTCAGCGTCTCATCAAAAATGAAAACTTTCTTAAAAACTACAAGTCTCATGCGTTTTAGTGGTGAAATAATAATTTAAAAAATCGTTTGGGAAATGAGTTTACTCCCTGGGTACTTTCTTTGTATACTTTTGACTATACGGGCCGAGTCCAGGATTTACGGGAAATCGCAGGTTTTCGTTTGCCTGCGATTAAACTTCTTTTATTCAGCGTCTTATCAAAAAATGAAAACATTTTTAAAAACTACAAGTCTCATGCGATTTAGTGGTGAAAAAGTGATTTAAAAAATCGTTCGGGAAATGAGTTTACTCCCTTGGTACTTTCTTTGCATACTTTTGACTATACGGGCCAAGCCCGGGATTTACGGGAAATCGCGGATTTTCGTTTGCCGGCGATTAAACTTCTTTTATTCAGTGTCTCATCAAAAATGAAAACATTTTTGAAAACTACAAGTCTCATGCGTTTTAGTGGTGAAAAAATAATTTAAAAAATCGTTCGGGAGATGAGTTTACTCCCTGGGTACTTTCTTTGTATACTTTTGACTATACGGGCCAAGCCAAGAGTTACGGGAAATCGCGGGTTTTCGTTTGCCGGCGATTAAACTTCTTTTATTCAGCGTCTCATCAAAAATGAAAACATTTTTGAAAACTACAAGTCTATGCGTTTTAGTGGTGAAAAAATAATTTAAAAAATCGTTCCGGAAATGGGTTTACTCCCTGGGTACTTTCTTTGTATACTTTTGACTATACGGGCCGAGTCCGGGATTTAGGGAAATCGCAGGTTTTCGTTTGCCGGCGATTAAACTGCTTTTTTTCAGCGTCTCATCAAAAATGAAGATATTTTTGAAAACTACAAGTCTTATGCGTTTTAGTGGTGAAAAAATAATTTGAAAAATCGTTCGGGAAATGAGTTTACTTCCTGGGTACTTTCTTTGTATACTTTTGACTATACGGGCCAAGCCGGGATTTACGGGAAATCGCGGGTTTTCGTTTGCCGGCGATTAAACTTCTTTTATTCAGCGTCTCATCAAAAATGAAAACATTTTTGAAAACTACAAGTCTCATGCGTTTTAGTGGTGAAAAAGTAATTTAAAAAATCGTTCGGGAAATGAGTTTACTCCCTGGGTACTTTCTTTGTATACTTTTGACTATACGGGCCAAGCCCAGGATTTACGGGAAATCGCGGGTTTTGGTTTGCCGGCGATTAAACTTCTTTTATTCAGCGTCTCATCAAAAATGAAAACATTTTTAAGAACTACAAGTCTTATGCGTTTTAGTGGTGAAAAAATAATTTAAAAAATCGTTCTGGAAATGAGTTTACTCCCTGGGTACTTTCCTTGTATACTTTTGACTATACGGGCCGAGTTCGGGATTTACGGAAAATCGCAGGTTTTCTTTTGCCGGCGATTAAACTTTTTTTATTCAGCGTCTCATCAAAAATGAAAACATTTTTAAAAACTGCAAGTCTCATGCGTTTTAGTGGTGAAAAAGTGATTTAAAAATTCGTTCGGGAAATGAGTTTACTCCCTGGGTACTTTCTTTGCATACTTTTGACTATACGGGCCAAGCCCGGGATTTACGGGAAATCGCGGATTTTCGTTTCTTGGCGATTAAACTTCTTTTATTCAGTGTCTCATCAAAAATGAAAACATTTTTGAAAACTACAAGTCTCATGCGTTTTAGTGGTGAAAAAATAATTTAAAAAATCGTTCGGGAAATGAGTTTACTCCCTGGGCACTTTCTTTGTATACTTTTGACTATACGGGCCAAGCCGGGAGTTACGGGAAATCGCGGCTTTTCGTTTGCCGGCGATTAAACTTCTTTTATTCCGCGTCTCATCAAAAATGAAAACATTTTTAAAAACTACAAGTCTTATGCGTTTTAGTGGTGAAAAAATAATTTAAAAAATCGTTCTGGAAATGAGTTTACTCCCTGGGTACTTTCTTTGTATATTTTGACTATACGGGCCGAGTCCGGGATTTAGGGAAATCGCAGGTTTTCGTTTGCCGGCGATTAAACTGCTTTTTTTCAGCGTCTCATCAAAAATGAAGACATTTTTGATAACTACAAGTCTCACGCGTTTTAGTGGTGAAAAAATAATTTGAAAAATCGTTCGGGAAATGAGTTTACTTCCTGGGTACTTTCTTTGTATACTTTTGACTATACGGGCCAAGCCGGGATTTACGGGAAATTGCGGGTTTTCGTTTGCCGGCGATTAAACTTCTTTTATTCAGCGTCTCATCAAAAATGAAAACATTTTTGAAAACTACAAGTCTCATGCGTTTTAGTGGTGAAAAAATAATTTAAAAAATCGTTCTGGAAATGAGTTTACTCCCTGGGTACTTTCTTTGTATACTTTTGACTATACGGGCCAAGCCCAGGATTTACGGGAAATCGCGGGTTTTCGTTTGCCGGCGATTAAACTTCTTTTATTCAGCGTCTCATCAAAAATGAAAACATTTTTAAAAACTACAAGTCTTATGCGTTTTAGTGGTGAGAAAATAATTTAAAAAATCGTTCTGGAAATGAGTTTACTCACAGGGTACTTTCTTTGTATACATTCGACTATACGTGCCAAGCCCGGGATTTACGGGAAATCGCGGGTTTTCGTTTGCCAGCGATTAAACTGCTTTTATTCAGCGTCTCATCAAAAATGAAAACATTCTTGAAAACTACAAGTCTCATGCGTTTTAGTGGTGAAATAATAATTTAAAAAATCGTTTGGGAAATGAGTTTACTCCCTGGGTACTTTCTTTGTATACTTTTGACTATATGAGCCGAGTCCAGGATTTACGGGAAATCGCAGGTTTTCGTTTGCCGGCGATTAAACTTCTTTTATTCAGCGTCTCATCAAAAATGAAAACATTTTTGAAAACTACCAATCTCATGCGTTTTAGTGGTGAAAAAGTAATTTAAAAAATCGTTCGGGAAATGAGTTTACTCCCTGGGTACTTTCTTTTTATACTTTTGACTATACGGGCCAAGCCCAGGATTTACGGGAAATCGCGGGTTTTCGTTTGCCGGCGATTAAACTTCTTTTATTCAGCGTCTCATCAAAAATGAAAACATTTTTGAAAACTAGAAGTCTCATGCGTTTTAGTGGTGAAAAAATAATTTAAAAAATTGTTCGGGAAATGAGTTTACTCTCTGGGTACTTTCTTTGTATACTTTTGACTATACGGGCCAAGCCGGGATTTACGGGAAATCGCGGGTTTTCGTTTGCCGGCGATTAAACTTCTTTTATTCAGCGTCTCATCAAAAATGAAAACATTTTTAAAAACTACAAGTCTTATGCGTTTTAGTGGTGAAAAAATAATTTAAAAAATCGTTCTGGAAATGAGTTTACTCCCTGGGTACTTTCTTTGTATACTTTTGACTATACGGGCCGAGTCCGGGATTCAGGGAAATTGCAGGTTTTCGTTTGCCGGCGATTAAACTGCTTTTATTCAGCGTCTCATCAAAAATGAAAACATTTTTAAAAACTACAAGTCTTATGCGTTTTAGTGGTGAAAAAATAATTTAAAAAATCGTTCTGGAAATGACTTTACTCCCTGGGTACTTTCTTTGTATACTTTTGACTATACGGGCCGAGTCCGGGATTTAGGGAAATTGCAGGTTTTCGTTTGCCGGCGATTAAACTGCTTTTTTTCAGCGTCTCATCAAAAATGAAAACATTTTTGAAAACTACAAGTCTCATGCGTTTTAGTGGTGAAAAAGTAATTTAAAAAATCGTTCGGGAAATGAGTTTACTCCCTGGGTACTTTCTTTGTATACTTTTGACTATACGGGCCAAGCCCAGGATTTACGGGAAACGCGGGTTTTCGTTTGCCGGCAATTAAACTTCTTTTATTCAGCGTCTCATCAAAAATGAAAAC
Organism: Hydractinia symbiolongicarpus; assembly: GCF_029227915.1. NCBI lineage: Eukaryota > Metazoa > Cnidaria > Hydrozoa > Anthoathecata > Hydractiniidae > Hydractinia > Hydractinia symbiolongicarpus. Next base: position 1,521,265 of record NC_079880.1, read on the forward strand.
ATTTTTAAAAACTACAAGTCTTATGCGTTTTAGTGGAGAAAAAATAATTTAAAAAATCGTTCTGGAAATGAGTTTACTCCCTGGGTCCTTTCTTTGTATACTTTTGACTATACGGGCCGAGTCCGGGATTTACGGGAAATCGCAGGTTTTCGTTTGCCAGCGATTAAACTTCTTTTATTCAGCGTCTCATCAAAAATGAAAACATTTTTGAAAACTACAAGTCTCATGCGTTTTAGTGGTGAAAAAGTAATTTAAAAAATCGTTCGGGAAATGAGTTTACTCCCTGGGTACTTTCTTTTTATACTTTTGACTATACGGGCCAAGCCCGGGATTTACGGGAAATCGCGGGTTTTCGTTTGCCGGCGATTAAACTTCTTTTATTCAGCGTCTCATCAAAAATGAAAACATTTTTGAAAACTACAAGTCTCATGCGTTTTAGTGGTGAAAAAATAATTTAAAAAATTGTTCGGGAAATGAGTTTACTCTCTGGGTACTTTCTTTGTATACTTTTGACTATACGGGCCAAGCCGGGATTTACGGGAAATCGCGGGTTTTCGTTTGCCGGCGATTAAACTTCTTTTATTCAGCGTCTCATCAAAAATGAAAACATTTTTAAAAACTACAAGTCTTATGCGTTTTAGTGGTGAAAAAATAATTTAAAAAATCGTTCTGGAAATGAGTTTACTCCCTGGGTACTTTCTTTGTATACTTTTGACTATACGGGCCGAGTCCGGGATTTAGGGAAATTGCAGGTTTTCGTTTGCCGGCGATTAAACTGCTTTTTTTCAGCGTCTCATCAAAAATGAAAACATTTTTGAAAACTACAAGTCTCATGCGTTTTAGTGGTGAAAAAGTAATTTAAAAAATCGTTCGGGAAATGAGTTTACTCCCTGGGTACTTTCTTTGTATACTTTTGACTATACGGGCCAAGCCCAGGATTTACGGGAAATCGCGGGTTTTCGTTTGCCGGCAATTAAACTTCTTTTATTCAGCGTCTCATCAAAAATGAAAACATTTTTAAAAACTACAAGTCTCATGCGTTTTAGTGGTGAAAAAGTAATTTAAAAAATCGTTCGGGAAATGAGTTTACTCCCTGGGTACTTTCTTTGTATACTTTTGACTATACGAGCCGAGTCCAGGATTTACGGGAAATCGCAGGTTTTCGTTTGCCGGCGATTAAACTTCTTTTATTCAGCGTCTCATCAAAAATGAAAACATTTTTAAAAACTGCAAGTCTCATGCGTTTTAGTGGTGAAAAAGTAATTTAAAAAATCGTTCGGGAAATGAGTTTACTCCCTGGGTACTTTCTTTTTATACTTTTGACTAAACGGGCCAAGCCCGGGATTTACGGGAAATCGCGGGTTTTCGTTTGCCGGCGATTAAACTTCTTTTATTCAGCGTCTCATCAAAAATGAAAACATTTTTGAAAACTACAAGTCTCATGCGTTTTAGTGGTGAAAAAGTAATTTAAAAAATCGTTCGGGAAATGAGTTTACTCCCTGGGTACTTTCTTTGTATACTTTTGACTATACGGGCCAAGCCCAGGATTTACGGGAAACGCGGGTTTTCGTTTGCCGGCAATTAAACTTCTTTTATTCAGCGTCTCATCAAAAATGAAAACATTTTTAAAAACTACAAGTCTTATGCGTTTTAGTGGAGAAAAAATAATTTAAAAAATCGTTCTGGAAATGAGTTTACTCCCTGGGTACTTTCTTTGTATACTTTTGACTATACGGGCCGAGTCCGGGATTTACGGGAAATCGCAGGTTTTCGTTTGCCGGCGATTAAACTTCTTTTATTCAGCGTCTCATCAAAAATGAAAACATTTTTGAAAACTACAAGTCTCATGCGTTTTAGTGGTGAAAAAGTAATTTAAAAAATCGTTCGGGAAATGAGTTTACTCCCTGGGTACTTTCTTTTTATACTTTTGACTATACGGGCCAAGCCCGGGATTTACGGGAAATCGCGGGTTTTCGTTTGCCGGCGATTAAACTTCTTTTATTCAGCGTCTCATCAAAAATGAAAACATTTTTAAAAACTACAAGTCTCATGCGTTTTAGTGGTGAAAAAATAATTTAAAAATTTTTTCGGGAAATGAGTTTACTCTCTGGGTACTTTCTTTGTATACTTTTGACTATACGGGCCAAGCCGGGATTTACGGGAAATCGCGGGTTTTCGTTTGCCGGCGATTAAACTTCTTTTATTCAGCGTCTCATCAAAAATGAAAACATTTTTAAAAACTACAAGTCTTATGCGTTTTAGTGGTGAAAAAATAATTTAAAAAATCGTTCTGGAAATGAGTTTACTCCCTGGGTACTTTCTTTGTATACTTTTGACTATACGGGCCGAGTCCGGGATTTAGGGAAATTGCAGGTTTTCGTTTGCCGGCGATTAAACTGCTTTTTTTCAGCGTCTCATCAAAAATAAAAACATTTTTGAAAACTACAAGTCTCATGCGTTTTAGTGGTGAAAAAGTAATTTAAAAAATCGTTCGGGAAATGAGTTTACTCCCTGGGTACTTTCTTTGTATACTTTTGACTATACGGGCCAAGCCCAGGATTTACGGGAAATCGCGGGTTTTCGTTTGCCGGCAATTAAACTTCTTTTATTCAGCGTCTCATCAAAAATGAAAACATTTTTAAAAACTACAAGTCTCATGCGTTTTAGTGGTGAAAAAATAATTTAAAAAATTGTTCGGGAAATGAGTTTACTCTCTGGGTACTTTCTTTGTATACTTTTGACTATACGGGCCAAGCCGGGATTTACGGGAAATCGCGGGTTTTCGTTTGCCGGCGATTAAACTTCTTTTATTCAGCGTCTCATCAAAAATGAAAACATTTTTAAAAACTAAAAGTCTTATGCGTTTTAGTGGTGAAAAAATAATTTAAAAAATCGTTCTGGAAATGAGTTTACTCCCTGGGTACTTTCTTTGTATACTTTTGACTATACGGGCCGAGTCCGGGATTTAGGGAAATTGCAGGTTTTCGTTTGCCGGCGATTAAACTGCTTTTTTTCAGCGTCTCATCAAAAATAAAAACATTTTTGAAAACTACAAGTCTCATGCGTTTTAGTGGTGAAAAAGTAATTTAAAAAATCGTTCGGGAAATGAGTTTACTCCCTGGGTACTTTCTTTGTATACTTTTGACTATACGGGCCAAGCCCAGGATTTACGGGAAATCGCGGGTTTTCGTTTGCCGGCAATTAAACTTCTTTTATTCAGCGTCTCATCAAAAATGAAAACATTTTTAAAAACTACAAGTCTTATGCGTTTTAGTGGTGAAAAAATAATTTAAAAAATCGTTCGGGAAATGAGTTTACTCCCTGGGTACTTTCTTTGTATACTTTTGATTATACGGGCCGAGTCCGGGATTTAGGGAAATCGCAGGTTTTCGTTTGCCGGCGATTAAACTGCTTTTTTTCAGCGTCTCATCAAAAATGAAAACATTTTTGAAAACTACAAGTCTCATGCGTTTTAGTGGTGAAAATATAATTTAAAAAATCGTTCGGGAAATGAGTTTACTTCCTGGGTACTTTCTTTGTATACTTTTGACTATACGGGCCAAGCCGGGATTTACGGTAAATCGCGGGTTTTCGTTTGCCGGCGATTAAACTTCTTTTATTCAGCGTCTCATCAAAAATGAAAACATTTTTAAAAACTACAAGTCTCATGCGTTTTAGTGATGAAAAAATAATTTAAAAAATCGTTCTGGAAATGAGTTTACTCACAGGGTACTTTCTTTGTATACATTCGACTATACGTGCCAAGCCCGGGATTTACGGTAAATCGCGGGTTTTCGTTTGCCGGCGATTAAACTGCTTTAATTCAGCGTCTTATCAAAAATGAAAAAATGTTTAAAAACTACAAGTCTTATGCGTTTTATTGGTGAAAAAATAATTTAAAAAATCGTTCTGGAAATGAGTTTACTCCCTGGGTACTTTCTTTGTATACTTTTGACTATACGGGCCGAGTCCGGGATTTGGGGAAATTGCAGGTTTTCGTTTGCCGGCGATTAAACTGCTTTTTTTCAGCGTCTCATCAAAAATGAAAACATTTTTGAAAACTACAAGTCTCATGCGTTTTAGTGGTGAAAAAGTAATTTAAAAAATCGTTCAGGAAATGAGTTTACTCCCTGGGTACTTTCTTTGTATACTTTTGACTATACGGGCCAAGCCCAGGATTTACGGGAAATCGCGGGTTTTCGTTTGCCGGCAATTAAACTTCTTTTATTCAGCGTCTCATCAAAAATGAAAACATTTTTAAAAACTACAAGTCTCATGCGTTTTAGTGGTGAAAAAGTAATTTAAAAAATCGTTCGGGAAATGAGTTTACTCCCTGGGTACTTTCTTTGTATACTTTTGACTATACGAGCCGAGTCCAGGATTTACGGGAAATCGCAGGTTTTCGTTTGCCGGCGATTAAACTTCTTTTATTCAGCGTCTCATCAAAAATGAAAACATTTTTAAAAACTGCAAGTCTCATGCGTTTTAGTGGTGAAAAAGTAATTTAAAAAATCGTTCGGGAAATGAGTTTACTCCCTGGGTACTTTCTTTTTATACTTTTGACTATACGGGCCAAGCCCGGGATTTACGGGAAATCGCGGGTTTTCGTTTGCCGGCGATTAAACTTCTTTTATTCAGCGTCTCATCAAAAATGAAAACATTTTTAAAAACTACAAGTCTTATGCGTTTTAGTGGTGAAAAAATAATTTAAAAAATCGTTCTGGAAATGAGTTTACTCCCTGGGTACTTTCTTTGTATACTTTTGACTATAAGGGCCGAGTCCGGGATTTAGGGAAATTGCAGGTTTTCGTTTGCCGGCGATTAAACTGCTTTTTTTCAGCGTCTCATCAAAAATGAAAACATTTTTGAAAACTACAAGTCTCATGCGTTTTAGTGGTGAAAAGGTAATTTAAAAAATCGTTCGGGAAATGAGTTTACTCCCTGGGTACTTTCTTTGTATACTTTTGACTATACGGGCCGAGTCCGGGATTTAGGGAAATCGCAGGTTTTCGTTTGCCGGTGATTAAACTGCTTTTTTTCAGCGTCTCATCAAAAATGAAAACATTTTTGAAAACTACAAGTCTCATGCGTTTTAGTGGTGAAAAAATAATTTAAAAAATCGTTCGGGAAATGAGTTTACTTCCTGGGTACTTTCTTTGTATACTTTTGACTATACGGGCCAAGCCGGGATTTACGGGAAATCGCGGGTTTTCGTTTGCCGGCGATTAAACTTCTTTTATTCAGCGTCTCATCAAAAATGAAAACATTTTTAAAAACTACAAGTCTTATGCGTTTTAGTGGTGAAAAAATAATTTAAAAAATCGTTCTGGAAATGAGTTTACTCCCTGGGTACTTTCTTTGTATACTTTTGACTATAAGGGCCGAGTCCGGGATTTAGGGAAATTGCAGGTTTTCGTTTGCCGGCGATTAAACTGCTTTTTTTCAGCGTCTCATCAAAAATGAAAACATTTTTGAAAACTACAAGTCTCATGCGTTTTAGTGGTGAAAAGGTAATTTAAAAAATCGTTCGGGAAATGAGTTTACTCCCTGGGTACTTTCTTTGTATACTTTTGACTATACGGGCCGAGTCCGGGATTTAGGGAAATCGCAGGTTTTCGTTTGCCGGTGATTAAACTGCTTTTTTTCAGCGTCTCATCAAAAATGAAAACATTTTTGAAAACTACAAGTCTCATGCGTTTTAGTGGTGAAAAAATAATTTAAAAAATCGTTCGGGAAATGAGTTTACTTCCTGGGTACTTTCTTTGTATACTTTTGACTATACGGGCCAAGCCGGGATTTACGGGAAATCGCGGGTTTTCGTTTGCCGGCGATTAAACTTCTTTTATTCAGCGTCTCATCAAAAATGAAAACATTTTTAAAAACTACAAGTCTTATGCGTTTTAGTGATGAAAAAATAATTTAAAAAATCGTTCTGGAAATGAGTTTACTCACAGGGTACTTTCTTTGTATACATTCGACTATACGTGCCAAGCCCGGGATTTACGGGAAATCGCGGGTTTTCGTTTTCCGGCGATTAAACCTCTTTCATTAAGCGTCTAATCAAAAATGAAAACATTTTTGAAAACTACAAGTCTCATGCGTTTTAGTGGTGAAAAAAAAATTTAAAAAATCGTTCTGGAAATGAGTTTACTCCCTGGGTACTTTCTTTGTATAGTTTTGACTATACGGGCCGAGTCCGGGATTTAGGGAAATCGCAGGTTTTCGTTTGCCGGCGATTAAGCTGCTTTTTTTCAGCGTCTCATCAAAAAAGAAAACATTTTTGAAAACTACAAGTCTCATGCGTTTTAGTGGTGAAAAGTAATTTAAAAAATCGTTTGGAAAATGAGTTTACGCCCTGGGTACTTTCTTTGTATACTTTTGACTATACGGCCAAGCCCGGGATTTACGGGAAATTGCGGGTTTCCGTTTGCCGGCGATTAAACTTCTTTTATTCAGCGTCCCAACAAATATGAAAATATTTTTAAAAACTACAAGTCTTATGCGTTTTAGTGGTGAGAAAATAATTTAAAAAATCGTTGTGGAAATGAGTTTACTCACAGGGTACTTTCTTTGTATACATTCGACTATACGTGCCGAGCCCGGGATTTACGGGAAATCGCGGATTTTCGTTTGCCGGCGATTAAACTGCTTTTATTCAGCGTCTCATCAAAAATGAAAACATTCTTGAAAACTACAAGTCTCATGCGTTTTAGTGGTGAAATAATAATTTAAAAAATCGTTTGGGAAATGAGTTTACTCCCTGGGTACTTTCTTTGTATACTTTTGACTATACGGGTCGAGTCCAGGATTTACGGGAAATCGCAGGTTTTCGTTTGCCATCGATTAAACTTCTTTTATTCAGCGTCTCATCAAAGATGAAAACATTTTTAAAAACTACAAGTCTCATGCGTTTTAGTGGTGAAAAAGTAATTTAAAAAATCGTTCGGGAAATGAGTTTACTCCCAGGGTACTTTCTTTGTATACTTTTGACTATACGGGCCAAGCCCGGGATTTACGGGAAATGGCGGGTTTTCGTTTGCCGGCGATTAAACTTCTTTTATTCAGCGTCTCATCAAAAATGAGAACATTTTTAAAAACTACAAGTCTTATGCGTTTTAGTGATGAAAAAATAATTTAAAAAATCGTTCTGGAAATGAGTTTACTCACAGGGTACTTTCTTTGTATACATTCGACTATACGTGCCAAGCCCGGGATTTACGGGAAATCACGGGTTTTCCTTTGCCGGCGATTAAACTGCTTTTATTCAGCGTCTCATCAAAAATGAAAACATTTTTAAAAACTACAAGTCTTATGCGTTTTAGTGGTGAAAAAATAATTTAAAAAATCGTTCTGGAAATGAGTTTACTCACAGGGTACTTTCTTTGTATACATTCGACTATACGGGCCAAGCCCGGGATTTACGGGAAATCGCGGGTTTTCGTTTTCCGGCGATTAAACCTCTTTCATTAAGCGTCTATTCAAAAATGAAAACATTTTTGAAAACTACAAGTCTCATGCGTTTTAGTGGTGAAAAAAAAATTTAAAAAATCGTTCGGAAAATGAGTTTACTCCCTGGGTACTTTCTTTGTATACATTCGACTATACGGGCCAAGCCCCGGATTTACGGGAAAACGCGGGATTTCGTTTGCCGGCGATTAAACCTCTTTCATTAAGCGTCTCATCAAAAATGAAAACATTTTTGCAAACTACAAGTCTCATGCGTTTTAGTGGTGAAAAAATAATTTAAAAAATCGTTCGGGAAATGAGTTTACGCCCTGGGTACTTTCTTTGTATACTTTTGACTATACGGCCAAGCCCGGGATTTACGGGAAATTGCGGGTTTTCGTTTGCCGGCGATTAAACCTCTTTTATTCAGCGTCCCATCAAATATGAAAATATTTTTAAAACCTACAAGTCTTATGCGTTTTAGTGTTGAAAAAATAATTTAAAAAATCGTTCTGGAAATGAGTTTACTTACAGGGTACTTTCTTTGTATACATTCGACTATATGGGCCAAGCCCGGGATTTACGGGAAATCGCGGGTTTTCGTTTTCCGGCGATTAAACCTCTTTCATTAAGCGTCTAATCAAAAATGAAAACATTTTTGAAAACTACAAGTCTCATGCGTTTTAGTGGTGAAAAAAAAATTTAAAAAATCGTTCTGGAAATGAGTTTACTCCCTGGGTACTTTCTTTGTATAGTTTTGACTATACGGGCCGAGTCCGGGATTTAGGGAAATCGCAGGTTTTCGTTTGCCGGCGATTAAACTGCTTTTTTTCAGCGTCTCATCAAAAATGAAAACATTTTTGAAAACTACAAGTCTCATGCGTTTTAGTGGTGAAAAGTAATTTAAAAAATCGTTTGGAAAATGAGTTTACGCCCTGGGTACTTTCTTTGTATACTTTTGACTATACGGCCAAGCCCGGGATTTACGGGAAATTGCGGGTTTCCGTTTGCCGGCGATTAAACTTCTTTTATTCAGCGTCCCAACAAATATGAAAATATTTTTAAAAACTACAAGTCTTATGCGTTTTAGTGGTGAGAAAATAATTTAAAAAATCGTTCTGGAAATGAGTTTACTCCCTGGGTACTTTCTTTGTATAGTTTTGACTATACGGGCCGAGTCCGGGATTTAGGGAAATCGCAGGTTTTCGTTTGCCGGCGATTAAACTGCTTTTTTTCAGCGTCTCATCAAAAATGAAAACATTTTTGAAAACTACAAGTCTCATGCGTTTTAGTGGTGAAAAGTAATTTAAAAAATCGTTTGGAAAATGAGTTTACGCCCTGGGTACTTTCTTTGTATACTTTTGACTATACGGCCAAGCCCGGGATTTACGGGAAATTGCGGGTTTCCGTTTGCCGGCGATTAAACTTCTTTTATTCAGCGTCCCAACAAATATGAAAATATTTTTAAAAACTACAAGTCTTATGCGTTTTAGTGGTGAGAAAATAATTTAAAAAATCGTTCTGGAAATGAGTTTACTCACAGGGTACTTTCTTTGTATACATTCGACTATACGTGCCGAGCCCGGGATTTACGGGAAATCGCGGATTTTCGTTTGCCGGCGATTAAACTGCTTTTATTCAGCGTCTCATCAAAAATGAAAACATTCTTGAAAACTACAAGTCTCATGCGTTTTAGTGGTGAAATAATAATTTAAAAAATCGTTTGGGAAATGAGTTTACTCCCTGGGTACTTTCTTTGTATACTTTTGACTATACGGGTCGAGTCCAGGATTTACGGGAAATCGCAGGTTTTCGTTTGCCGGCGATTAAACTTCTTTTATTCAGCGTCTCATCAAAGATGAAAACATTTTTAAAAACTACAAGTCTCATGCGTTTTAGTGATGAAAAAGTAATTTGAAAAATCGTTCGGGAAATGAGTTTACTCCCAGGGTACTTTCTTTGTATACTTTTGACTATACGGGCCAAGCCCGGGATTTACGGGAAATGGCGGGTTTTCGTTTGCCGGCGATTAAACTTCTTTTATTCAGCGTCTCATCAAAAATGAGAACATTTTTAAAAACTACAAGTCTTATGCGTTTTAGTGATGAAAAAATAATTTAAAAAATCGTTCTGGAAATGAGTTTACTCACAGGGTACTTTCTTTGTATACATTCGACTATACGGGCCAAGCCCGGGATTTACGGGAAATCGCGGGTTTTCGTTTTCCGGCGATTAAACCTCTTTCATTAAGCGTCTATTCAAAAATGAAAACATTTTTGAAAACTACAAGTCTCATGCGTTTTAGTGGTGAAAAAAAAATTTAAAAAATCGTTCGGAAACTGAGTTTACTCCCTGGGTACTTTCTTTGTATACATTCGACTATACGGGCCAAGCCCCGGATTTACGGGAAAACGCGGGATTTCGTTTGCCGGCGATTAAACCTCTTTCATTAAGCGTCACATCAAAAATGAAAACATTTTTGCAAACTACAAGTCTCATGCGTTTTAGTGGTGAAAAAATAATTTAAAAAATCGTTCGGGAAATGAGTTTACTCCCTGGGTACTTTCTTTGTATACTTTTGACTATACGGGCCGAGTCCGGGATTTACGGGAAATCGCGGATTTTCGTTTGCCGGCGATTAAACTTCTTTTATTCAGCGTCCCATCAAATATGAAAATATTTTTGAAAACTACAAGTCTCATGCATTTAGTGGTAAAAAAATAATATAAAAAATCGTTCGGGAAATGAGTTTAATCCCTGGGTACTTTCTTTGTATACTTTTGACTATACGGGCCAAGCCCGGGATTTACGGGAAATTGCGGGTTTTCGTTTGCCGGCGACTAAACTTCTTTTATTCAGCGTCTCAACAAAAATGGAAACACTTTTAAAAACTACAAGTCTCATGCGTTTTAGTGGTGAAATAATAATTTAAAAAATCGTTTGGGAAATGAGTTTACTCCCTGGGTACTTTCTTTGTATACTTTTGACTATACGGGTCGAGTCCAGGATTTACGGGAAATCGCAGGTTTTCGTTTGCCGGCGATTAAACTTCTTTTATTCAGCGTCTCATCAAAGATGAAAACATTTTTAAAAACTACAAGTCTCATGCGTTTTAGTGGTGAAAAAGTAATTTAAACAATCGTTCGGGAAATGAGTTTACTCCCAGGGTACTTTCTTTGTATACTTTTGACTATACGGGCCAAGCCCGGGATTTACGGGAAATGGCGGGTTTTCGTTTGCCGGCGATTAAACTTCTTTTATTCAGCGTCTCATCAAAAATGAGAACATTTTTAAAAACTACAAGTCTTATGCGTTTTAGTGATGAAAAAATAATTTAAAAAATCGTTCTGGAAATGAGTTTACTCACAGGGTACTTTCTTTGTATACATTCGACTATACGGGCCAAGCCCGGGATTTACGGGAAATCGCGGGTTTTCGTTTTCCGGCGATTAAACCTCTTTCATTAAGCATCTATTCAAAAATGAAAACATTTTTGAAAACTACAAGTCTCATGCGTTTTAGTGGTGAAAAAAAAATTTAAAAAATCGTTCGGAAAATGAGTTTACTTCCTGGGTACTTTCTTTGTATACATTCGACTATACGGGCCAAGCCCCGGATTTACGGGAAAACGCGGGATTTCGTTTGCCGGCGATTAAACCTCTTTCATTAAGCGTCTCATCAAAAATGAAAACATTTTTGCAAACTACAAGTCTCATGCGTTTTAGTGGTGAAAAAATAATTTAAAAAATCGTTCGGGAAATGAGTTTACTCCCTGGGTACTTTCTTTGTATACTTTTGACTATACGGGCCGAGTCCGGGATTTACGGGAAATCGCGGATTTTCGTTTGCCGGCGATTAAACTTCTTTTATTCAGCGTCCCATCAAATATGAAAATATTTTTGAAAACTACAAGTCTCATGCATTTAGTGGTAAAAAAATAATATAAAAAATCGTTCGGGAAATGAGTTTACTCCCTGGGTACTTTCTTTGTATACTTTTGACTATACGGGCCAAGCCCGGGATTTACGGGAAATTGCGGGTTTTCGTTTGCCGGCGATTAAACTTCTTTTATTCAGCGTCTCAACAAAAATGGAAACACTTTTAAAAACTACAAGTCTTATGCGTTTTAGTGGTGAAAAACTAATTTAAAAAATCGTTCTGGAAATGAGTTTACTCCCTGGGTACTTTCTTTGTATAGTTTTGACTATACGGGCCGAGTCCGGGATTTAGGGAAATCGCAGGTTTTCGTTTGCCGGCGATTAAACTGTTTTTTTTCAGCGTCTCATCAAAAATGAAAACATTTTTGAAAACTACAAGTCTCATGCGTTTTAGTGGTGAAAAAGTAATTTAAAAAATCGTTCGGGAAATGAGTTTACTCCCTGGGTACTTTCTTTGTATACTTTTGACTATACGGGCCAAGCCCAGGATTTACGGGAAATCGCGGGTTTTCGTTTGCCGGCGATTAAACTTTTTTTATTCAGCGTCTCTTTAAAAATGAAAACATTTTTAAAAACTACAAGTCTTATGCGTTTTAATGGTGAAAAAATAATTTAAAAAATCGTTCTGGAAATGAGTTTACTCCCTGGGTACTTTCTTTGTATACTTTTGACTATACGGGCCGAGTCCGGGATTTACGGGAAATCGCAGGTTTTCGTTTGCCGGCGATTAAACTGCTTTTATTCAGCGTGTCATCAAAAATGAAAACATTTTTGAAAACTACAAGTCTCATGCGTTTTAGTGGTGAAAAAATAATTTAAAAAATCGTTCGGGAAATGCGTTTACTCCCTGGGTACTTTCTTTGTATACTTTTGACTATACGGGCCGAGTCCGGAATTTAGGGAAATCGCAGGTTTTCGTTTGCCGGCGATTAAACTGCTTTTTTTCAGCGTCTCATCAAAAATGAAAACATTTTTGAAAACTACAAGTCTCATGCGTTTTAGTGGTGAAAAAAAAATTTAAAAAATCGTTCGGAAAATGAGTTTACTCCCTGGGTACTTTCATTGTATACATTCGACTATACGGGCCAAGCCCCGGATTTACGGGAAAACGCGGGATTTCGTTTGCCGGCGATTAAACCTCTTTCATTAAGCGTCTCATCAAAAATGAAAACATTTTTGCAAACTACAAGTCTCATGCGTTTTAGTGGTGAAAAAATAATTTAAAAAATCGTTCGGGAAATGAGTTTACTCCCTGGGTACTTTCTTTGTATACTTTTGACTATACGGGCCGAGTCCGGGATTTACGGGAAATCGCGGATTTTCGTTTGCCGGCGATTAAACTGTTTTTTTTCAGCGTCTCATCAAAAATGAAAACATTTTTGAAAACTACAAGTCTCATGCGTTTTAGTGGTGAAAAGTAATTTAAAAAATCGTTTGGAAAATGAGTTTACGCCCTGGGTACTTTCTTTGTATACTTTTGACTATACGGCCAAGCCCGGGATTTACGGGAAATTGCGGGTTTTCGTTTGCCGGCGATTAAACCTCTTTTATTCAGCGTCCCATCAAATATGAAAATATTTTTAAAAACTACAAGTCTTATGCGTTTTAGTGGTGAGAAAATAATTTAAAAAATCGTTTTGGAAATGAGTTTACTCACAGGGTACTTTTTTGTATACATTCGACTATACGTGCCGAGCCCGGGATTTACGGGAAATCGCGGGTTTTCGTTTGCCGGCGATTAAACTGCTTTTATTCAGCGTCTCATCAAAAATGAAAACATTCTTGAAAACTACAAGTCTCATGCGTTTTAGTGGTGAAATAATAATTTAAAAAATCGTTTGGGAAATGAGTTTACTCCCTGGGTACTTTCTTTGTATACTTTTGACTATACGGGCCGAGTCCAGGATTTACGGGAAATCGCAGGTTTTCGTTTGCCGGCGATTAAACTGCTTTTATTCAGCGTCTCATCAAAAATGAAAACATTTTTAAAAACTACAAGTCTCATGCGTTTTAGTGGTGAAAAAATAATTTAAAAAATTGTTCGGGAAATGAGTTTACTCCCTGGGTACTTTCTTTGTATACTTTTGACTATACGGGCCAAGCCGGGATTTACGGGAAATCGTGGGTTTTCGTTTGCCGGCGATTAAACTTCTTTTATTCAGCGTCTCATCAAAAATGAAAACATTTTTAAAAACTACAAGTCTTATGCGTTTTAGTGGTGAAAAATTAATTTAAAAAATCGTTCTGGAAATGAGTTTACTCCCTGGGTACTTTCTTTGTATACTTTTGACTATACGGGCCGAGTCCGGGATTTAGGGAAATTGCAGGTTTTCGTTTGCCGGCGATTAAACTGCTTTTTTTCAGCGTCTCATCAAAAATGAAAACATTTTTGAAAACTACAAGTCTCATGCGTTTTAGTGGTGAAAAAGTAATTTAAAAAATCGTTCGGGAAATGAGTTTACTCCCTGGGTACTTTCTTTGTATACTTTCGACTATACGGGCCAAGCCCAGGATTTACGGGAAATCGCGGGTTTTCGTTTGCCGGCGATTAAACTTCTTTTATTCAGCGTCTCATCAAAAATGAAAACATTTTTAAAAACTACAAGTCTTATGCGTTTTAATGGTGAAAAAATAATTTAAAAAATCGTTCTGGAAATGAGTTTACTCCCTGGGTACTTTCTTTGTATACTTTTGACTATACGGGCCGAGTCCGGGATTTACGGGAAATCGCAGGTTTTCGTTTGCCGGCGATTAAACTGCTTTTATTCAGCGTGTAATCAAAAATGAAAACATTTTTGAAAACTACAAGTCTCATGCGTTTTAGTGGTGAAAAAATAATTTAAAAAATCGTTCGGGAAATGAGTTTACTCCCTGGGTACTTTCTTTGTATACTTTTGACTATACGGGCCGAGTCCGGGATTTAGGGAAATCGCAGGTTTTCGTTTGCCGGCGATTAAACTGCTTTTTTTTCAGCGTCTCATCAAAAATGAAAACATTTTTGAAAACTACAAGTCTCATGCGTTTTAGTGGTGAAAAAATAATTTAAAAAATCGTTCGGGAAATGAGTTTACTTCCTGGGTACTTTCTTTGTATACTTTTGACTATACGGGCCAAGCCGGGATTTACGGGAAATCGCGGGTTTTCGTTTGCCGGCGATTAAACTTCTTTTATTCAGCGTCTCATCAAAAATGAAAACATTTTTAAAAACTACAAGTCTTATGCGTTTTAGTGATGAAAAAATAATTTAAAAAATCGTTCTGGAAATGAGTTTACTCAAAGGGTACTTTCTTTGTATACATTCGACTATACGTGCCAAGCCCGGGATTTACGGGAAATCGCGGGTTTTCGTTTGCCGGCGATTAAACTGCTTTTATTCAGCGTCTCATCAAAAATGAAAACATTCTTGAAAACTACAAGTCTCATGCGTTTTAGTGGTGAAATAATAATTCAAAAAATCGTTTGGGAAATGAGTTTACTCCCTGGGTACTTCCTTTGTATACTTTTGACTATACGGGCCGAGTCCAGAATTTACGGGAAATCGCAGGTTTTCGTTTGCCGGAGATTAAACTTCTTTTATTCAGCGTCTCATCAAAAATTGAAAACATTTTTAAAAACTACAAGTCTCATGCGTTTTAGTGGTGAAAAAATAATTTAAGAAATCGTTCGGGAAATGAGTTTACTCCCTGGGTACTTTCTTTGTATACTTTTGACTATACGGGCCGAGTCCGGGATTTAGGGAAATCGCAGGTTTTCGTTTGCCGGCGATTAAACTGCTTTTTTTCAGCGTCTCATCAAAAATGAAAACATTTTTGAAAACTACAAGTCTCATGCGTTTTAGTGGTGAAAAAATAATTTAAAAAATCGTTCGGGAAATGAGTTTACTTCCTGGGTACTTTCTTTGTATACTTTTGACTATACGGGCCAAGCCGGGATTTACGGGAAATCGCGGGTTTTCGTTTGCCGGCGATTAAACTTCTTTTATTCAGCGTCTCATCAAAAATGAAAACATTTTTAAAAACTACCAGTCTTATGCGTTTTAGTGATGAAAAAATAATTTAAAAAATCGTTCGGGAAATGAGTTTACTCCCTGGGTACTTTCTTTGCATACTTTTGACTATACGGGCCAAGCCCGGGAGTTACGGGAAATCGCGGATTTTCGTTTGCCGGCGATAAAACTTCTTTTATTCAGTGTCTCATCAAAAATGAAAACATTTTTGAAAACTACAAGTCTCATGCGTTTTAGTGGTGAAAAAGTAATTTAAAAAATCGTTCGGGAAATGAGTTTACTCCCTGGGTACTTTCTTTGTATACTTTTGACTATACGGGCCAAGCCCAGGATTTACGGGAAATCGCGGGTTTTCGTTTGCCGGCGATTAAACTTCTTTTATTCAGCGTCTCATCAAAAATGAAAACATTTTTAAAAACTACAAGTCTTATGCGTTTTAGTGGTGAAAAAATAATTTAAAAAATCGTTCTGGAAATGAGTTTACTCCCTGGGTACTTTCTTTGTATACTTTTGACTATACGGGCCGAGTCCGGGATTTACGGGAAATCGCAGGTTTTCGTTTGCCGGCGATTAAACTGCTTTTATTCAGCGTGTCATCAAAAATGAAAACATTTTTGAAAACTACAAGTCTCATGCGTTTTAGTGGTGAAAAAATAATTTAAAAAATCGTTCGGGAAATGAGTTTACTCCCTGGGTACTTTCTTTGTATACTTTTGACTATACGGGCCGAGTCCGGGATTTAGGGAAATCGCGGGTTTTCGTTTGCCGGCGATTAAACTTCTTTTATTCAGCGTCTCATCAAAAATGAAAACATTTTTAAAAACTACAAGTCTTATGCGTTTTAATGATGAAAAAATAATTTAAAAAATCGTTCTGGAAATGAGTTTACTCACAGGGTACTTTCTTTGTATACATTCGACTATACGTGCCAAGCCCGGGATTTACGGGAAATCGCGGGTTTTCGTTTGCCGGCGATTAAACTGCTTTTATTCAGCGTCTCATCAAAAATGAAAACATTCTTGAAAACTACAAGTCTCATGCGTTTTAGTGGTGAAATAATAATTTAAAAAATCGTTTGGGAAATGAGTTTACTCCCTGGGTACTTTCTTTGTATACTTTTGACTATACGGGCCGAGTCCGGGATTTAGGGAAATCGCAGGTTTTCGTTTGCCGGCGATTAAACTGCTTTTTTTTCAGCGTCTCATCAAAAATGAAAACATTTTTGAAAACTACAAGTCTCATGCGTTTTAGTGGTGAAAAAATAATTTAAAAAATCGTTCGGGAAATGAGTTTACTTCCTGGGTACTTTCTTTGTATACTTTTGACTATACGGGCCAAGCCGGGATTTACGGGAAATCGCGGGTTTTCGTTTGCCGGCGATTAAACTTCTTTTATTCAGCGTCTCATCAAAAATGAAAACATTTTTAAAAACTACAAGTCTTATGCGTTTTAGTGATGAAAAAATAATTTAAAAAATCGTTCTGGAAATGAGTTTACTCACAGGGTACTTTCTTTGTATACTTTTGACTATACGGGCCGAGTCCGGGATTTACGGGAAATCGCAGGTTTTCGTTTGCCGGCGATTAAACTGCTTTTATTCAGCGTGTCATCAAAAATGAAAACATTTTTGAAAACTACAAGTCTCATGCGTTTTAGTGGTGAAAAAATAATTTAAAAAATCGTTCGGGAAATGAGTTTACTCCCTGGGTACTTTCTTTGTATACTTTTGACTATACGGGCCGAGTCCGGGATTTAGGGAAATCGCGGGTTTTCGTTTGCCGGCGATTAAACTTCTTTTATTCAGCGTCTCATCAAAAATGAAAACATTTTTAAAAACTACAAGTCTTATGCGTTTTAATGATGAAAAAATAATTTAAAAAATCGTTCTGGAAATGAGTTTACTCACAGGGTACTTTCTTTGTATACATTCGACTATACGTGCCAAGCCCGGGATTTACGGGAAATCGCGGGTTTTCGTTTGCCGGCGATTAAACTGCTTTTATTCAGCGTCTCATCAAAAATGAAAACATTCTTGAAAACTACAAGTCTCATGCGTTTTAGTGGTGAAATAATAATTTAAAAAATCGTTTGGGAAATGAGTTTACTCCCTGGGTACTTTCTTTGTATACTTTTGACTATACGGGCCGAGTCCGGGATTTAGGGAAATCGCAGGTTTTCGTTTGCCGGCGATTAAACTGCTTTTTTTTCAGCGTCTCATCAAAAATGAAAACATTTTTGAAAACTACAAGTCTCATGCGTTTTAGTGGTGAAAAAATAATTTAAAAAATCGTTCGGGAAATGAGTTTACTTCCTGGGTACTTTCTTTGTATACTTTTGACTATACGGGCCAAGCCGGGATTTACGGGAAATCGCGGGTTTTCGTTTGCCGGCGATTAAACTTCTTTTATTCAGCGTCTCATCAAAAATGAAAACATTTTTAAAAACTACAAGTCTTATGCGTTTTAGTGATGAAAAAATAATTTAAAAAATCGTTCTGGAAATGAGTTTACTCACAGGGTACTTTCTTTGTATACATTCGACTATACGTGCCAAGCCCGGGATTTACGGGAAATCGCGGGTTTTCGTTTGCCGGCGATTAAACTGCTTTTATTCAGCGTCTCATCAAAAATGAAAACATTCTTGAAAACTACAAGTCTCATGCGTTTTAGTGGTGAAATAATAATTTAAAAATTCGTTTGGGAAATGAGTTTACTCCCTGGGTACTTCCTTTGTATACTTTTGACTATACGGGCCGAGTCCAGAATTTACGGGAAATCGCAGGTTTTCGTTTGCCGTTGATTAAATTTCTTTTATTCAGCGTCTCATCAAAAAATGAAAACATTTTTAAAAACTACAAGTCTCATGCGTTTTAGTGGTGAAAAAATAATTTAAAAAATCGTTCGGGAAATGAGTTTACTCCCTGGGTACTTTCTTTGTATACTTTTGACTATACGGGCCGAGTCCGGGATTTAGGGAAATCGCAGGTTTTCGTTTGCCGGCGATTAAACTGCTTTTTTTCAGCGTCTCATCAAAAATGAAAACATTTTTGAAAACTACAAGTCTCATGCGTTTTAGTGGTGAAAAAATAATTTAAAAAATCGTTCGGGAAATGAGTTTACTTCCTGGGTACTTTCTTTGTATACTTTTGACTATACGGGCCAAGCCGGGATTTACGGGAAATCGCGGGTTTTCGTTTGCCGGCGATTAAACTTCTTTTATTCAGCGTCTCATCAAAAATGAAAACATTTTTAAGAACTACAAGTCTTTTGCGTTTTAGTGATGAAAAAATAATTTAAAAAATCGTTCGGGAAATGAGTTTACTCCCTGGGTACTTTCTTTGTATACTTTTGACTATACGGGCCGAGTCCGGGATTTACGGGAAATCGCAGGTTTTCGTTTGCCGGCGATTAAACTGCTTTTATTCAGCGTGTCATCAAAAATGAAAACATTTTTGAAAACTACAAGTCTCATGCGTTTTAGTGGTGAAAAAATAATTTAAAAAATCGTTCGGGAAATGAGTTTACTCCCTGGGTACTTTCTTTGTATACTTTTGACTATACGGGCCGAGTCCGGGATTTAGGGAAATCGCGGGTTTTCGTTTGCCGGCGATTAAACTTCTTTTATTCAGCGTCTCATCAAAAATGAAAACATTTTTAAAAACTACAAGTCTTATGCGTTTTAATGATGAAAAAATAATTTAAAAAATCGTTCTGGAAATGAGTTTACTCACAGGGTACTTTCTTTGTATACATTCGACTATACGTGCCAAGCCCGGGATTTACGGGAAATCGCGGGTTTTCGTTTGCCGGCGATTAAACTGCTTTTATTCAGCGTCTCATCAAAAATGAAAACATTCTTGAAAACTACAAGTCTCATGCGTTTTAGTGGTGAAATAATAATTTAAAAAATCGTTTGGGAAATGAGTTTACTCCCTGGGTACTTTCTTTGTATACTTTTGACTATACGGGCCGAGTCCGGGATTTAGGGAAATCGCAGGTTTTCGTTTGCCGGCGATTAAACTGCTTTTTTTTCAGCGTCTCATCAAAAATGAAAACATTTTTGAAAACTACAAGTCTCATGCGTTTTAGTGGTGAAAAAATAATTTAAAAAATCGTTCGGGAAATGAGTTTACTTCCTGGGTACTTTCTTTGTATACTTTTGACTATACGGGCCAAGCCGGGATTTACGGGAAATCGCGGGTTTTCGTTTGCCGGCGATTAAACTTCTTTTATTCAGCGTCTCATCAAAAATGAAAACATTTTTAAAAACTACAAGTCTTATGCGTTTTAGTGATGAAAAAATAATTTAAAAAATCGTTCGGGAAATGAGTTTACTCCCTGGGTACTTTCTTTGTATACTTTGGACTATACGGGCCGAGTCCGGGATTTAGGGAAATCGCAGGTTTTCGTTTGCCGGCGATTAAACTGCTTTTTTTCAGCGTCTCATCAAAAATGAAAACATTTTTGAAAACTACAAGTCTTATGCGTTTTAGTGGTGAAAAAAATAATTTAAAAAATCGTTCGGGAAATGAGTTTACTTCCTGGGTACTTTCTTTGTATACTTTTGACTATACGGGCCAAGCCGGGATTTACGGGAAATCGCGGGTTTTCGTTTGCCGGCGATTAAACTTCTTTTATTCAGCGTCTCATCAAAAATGAAAACATTTTTAAAAACTACAAGTCTTATGCGTTTTAGTGATGAAAAAATAATTTAAAAAATCGTTCTGGAAATGAGTTTACTCACAGGGTACTTTCTTTGTATACATTCGACTATACGTGCCAAGCCCGGGATTTACGGGAAATCGCGGGTTTTCGTTTGCCGGCGATTAAACTGCTTTTATTCAGCGTCTCATCAAAAATGAAAACATTCTTGAAAACTACAAGTCTCATGCGTTTTAGTGGTGAAATAATAATTTAAAAAATCGTTTGGGAAATGAGTTTACTCCCTGGGTACTTCCTTTGTATACTTTTGACTATACGGGCCGAGTCCAGAATTTACGGGAAATCGCAGGTTTTCGTTTGCCGTTGATTAAATTTCTTTTATTCAGCGTCTCATCAAAAAATGAAAACATTTTTAAAAACTACAAGTCTCATGCGTTTTAGTGGTGAAAAAATAATTTAAAAAATCGTTCGGGAAATGAGTTTACTCCCTGGGTACTTTCTTTGTATACTTTTGACTATACGGGCCGAGTCCGGGATTTAGGGAAATCGCAGGTTTTCGTTTGCCGGCGATTAAACTGCTTTTTTTCAGCGTCTCATCAAAAATGAAAACATTTTTGAAAACTACAAGTCTCATGCGTTTTAGTGGTAAAAAAATAATTTAAAAAATCGTTCGGGAAATGAGTTTACTTCCTGGGTACTTTCTTTGTATACTTTTGACTATACGGGCCAAGCCGGGATTTACGGGAAATCGCGGGTTTTCGTTTGCCGGCGATTAAACTTCTTTTATTCAGCGTCTCATCAAAAATGAAAACATTTTTAAGAACTACAAGTCTTTTGCGTTTTAGTGATGAAAAAATAATTTAAAAAATCGTTCGGGAAATGAGTTTACTCCCTGGGTACTTTCTTTGCATACTTTTGACTATACGGGCCAAGCCCGGGATTTACGGGAAATCGCGGATTTTCGTTTGCCGGCGATAAAACTTCTTTTATTCAGTGTCTCATCAAAAATGAAAACATTTTTGAAAACTACAAGTCTCATGCGTTTTAGTGGTGAAAAAGTAATTTAAAAAATCGTTCGGGAAATGAGTTTACTCCCTGGGTACTTTCTTTGTATACTTTTGACTATACGGGCCAAGCCCAGGATTTACGGGAAATCGCGGGTTTTCGTTTGCCGGCGATTAAACTTCTTTTATTCAGCGTCTCATCAAAAATGCAAACATTTTTAAAAACTACAAGTCTTATGCGTTTTAGTGGTGAAGAAATAATTTAAAAAATCGTTCTGGAAATGAGTTTACTCCCTGGGTACTTTCTTTGTATACTTTTGACTATACGGGCCGAGTCCGGGATTTACGGGAAATCGCGAGTTTTCGTTTGCCGGCGATTAAACTGCTTTTATTCAGCGTCTCATCAAAAATGAAAACATTCTTGAAAACTACAAGTCTCATGCGTTTTAGTGGTGAAATAATAATTTAAAAAATCGTTTGGGAAATGAGTTTACTCCCTGGGTACTTTCTTTGTATACTTTTGACTATATGGACCAAGCCGGGATTTACGGGAAATCGCGGGTTTTCGTTTGCCGGCGATTAAACTTCTTTTATTCAGCGTCTCATCAAAAATGAAAACATTTTTAAAAACTACAAGTCTTATGCGTTTTAGTGATGAAAAAATAATTTAAAAAATCGTTCGGGAAATGAGTTTACTCCCTGGGTACTTTCTTTGCATACTTTTGACTATACGGGCCAAGCCCGGGATTTACGGGAAATCGCGGATTTTCGTTTGCCGGCGATAAAACTTCTTTTATTCAGTGTCTCATCAAAAATGAAAACATTTTTGAAAACTACAAGTCTCATGCGTTTTAGTGGTGAAAAAGTAATTTAAAAAATCGTTCGGGAAATGAGTTTACTCCCTGGGTACTTTCTTTGTATACTTTTGACTATATGGGCCGAGTCCGGGATTTAGGGAAATCGCGGGTTTTCGTTTGCCGGCGATTAAACTTCTTTTATTCAGCGTCTCATCAAAAATGAAAACATTTTTAAAAACTACAAGTCTTATGCGTTTTAGTGATGAAAAAATAATTTAAAAAATCGTTCTGGAAATGAGTTTACTCACAGGGTACTTTCTTTGTATACATTCGACTATACGTGCCAAGCCCGGGATTTACGGGAAATCGCGGGTTTTCGTTTGCCGGCGATTAAACTGCTTTTATTCAGCGTGTCATCAAAAATGAAAACATTCTTGAAAACTACAAGTCTCATGCGTTTTAGTGGTGAAATAATAATTTAAAAAATCGTTTGGGAAATGAGTTTACTCCCTGGGTACTTTCTTTGTATACTTTTGACTATACGGGCCGAGTCCAGAATTTACAGGAAATCGCAGGTTTTCGTTTGCCGGCGATTAAACTTCTTTTATTCAGCGTCTCATCAAAAAATGAAAACATTTTTAAAAACTACAAGTCTCATGCATTTTAGTGATGAAAAAATAATTTAAAAAATCGTTCGGGAAATGAGTTTACTCCCTGGGTACTTTCTTTGTATACTTTTGACTATACGGGCCGAGTCCGGGATTTACGGGAAATCGCAGGTTTTCGTTTTCCGGCGATTAAACTTCTTTTATTCAGCGTCTCATCAAAAAATGACAACATTTTTAAAAACTACAAGTCTCATGCATTTTAGTGGTGAAAAAATAATTTAAAAAATCGTTCGGGAAATGAGTTTACTCCCTGGGTACTTTCTTTGTATACTTTTGACTATACGGGCCGAGTCCGGGATTTACGGGAAATCGCAGGTTTTCGTTTGCCGGCGATTAAACTGCTTTTTTTCAGCGTTTCATCAAAAATGAAAACATTTTTGAAAACTACAAGTCTCATGCGTTTTAGTGGTGAAAAAATAATTTAAAAAATCGTTCGGGAAATGAGTTTACTTCCTGGGTACTTTCTTTGTATACTTTTGACTATACGGGCCAAGCCAGGATTTACGGGAAATCGCAGGTTTTCGTTTGCCGGCGATTAAACTGCTTTTATTCAGCGTGTCATCAAAAATGAAAACATTTTTGAAAACTACAAGTCTTATGTGTTGTAGTGGTGAAAAAATAATTTAAAAAATCGTTCGGGAAATGAGTTTACTCCCTGGGTACTTTCTTTGTATACTTTGGACTATACGGGCCGAGTCCGGGATTTAGGGAAATCGTAGGTTTTCGTTTGCCGGCGATTAAACTGCTTTTTTTCAGCGTCTCATCAAAAATGAAAACATTTTTGAAAACTACAAGTCTTATGCGTTTTAGTGGTGAAAAAAATAATTTAAAAAATCGTTCGGGAAATGAGTTTACTTCCTGGGTACTTTCTTTGTATACTTTTGACTATACGGGCCAAGCCGGGATTTGCGGGAAATCGCGGGTTTTCGTTTGCCGGCGATTAAACTTCTTTTATTCAGCGTCTCATCAAAAATAAAAACATTTTTAAAAACTACAAGTCTTATGCGTTTTAGTGATGAAAAAATAATTTAAAAAATCGTTCTGGAAATGAGTTTACTCACAGGGTACTTTCTTTGTATACATTCGACTATACGTGCCAAGCCCGGGATTTACGGGAAATCGCGGGTTTTCGTTTGCCGGCGATTAAACTGCTTTTATTCAGCGTCTCATCAAAAATGAAAACATTCTTGAAAACTACAAGTCTCATGCGTTTTAGTGGTGAAATAATAATTTAAAAAATCGTTTGGGAAATGAGTTTACTCCCTGGGTACTTTCTTTGTATACTTTTGACTATACGGGCCGAGTCCAAGATTTACGGGAAATCGCAGGTTTTCGTTTGCTGGCGATTAAACTTCTTTTATTCAGCGTCTCATCAAAAAATGAAAACATTTTTAAAAACTACAAGTCTCATGCGTTTTAGTGGTGAAAAAGTGATTTAAAAAATCGTTCGGGAAATGAGTTTACTCCCTGGGTACTTTCTTTGCATACTTTTGACTATACGGGCCAAGCCCGGGATTTACGGGAAATCGCGGGTTTTCGTTTGCCGGCGAATAAACTTCTTTTATTCAGCGTCTCATCAAAAATGAAAACATTTTTAAAAACTACAAGTCTTATGCGTTTTAGTGGTGAAAAAATAATTTAAAAAATCGTTTTGGAAATGAGTTTACTTCCTGGGTACTTTCTTTGTATACATTCGACTGTACGGGCCAAGCCCGGGATTTACGGGAAATCGCGGGATTTCGTTTGCCGGCGATTAAACCACTTTCATTAAGCGTCTCATCAAAAATGAAAACATTTTTGAAAACTGCAAGTCTCATGCGTTTTAGTGGTGAAAAGATAATTTGAAAAATCGTTTTGGAAATGAATTTACTCACAGGGTACTTTCTTTGTATATATTCGAGTATACGGGCCAAGCCCGGGATTTACGGGAAATCGCGGGTTTTCGTTTGCCGGCGATTAAACCACTTTCATTAAGCGTCTCATGAAAAATGAAAACATTTCTGAAAACTACAAGTCTCATGCGTTTTAGTGGTGAAAGAATAATTTAAAAAATCGTTCGGGAAATGAGTTTACTCCCTGGGTACTTTCTTTGTATACTTTTCACTATACGGCCGAGTCTGGAATTTACGGGAAATCGCAGGTTTCGTTTGCCGGCGATTAAACTTCTTTTATTCAGCGTCTCATCAAAATTGAAAACATTTTTGAAAACTACATGTCTCATGCGTTTTAGTGGTGAAAAAATAATTTAAAAAATCGTTCGGGAAATGAGCTAACTCCCTGGGTACTTTCTTTGTATACTTTTGACTATGCGGGCCGAGTCCGGGGTTTACGGGAAATGGCGGGTTTTCGTTTGCCGGCGATTAAACCTCTTTTATTCAGCGTCTCATCAAAAATAAAAACATTTTTGAAAACTACAAGTCTTAAGCGTTTTAGTGGTGAAAAGATAATTGAAAAAATCGTTTTGGAAATGAGTTTACTCACCGGGTACTTTCTTTGTATACATTCGACTATACGGCCCAAGCCCTGGATTTACGGGAAATCGCGGGTTTTCGTTTGCCGGCGATTAAACTATCTTTTATTCAGCGTCTCATCAAAAATGAAAACATTTTTGAAAACTACAAGTCTTATGCGTTTTAGTGGTGAAAAGATAATTTAAAAAAACGTTTTGGAAATGAGTTTACTCACTGGGTACTTTCTTTGTATACTTTTGACTATACGGGCCAAGCCGGGATTTACGGGAAATCGCAGGTTTTCGTTTGCCGGCGATTAAACTGCTTTTATTCAGCGTCTCATCAAAAATGAAAACATTCTTGAAAACTACCAGTCTCATGCGTTTTAGTGGTGTAATAATAATTTAAAAAATCGTTTGTGAAATGAGTTTACTCCCTGGGTACTTTCTTTGTATACTTTTGACTATACGGGCCGAGTCCAGGATTTACTGGAAATCGCAGGTTTTCGTTTGCCGGCGATTAAACTTCTTTTATTCAGCGTCTCATCAAGAATGAAAACATTTTTGAAAACTACAAGTCTCATGCGTTTTAGTGGTGAAAAAATAATTTAAAAAATCGTTCGGGAAATGAGTTTACTCGCTGGGTACTTTCTTTGTATACTTTTCACTATACGGGCCGAGTCCGGAATTTACGGGAAATCGCAGGTTTCGTTTGCCGGCGATTAAACTTCTTTTATTAAGCGTCTCATCAAAATTGAAAACATTTTTGAAAACTACAAGTCTCATGCGTTTTAGTGGTGAAAAAATAATTTAAAAAATCGTTCGGGAAATGAGCTAACTCCCTGGGTACTTTCTTTGTATACTTTTGACTATGCGGGCCGAGTCCGGGGTTTACGGGAAATGGCGGGTTTTAGTTTGCCGGCGATTAAACCTCTTTTATTCAGCGTCTCATCAAAAATAAAAACATTTTTGAAAACTACAAGTCTCAAGCGTTTTAGTGGTGAAAAGATAATTGAAAAAATCGTTTTGGAAATGAGTTTACTCACCGGGTACTTTCTTTGTATACATTCGACTATACGGCCTAAGCCCTGGATTTACGGGAAATCGCGGGTTTTCGTTTGCCGGCGATTGAACTATCTTTTATTCAGCGTCTCATCAAAAATGAAAACATTTTTGAAAACTACAAGTCTTATGCGTTTTAGTGGTGAAAAGATAATTTAAAAAATCGTTTTGGAAATGAGTTTACTCCCTGGGTACTCTCTTTGTATACTTTTGACTATACGGGCCGAGTCCAGGATTTACTGGAAATCGCAGGTTTTCGTTTGCCGGCGATTAAACTTCTTTTATTCAGCGTCTCATCAAGAATGAAAACATTTTTTAAAACTACAAGTCTCATGCGTTTTAGTGGTGAAAAAATAATTAAAAAAATCGTTCGGGAAATGAGTTTACTCCCTGGGTACTTTCTTTGTATACTTTTGACTATACGGGCCAAGCCGGGATTTACGGAAAATCGCGGGTTTTCGTTTGCCGGCGATTAAACTTCTTTTATTCAGCGTCTCATCAAAAATGAAAACATTCTTGAAAACTACAAGTCTCATGCGTTTTAGTGGTGTAATAATAATTTAAAAAATCGTTTGTGAAATGAGTTTACTCCCTGGGTACTTTCTTTGTATACTTTTGACTATACGGGCCGAGTCCAGGATTTACTGGAAATCGCAGGTTTTCGTTTGCCGGCGATTAAACTTCTTTTATTCAGCGTCTCATCAAGAATGAAAACATTTTTGAAAACTACAAGTCTCATGCGTTTTAGTGGTGAAAAAATAATTTAAAAATTCGTTCGGGAAATGAGTTTACTCCCTGGGTACTTTCTTTGTATACTTTTCACTATACGGGCCGAGTCCGGAATTTACGGGAAATCGCAGGTTTCGTTTGCCGGCGATTAAACTTCTTTTATTCAGCGTCTCATCAAAATTGAAAACATTTTTGAAAACTACAAGTCTCATGCGTTTTAGTGGTGAAAAAATAATTTAAAAAATCGTTCGGGAAATGAGCTAACTCCCTGGGTACTTTCTTTGTATACTTTTGACTATGCGGGCCGAGTCCGGGGTTTACGGGAAATGGCGGGTTTTCGTTTGCCGGCGATTAAACCTCTTTTATTCAGCGTGTCATCAAAAATAAAAACATTTTTGAAAACTACAAGTCTCAAGCGTTTTAGTGGTGAAAAGATAATTGAAAAAATCGTTTTGGAAATGAGTTTACTCACCGGGTACTTTCTTTGTATACATTCGACTATACGGCCTAAGCCCTGGATTTACGGGAAATCGCGGGTTTTCGTTTGCCGGCGATTAAACTATCTTTTATTCAGCGTCTCATCAAAAATGAAAACATTTTTGAAAACTACAAGTCTTATGCGTTTTAGTGGTGAAAAGATAATTTAAAAAATCGTTTTGGAAATGAGTTTACTCCCTGGGTACTTTCTTTGTATACTTTTGACTATACGGGCCGAGTCCAGGATTTACTGGAAATCGCAGGTTTTCGTTTGCCGGCGATTAAACTTCTTTTATTCAGCGTCTCATCAAGAATGAAAACATTTTTAAAAACTACAAGTCTCATGCGTTTTAGTGGTGAAAAAATAATTAAAAAAATCGTTCGGGAAATGAGTTTACTCCCTGGTTACTTTCTTTGTATACTTTTGACTATACGGGCCAAGCCGGGATTTACGGAAAATCGCGGGTTTTCGTTTGCCGGCGATTAAACTTCTTTTATTCAGCGTCTCATCAAAAATGAAAACATTCTTGAAAACTACAAGTCTCATGCGTTTTAGTGGTGTAATAATAATTTAAAAAATCGTTTGTGAAATGAGTTTACTCCCTGGGTACTTTCTTTGTATACTTTTGACTATACGGGCCGAGTCCAGGATTTACTGGAAATCGCAGGTTTTCGTTTGCCGGCGATTAAACTTCTTTTATTCAGCGTCTCATCAAGAATGAAAACATTTTTGAAAACTACAAGTCTCATGCGTTTTAGTGGTGAAAAAATAATTTAAAAAATCGTTCGGGAAATGAGTTTACTCCCTGGGTACTTTCTTTGTATACTTTTCACTATACGGGCCGAGTCCGGAATTTACGGGAAATCGCAGGTTTCGTTTGCCGGCGATTAAACTTCTTTTATTCAGCGTCTCATCAAAATTGAAAACATTTTTGAAAACTACAAGTCTCATGCGTTTTAGTGGTGAAAAAATAATTTAAAAAATCGTTCGGGAAATGAGCTAACTCCCTGGGTACTTTCTTTGTATACTTTTGACTATGCGGGCCGAGTCCGGGGTTTACGGGAAATGGCGGGTTTTCGTTTGCCGGCGATTAAACCTCTTTTATTCAGCGTCTCATCAAAAATAAAAACATTTTTGAAAACTACAAGTCTCAAGCGTTTTAGTGGTGAAAAGATAATTGAAAAAATCGTTTTGGAAATGAGTTTACTCACCGGGTACTTTCTTTGTATACATTCGACTATACGGCCTAAGCCCTGGATTTACGGGAAATCGCGGGTTTTCGTTTGCCGGCGATTAAACTATCTTTTATTCAACGTCTCATCAAAAATGAAAACATTTTTGAAAACTACAAGTCTTATGCGTTTTAGTGGTGAAAAGATAATTTAAAAAATCGTTCGGGAAATGAGTTTACTCCCTGGGTACTTTCTTTGTATACTTTTGACTATACGGGCCAAGCCGGGATTTACGGAAAATCGCGGGTTTTCGTTTGCCGGCGATTAAACTTCTTTTATTCAGCGTCTCATCAAAAATGAAAACATTTTTAAAAACTACAAGTCTTATGCGTTTTAGTGTTGAAAAAATAATTTAAAAAATTGTTCTGAAAATGAGTTTACTCACAGGGTACTTTCTTTGTATACATTCGACTATACGGGCGGAGTCCGGGGTTTACGGGAAATCGCAGGTTTTCGTTTGCCGGCGATTAAACCTCTTTTATTCAGCGTCTCATCAAAAATGAAAACATTTTTGAAAACTACAAGTCTCAAGCGTTTTAGTGGTGAAAAGATAATTGAAAAAATCGTTTTGGAAATGAGTTTACTCACCGGGTACTTTCTTTGTATACATTCAACTATACGGCCCAAGCCCGGGATTTACGGGAAATCGCGGGTTTTCGTTTGCCGGCGATTAAACTTCTTTTATTCAGCGTCTCATCAAAAATGAAAACATTTTTAAAAACTACAAGTCTTATGCGTTTTAGTGGTGAAAAGATAATTTAAAAAATCGTTTTGGAAATGAGTTTACTCACTGGGTACTTTCTTTGTATACTTTTGACTATACGGGCCAAGCCGGGATTTACGGGAAATCGCAGGTTTTCGTTTGCCGGCGATTAAACTGCTTTTATTCAGCGTCTCATCAAAAATGAAAACATTCTTGAAAACTACAAGTCTCATGCGTTTTAGTGGTGAAAAAATAATTTACGATTTACGGGAAATCGCGGGTTTTCGTTTGCCGGCGATTAAACTATCTTTTATTCAGCGTCTCATCAAAAATGAAAACATTTTTGAAAACTACAAGTCTTATGCGTTTTAGTGGTGAAAAAATAATTTAAAAAATCGTTCGGGAAATGAGTTTACTTCCTGGGTACTTTCTTTGTATACTTTTGACTATACGGGCCAAGCCGGGATTTACGGAAAATCGCGGGTTTTCGTTTGCCGGCGATTAAACTTCTTTTATTCAGCGTCTCATCAAAAATGAAAACATTTTTAAAAACTACAAGTCTTATGCGTTTTAGTGTTGAAAAAATAATTTAAAAAATTGTTCTGAAAATGAGTTTACTCACAGGGTACTTTCTTTGTATACATTCGACTATACGGGCGGAGTCCGGGATTTACGGGAAATCGCAGGTTTTCGTTTGCCGGCGATTAAACTTCTTTTATTCAGCGTCTCATCAAAAATGAAAACATTCTTGAAAACTACAAGTCTCATGCATTTTAGTGGTGAAATAATAATTTAAAAAATCGTTTGGGAAATGAGTTTACTCCCTGGGTACTTTCTTTATATACTTTTGACTATACGGGCCGAGTCCAGGATTTACGGGAAATCGCAGGTTTTCGTTTGCCGGCGATTAAACTTCTTTTATTCACCGTCTCATGAAAAATGAAAACATTTTTAAAAACTACAAGTCTTATGCGTTTTAGTGGTGCAATAATAATTTAAAAAATCGTTTGTGAAATGAGTTTACTCCCTGGGTACTTTCTTTGTATACTTTTGACTATACGGGCCGAGTCCAGGATTTACGGGAAATCGCAGGTTTTCGTTTGCCGGCGATTAAACTTCTTTTATTCAGCGTCTCATCAAGAGTGAAAACATTTTTGAAAACTACAAGTCTCATGCGTTTTAGTGGTGAAAAAATAATTTAAAAAATCGTTCGGGAAATGAGTTTACTTCCTGGGTACTTTCTTTGTATACTTTTGACTATACGGGCCGAGTCCAGGATTTACTGGAAATCACAGGTTTTCGTTTGCCGGCGATTAAACTTCTTTTATTCAGCGTCTCATCAAGAATGAAAACATTTTTAAAAACTACAAGTCTCATGCGTTTTAGTGGTGAAAAAATATTTAAAAAAATCGTTCGGGAAATGAGTTTACTCCCTGGGTACTTTCTTTGTATACTTTTGACTATACGGGCCAAGCCGGGATTTACGGAAAATCGCGGGTTTTCGTTTGCTGGCGATTAAACTTCTTTTATTCAGCGTCTCATCAAAAATGAAAACATTTTTAAAAACTACAAGTCTTATGCGTTTTAGTGGTGAAAAAATAATTTAAAAAATTGTTCTGGAAATGAGTTTACTCACAGGGTACTTTCTTTGTATACATTCGACTATACGGGCGGAGTCCGGGGTTTACGGGAAATCGCAGGTTTTCGTTTGCCGGCGATTAAACCTCTTTTATTCAGCGTCTCATCAAAAATGAAAACATTTTTGAAAACTACAAGTCTCAAGCGTTTTAGTGGTGAAAAGATAATTGAAAAAATCGTTTTGGAAATGAGTTTACTCACCGGGTACTTTCTTTGTATACATTCAACTATACGGCCCAAGCCCGGGATTTACGGGAAATCGCGGGTTTTCGTTTGCCGGCGATTAAACTTCTTTTATTCAGCGTCTCATCAAAAATGAAAACATTTTTAAAAACTACAAGTCTTATGCGTTTTAGTGGTGAAAAGATAATTTAAAAAATCGTTTTGGAAATGAGTTTACTCACTGGGTACTTTCTTTGTATACTTTTGACTATACGGGCCAAGCCGGGATTTACGGGAAATCGCAGGTTTTCGTTTGCCGGCGATTAAACTGCTTTATTCAGCGTCTCATCAAAAATGAAAACATTCTTGAAAACTACAAGTCTCGTGCGTTTTAGTGGTGCAATAATAATTTAAAAAATCGTTTGTGAAATGAGTTTACTCCCTGGGTACTTTCTTTGTATACTTTTGACTATACGGGCCGAGTCCAGGATTTACGGGAAATCGCAGGTTTTCGTTTGCCGGCGATTAAACTTCTTTTATTCAGCGTCTCATCAAGAGTGAAAACATTTTTGAAAACTACAAGTCTCATGCGTTTTAGTGGTGAAAAAATAATTTAAAAAATCGTTCGGGAAATGAGTTTACTTCCTGGGTACTTTCTTTGTATACTTTTGACTATACGGGCCAAGCCGGGATTTACGGAAAATCGCGGGTTTTCGTTTGCCGGCGATTAAACTTCTTTTATTCAGCGTCTCATCAAAAATGAAAACATTTTTAAAAACTACAAGTCTTATGCGTTTTAGTGGTGAAAAAATAATTTAAAAAATCGTTCTGGAAATGAGTTTACTCACAGGGTACTTTCTTTGTATACATTCGACTATACGGGCCAAGCCCGGGATTTACGGGAAATCGCAGGTTTTCGTTTGCCGGCGATTAAACTTCTTTTATTCAGCGTCTCATCAAAAATGAAAACATTCTTGAAAACTTCAAGTCTCATGCATTTTAGTGGTGAAATAATAATTTAAAAAATCGTTTGGGAAATGAGTTTACTCCCTGGGTACTTTCTTTATATACTTTTGACTATACGGGCCGAGTCCAGGATTTACGGGAAATCGCAGGTTTTCGTTTGCCGGCGATTAAACTTCTTTTATTCACCGTCTCATGAAAAATGAAAACATTTTTAAAAACTACTAGTCTCATGCGTTTTAGTGTTGAAAAAATAATTTAAAAAATCGTTCGGGAAATGAGTTTACTCCCTGGGTACTTTCTTTGTATACTTTTGGTTATACGGGACGAGTCCAGGGTTTACGGGAAATGGCGGGTTTTCGTTTGCTGGCGATTAAACTTCTTTTATTCAGCGTCTCATCAAAAATGAAAACATTTTTAAAAACTACAGGTCTCATGGGCTTTAGTGGTGAAATAATAATTTAAAAAATCGATCGGGAAATGAGTTTACACCCTGGCTACTTTCTTATTATACTTTTGACTATACGGGCCGAGTCCGAAATTTACGGGAAATTGCAGGATTTCGTCTGCCGGCGATTAAACTTCTTTCATTCAGCGTCTCATCAAAAATGAAAACGTTTTTAAAAACTACAAGTCTCATGCGTTTTAGTGGTGAAAATATAATTTAAAAAATCGTTCGGGAAATGACTTTACTCCCTGGGTACTTTCTTTGTATACTTTTGACTATACGGGCCGAGTCCGGGATTTACGGGAAGTCGCGGGTTTTCGTTTGCCGGCGATTAAACTTCTTTTATTCAGCGTCTCATCAAAAATGAAAACATTTTTAAAAACTACAAGTCTCATGGGCTTTAGTGGTGAAATAATAATTTAAAAAATCGTTCGGGAATGAGTTTACACCCTGGATACTTTCTTTGTATACTTTTGACTATACGGGCCGAGTCCGGGATTTACGGGAAATCGCAGGTTTTCGTTTGCTGGCGATTAAACTTCTTTCATTCAGCGTCTCATCAAAAATAAAAACATTTTTGAAAACTACAAGTCTCATGCGTTTTAGTGGTGAAAAAATAATTTAAAAAATCGTTCGGGAAATGAGTTTACTCCCTGGGTACTTTCTTTGTATACTTTTGAGTATACGGGCCGAGTCCGGGATTTACGGGAAATCTCGGGTTTTCGTTTGCCGGCGATTAAACTGCTTTTATTAAGCGTCTCATCAAAAAATGAAAACATTTTTAAAAACTACAAGTCTCATGCGTTTTAGTGGTGAAAAAGTGATTTAAAAAATCGTTCGGGAAATGAGTTTACTCCCTGGGTACTTTCTTTGCATACTTTTGACTATACGGGCCAAGCCCGGGATTTACGGGAAATCGCGGGTTTTCGTTTGCCGGCGATTAAACTTCTTTTATTCAGCGTCTCATCAAAAATGAAAACATTTTTAAAAACTACAAGTCTTATGCGTTCTAGTGGTGAAAAAATTATTTAAAAAATCGTTTTGGAAATGAGTTTACGCCCTGGGTACTTTCTTTGTATACATTCGACTGTACGGGCCAAGCCCGGGATTTACGGGAAATCGCGGGATTTCGTTTGCCGGCGATTAAACCACTTTCATTAAGCGTCTCATCAAAAAAGAAAACATTTTTGAAAACTGCAAGTCTCATGCGTTTTAGTGGTGAAAAGATAATTTGAAAAATCGTTTTGGAAATGAGTTTACTCACAGGGTACTTTCTTTGTATATATTCGAGTACACGGGCCAAGCCCGGGATTTACGGGAAATCGCGGGTTTTCGTTTGCCGGCGATTAAACTGCTTTTATTCAGCGTCTCATCAAAATTGAAAACATTTTTGAAAACTAGAAGTCTCATGCGTTTTAGTGGTGAAAAAATAATTTAAAAAATCGTTTTGGAAATGAGTTTACTCACCGGGTACTTTCTTTGTATACATTCGACTATACGGCCCAAGCCCGGGATTTACGGGAAATCGCGGGTTTTCGTTTGCCGGCGATTAAACTTCTTTTATTCAGCGTCTCATCAAAAATGAAAACATTTTTAAAAACTACAAGTCTTATGCGTTTTAGTGGTGAAAAGATAATTTAAAAAATCGTTTAGGAGATGAGTTTACTCACTGGGTACTTTCTTTGTATACTTTTGACTATACGGGCCAAGCCGGGATTTACGGGAAATCGCAGGTTTTCGTTTGCCGGCGATTAAACTGCTTTTATTCAGCGTCTCATCAAAAATGAAAACATTCTTGAAAACTACAAGTCTCGTGCGTTTTAGTGGTGTAATAATAATTTAAAAAATCGTTTGTGAAATGAGTTTACTCCCTGGGTACTTTCTTTGTATACTTTTGACTATACGGGCCAAGCCTGGATTTACGGGAAATCGCGGGTTTTCGTTTGCCGGCGATTAAACTTCTTTTATTCAGCGTCTCATCAAAAATGAAAACATTTTTGAAAACTACAAGTCTCATGCGTTTTAGTGGTGAAAAAGTAATTTAAAAAATCGTTCGGGAAATGAGTTTACTCCCTGGGTACTTTTTTTGTATACTTTTGACTATACGGACCAAGCCCAGGATTTACGGGAAATCGCGGGTTTTCGTTTGCCGGCGATTAAACTTCTTTTATTCAGCGTCTCATCAAAAATGAAAACATTTTTAAAAACTACAAGTCTTATGCGTTTTAGTGGTGAAAAAATAATTTAAAAAATCGTTCTGGAAATGAGTTTACTCCCTGGGTACTTTCTTTGTATACTTTTGACTATACGGGCCGAGTCCGGGATTTACGGGAAATCGCAGGTTTTCGTTTGCCGGCGATTAAACTGCTTTTATTCAGCGTGTCATCAAAAATGAAAACACTTTTAAAAAACTACAAGTCTTATGCGTTTTAGTGGTGAAAAAATAATTTAAAAAATCGTTCGGGAAATGAGTTTACTCCCTGGGTACTTTCTTTGTATACTTTTGACTATACGGGTCGAGTCCGGGATTTAGGGAAATCGCAGGTTTTCGTTTGCCGGCGATTAAACTGCTTTTTTTCAGCGTCTCATCAAAAATGAAAACATTTTTGAAAACTACAAGTCTTATGCGTTTTAGTGGTGAAAACATAATTTAAAAAATCGTTCGGGAAATGAGTTTACTTCCTGGGTGCTTTCTTTGTATACTTTTGACTATACGGGCCAAGCCCGGATTTACGGGAAATCGCGGGTTTTCGTTTGCCGGCGATTAAACTTCTTTTATTCAGCGTCTCATCAAAAATGAAAACACTTTTAAAAAACTACAAGTCTTATGCGTTTTAGTGATGAAAAAATAATTTAAAAAATCGTTCTGGAAATGAGTTTACTCACAGGGTACTTTCTTTGTATACATTCGACTATAAGTGCCAAGCCTGGGATTTACGGGAAATCGCGGGTTTTCGTTTGCCGGCGATTAAACTGCTTTTATTCAGCGTCTCATCAAAAATGAAAACACTCTTTAAAACTACAAGTCTCATGCGTTTTAGTGGTGAAATAATAATTTAAAAAATCGTTTGGGAAATGAGTTTACTCCCTGGGTACTTTCTTTGTATACTTTTGACTATACGGGCCAAGCCGGGATTTACGGGAAATCGCGGGTTTTCGTTTGCCGGCGATTAAACTTCTTTTATTCAGCGTCTCATCAAAAATGAAAACATTTTTGAAAACTACAAGTCTCATGCGTTTTAGTGGTGAAAAAGTAATTTAAAAAATCGTTCGGGAAATGAGTTTACTCCCTGGGTACTTTCTTTGTATACTTTTGACTATATGGGTCGAGTCCGGGATTTAGGGAAATCGCAGGTTTTCGTTTGCCGGCGATTAAACTGCTTTTTTTCAGCGTCTCATCAAAAATGAAAACATTTTTGAAAACTACAAGTCTTATGCGTTTTAGTGGTGAAAAAATAATTTAAAAAATCGTTCGGGAAATGAGTTTACTTCCTGGGTACTTTCTTTGTATACTTTTGACTATACGGGCCAAGCCGGGATTTACGGGAAATCGCGGGTTTTCGTTTGCCGGCGATTAAACTTCTTTTATTCAGCGTCTCATCAAAAATGAAAACACTTTTAAAAAACTACAAGTCTTATGCGTTTTAGTGATGAAAAAATAATTTAAAAAATCGTTCTGGAAATGAGTTTACTCACAGGGTACTTTCTTTGTATACATTCGACTATACGTGCCAAGCCTGGGATTTACGGGAAATCGCGGGTTTTCGTTTGCCGGCGATTAAACTGCTTTTATTCAGCGTCTCATCAAAAATGAAAACACTCTTGAAAACTACAAGTCTCATGCGTTTTAGTGGTGAAATAATAATTTAAAAAATCGTTTGGGAAATGAGTTTACTCCCTGGGTACTTTCTTTGTATACATTCGACTATACGTGCCAAGCCTGGGATTTACGGGAAATCGCGGGTTTTCGTTTGCCGGCGATTAAACTGCTTTTATTCAGCGTCTCATCAAAAATGAAAACACTCTTGAAAACTACAAGTCTCATGCGTTTTAGTGGTGAAATAATAATTTAAAAAATCGTTTGGGAAATGAGTTTACTCCCTGGGTACTTTCTTTGTATACTTTTGACTATACGGGCCAAGCCGGGATTTACGGGAAATCGCGGGTTTTCGTTTGCCGGCGATTAAACTTCTTTTATTCAGCGTCTCATCAAAAATGAAAACATTTTTGAAAACTACAAGTCTCATGCGTTTTAGTGGTGAAAAAGTAATTTAAAAAATCGTTCGGGAAATGAGTTTACTCCCTGGGTACTTTCTTTGTATACTTTTGACTATATGGGTCGAGTCCGGGATTTAGGGAAATCGCAGGTTTTCGTTTGCCGGCGATTAAACTGCTTTTTTTCAGCGTCTCATCAAAAATGAAAACATTTTTGAAAACTACAAGTCTTATGCGTTTTAGTGGTGAAAAAATAATTTAAAAAATCGTTCGGGAAATGAGTTTACTTCCTGGGTACTTTCTTTGTATACTTTTGACTATACGGGCCAAGCCGGGATTTACGGGAAATCGCGGGTTTTCGTTTGCCGGCGATTAAACTTCTTTTATTCAGCGTCTCATCAAAAATGAAAACACTTTTAAAAAACTACAAGTCTTATGCGTTTTAGTGATGAAAAAATAATTTAAAAAATCGTTCTGGAAATGAGTTTACTCACAGGGTACTTTCTTTGTATACATTCGACTATACGTGCCAAGCCTGGGATTTACGGGAAATCGCGGGTTTTCGTTTGCCGGCGATTAAACTGCTTTTATTCAGCGTCTCATCAAAAATGAAAACACTCTTGAAAACTACAAGTCTCATGCGTTTTAGTGGTGAAATAATAATTTAAAAAATCGTTTGGGAAATGAGTTTACTCCCTGGGTACTTTCTTTGTATACTTTTGACTATACGGGCCGAGTCCAGGATTTACGGGAAATCGCAGGTTTTCGTTTGCTGGCGATTAAACTTCTTTTATTCAGCGTCTCATCAAAAAATGAAAACATTTTTAAAAACTACAAGTCTCATGCGTTTTAGTGGTGAAAAAGTGATTTAAAAAATCGTTCGGGAAATGAGTTTACTCCCTGGGTACTTTCTTTGCATACTTTTGACTATACGGGCCAAGCCCGGGATTTACGGGAAATCGCGGGTTTTCGTTTGCCGGCGATTAAACTTCTTTTATTCAGCGTCTCATGAAAAATGAAAACATTTTTAAAAACTACAAGTCTTATGCGTTTTAGTGGTGAAAAAATAATTTAAAAAATCGTTTTGGAAATGAGTTTACTCCCTGGGTACTTTCTTTGTATACATTCGACTGTACGGGCAAAGCCCGGGATTTACGGGAAATCGCGGGATTTCGTTTGCCGGCGATTAAACCACTTTCATTAAGCGTCTCCTCAAAAATGAAAACATTTTTGAAAACTGCAAGTCTCATGCGTTTTAGTGGTGAAAAGATAATTTGAAAAATCGTTTTGGAAATGAGTTTACTCACAGGGTACTTTCTTTGTATATATTCGAGTATACGGCCAAGCCCGGGATTTACGGGAAATCGCGGGTTTTCGTTTGCCGGCGATTAAACTGCTTTTATTCAGCGTCTCATCAAAAATGAAAACACTCTTTAAAACTACAAGTCTCATGCGTTTTAGTGGTGAAAAAATAATTTAAAAAATCGTTCGGGAAATGAGTTTACTTCCTGGGTACTTTCTTTGTATACTTTTGACTATACGGGCCAAGCCGGGATTTACGGGAAATCGCGGGTTTTCGTTTGCCGGCGATTAAACTTCTTTTATTCAGCGTCTCATCAAAAATGAAAACACTTTTAAAAAACTACAAGTCTTATGCGTTTTAGTGATGAAAAAATAATTTAAAAAATCGTTCTGGAAATGAGTTTACTCACAGGGTACTTTCTTTGTATACATTCGACTATACGTGCCAAGCCTGGGATTTACGGGAAATCGCGGGTTTTCGTTTGCCGGCGATTAAACTGCTTTTATTCAGCGTCTCATCAAAAATGAAAACACTCTTGAAAACTACAAGTCTCATGCGTTTTAGTGGTGAAATAATAATTTAAAAAATCGTTTGGGAAATGAGTTTACTCCCTGGGTACTTTCTTTGTATACTTTTGACTATACGGGCCGAGTCCAGGATTTACGGGAAATCGCAGGTTTTCGTTTGCTGGCGATTAAACTTCTTTTATTCAGCGTCTCATCAAAAATGAAAACATTTTTAAAAACTACAAGTCTTATGCGTTTTAGTGGTGAAAAAATAATTTAAAAAATCGTTTTGGAAATGAGTTTACTCCCTGGGTACTTTCTTTGTATACATTCGACAGTACGGGCAAAGCCCGGGATTTACGGGAAATCGCGGGATTTCGTTTGCCGGCGATTAAACCACCTTCATTAAGCGTCTCCTCAAAAATGAAAACATTTTTGAAAACTGCAAGTCTCATGCGTTTTAGTGGTGAAAAGATAATTTGAAAAATCGTTTTGGAAATGAGTTTACTCACAGGGTACTTTCTTTGTATATATTCGAGTATACGGCCAAGCCCGGGATTTACGGGAAATCGCGGGTTTTCGTTTGCCGGCGATTAAACTGCTTTTATTCAGCGTCTCATCAAAAATGAAAACATTCTTGAAAACTACAAGTCTCGTGCGTTTTAGTGGTGTAATAATAATTTAAAAAATCGTTTGTGAAATGAGTTTAGTCCCTGGGTACTTTCTTTGTATACTTTTGACTATACGGGACGAGTCCAGGATTTACGGGAAATCGCAGGTTTTCGTTTGCCGGCGATTAAACTTCTTTTATTCAGCGTCTCATCAAAAATGAAAACATTCTTGAAAACTACAAGTCTCATGCATTTTAGTGGTGAAATAATAATTTAAAAAATCGTTTGGGAAATGAGTTTTCTCCCTGGGTACTTTCTTTGTATACTTTTGACTATACGGGCCGAGTCCAGGATTTACGGGAAATCGCAGGTTTTCGTTTGCCGGCGATTAAACTTCTTTTATTCACCGTCTCATCAAAAATGAAAACATTTTTAAAAACTACAAGTCTCATGCGTTTTAGTGGTGAAAAAATAATTTAAAAAATCGTTCGGGAAATGAGCTAATTCCCTGGGTACTTTCTTTGTATACTTTTGACTATGCGGACCGAGTCCGGGGTTTACGGGAAATGGCGGGTTTTCGTTTGCCGGCGATTAAACCTCTTTTATTCAGCGTCTCATCAAAAATGAAAACATTTTTGAAAACTACAAGTCTAAAGCGTTTTAGTGGTGAAAAGATAATTGAAAAAATCGTTTTGGAAATGAGTTTACTCACCGGGTACTTTCTTTGTATACATTCGACTATACGGCCCAAGCCCGGGATTTACGGGAAATCGCGGGTTTTCGTTTGCCGGCGATTAAACTTCTTTTATTCAGCGTCTCATCAAAGATGAAAACAATTTTAAAAACTACAAGTCTTATGCGTTTTAGTGGTGAAAAGATAATTTAAAAAATCGTTTTGGAAATGAGTTTACTCACTGGGTACTTTCTTTGTATACTTTTGACTATACGGGCCAAGCCGGGATTTACGGGAAATCGCAGGTTTTCGTTTGCCGGCGATTAAACTGCTTTTATTCAGCGTCTCATCAAAAATGAAAACATTCTTGAAAACTACAAGTCTCGTGCGTTTTAGTGGTGTAATAATAATTTAAAAAATCGTTTGTGAAATGAGTTTACTCCCTGGGTACTTTCTTTGTATACTTTTCACTATACGGGCCGAGTCCAGGATTTACGGGAAATCGCAGGTTTTCGTTTGCCGGCGATTAAACTTCTTTTATTCAGCGTCTCATCAAGAATGAAAACATTTTTGAAAACTACAAGTCTAAAGCGTTTTAGTGGTGAAAAGATAATTGAAAAAATCGTTTTGGAAATGAGTTTACTCACCGGGTACTTTCTTTGTGTACATTCGACTATACGGCCCTAGCCCGGGATTTACGGGAAATCGCGGGTTTTCGTTTGCCGGCGATTAAACTTCTTTTATTTAGCGTCTCATCAAAAATGAAAATAATTTTAAAAACTACAAGTCTTATGCGTTTTAGTGGTGAAAAGATAATTTAAAAAATCGTTTTGGAAATGAGTTTACTCACTGGGTACTTTCTTTGTATACTTTTGACTATACGGGCCAAGCCGGGATTTACGGGAAATCGCAGGTTTTCGTTTGCCGGCGATTAAACTGCTTTTATTCAGCGTCTCATCAAAAATGAAAACATTCTTGAAAACTACAAGTCTCGTGCGTTTTAGTGGTGTAATAATAATTTAAAAAATCGTTTGTAAAATGAGTTTACTCCCTGGGTACTTTCTTTGTATACTTTTCACTATACGGGCCGAGTCCAGGATTTACGGGAAATCGCAGGTTTTCGTTGCCGGCGATTAAACTTCTTTTATTCAGCGTCTCATCAAGAATGAAAACATTTTTGAAAACTACAAGTCTCAAGCGTTTTAGTGGTGAAAAGATAATTGAAAAAATCGTTTTGGAAATGAGTTTACTCACCGGGTACTTTCTTTGTATACATTCGACTATACAGCCCAAGCCCGGGATTTACGGGAAATCGCGGGTTTTCGTTTGCCGGCGAATAAACTTCTTTTATTCAGCGTCTCATCAAAAATGAAAACATTTTTGAAAACTACAAGTCTTATGCGTTTTAGTGGTGAAAAGATAATTTAAAAAATCGTTTTGGAAATGAGTTTACTCACTGGGTACTTTCTTTGTATACTTTTGACTATACGGGACAAGCCGGGATTTACGGGAAATCGCAGGTTTTCGTTTGCCGGCGATTAAACTTCTTTTATTCACCGTCTCATCAAAAATGACAACATTTTTGAAAACTACAAGTCTCATGCGTTTTAGTGGTGAAAAAATAATTTAAAAAATCGTTCGGGAAATGAGCTAATTCCCTGGGTACTTTCTTTGTATACTTTTGACTATGCGGGCCGAGTCCGGGGTTTACGGGAAATGGCGGGTTTTCCTTTGCCGGCGATTAAACCTCTTTTATTCAGCGTCTCATCAAAAATGAAAACATTTTTGAAAACTACAAGTCTAAAGCGTTTTAGTGGTGAAAAGATAATTGAAAAAATCGTTTTGGAAATGAGTTTACTCACCGGGTACTTTCTTTGTATACATTCGACTATACGGCCCAAGCCCGGGATTTACGGGAAATCGCGGGTTTTCGTTTGCCGGGGATTAAACTTCTTTTATTCAGCGTCTCATCAAAAATGAAAACATTTTTAAAAACTACAAGTCTTATGCGTTTTAGTGGTGAAAAGATAATTTAAAAAATCGTTTTGGAAATGAGTTTACTCACTGGGTACTTTCTTTGTATACTTTTGACTATACGGGCCGAGTCCAGGATTTACGGGAAATCGCAGGTTTTCGTTTGCCGGCGATTAAACTTCTTTTATTCAGCGTCTCATCAAAAATGAAAACATTTTTAAAAACTACAAGTCTCGTGCGTTTTAGTGGTGTAATAATAATTTAAAAAATCGTTTGTGAAATGAGTTTATTCCCTGGGTACTTTCTTTGTATACTTTTGACTATACGGGCCGAGTCCAGGATTTACGGGAAATCGCAGGTTTTCGTTTGCCGGCGATTAAACTTCTTTTATTCAGCGTCTCATCAAGAATGAAAACATTTTTAAAAACTACAAGTGTCATGCGTTTTAGTGGTGAAAAAATAATTTAAAAAATCGTTCGGGAAATGAGTTTACTTCCTGGGTACTTTCTTTGTATACTTTTGACTATACGGGCCAAGCCGGGATATACGGAAAATCGCGGGTTTTCGTTTGCCGGCGATTAAACTTCTTTTATTCAGCGTCTCATCAAAAATAAAAACATTTTTAAAAACTACAAGTCTTATGCGTTTTAGTGGTGAAAAAATAATTTAAAAAATCGTTCTGGAAATGAGTTTACTCACAGGGTACTTTCTTTGTATACATTCGACTATACGGGCCAAGCCCGGGATTTACGGGAAATCGCAGGTTTTCGTTTGCCGGCGATTAAACTTCTTTTATTCAGCGTCTCATCAAAAATGAAAACATTCTTGAAAATTACAAGTCTCATGCATTTTAGTGGTGAAATAATAATTTAAAAAATCGTTTGGGAAATGAGTTTACTCCCTGGGTACTTTCTTTCTATACTTTTGACTATACGGGCCGAGTCCAGGAATTACGGGAAATCGCAGTTTTTCGTTTGCCGGCGATTAAACTTCTTTTATTCACCGTCTCATCAAAAATGAAAACATTTTTAAAAACTACTAGTCTCATGCGTTTTTGTGCTGAAAAAATAATTTAAAAAATCGTTCGGGTAATGAGTTTACTCCCAGGGTACTTTCTTTGTATACTTTTGACTATGCAGGCCGAGTCCGGGGTTTACGGGAAATGGC
This sequence comes from Hydractinia symbiolongicarpus, assembly GCF_029227915.1. Classification (NCBI taxonomy): domain Eukaryota; kingdom Metazoa; phylum Cnidaria; class Hydrozoa; order Anthoathecata; family Hydractiniidae; genus Hydractinia; species Hydractinia symbiolongicarpus. Next base: position 1,564,098 of record NC_079880.1, read on the forward strand.
GGGTTTTCGTTTGCCGGCGATTAAACGTCTTTTATTCAGCGTCTCATCAAAAATGAAAACATTTTTGAAAACTACAAGTCTCATGCGTTTTAGTGGTGAAAAAATAATTTAAAAAATCGTTCGGGAAATGAGTTTACTCCCTGGGTACTTTCTTTGTATACTTTTGGTTATACGGGCCGAGTCCAGGGTTTACGGGAAATGGCGGGTTTTCGTTTCCTGGCGATTAAACTTCTTTTATTCAGCGTCTCATCAAAAATGAAAACATTTTTAAAAACTACAAGTTTCATGGGCTTTAGTGGTGAAATAATAATTTAAAAAATCGTTCCGGAAATGAGTTTACACCCTGGCTACTTTCTTATTATACTTTTGACTATACGGGCCGAGTCCGAGATTTACGGGAAATTGTAGGTTTTCGTCTGCCGGCGATTAAACTTCTTTCATTCAGCGTCTCATCAAAAATGAAAACATTTTTGAAAACTACAAGTCTCATGCGTTTTAGTGGTGAAAATATAATTTAAAAAATCGTTCGGGAAATGACTTTACTCCCTGGGTACTTTCTTTGTATACTTTTGACTATACGGGCCGAGTCCGGGATTTACGGGAAGTCGCGGGTTTTCGTTTGCCAGCGATTAAACTTCTTTTATTCAGCGTCTCATCAAAAATGAAAACATTTTTAAAAACTACAAGTCTCATGGGCTTTAGTGGTGAAATAATAATTTAAAAAATCGTTCGGGAATGAGTTTACACCCTGAATACTTTTTTTGTATACTTTTGACTATACGGGCCGAGTCCGGGATTTACGGGAAATCGCAGGTTTTCGTTTGCTGGCGATTAAACTTCTTTCATCCAGCGTCTCATCAAAAATAAAAACATTTTTGAAAACTACAAGTCTCATGCGTTTTAGTGGTGAAAAAATAATTTAAAAAATCGTTCGGGAAATGAGTTTACTCCCTGGGTACTTTCTTTGTATACTTTCGAGTATACGGGCCGAGTCCGGGATTTACGGGAAATCGCGGGTTTTCGTTTGCCGGCGATTAAACTGCTTTTATTCAGCGTCTCATCAAAAATGAAAACATTCTTGAAAACTACAAGTCTCATGCATTTTAGTGGTGAAATAATAATTTAAAAAATCGTTTGGGAAATGAGTTTACTCCCTGGGTACTTTCTTTCTATACTTTTGACTATACGGGCCGAGTCCAGGAATTACGGGAAATCGCAGGTTTTCGTTTGCCGGCGATTAAACTTCTTTTATTCACCGTCTCATCAAAAATGAAAACATTTTTAAAAACTACTAGTCTCATGCGTTTTTGTGCTGCAAAAATAATTTAAAAAATCGTTCGGGTAATGAGTTTACTCCCTGGGTACTTTCTTTGTATACTTTTGACTATGCAGGCCGAGTCCGGGGTTTACGGGAAATGGCGGGTTTTCGTTTGCCGGCGATTAAACGTCTTTTATTCAGCGTCTCATCAAAAATGAAAACATTTTTGAAAACTACAAGTCTCATGCGTTTTAGTGGTGAAAAAATAATTTAAAAAATCGTTCGGGAAATGAGTTTACTCCCTGGGTACTTTCTTTGTATACTTTTGGTTATACGGGCCGAGTCCAGGGTTTACGGGAAATGGCGGGTTTTCGTTTGCTGGCGATTAAACTTCTTTTATTCAGCGTCTCATCAAAAATGAAAACATTTTTAAAAACTACAAGTTTCATGGGCTTTAGTGGTGAAATAATAATTTAAAAAATCGTTCCGGAAATGAGTTTACACCCTGGCTACTTTCTTATTATACTTTTGACTATACGGGCCGAGTCCGAGATTTACGGGAAATTGCAGGTTTTCGTCTGCCGGCGATTAAACTTCTTTCATTCAGCGTCTCATCAAAAATGAAAACATTTTTGAAAACTACAAGTCTCATGCGTTTTTGTGGTGAAAATATAATTTAAAAAATCGTTCGGGAAATGACTTTACTCCCTGGGTACTTTCTTTGTATACTTTTGACTATACGGGCCGAGTCTGGGATTTACGGGAAGTCGCGGGTTTTCGTTTGCCAGCGATTAAACTTCTTTCATTCAGCGTCTCATCAAAAATGAAAACATTTTTAAAAACTACAAGTCTCATGGGCTTTAGTGGTGAAATAATAATTTAAAAAATCGTTCGGGAAATGAGTTTGCTCCCTGGGTACTTTCTTTGTATACTTTTGACTATACGGGCCGAGTCCGGGATTTACGGGAAATCGCAGGTTTTCGTTTGCCGGCGATCAAACTTCTTTCATTCAGCGTCTCATCAAAAATGAAAACATTTTTGCAAACTACAAGTTTCATGCGTTTTAGTGGTGAAAAGATAATTTAAAAAATCGTTTTGGAAATGAGTTTACTCACAGGGTACTTTCTTTGTATACATTCGACTATACCGGCCAAGCCCGGGATTTACGGGAAATCGCGGGTTTTCGTTTGCCGGCGATTAAACTTCATTTATTCAGCGTCTCATCAAAAATGAAAACATTTTTAAAAACTACAAGTCTCATGCGTTTTAGTGGTGAAAAAATAATTTAAAAAATCGTTTTGGAAATGAGTTTACTCACAGGGTACTTTCTTTGTATACATTCGACTATACCGGCCAAGCCCGGGATTTACGGGAAATCGCGGGTTTTCGTTTGCCGGCGATTAAACTTCATTTATTCAGCGTCTCATCAAAAATGAAAACATTTTTAAAAACTACAAGTCTCATTCGTTTTAGTGGTGAAAAAATAATTTAAAAAATCGTTCGGGAAATGAGTTTGCTCCCTGGGTACTTTCTTTGTATACTTTTGACTATACGGGCCGAGTCCGGGATTTACGGGAAATCGCAGGTTTTCGTTTGCCGGCGATCAAACTTCTTTCATTCAGCGTCTCATCAAAAATGAAAACATTTTTGCAAACTACAAGTTTCATGCGTTTTAGTGGTGAAAAGATAATTTAAAAAATCGTTTTGGAAATGAGTTTACTCACAGGGTACTTTCTTTGTATACATTCGACTATACCGGCCAAGCCCGGGATTTACGGGAAATCGCGGGTTTTCGTTTGCCGGCGATTAAACTTCATTTATTCAGCGTCTCATCAAAAATGAAAACATTTTTAAAAACTACAAGTCTCATGCGTTTTAGTGGTGAAAAAATAATTTAAAAAATCGTTCGGGAAATGAGTTTGCTCCCTGGGTACTTTCTTTGTATACTTTTGACTATACGGGCCGAGTCCGGAATTTACGGGAAATCGCAGGTTTTCGTTTGCCGGCGATCAAACTTCTTTCATTCAGCGTCTCATCAAAAATGAAAACATTTTTTGCAAACTACAAGTTTCATGCGTTTTAGTGGTGAAAAGATAATTTAAAAAATCGTTTTGGAAATGAGTTTACTCACAGGGTACTTTCTTTGTATACATTCGACTATACCGGCCAAGCCCGGGATTTACGGGAAATCGCGGGTTTTCGTTTGCCGGCGATTAAACTTCATTTATTCAGCGTCTCATCAAAAATGAAAACATTTTTAAAAACTACAAGTCTCATGCGTTTTAGTGGTGAAAAAATAATTTAAAAAATCGTTCGGGAAATGACTTTGCTCCCTGGGTACTTTCTTTGTATACTTTTGACTATACGGGCCGAGTCCGGGATTTACGGGAAATCGCAGGTTTTCGTTTGCCGGCGATTAAACTTCTTTCATTCAGCGTCTCATCAAAAATGAAAACATTTTTGAAAACTACAAGTCTCATGCGTTTTAGTGGTGAAAAAATAATTTAAAAAATCGTTCGGGAAATGAGTTTATTCCCTGGGTACTTTCTTTGTATACTTTTGATTATACGGACCGAGTCCGGGGTTTACGGTAAATGGCGGGTTTTCGTTTCCTGGCGATTAAACTTCTTTTATTCAGCGTCTCATCAAAAATAAAAACATTTTTAAAAACTACAAGTTTCATGCGTTTTAGTTGTGAAAAGATAATTTAAAAAATCGTTTTGGAAATGAGTTTACTCACAGGGTACTTTCTTTGTATACATTCGACTATACCGGCCAAGCCCGGGATTTACGGGAAATCGCGGGTTTTCGTTTGCCGGCGATTAAACTTTATTTATTCAGCGTCTCATCTAAAATGAAAACATTTTTAAAAACTACAAGTCTCATGCGTTTTAGTGGTAAAAAAATAATTTAAAAAATCGTTCGGGAAATGACTTTGCTCCCTGGGTACTTTCTTTGTATACTTTTGACTATACGGGCCGAGTCCGGGATTTACGGGAAATCGCAGGTTTTCGTTTGCCGGCGATTAAACTTCTTTCATTCAGCGTCTCATCAAAAATGAAAACATTTTTGAAAACTACAAGTCTCATGCGTTTTAGTGGTGAAAAAATAATTTAAAAAATCGTTCGGGAAATGAGTTTATTCCCTGGGTACTTTCTTTGTATACTTTTGATTATACGGACCGAGTCCGGGGTTTACGGGAAATGGCGGGTTTTCGTTTGCTGGCGATTAAACTTCTTTTATTCAGCGTCTCATCAAAAATAAAAACATTTTTGAAAACTACAAGTTTCATGCGTTTTAGTGGTGAAAAGATAATTTAAAAAATCGTTTTGGAAATGAGTTTACTCACAGGGTACTTTCTTTGTATACATTCGACTATACCGGCCAATCCCGGGATTTACGGGAAATCGCGGGTTTTCGTTTGCCGGCGATTAAACCACTTTCATTAAGCGTCTCATCAAAAATGAAAACATTTCTGAAAATACAAGTCTCATGCGTTTTAGTGGTGAAATAATAATTTAAAAAATCGTTCGGGAAATGAGTTTACTCCCTGGGTACTTTCTTTGTATACTTTTGACTATACGGGCCGAGTCCGGGATTTACGGGAAATCGCGGGTTTTAGTTTGCCGGCGATTAAACTTCTTTTATTCAGCGTCTCATCAAAAATGAAAACATTTTAAAAAACTACAAGTCTCATGGGTTTTTGGGTGAAATAATAATTTAAAAAATCGTTTGGGAAATGAGTTTACTCCCTGGGTACTTTCTTTGTATACTTTTGATTATACGGACCGAGTCCGGGGTTTACGGGAAATGGCGGGTTTTGGTTTGCTGGCGATAAAACTTCTTTTATTTAGCGTCTCATCAAAAATAAAAACATTTTTGAAAACTACAAGTTTCATGCGTTTTAGTGGTGAAAAGATTATTTAAAAAATCGTTTTGGAAATGAGTTTACTCACAGGGTACTTTCTTTGTATACATTTGACTATACCGGCCAAGCCCGGGATTTACGGGAAATCGCGGGTTTTCGTTTGCCGGCGATTAAACCACTTTCATTAAGCGTCTCATCAAAAATGAAAACATTTTTGAAAACTACAAGTCTCATGCGTTTTAGTGGTGAAAAAATAATTTAAAAAATCGTTCGGGAAATGACTTTGCTCCCTGGGTACTTTCTTTGTATACTTTTGACTATACGGGCCGAGTCCGGGATTTACGGGAAATCGCAGGTTTTCGTTTGCCGGCGATTAAACTTCTTTCATTCAGCGTCTCATCAAAAATGAAAACATTTTTGAAAACTACAAGTCTCATGCGTTTTAGTGGTGAAAAGATAATTTAAAAAATCGTTTTGGAAATGAGTTTACTCACAGGGTACTTTCTTTGTATACATTTGACTATACCGGCCAATCCCGGGATTTACGGGAAATCGCGGGTTTTCGTTTGCCGGCGATTAAACCACTTTCATTAAGCGTCTCATCAAAAATGAAAACATTTCTGAAAATACAAGTCTCATGCGTTTTAGTGGTGAAATAATAATTTAAAAAATCGTTCGGGAAATGAGTTTACTCCCTGGGTACTTTCTTTGTATACTTTTGACTATACGGGCCGAGTCCGGGATTTACGGGAAATCGCGGGTTTTAGTTTGCCGGCGATTAAACTTCTTTTATTCAGCGTCTCATCAAAAATGAAAACATTTTAAAAAACTACAAGTCTCATGGGCTTTTGTGGTGAAATAATAATTTAAAAAATCGTTCGGGAAATGAGTTTACTCCCTGGGTACTTTCTTTGTATACTTTTGATTATACGGACCGAGTCCGGGGTTTACGGGAAATGGCGGGTTTTGGTTTGCTGGCGATAAAACTTCTTTTATTTAGCGTCTCATCAAAAATAAAAACATTTTTGAAAACTACAAGTTTCATGCGTTTTAGTGGTGAAAAGATTATTTAAAAAATCGTTTTGGAAATGAGTTTACTCACAGGGTACTTTCTTTGTAGACATTTGACTATACCGGCCAAGCCCGGGATTTACGGGAAATCGCGGGTTTTCGTTTGCCGGCGATTAAACCACTTTCATTAAGCGTCTCATCAAAAATGAAAACATTTTTGAAAACTACAAGTCTCATGCGTTTTAGTGGTGAAAAAATAATTTAAAAAATCGTTCGGGAAATGAGTTTACTCCCTGGGTACTTTCTTTGTATACTTTTGACTATACGGGCCGAGTCCGGGATTTACGGGAAATCGCAGGTTTTCGTTTGCCGGCGATTAAACTTCTTTCATTCAGCGTCTAATCAAAAATGAAAACATTTTTGAAACCTACAAGTCTCATGCGTTTTAGTGGTGAAAAAATAATTTAAAAAATCGTTCGGGAAATGAGTTTACCCCCTGGGTACTTTCTTTGTATACTTTTGATTATACGGACCGAGTCCGGGGTTTACGGGAAATGGCGGGTTTTCGTTTGCTGGCGATTAAACTTCTTTTATTCAGAGTCTCATCAAAAATAAAAACATTTTTGAAAACTACAAGTTTCATGCGTTTTAGTGGTGAAAAGATAATTTAAAAAATCGTTTTGGAAATGAGTTTACTCACAGGGTACTTTCTTTGTATACATTCCACTATACCGGCCAAGCCCGGGATTTACGGGAAATCGCGGGTTTTCGTTTGCCGGCGATTAAACTTCATTTATTCAGCGTCTCATCAAAAATGAAAACATTTTTAAAAACTACAAGTCTCATGCGTTTTAGTGGTGAAAAAATAATTTAAAAAATCATTCGGGAAATGATTTTACTCCCTGGGTACTTTCTTTGTATACTTTTGACTATACGGGCCGAGTCCAGGATTTACGGGAAATCGCAGGTTTTCGTTTGCCGGCGATTAAACTTCTTTCATTCAGCGTCTCATCAAAAATGAAAACATTTTTGAAAACTACAAGTCTCATGCGTTTTAGTGGTGAAAAAATAATTTAAAAAATCGTTCGGGAAATGAGTTTACTCCCTGGGTACATTCTTTGTGTACTTTTGATTATACGGACCGAGTCCGGGGTTTACGGGAAATGGCGGGTTTTCGTTTGCTGGCGATTAAACTTCTTTTATTCAGCGTCTCATCAAAAATAAAAACATTTTTGAAAACTACAAGTTTCATGCGTTTTAGTGGTGAAAAGATAATTTAAAAAATCGTTTTGGAAATGAGTTTACTCACAGGGTACTTTCTTTGTACACATTCGACTATACCGGCCAAGCCCGGGATTTACGGGAAATCGCGGGTTTTCGTTTGCCGGCGATTAAACCACTTTCATTAAGCGTCTCATCAAAAATGAAAACATTTCTGAAAATACAAGTCTCATGCGTTCTAGTGGTGAAATAATAATTTAAAAAATCGTTCAGGAAATGAGTTTACTCCCTGGGTACTTTCTTTGTATACTTTTGACTATACGGGCCGAGTCCGGGATTTACGGGAAATCGCGGGTTTTCGTTTGCCGGCGATTAAACCTCTTTCATTAAGCGTCTCATCAAAAATGAAAACATTTTTGAAAACTACAAGTCTCATGGGCTTAAATGGTGAAATAATAATTTAAAAAATCGTTTGGGAAATGAGTTTACTCCCTGGGTACTTTCTTTGTATACTTTTGACTATACGGGCCGAGTACGGGATTTACGGGAAATCGCAGGTTTTCGTTTGCCGGCGATTAAACTTCTTTTATTCAGCGTCTCATCAAAAATGAAAAAATTTTTGAAAACTACAAGTCTCATGCGTTTTAGTGGTGAAAAAATAATTTAAAAAATCGTTCGGGAAATGAGTTTACTCCCTGGGTACTTTCTTTGTATACTTTTGACTATACGGGCCGAGTCTGGGATTTACGGGAAATCGCAGGTTTTCGTTTGCCGGCGATTAAACTTCTTTCATTCAGCGTCTCATCAAAAATGAAAACATTTTTGAAAACTACAAGTCTCATGCGTTTTAGTGGTGAAAAAATAATTTAAAAAATCGTTCGGGAAATGAGTTTACTCCCTGGGTACATTCTTTGTATACTTTTGATTATACGGACCGAGTCCGGGGATTACGGGAAATGGCGGGTTTTCGTTTGCTGGCGATTAAACTTCTTTTATTCAGCGTCTCATCAAAAATAAAAACATTTTTGAAAACTACAAGTTTCATGCGTTTTAGTGGTGAAAAGATAATTTAAAAAATCGTTTTGGAAATGAGTTTACTCACAGGGTACTTTCTTTGTACACATTCGACTATACCGGCCAAGCCCGGGATTTACGGGAAATCGCGGGTTTTCGTTTGCCGGCGATTAAACCACTTTCATTAAGCGTCTCATCAAAAATGAAAACATTTCTGAAAATACATGTCTCATGCGTTCTAGTGGTGAAATAATAATTTAAAATATCGTTCAGGAAATGAGTTTACTCCCTGGGTACTTTCTTTGTATACTTTTGACTATACGGGCCGAGTCCGGGATTTACGGGAAATCGCGGGTTTTCGTTTGCCGGCGATTAAACTTCTTTTATTCAGCGTCTCACCAAAAATGAAAACATTTTTGAAAACTACAAGTCTCATGCGTTTTAGTGGTGAAAAAATAAATTAAAAAATGGTTCGGGAAATGAGTTTACTCCCTGGGTACTATCTTTGTATACTTTTGACTATACGGGCCAAGCCCGGGATTTACGGGAAATCTCGGGTTTTCGTTTGCCGGCGATTAAACCTCTTTCATTAAGCGTCTCATCAAAAATGAAAACATTTTTAAAAACTACAAGTCTCATGGGCTTAAATGGTGAAATAATAATTTAAAAAATCGTTTGGGAAATAGGTTTACCCCCTGGGTACTTTCTTTGTATACTTTTGACTATACGGGCCGAGTCCGGGATTTACGGGAAATCGCAGGTTTTCGTTTGCCGGCGATTAAACTTCTTTCATTCAGAGTCTCATCAAAAATGAAAACATTTTTGAAAACTACAAGTCTCATGCGTTTTAGTGGTGAAAAAATAAATTAAAAAATGGTTCGGGAAATGAGTTTACTCCCTGGGTACTATCTTTGTATACTTTTGACTATACGGGCCAAGCCCGGGATTTACGGGAAATCTCGGGTTTTCGTTTGCCGGCGATTAAACCTCTTTCATTAAGCGTCTCATCAAAAATGAAAACATTTTTGAAAACTACAAGTCTCATGCGTTTTAGTGGTGAAAAAATAATTTAAAAAATCGTTAGGGAAATGAGTTTACTCACTGGGTACTTTCCTTGTATACTTTTGACTATACGGGCCGAGACCGGGATTTACGGGAAATTGCGGGTTTTCGTTTGGCGGCGATTAAACTTCTTTTATTCAACGTCTCATCAAAAATGAAAACATTTTTAAAAACTACAAGTCTCATGGGCTTTAGTGGTGAAATAATAATTTAAAAAATCGTTTGGGAAATGAGTTTACTCACTGGGTACTTACTTTGTATACTTTTGACTATACGGGCCGAGTACGGGATTTACGGGAAATCGCAGGTTTTCGTTTGCCGGCGATTAAACTTCTTTTATTCAGCGTCTCATCAAAAAATGAAAACATTTTTAAAAACTACAAGTCTCATGCGTTTTAGTGGTGAAAAAATAATTTAAAAAATCGTTCGGGAAATGAGTTTACCCCCTGGGTACTTTCTTTGTATACTTTTGATTATACGGACCGAGTCCGGGGTTTACGGGAAATGGCGGGTATTCGTTTGCTGGCGATTAAACTTCTTTTATTCAGCGTCTCATCAAAAATAAAAACATTTTTGAAAACTACAAGTTTCATGCGTTTTAGTGGTGAAAAGATAATTTAAAAAATCGTTTTGGAAATGAGTTTACTCACAGGGTACTTTCTTTGTATACATTCGACTATACCGGCCAAGCCCGGGATTTACGGGAAATCGCGGGTTTTCGTTTGCCGGCAATTAAACCACTTTCATTAAGCGTCTCATCAAAGATGAAAACATTTTTGAAAACTACAAGTCTCATGCGTTTTAGTGGTGAAAAAATAATTTAAAAAATCGTTCGGGAAATGAGTTTACTCCCTGGGTACTTTCTTTGTATACTTTTGACTATACGGGCCGAGTCCGGGATTTACGGGAAATCGCAGGTTTTCGTTTGCCGGCGATTAAACTTCTTTCATTCAGCGTCTCATCAAAAATGAAAACATTTTTAAAAACTACAAGTCTCATGCGTTTTAGTGGTGAAATAATAAATTAAGAAATCGTTTGGGAAATGAGTTTACTCCCTGGGTACTTTCCTTGTATACTTTTGACTATACGGGCCGAGACCGGGATTTACGGGAAATTGCGGGTTTTCGTTTGCCGGCGATTAAACTTCTTTTATTCAGCGTCTCATCAAAAATGAAAACATTTTTAAAAACTACAAGTCTCATGGGCTTTAGTGGTGAAATAATAATTTAAAAAATCGTTTGGGAAATGAGTTTACTCCCTGGGTACTTTCTTTGTATACTTTTGACTATACGGGCCGAGTCCGGGATTTACGGGAAATCGCAGGTTTTCGTTTGCCGGCGATTAAACTTCTTTCATTCAGCGTCTCATCAAAAATGAAAACATTTTTGAAAACTACAAGTCTCATGCGTTTTAGTGGTGAAAAAATAAATTAAAAAATGGTTCGGGAAATGAGTTTACTCCCTGGGTACTATCTTTGTATACTTTTGACTATACGGGCCAAGCCCGGGATTTACGGGAAATCTCGGGTTTTCGTTTGCCGGCGATTAAACCTCTTTCATTAAGCGTCTCATCAAAAATGAAAACATTTTTGAAAACTACAAGTCTCATGCGTTTTAGTGGTGAAAAAATAATTTAAAAAATCGTTAGGGAAATGAGTTTACTCACTGGGTACTTTCCTTGTATACTTTTGACTATACGGGCCGAGACCGGGATTTACGGGAAATTGCGGGTTTTCGTTTGGCGGCGATTAAACTTCTTTTATTCAACGTCTCATCAAAAATGAAAACATTTTTAAAAACTACAAGTCTCATGGGCTTTAGTGGTGAAATAATAATTTAAAAAATCGTTTGGGAAATGAGTTTACTCACTGGGTACTTACTTTGTATACTTTTGACTATACGGGCCGAGTACGGGATTTACGGGAAATCGCAGGTTTTCGTTTGCCGGCGATTAAACTTCTTTTATTCAGCGTCTCATCAAAAAATGAAAACATTTTTAAAAACTACAAGTCTCATGCGTTTTAGTGGTGAAAAAATAATTTAAAAAATCGTTCGGGAAATGAGTTTACCCCCTGGGTACTTTCTTTGTATACTTTTGATTATACGGACCGAGTCCGGGGTTTACGGGAAATGGCGGGTTTTCGTTTGCTGGCGATTAAACTTCTTTTATTCAGCGTCTCATCAAAAATAAAAACATTTTTGAAAACTACAAGTTTCATGCGTTTTAGTGGTGAAAAGATAATTTAAAAAATCGTTTTGGAAATGAGTTTACTCACAGGGTACTTTCTTTGTATACATTCGACTATACCGGCCAAGCCCGGGATTTACGGGAAATCGCGGGTTTTCGTTTGCCGGCAATTAAACCACTTTCATTAAGCGTCTCATCAAAGATGAAAACATTTTTGAAAACTACAAGTCTCATGCGTTTTAGTGGTGAAAAAATAATTTAAAAAATCGTTCGGGAAATGAGTTTACTCCCTGGGTACTTTCTTTGTATACTTTTGACTATACGGGCCGAGTCCGGGATTTACGGGAAATCGCAGGTTTTCGTTTGCCGGCGATTAAACTTCTTTCATTCAGCGTCTCATCAAAAATGAAAACATTTTTAAAAACTACAAGTCTCATGCGTTTTAGTGGTGAAATAATAAATTAAGAAATCGTTTGGGAAATGAGTTTACTCCCTGGGTACTTTCCTTGTATACTTTTGACTATACGGGCCGAGACCGGGATTTACGGGAAATTGCGGGTTTTCGTTTGCCGGCGATTAAACTTCTTTTATTCAGCGTCTCATCGAAAATGAAAACATTTTTAAAAACTACAAGTCTCATGGGCTTTAGTGGTGAAATAATAATTTAAAAAATCGTTTGGGAAATGAGTTTACTCCCTGGGTACTTTCTTTGTATACTTTTGACTATACGGGCCGAGTCCGGGATTTACGGGAAATCGCAGGTTTTCGTTTGCCGGCGATTAAACTTCTTTCATTCAGCGTCTCATCAAAAATGAAAACATTTTTGAAAACTACAAGTCTCATGCGTTTTAGTGGTGAAAAAATAAATTAAAAAATGGTTCGGGAAATGAGTTTACTCCCTGGGTACTATCTTTGTATACTTTTGACTATACGGGCCAAGCCCGGGATTTACGGGAAATCTCGGGTTTTCGTTTGCCGGCGATTAAACCTCTTTCATTAAGCGTCTCATCAAAAATGAAAACATTTTTGAAAACTACAAGTCTCATGCGTTTTAGTGGTGAAAAAATAATTTAAAAAATCGTTAGGGAAATGAGTTTACTCACTGGGTACTTTCCTTGTATACTTTTGACTATACGGGCCGAGACCGGGATTTACGGGAAATTGCGGGTTTTCGTTTGGCGGCGATTAAACTTCTTTTATTCAACGTCTCATCAAAAATGAAAACATTTTTAAAAACTACAAGTCTCATGGGCTTTAGTGGTGAAATAATAATTTAAAAAATCGTTTGGGAAATGAGTTTACTCACTGGGTACTTACTTTGTATACTTTTGACTATACGGGCCGAGTACGGGATTTACGGGAAATCGCAGGTTTTCGTTTGCCGGCGATTAAACTTCTTTTATTCAGCGTCTCATCAAAAAATGAAAACATTTTTAAAAACTACAAGTCTCATGCGTTTTAGTGGTGAAAAAATAATTTAAAAAATCGTTCGGGAAATTAGTTTACCCCCTGGGTACTTTCTTTGTATACTTTTGATTATACGGACCGAGTCCGGGGTTTACGGGAAATGGCGGGTTTTCGTTTGCTGGCGATTAAACTTCTTTTATTCAGCGTCTCATCAAAAATAAAAACATTTTTGAAAACTACAAGTTTCATGCGTTTTAGTGGTGAAAAGATAATTTAAAAAATCGTTTTGGAAATGAGTTTACTCACAGGGTACTTTCTTTGTATACATTCGACTATACCGGCCAAGCCCGGGATTTACGGGAAATCGCGGGTTTTCGTTTGCCGGCAATTAAACCACTTTCATTAAGCGTCTCATCAAAGATGAAAACATTTTTGAAAACTACAAGTCTCATGCGTTTTAGTGGTGAAAAAATAATTTAAAAAATCGTTCGGGAAATGAGTTTACTCCCTGGGTACTTTCTTTGTATACTTTTGACTATACGGGCCGAGTCCGGGATTTACGGGAAATCGCAGGTTTTCGTTTGCCGGCGATTAAACTTCTTTCATTCAGCGTCTCATCAAAAATGAAAACATTTTTAAAAACTACAAGTCTCATGCGTTTTAGTGGTGAAATAATAAATTAAGAAATCGTTTGGGAAATGAGTTTACTCCCTGGGTACTTTCTTTGTATACTTTTGACTATACAGGCAGAGTACGGGATTTACGGGAAATCGCAGGTTTTCGTTTGCCGGCGATTAAACTTCTTTTATTCAGCGTCTCATCAAAAATGAAAACATTTTTGAAAACTACAAGTCTCATGCGTTTTAGTGGTGAAAAAATAATTTAAAAAATCGTTCGGGAAATGAGTTTACTCCCTGGGTACTTTCTTTGTATACTTTTGACTATACGGGCCGAGTCCGGGATTTAGGGAAATCGCAGGTTTTCGTTTGCCGGCGATTAAACTGCTTTTATTCAGCGTCTCATCAAAAATGAAAACATTCTTGAAAACTACAAGTCTCATGCGTTTTAGTGGTGAAATAATAAATTAAGAAATCGTTTGGGAAATGAGTTTACTCCCTGGGTACTTTCTTTGTATACTTTTGACTATACGGGCCGAGTCCGGGATTTACGGGAAATCGCAGGTTTTCGTTTGCCGGCGATTAAACTTCTTTCACTCAGCGTCTCATCAAAAATGAAAACATTTTTGAAAACTACAAGTCTCATGCGTTTAAGTGGTGAAAAAATATTTTAAAAATTCGTTAGGGAAATGAGTTTACTCACTGGGTACTTTCCTTGTATACTTTTGACTATACGGGCCGAGACCGGGATTTACGGGAAATTGCGGGTTTTCGTTTGCCAGCGATTAAACTTCTTTTATTCAGCGTCTCATCAAAAATGAAAACATTTTTAAAAACTACAAGTCTCATGGGCTTTAGTGGTGAAATAATAATTTAAAAAATCGTTTGGGAAATGAGTTTACTCCCTGGGTACTTTCTTTGCATACTTTTGACTATACGGGCCGAGTACGGGATTTACGGGAAATCGCAGGTTTTCGTTTGCCGGCGATTAAACTTCTTTTATTCAGAGTCTCATCAAAAATGAAAACATTTTTGAAAACTACAAGTCTCATGCGTTTTAGTGGTGAAAAAATAATTTAAAAAATCGTTAGGGAAATGAGTTTACTCCCTGGGTACTTTCTTTGTATACTTTTGACTATACGGGCCGAGTCCGGGATTTACGGGAAATCGCAGGTTTTCGTTTGCCGGCGATTAAACTTCTTTCATTCAGCGTCTCATCAAAAATGAAAACATTTTTGAAAACTACAAGTCTCATGCGTTTTAGTGGTGAAAAAATAAATTAAAAAATGGTTCGGGAAATGAGTTTACTCCCTGGGTACTATCTTTGTATACTTTTGACTATACGGGCCAAGCCCGGGATTTACGGGAAATCTCGGGTTTTCGTTTGCCGGCGATTAAACCTCTTTCATTAAGCGTCTCATCAAAAATGAAAACATTTTTGAAAACTACAAGTCTCATGCGTTTTAGTGGTGAAAAAATAATTTAAAAAATCGTTAGGGAAATGAGTTTACTCACTGGGTACTTTCCTTGTATACTTTTGACTATACGGGCCGAGACCGGGATTTACGGGAAATTGTGGGTTTTCGTTTGGCGGCGATTAAACTTCTTTTATTCAACGTCTCATCAAAAATGAAAACATTTTTAAAAACTACAAGTCTCATGGGCTTTAGTGGTGAAATAATAATTTAAAAAATCGTTTGGGAAATGAGTTTACTCACTGGGTACTTACTTTGTATACTTTTGACTATACGGGCCGAGTACGGGATTTACGGGAAATCGCAGGTTTTCGTTTGCCGGCGATTAAACTTATTTTATTCAGCGTTTCATCAAAAAATGAAAACATTTTTAAAAACTACAAGTCTCATGCGTTTTAGTGGTGAAAAAATAATTTAAAAAATCGTTCGGGAAATGAGTTTACCCCCTGGGTACTTTCTTTGTATACTTTTGATTATACGGACCGAGTCCGGGGTTTACGGGAAATGGCGGGTTTTCGTTTGCTGGCGATTAAACTTCTTTTATTCAGCGTCTCATCAAAAATAAAAACATTTTTGAAAACTACAAGTTTCATGCGTTTTAGTGGTGAAAAGATAATTTAAAAAATCGTTTTGGAAATGAGTTTACTCACAGGGTACTTTCTTTGTATACATTCGACTATACCGGCTAAGCCCGGGATTTACGGGAAATCGCGGGTTTTCGTTTGCCGGCAATTAAACCACTTTCATTAGGCGTCTCATCAAAAATGAAAACATTTTTGAAAACTACAAGTCTCATGCGTTTTAGTGGTGAAAAAATAATTTAAAAAATCGTTCGGGAAATGAGTTTACTCCCTGGGTACTTTCTTTGTATACTTTTGACTATACGGGCCGAGTCCGGGATTTACGGGAAATCGCAGGTTTTCGTTTGCCGGCGATTAAACTTCTTTCATTCAGCGTCTCATCAAAAATGAAAACATTTTTGAAAACTACAAGTCTCATGCGTTTTAGTGGTGAAAAAATAATTTAAAAAATCGTTCGGAAAATGAGTTTACTCCCTGGGTACTTTCTTTGTATACTTTTGACTATACGGGCCGAGTCCGGGATTTAGGGAAATCGCAGGTTTTCGTTTGCGGGCGATTAAACTGCTTTTATTCAGCGTCTCATCAAAAATAAAAACATTCTTGAAAACTACAAGTCTCATGCGTTTTAGTGGTGAAATAATAAATTAAGAAATCGTTTGGGAAATGAGTTTACTCCCTGGGTACTTTCTTTGTATACTTTTGACTATACGGGCCGAGTCCGGGATTTACGGGAAATCGCAGGTTTTCGTTTGCCGGCGATTAAACTTCTTTCACTCAGCGTCTCATCAAAAATGAAAACATTTTTAAAAACTACAAGTCTCATGCGTTTTAGTGGTGAAAAAATAATTTAAAAAATCGTTCGGGAAATGAGTTTACTCCCTGGGTACTTTCTTTGTATACTTTTGATTATACGGACCGAGTCCGGGGTTTACGGGAAATGGCGGGTTTTCGTTTGCTGGCGATTAAACTTCTTTTATTCAGCGTCTCATCAAAAATAAAAACATTTTTGAAAACTACAAGTTTCATGCGTTTTAGTGGTGAAAAGATAATTTAAAAAATCGTTTTGGAAATGAGTTTACTCACAGGGTACTTTCTTTGTATACATTCGACTATACCGGCCAAGCCCGGGATTTACGGGAAATCGCGGGTTTTCGTTTGCCGGCGATTAAACTTCATTTATTCAGCGTCTCATCAAAAATGAAAACATTTTTAAAAACTACAAGTCTCATGCGTTTTAGTGGTGAAAAAATAATTTAAAAAATCGTTCGGGAAATGAGTTTGCTCCCTGGGTACTTTCTTTGTATACTTTTGACTATACCGGCCGAGTCCGGGATTTACGGGAAATCGCAGGTTTTCGTTTGCCGGCGATCAAACTTCTTTCATTCAGCGTCTCATCAAAAATGAAAACATTTTTGCAAACTACAAGTTTCATGCGTTTTAGTGGTGAAAAGATAATTTAAAAAATCGTTTTGGAAATGAGTTTACTCACAGGGTACTTTCTTTGTATACATTCGACTATACCGGCCAAGCCCGGGATTTACGGGAAATCGCGGGTTTTCGTTTGCCGGCGATTAAACTTCATTTATTCAGTGTCTCATCAAAAATGAAAACATTTTTAAAAACTACAAGTCTCATGCGTTTTAGTGGTGAAAAAATAATTTAAAAAATCGTTCGGGAAATGACTTTGCTCCCTGGGTACTTTCTTTGTATACTTTTGACTATACGGGCCGAGTCCGGGATTTACGGGAAATCGCAGGTTTTCGTTTGCCGGCGATTAAACTTCTTTCATTCAGCGTCTCATCGAAAATGAAAACATTTTTGAAAACTACAAGTCTCATGCGTTTTAGTGGTGAAAAAATAATTTAAAAAATCGTTCGGGAAATGAGTTTACTCCCTGGGTACTTTCTTTGTATACTTTTGATTATACGGACCGAGTCCGGGGTTTACGGGAAATGGCGGGTTTTCGTTTGCTGGCGATTAAACTTCTTTTATTCAGCGTCTCATCAAAAATAAAAACATTTTTGAAAACTACAAGTTTCATGCGTTTTAGTGGTGAAGAGATAATTTAAAAAATCGTTTTGGAAATGAGTTTACTCACAGGGTACTTTCTTTGTATACATTCGACTATACCGGCCAAGCCCGGGATTTACGGGAAATCGCGGGTTTTCGTTTGCCGGCGATTAAACTTCATTTATTCAGCGTCTCATCAAAGATGAAAACATTTTTAAAAACTACAAGTCTCATGCGTTTTAGTGGTGAAAAAATAATTTAAAAAATCGTTCGGGAAATGAGTTTGCTCCCTGGGTACTTTCTTTGTATACTTTTGACTTTACGGGCCGAGTCCGGGATTTACGGGAAATCGCAGGTTTTCGTTTGCCGGCGATCAAACTTCTTTCATTCAGCCTCTCATCAAAAATGAAAACATTTTTGCAAACTACAAGTTTCATGCGTTTTAGTGGTGAAAAGATAATTTAAAAAATCGTTTTGGAAATGAGTTTACTCACAGGGTACTTTCTTTGTATACATTCGACTATACCGGCCAAGCCCGGGATTTACGGGAAATCGCGGGTTTTCGTTTGCCGGCGATTAAACTTCTTTTATTTAGCGTCTCATCAAAAATAAAAACATTTTTGAAAACTACAAGTTTCATGCGTTTTAGTGGTGAAAAGATAATTTAAAAAATCGTTTTGGTAATGAGTTTACTCACAGGGTACTTTCTTTGTATACATTCGACTATACCGGCCAAGCCCGGGATTTACGGGAAATCGCGGGTTTTCGTTTGCCGGCGATTAAACCACTTTCATTAAGCGTCTCATCAAAAATGAAAACATTTTTGAAAACTACAAGTCTCATGCGTTTTAGTGGTGAAAAAATAATTTAAAAAATCGTTCGGGAAATGAGTTTACTCCCTGGGTACTTTCTTTGTATACTTTTGACTATACGGGCCGAGTCCGGGATTTACGGGAAATCGCAGGTTTTCGTTTGCCGGCGATTAAACTTCTTTCATTCAGCGTCTCATCAAAAATGAAAACATTTTTGAAAACTACAAGTCTCATGCGTTTTAGTGGTGAAAAAATAATTTAAAAAATCGTTCGGGAAATGAGTTTACCCCCTGGGTACTTTCTTTGTATACTTTTGATTATACGGACCGAGTCCGGGGTTTACGGGAAATGGCGGGTTTTCGTTTGCTGGCGATTAAACTTCTTTTATTCAGCGTCTCATCAAAAATAAAAACATTTTTGAAAACTACAAGTTTCATGCGTTTTAGTGGTGAAAAGATAGTTTAAAAAATCGTTTTGGAAATGAGTTTACTCACAGGGTACTTTCTTTGTATACATTCGACTATACCGGCCAAGCCCGGGATTTACGGGAAATCGCGGGTTTTCGTTTGCCGGCGATTAAACTTCATTTATTCAGCGTCTCATCAAAAATGAAAACATTTTTAAAAACTACAAGTCTCATGCGTTTTAGTGGTGAAAAAATAATTTAAAAAATCGTTCGGGAAATGAGTTTACTCCCTGGGTACTTTCTTTGTATACTTTTGACTATACGGGCCGAGTCCGGGATTTACGGGAAATCGCAGGTTTTCGTTTGCCGGCGATTAAACTTTTTTCATTCAGCGTCTCATCAAAAATGAAAACATTTTTGAAAACTACAAGTCTCATGCGTTTTAGTGGTGAAAAAATAATTTAAAAAATCGTTCGGGAAATGAGTTTACTCCCTGGGTACTTTCTTTGTATACTTTTGATTATACGGACCGAGTCCGGGGTTTACGGGAAATGGCGGGTTTTCGTTTGCTGGCGATTAAACTTCTTTTATTCAGCGTCTCATCAAAAATAAAAACATTTTTGAAAACTACAAGTTTCATGCGTTTTAGTGGTGAAAAGATAATTTAAAAAATCGTTTTGGAAATGAGTTTACTCACAGGGTACTTTCTTTGTATACATTCGACTATACCAGCCAAGCCCGGGATTTACAGGAAATCGCGGGTTTTCGTTTGCCGGCGACTAAACCACTTTCATTAAGCGTCTCATCAAAAATGAAAACATTTCTGAAAATACAAGTCTCATGCGTTTTAGTGGTGAAATAATAATTTAAAAAATCGTTCGGGAAATGAGTTTACTCCCTGGGTACTTTCTTTGTATACTTTTGACTATACGGGCCGAGTCCGGGATTTACAGGAAATCGCGGGTTTTCGTTTGCCGGCGATTAAACTTCTTTTATTCAGCGTCTCATCAAAAATGAAAACATTTTTGAAAACTACAAGTCTCATGCGTTTTAGTGGTGAAAAAATAAATTAAAAAATGGTTCGGGAAATGAGTTTACTCGCTGGGTACTATCTTTGTATACTTTTGACTATACGGGCCAAGCCCGGGATTTACGGGAAATCTCGGGTTTTCGTTTGCTGGCGATTAAACCTCTTTCATTAAGCGTCTCATCAAAAATGAAAACATTTTTGAAAACTACAAGTCTCATGGGCTTAAATGGTGAAATAATAATTTAAAAAATCGTTTGGGAAATAAGTTTACCCCCTGGGTACTTCCTTTGTATACTTTTGACTATACGGGCCGAGTACGGGATTTACTGGAAATCGCAGGTTTTCGTTTGCCGGCGATTAAACTTCTTTTATTCAGCGTCTCATCAAAAATGAAAACATTTTTGAAAACTACAAGTCTCATGCGTTTTAGTGGTGAAAAAATATTTTAAAAATTCGTTAGGGAAATGAGTTTACTCACTGGGTACTTTCCTTGTATACTTTTGACTATACGGGCCGAGACCGGGATTTACGGGAAATTGCGGGTTTTCGTTTGCCGGCGATTAAACTTCTTTTATTCAGCGTCTCATCAAAAATGAAAACATTTTTAAAAACTACAAGTCTCATGGGCTTTAGTGGTGAAATAATAATTTAAAAAATCGTTTGGGAAATGAGTTTACTCCCTGGGTACTTTCTTTGTATACTTTTGACTATACGGGCCGAGTACGGGATTTACGGGAAATCGCAGGTTTTCGTTTGCCGGCGATTAAACTTCTTTTATTCAGCGTCTCATCAAAAATGAAAACATTTTTGAAAACTACAAGTCTCATGCGTTTTAGTGGTGAAAAAATAATTTAAAAAAATCGTTAGGGAAATGAGTTTACTCCCTGGGTACTTTCTTTGTATACTTTTGACTATACGGGCCGAGTCCGGGATTTACGGGAAATCGCAGGTTTTCGTTTGCCGGCGATTAAACTTCTTTCATTCAGCGTCTCATCAAAAATGAAAACATTTTTGAAAACTACAAGTCTCATGCGTTTTAGTGGTGAAAAAATAAATTAAAAAATGGTTCGGGAAATGAGTTTACTCCCTGGGTACTATCTTTGTATACTTTTGACTATACGGGCCAAGCCCGGGATTTACGGGAAATCTCGGGTTTTCGTTTGCCGGCGATTAAACCTCTTTCATTAAGCGTCTCATCAAAAATGAAAACATTTTTGAAAACTACAAGTCTCATGCGTTTTAGTGGTGAAAAAATAATTTAAAAAATCGTTAGGGAAATGAGTTTACTCACTGGGTACTTTCCTTGTATACTTTTGACTATACGGGCCGAGACCGGGATTTACGGGAAATTTGGGGGTTATCGTTTGGCGGCGATTAAACTTCTTTTATTCAACGTCTCATCAAAAATGAAAACATTTTTAAAAACTACAAGTCTCATGGGCTTTAGTGGTGAAATAATAATTTAAAAAATCGTTTGGGAAATGAGTTTACTCACTGGGTACTTTCTTTGTATACTTTTGACTATACGGGCCGAGTACGGGATTTACGGGAAATCGCAGGTTTTCGTTTGCCGGCGATTAAACTTCTTTTATTCAGCGTCTCATCAAAAATGAAAACATTTTTGAAAACTACAAGTCTCATGCGTTTTAGTGGTGAAAAAATAATTTAAAAAATCGTTCGGGAAATGAGTTTACTCCCTGGGTACTTTCTTTGTATACTTTTGACTATACGGGCCGAGTCCGGGATTTACGGGAAATCGCAGGTTTTCGTTTGCCGGCGATTATACTTCTTTCATTCAGCGTCTCATCAAAAATGAAAACATTTTTGAAAACTACAAGTCTCATGCGTTTTAGTGGTGAAAAAATAATTTAAAAAATCGTTCGGGAAATGAGTTTACCCCCTGGGTACTTTCTTTGTATACTTTTGATTATACGGACCGAGTCCGGGGTTTACGGGAAATGGCGGGTTTTCGTTTGCTGGCGATTAAACTTCTTTTATTCAGCGTCTCATCAAAAATAAAAACATTTTTGAAAACTACAAGTTTCATGCGTTTTAGTGGTGAAAAGATAATTTAAAAAATCGTTTTGGAAATGAGTTTACTCACAGGGTACTTTCTTTGTATACATTCGACTATACCGGCCAAGCCCGGGATTTACGGGAAATCGCGGGTTTTCGTTTGCCGGCAATTAAACCACTTTCATTAAGCGTCTCATCAAAAATGAAAACATTTTTGAAAACTACAAGTCTCATGCGTTTTAGTGGTGAAAAAATAATTTAAAAAATCGTTCGGGAAATGAGTTTACTCCCTGGGTACTTTCTTTGTATACTTTTGACTATACGGGCCGAGTCCGGGATTTACGGGAAATCGCAGGTTTTCGTTTGCCGGCGATTAATCTTCTTTCATTCAGCGTCTCATCAAAAATGAAAACATTTTTGAAAACTACAAGTCTCATGCGTTTTAGTGGTGAAAAAATAACTTAAAAAATCGTTCGGGAAATGAGTTTACCCCCTGGGTACTTTCTTTGTATACTTTTGATTATACGGACCGAGTCCGGGGTTTACGGGAAATGGCGGGTTTTCGTTTGCTGGCGATTAAACTTCTTTTATTCAGCGTCTCATCAAAAATAAAAACATTTTTGAAAACTACAAGTTTCATGCGTTTTAGTGGTGAAAAGATAATTTAAACAATCGTTTTGGAAATGAGTTTACACACAGGGTACTTTCTTTGTATACATTCGACTATACCGGCCAAGCCCGGGATTTACGGGAAATCGCGGGTTTTCGTTTGCCGGCGATTAAACTTCATTTATTCAGCGTCTCATCAAGAATGAAAACATTTTTAAAAACTACAAGTCTCATGCGTTTTAGTGGTGAAAAAATAATTTAAAAAATCGTTCGGGAAATGAGTTTACTCCCTGGGTACTTTCTTTGTATACTTTTGACTATACGGGCCGAGTCCGGGATTTACGGGAAATCGCAGGTTTTCGTTTGCCGGCGATTAAACTTCTTTTATTCAGCGTCTCATCAAAAATGAAAACATTTTAAAAAACTACAAGTCTCATGGGCTTTTGTGGTGAAATAATAATTCAAAAAATCGTTTGGGAAATTAGTTTACTCCCTGGGTACTTTCTTTGTATACTTTTGACTATACGGGCCGAGTCCGCGATTTACGGGAAATCACAGGTTTTCGTTTGCCGGCGATTAAACTTCTTTTATTCAGCGTCTCACCAAAAATGAAAACATTTTTGAAAACTACAAGTCTCATGCGTTTTAGTGGTGAAAAAATAAATTAAAAAATGGTTCGGGAAATGAGTTTACTCCCTGGGTACTATCTTTGTATACTTTTGACTATACGGGCCAAGCCCGGGATTTACGGGAAATCGCGGGTTTTCGTTTGCCGGCGATTAAACTTCATTTATTCAGCGTTTCATCAAAAATGAAAACATTTTTAAAAACTACAAGTCTCATGCGTTTTAGTGGTGAAAAAGTAATTTAAATAATCGTTCGGGAAATGAGTTTACTCCCTGGGTACTTTCTTTGTATACTTTTGACTATACGGGCCGAGTACGGGATTTACGGGAAATCGCAGGTTTTCGTTTGCCGGCGATTAAAGTTCTTTTATTCAGCGTCTCATCAAAAATGAAAACATTTTTGAAAACTACAAGTCTCATGCGTTTCAGTGGGGAAAAAATAATTTAAAAAATCGTTAGGGAAATGAGTTTACTCACTGGGTACTTTTCTTGTATTCTTGTGACTATACGGGCCGAGACCGGGATTTACGGGAAATTGCGGGTTTTCGTTTGCCGGCGATTAAACTTCTTTTATTCAGCGTCTCATCAAAAATGAAAACATTTTTAAAAACTACAAGTCTCATGGGCTTTAGTGGTGAAATAATAATTTAAAAAATCATTTGGGAAATGAGTTTACTCACTGCGTACTTTCTTTGTATACTTTTGACTATACGGGCCGAGTACGGGATTTACGGGAAATCGCAGGTTTTCGTTTGCCGGCGATTAAACTTCTTTTATTCAGCGTCTCATCAAAAATGAAAACATTTTTGAAAACTACAAGTCTCATGCGTTTTAGTGGTGAAAAAATAATTTAAAAAATCGTTCGCGAAATGAGTTTACTCCCTGGGTACTTTCTTTGTATACTTTTGACTATACGGGCCGAGTCCGGGATTTACGGGAAATCGCAGGTTTTCGTTTGCCGGCGATTAAACTTCTTTCATTCAGCGTCTCATCAAAAATGAAAACATTTTTGAAAACTACAAGTCTCATGCGTTTTAGTGGTGAAAAAATAATTTAAAAAATCGTTCGGGAAATGAGTTTACCCCCTGGGTACTTTCTTTGTATACTTTTGATTATACGGACCGAGTCCGGGGTTTACGGGGAAATGGCGGGTTTTCGTTTGCTGGCGATTAAACTTCTTTTATTCAGCGTCTCATCAAAAATAAAAACATTTTTGAAACCACAAGTTTCATGCGTTTTAGTGGTGAAAAGATAATTTAAAAAATCGTTTTGGAAATGAGTTTACTCACAGGGTACTTTCTTTGTATACATTCGACTATACCGGCCAAGCCCGGGATTTACGGGAAATCGCGGGTTTTCGTTTGCCGGCAATTAAACCACTTTCATTAAGCGTCTCATCAAAAATGAAAACATTTTTGAAAACTACAAGTCTCATGCGTTTTAGTGGTGAAAAAATAATTTAAAAAATCGTTCGGGAAATGAGTTTACTCCCTGGGTACTTTCTTTGTATACTTTTGACTATACGGGTCGTGTCCGGGATTTACGGGAAATCGCAGGTTTTCGTTTGCCGGCGATTAAACTTCTTTCATTCAGCGTCTCATCAAAAATGAAAACATTTTTGAAAACTACAAGTCTCATGCGTTTTAGTGGTGAAAAAATAATTTAAAAAATCGTTCGGGAAATGAGTTTACCCCCTGGGTACTTTCTTTGTATACTTTTGATTATACGGACCGAGTCCGGGGTTTACGGGAAATGGCGGGTTTTAGTTTGCTGGCGATTAAACTTCTTTTATTCAGCGTCTCATCAAAAATAAAAACATTTTTGAAAACTACAAGTTTCATGCGTTTTAGTGGTGAAAAGATAATTTAAACAATCGTTTTGGAAATGAGTTTACTCACAGGGTACTTTCTTTGTATACATTCGACTATACCGGCCAAGCCCGGGATTTACGGGAAATCGCGGGTTTTCGTTTGCCGGCGATTAAACTTCATTTATTCAGCGTCTCATCAAAAATGAAAACATTTTTAAAAACTACAAGTCTCATGCGTTTTAGTGGTGAAAAAATAATTTAAAAAATCGTTCGGGAAATGAGTTTACTCCCTGGGTACTTGCTTTGTATACTTTTGACTATACGGGCCGAGTCCGGGATTTACGGGAAATCGCAGGTTTTCGTTTGCCGGCGATTAAACTTCTTTCATTCAGCGTCTCATCAAAAATGAAAACATTTTTGAAAACTACAAGTCTCATGCGTTTTAGTGGTGAAAAAATAATTTAAAAAATCGTTCGGGAAATGAGTTTACTCCCTGGGTACTTTCTTTGTATACTTTTGATTATACGGACCGAGTCCGGGGTTTACGGGAAATGGCGGGTTTTCGTTTGCTGGCGATTAAACTTTTTTTATTCAGCGTCTCATCAAAAATAAAAACATTTTTGAAAACTACAAGTCTCATGCGTTTTAGTGGTGAAAAAATAAATTAAAAAATGGTTCGGGAAATGAGTTTACTCCCTGGGTACTATCTTTGTATACTTTTGACTATACGGGCCAAGCCCGGGATTTACGGGAAATCTCGGGTTTTTGTTTGCCGGCGATTAAACCTCTTTCATTAAGCGTCTCATCAAAAATGAAAATATTTTTGAAAACTACAAGTCTCATGGGCTTAAGTGGTGAAATAATAATTTAAAAAATCGTTTGGGAAATAAGTTTACTCCCTGGGTACTTTCTTTGTATACTTTTGACTATACGGGCCGAGTACGGGATTTACGGGAAATCGCAGGTTTTCGTTTGCCGGCGATTAAACTTCTTTTATTCAGCGTCTCATCAAAAATGAAAACATTTTTAAAAACTACAAGTCTCATGGGCTTTAGTGGTGAAATAATAATTTAAAAAATCGTTTGGGAAATGAGTTTACTCCCTGGGTACTTTCTTTGTATACTTTTGACTATACGGGCCGAGTACGGGATTTACGGGAAATCGCAGGTTTTCGTTTGCCGGCGATTAAACTTCTTTTATTCAGCGTCTCATCAAAAATGAAAACATTTTTGAAAACTACAAGTCTCATGCGTTTTAGTGGGGAAAAAATAATTTAAAAAATCGTTAGGGAAATGAGTTTACTCACTGGGTACTTTCCTTGTATACTTTTGACTATACGGGCCGAGACCGGGATTTACGGGAAATTGCGGGTTTTCGTTTGCCGGCGATTAAACTTCTTTTATTCAGCGTCTCATCAAAAATGAAAACATTTTTAAAAACTACAAGTCTTATGGGCTTTAGTGGTGAAATAATAATTTGAAAAATCGTTCGGGAAATGAGTTTACTCCCTGGGTACTTTCTTTGTATACTTTTGACTATACGGGCCGAGTCCGGGATTTACGGGAAATCGCAGGTTTTCGTTTGCCGGCGATTAAACTTCTTTCATTCAACGTCTCATCAAAAATGAAAACATTTTTGAAAACTACAAGTCTCATGCGTTTTAGTGGTGAAAAAATAATTTAAAAAATCGTTCGGGAAATGAGTTTACCCCCTGGGTACTTTCTTTGTATACTTTTGATTATACGGACCGAGTCCGGGGTTTACGGGAAATTGCGGGTTTTCGTTTGCCGGCGATTAAACTTCTTTTATTCAGCGTCTCATCAAAAATGAAAACATTTTTAAAAACTACAAGTCTCATGGGCTTTAGTGGTGAAATAATAATTTAAAAAATCATTTGGGAAATGAGTTTACTCACTGCGTACTTTCTTTGTATACTTTTGACTATACGGGCCGAGTACGGGATTTACGGGAAATCGCAGGTTTTCGTTTGCCGGCGATTAAACTTCTTTTATTCAGCGTCTCATCAAAAATGAAAACATTTTTGAAAACTACAAGTCTCATGCGTTTTAGTGGTGAAAAAATAATTTAAAAAATCCTTCGGGAAATGAGTTTACTCCCTGGGTACTTTCTTTGTATACTTTTGACTATACGGGCCGAGTCCGGGATTTACGGGAAATCGCAGGTTTTCGTTTGCCGGCGATTAAACTTCTTTCATTCAGCGTCTCATCAAAAATGAAAACATTTTTGAAAACTACAAGTCTCATGCGTTTTAGTGGTGAAAAAATAATTTAAAAAATCGTTCGGGAAATGAGTTTACCCCCTGGGTACTTTCTTTGTATACTTTTGATTATACGGACCGAGTCCGGGGTTTACGGGAAATGGCGGGTTTTCGTTTGCAGGCGATTAAACTTCTTTTATTCAGCGTCTCATCAAAAATAAAAACATTTTTGAAACCACAAGTTTCATGCGTTTTAGTGGTGAAAAAATAATTTAAAAAATCGTTCGGGAAATGAGTTTACTCCCTGGGTACTTTCTTTGTATACATTCGACTATACCGGCCAAGCCCGGGATTTACGGGAAATCGCGGGTTTTCGTTTGCCGGCTATTAAACTTCATTTATTCAGCGTCTCATCAAAAATGAAAACATTTTTGAAAACTACAAGTCTCATGCGTTTTAGTGGGGAAAAAATAATTTAAAAAATCGTTAGGGAAATGAGTTTACTCACTGGGTACTTTCCTTGTATACTTTTGACTATACGGGCCGAGACCGGGATTTACGGGAAATCGCAGGTTTTCGTTTGCCGGCGATTAAACTTCTTTTATTCAGCGTCTCATCAAAAATGAAAACATTTTTGAAAACTACAAGTCTCATGCGTTTTAGTGGGGAAAAAATAATTTAAAAAATCGTTAGGGAAATGAGTTTACTCACTGGGTACTTTCCTTGTATACTTTTGACTATACGGGCCGAGACCGGGATTTACGGGAAATTGCGGGTTTTCGTTTGCCGGCGATTAAACTTCTTTTATTCAGCGTCTCATCAAAAATGAAAACATTTTTAAAAACTACAAGTCTTATGGGCTTTAGTGGTGAAATAATAATTTGAAAAATCGTTCGGGAAATGAGTTTACTCCCTGGGTACTTTCTTTGTATACTTTTGACTATACGGGCCGAGTCCGGGATTTACGGGAAATCGCAGGTTTTCGTTTGCCGGCGATTAAACTTCTTTCATTCAACGTCTCATCAAAAATGAAAACATTTTTGAAAACTACAAGTCTCATGCGTTTTAGTGGTGAAAAAATAATTTAAAAAATCGTTCGGGAAATGAGTTTACCCCCTGGGTACTTTCTTTGTATACTTTTGATTATACGGACCGAGTCCGGGGTTTACGGGAAATGGCGGGTTTTCGTTTGCTGGCGATTAAACTTCTTTTATTCAGCGTCTCATCAAAAATAAAAACATTTTTGAAAACTACAAGTTTAATGCGTTTTAGTGGTGAAAAAATAATTTAAAAAATCGTTCGGGAAATGAGTTTACTCCCTGGGTACTTTCTTTGTATACTTTTGATTATACGGACCGAGTCCGGGGTTTACGGGAAATGGTGGGTTTTCGTTTGCTGGCGATTAAACTTTTTTTATTCAGCGTCTCATCAAAAATAAAAACATTTTTGAAAACTACAAGTCTCATGCGTTTTAGTGGTGAAAAAATAAATTAAAAAATGGTTCGGGAAATGAGTTTACTCCCTGGGTACTATCTTTGTATACTTTTGACTATACGGGCCAAGCCCGGGATTTACGGGAAATCTCGGGTTTTCGTTTGCCGGCGATTAAACCTCTTTCATTAAGCGTCTCATCAAAAATGAAAACATTTTTGAAAACTACAAGTCTCATGGGCTTAAGTGGTGAAATAATAATTTAAAAAATCGTTTGGGAAATAAATTTACTCCCTGGGTACTTTCTTTGTATACTTTTGACTATACAGGCCGAGTACGGGATTTACGGGAAATCGCAGGTTTTCGTTTGCCGGCGATTAAACTTCTTTTATTCAGCGTCTCATCAAAAATGAAAACATTTTTAAAAACTACAAGTCTCATGGGCTTTAGTGGTGAAATAATAATTTAAAAAATCGTTTGGGAAATGAGTTTACTCCCTGGGTACTTTCTTTGTATACTTTTGACTATACGGGCCGAGTACGGGATTTCCGGGAAATCGCAGGTTTTCGTTTGCCGGCGATTAAACTTCTTTTATTCAGCGTCTCATCAAAAATGAAAAGATTTTTGAAAACTACAAGTCTCATGCGTTTTAGTGGGGAAAAAATAATTTAAAAAATCGTTAGGGAAATGAGTTTACTCACTGGGTACTTTCCTTGTATATTTTTGACTATACGGGCCGAGACCGGGATTTACGGGAAATTGCGGGTTTTCGTTTGCCGGCGATTAAACTTCTTTTATTCAGCGTCTCATCAAAAATGAAAACATTTTTAAAAACTACAAGTCTCATGGGCTTTAGTGGTGAAATAATAATTTAAAAAATCGTTCGGGAAATGAGTTTACTCCCTGGGTACTTTCTTTGTATACTTTTGACTATACGGGCCGAGTCCGGGATTTACGGGAAATCGCAGGTTTTCGTTTGCCGGCGATTAAACTTCTTTCATTCAACGTCTCATCAAAAATGAAAACATTTTTGAAAACTACAAGTCTCATGCGTTTTAGTGGTGAAAAGATAATTTAAAAAATCGTTCGGGAAATGGTTTTACCCCCTGGGTACTTTCTTTGTATACTTTTGATTATACGGACCGAGTCCGGGGTTTACGGGAAATGGCGGGTTTTCGTTTGCTGGCGATTAAACTTCTTTTATTCAGCGTCTCATCAAAAATAAAAACATTTTTGAAAACTACAAGTTTCATGCGTTTTAGTGGTGAAAAGATAATTTAAAAAATCGTTTTGGAAATGAGTTTACTCACAGAGTACTTTCTTTGTATACATTCGACTATACCGGCCAAGCCCGGGATTTACGGGAAATCGCGGGTTTTCGTTTGCCGGCGATTAAACTTCATTTATTCAGCGTCTCTTCAAAAATGAAAACATTTTTAAAAACTACAAGTCTCATGCGTCTTAGTGGTGAAAAAGTAATTTAAATAATCGTTCGGGAAATGAGTTTACTCCCTGGGTACTTTCTTTGTATACTTTTGACTATACGGGCCGAGTACGGGATTTACGGGAAATCGCAGGTTTTCGTTTGCCGGCGATTTAACTTCTTTTATTCAGCGTCTCATCAAAAATGAAAACATTTTTAAAAACTACAAGTCTCATGGGCTTTTGTGGTGAAATAATAATTCAAAAAATCGTTTCGGAAATTAGTTTACTCCCTGGGTACTTTCTTTGTATACTTTTGACTATACGGGCCGAGTCCGGGATTTACGGGAAATCGCAGGTTTTCGTTTGCCGGCGATTAAACTTCTTTTATTCAGCGTCTCATCAAAAATGAAAACATTTTTGAAAACTACAAGTCTCATGCGTTTTAGTGGGGAAAAAATAATTTAAAAAATCGTTAGGGAAATGAGTTTACTCACTGGGTACTTTCCTTGTATACTTTTGACTATACGGGCCGAGACCGGGATTTACGGGAAATTGCGGGTTTTCGTTTGCCGGCGATTAAACTTCTTTTATTCAGCGTCTCATCAAAAATGAAAACATTTTTAAAAACTACAAGTCTTATGGGCTTTAGTGGTGAAATAATAATTTGAAAAATCGTTCGGGAAATGAGTTTACTCCCTGGGTACTTTCTTTGTATACTTTTGACTATACGGGCCGAGTCCGGGATTTACGGGAAATCGCAGGTTTTCGTTTGCCGGCGATTAAACTTCTTTCATTCAACGTCTCATCAAAAATGAAAACATTTTTGAAAACTACAAGTTTCATGCGTTTTAGTGGTGAAAAAATAATTTAAAAAATCGTTCGGGAAATGAGTTTACTCCCTGGGTACTTTCTTTGTATACTTTTGATTATACGGACCGAGTCCGGGGTTTACGGGAAATGGTGGGTTTTCGTTTGCTGGCGATTAAACTTTTTTTATTCAGCGTCTCATCAAAAATAAAAACATTTTTGAAAACTACAAGTCTCATGCGTTTTAGTGGTGAAAAAATAAATTAAAAAATGGTTCGGGAAATGAGTTTACTCCCTGGGTACTATCTTTGTATACTTTTGACTATACGGGCCAAGCCCGGGATTTACGGGAAATCTCGGGTTTTCGTTTGCCGGCGATTAAACCTCTTTCATTAAGCGTCTCATCAAAAATGAAAACATTTTTGAAAACTACAAGTCTCATGGGCTTAAGTGGTGAAATAATAATTTAAAAAATCGTTTGGGAAATAAATTTACTCCCTGGGTACTTTCTTTGTATACTTTTGACTATACAGGCCGAGTACGGGATTTACGGGAAATCGCAGGTTTTCGTTTGCCGGCGATTAAACTTCTTTTATTCAGCGTCTCATCAAAAATGAAAACATTTTTAAAAACTACAAGTCTCATGGGCTTTAGTGGTGAAATAATAATTTAAAAAATCGTTTGGGAAATGAGTTTACTCCCTGGGTACTTTCTTTGTATACTTTTGACTATACGGGCCGAGTACGGGATTTCCGGGAAATCGCAGGTTTTCGTTTGCCGGCGATTAAACTTCTTTTATTCAGCGTCTCATCAAAAATGAAAACATTTTTGAAAACTACAAGTCTCATGCGTTTTAGTGGGGAAAAAATAATTTAAAAAATCGTTAGGGAAATGAGTTTACTCACTGGGTACTTTCCTTGTATATTTTTGACTATACGGGCCGAGACCGGGATTTACGGGAAATTGCGGGTTTTCGTTTGCCGGCGATTAAACTTCTTTTATTCAGCGTCTCATCAAAAATGAAAACATTTTTAAAAACTACAAGTCTCATGGGCTTTAGTGGTGAAATAATAATTTAAAAAATCGTTCGGGAAATGAGTTTACTCCCTGGGTACTTTCTTTGTATACTTTTGACTATACGGGCCGAGTCCGGGATTTACGGGAAATCGCAGGTTTTCGTTTGCCGGCGATTAAACTTCTTTCATTCAACGTCTCATCAAAAATGAAAACATTTTTAAAAACTACAAGTCTCATGCGTTTTAGTGGTGAAAAGATAATTTAAAAAATCGTTCGGGAAATGAGTTTACCCCCTGGGTACTTTCTTTGTATACTTTTGATTATACGGACCGAGTCCGGGGTTTACGGGAAATGGCGGGTTTTCGTTTGCTGGTGATTAAACTTCTTTTATTCAGCGTCTCATCAAAAATAAAAACATTTTTGAAAACTACAAGTTTCATGCGTTTTAGTGGTGAAAAGATAATTTAAAAAATCGTTTTGGAAATGAGTTTACTCACAGAGTACTTTCTTTGTATACATTCGACTATACCGGCCAAGCCCGGGATTTACGGGAAATCGCGGGTTTTCGTTTGCCGGCGATTAAACTTCATTTATTCAGCGTCTCTTCAAAAATGAAAACATTTTTAAAAACTACAAGTCTCATGCGTCTTAGTGGTGAAAAAGTAATTTAAATAATCGTTCGGGAAATGAGTTTACTCCCTGGGTACTTTCTTTGTATACTTTTGACTATACGGGCCGAGTAGGGGATTTACGGGAAATCGCAGGTTTTCGTTTGCCGGCGATTAAACTTCTTTTATTCAGCGTCTCATCAAAAATGAAAACATTTTTGAAAACTACAAGTCTCATGCGTTTTAGTGGTGAAAAAATAATTTAAAAAATCGTTAAGGAAATGAGCTTACTCACTGGGTACTTTCCTTGTATACTTTTGACTATACGGGCCGAGACCGGGATTTACGGGAAATTGCGGGTTTTCGTTTGCCGGCGATTAAACTTCTTTTATTCAGCGTCTCATCAAAAATGAAAACATTTTTAAAAACTACAAGTCTCATGGGCTTTAGTGGTGAAATAATAATTTAAAAAATCGTTTGGGAAATGAGTTTACTCCCTGGGTACTTTCTTTGTATACTTTTGACTATACGGGCCAAGCCCGGGATTTACGCGAAATCTCGGGTTTTCGTTTGCCGGCGATTAAACCTCTTTTATTAAGCGTCTCATCAAAAATGAAAACATTTTTGAAAACTGCAAGTCTCATGCGTTTTAGTGTTGAAAAAATAAATTAAAAAATCGTTCTGGAAATGAGTTTACTCACAGGGTACTTTCTTTGTATACATTCGATTATACGGGCCAAGCCCGGGATTTACGGGAAATCGCGGGTTTTGGTTTTCCGGCGATTAAACCTCTTTCATTAAGCGTCTCATCAAAAATGAAAGCATTTTTGAAAACTACAAGTCTCATGCGTTTTAGTGGTGAAAAAAAAATTTAAAAAATCGTTCGGGAAATGAGTTTACTCCCTGGAAACTTTCTTTGTATACATTCGACTATACGGGCCATGCCCAGGATTTACGGGAAATCGCGGGATTTCGTTTGCCGGCCATTAAACCTCTTTTATTAAGCGTCTCATCAAAAATGAAAACATTTTTGAAAACTGCAAGTCTCATGCGTTTTAGTGGTGAAAAGGTAATTGAAAAAATCGTTTCGGAAATGAGTTTACTCACAGGGTACTTTCTTTGTATGCATTCGACTATACGGGCCAAGCCCGGGATTTACGGGAAATCGCGGGTTTTCGTTTGCCGGCGATTATACAACTTTCATTAAGCGTCTCATCAAAAATGAAAACATTTCTGAAAACATTTTTGAAAACTACAAGTCTCATGCGTTTTAGTGGTGAAAAAATAATTTAAAAAATCGTTCGGGAAATGAGTTTACTCCCTGGGTACTTTCTTTGTATACTTTTGACTATACGGGCCGAGTCCGGGATTTACGGGAAATCGCAGGTTTTCGTTTGCCGGCGATTAAACTTCTTTCATTCAGCGTCTCACCAAAAATGAAAACATTTTTGAAAACTACAAGTCTCATGCGTTTTAGTGGTGAAAAAATAAATTAAAAAATGGTTCGGGAAATGAGTTTACTCCCTGGGTACTATCTTTGTATACTTTTGACTATACGGGCCAAGCCCGGGATTTACGGGAAATCTCGGGTTTTCGTTTGCCGGCGATTAAACCTCTTTCATTAAGCGTCTCATCAAAAATGAAAACATTTTGGAAAACT
Organism: Hydractinia symbiolongicarpus; assembly: GCF_029227915.1. Taxonomy (NCBI): domain Eukaryota; kingdom Metazoa; phylum Cnidaria; class Hydrozoa; order Anthoathecata; family Hydractiniidae; genus Hydractinia; species Hydractinia symbiolongicarpus. Next base: position 1,598,284 of record NC_079880.1, read on the forward strand.
ACAAGTCTCATGGGCTTAAGTGGTGAAATAATAATTTAAAAAATCGTTTGGGAAATAAGTTTACTCCCTGGGTACTTTCTTTGTATACTTTTGACTATACGGGCCGAGTACGGGATTTACGGGAAATCGCAGGTTTTCGTTTGCCGGCGATTAAACTTCTTTTATTCAGCGTCTCATCAAAAATGAAAACATTTTTAAAAACTACAAGTCTCATGGGCTTTAGTGGTGAAATAATAATTTAAAAAATCGTTTGGGAAATGAGTTTACTCCCTGGGTACTTTCTTTGTATACTTTTGACTATACGGGCCGAGTACGGGATTTACGGGAAATCGCAGGTTTTCGTTTGCCGGCGATTAAACTTCTTTTATTCAGCGTCTCATCAAAAATGAAAACATTTTTGAAAACTACAAGTCTCATGCGTTTTAGTGGGGAAAAAATAATTTAAAAAATCGTTAGGGAAATGAGTTTACTCACTGGGTACTTTCCTTGTATACTTTTGACTATACGGGCCGAGACCGGGATTTACGGGAAATTGCGGGTTTTCGTTTGCCGGCGATTAAACTTCTTTTATTCAGCGTCTCATCAAAAATGAAAACATTTTTAAAAACTACAAGTCTCATGGGCTTTAGTGGTGAAATAATAATTTAAAAAATCGTTCGGGAAATGAGTTTACTCCCTGGGTACTTTCTTTGTATACTTTTGACTATACGGGCCGAGTCCGGGATTCACGGGAAATCGCAGGTTTTCGTTTGCCGGCGATTAAACTTCTTTCATTCAACGTCTCATCAAAAATGAAAACATTTTTAAAAACTACAAGTCTCATGCGTTTTAGTGGTGAAAAAATAATTTAAAAAATCGTTCGGGAAATGAGTTTACCCCCTGGGTACTTTCTTTGTATACTTTTGATTATACGGACCGAGTCCGGGGTTTACGGGAAATGGCGGGTTTTCGTTTGCTGGCGATTAAACTTCTTTTATTCAGCGTCTCATCAAAAATAAAAACATTTTTGAAAACTACAAGTTTCATGCGTTTTAGTGGTGAAAAGATAATTTAAAAAATCGTTTTGGAAATGAGTTTACTCACAGAGTACTTTCTTTGTATACATTCGACTATACCGGCCAAGCCCGGGATTTACGGGAAATCGCGGGTTTTCGTTTGTCGGCGATTAAACTGTATTTATTCAGCGTCTCATCAAAAATGAAAACATTTTTAAAAACTACAAGTCTCATGCGATTTAGTGGTGAAAAAGTAATTTAAATAATCGTTCGGGAAATGAGTTTGCTCCCTGGGTACTTTCTTTGTATACTTTTGACTATACGGGCCGAGTACGGGATTTACGGGAAATCGCAGGTTTTCGTTTGCCGGCGATTAAACTTCTTTTATTCAGCGTCTCATCAAAAATGAAAACATTTTTAAAAACTACAAGTCTCATGGGCTTTAGTGGTGAAATAATAATTTAAAAAATCGTTTGGGAAATGAGTTTACTCCCTGGGTACTTTCTTTGTATACTTTTGACTATACGGGCCAAGCCCGGGATTTACGGGAAATCTCGTGTTTTCGTTTGCCGGCGATTAAACCTCTTTCATTAAGCGTCTCATCAAAAATGAAAACATTTTTGAAAACTGCAAGTCTCATGCGTTTTAGTGTTGAAAAAATAAATTAAAAAATCGTTCTGGAAATGAGTTTACTCACAGGGTACTTTCTTTGTATACATTCGATTATACGGGCCAAGCCCGGGATTTACAGGAAATCGCGGGTTTTGGTTTTCCGGCGATTAAACCTCTTTCATTAAGCGTCTCATCAAAAATGAAAACATTTTTGAAAACTACAAGTCTCATGCGTTTTAGTGGTGAAAAAAAAATTTAAAAAATCGTTCGGGAAATGAGTTTACTCCCTGGAAACTTTCTTTGTATACATTCGACTATACGGGCCATGCCCGGGATTTACGGAAAATCGCGGGATTTCGTTTGCCGGCGATTAAACCTCTTTTATTAAGCGTCTCATCAAAAATGAAAACATTTTTGAAAACTGCAAGTCTCATGCGTTTTAGTGGTGAAAAGGTAATTGAAAAACTCGTTTCGGAAATGAGTTTACTCACAGGGTACTTTCTTTGTATGCATTCGACTATACGGGCCAAGCCCGGGATTTACGGGAAATCGCGGGTTTTCGTTTGCCGGCGATTATACAACTTTCATTAAGCGTCTCATCAAAAATGAAAACATTTCTGAAAACATTTTTGAAAACTACAAGTCTCATGCGTTTTAGTGGTGAAAAAATAATTTAAAAAATCGTTCGGGAAATGAGTTTACTCCCTGGGTACTTTCTTTGTATACTTTTGACTATACGGGCCGAGTCCGGGATTTACGGGAAATCGCAGGTTTTCGTTTGCCGGCGATTAAACTTCTTTCATTCAGCGTCTCATCAAAAATGAAAACATTTTTGAAAACTACAAGTCTCATGCGTTTTAGTGGTGAAAAGATAATTTAAAAAATCGTTTTGGAAATGAGTTTACTCACAGGGTACTTTCTTTGTATACATTCGACTATATCGGCCAAGCCCGGGATTTACGGAAAATCGCGGGTTTTCGTTTGCCGGCGATTAAACTTCTTTTATTCAGCGTCTCATCAAAAATGAAAACATTTTTGAAAACTACAAGTCTCATGCGTTTTAGTGGTGAAAAAATAATTTAAAAAATCGTTAGGGAAATGAGTTTACTCACTGGGTACTTTCCTTGTATACTTTTGACTATACGGGCCGAGACCGGGATTTATGGGAAATTGCGGGTTTTCGTTTGCCGGCGATTAAACTTCTTTTATTCAGCGTCTCATCAAAAATGAAAACATTTTTAAAAACTACAAGTCTCATGGGCTTTAGTGGTGAAATAATAATTTAAAAAATCGTTTGGGAAATGAGTTTACTCCCTGGGTACTTTCTTTGTATACTTTTGACTATACGGGCCGAGTCCGGGATTTACGGGAAATTGCGGGTTCTCGTTTGCCGGCGATTAAACTTCTTTTATTCAGCGTCTCATCAAAAATGAAAACATTTTAAAAAACTACAAGTCTCATGGGCTTTTGTGGTGAAATAATAATTCAAAAAATCGTTTGGGAAATTAGTTTACTCCCTGGGTACTTTCTTTGTATACTTTTGACTATACGGGCCAAGCCCGGGATTTACGGGAAATCGCAGGTTTTCGTTTGCCGGCGATTAAACCTCTTTCATTAAGCGTCTCATCAAAAATGAAAACATTTTTGAAAACTACAAGTCTCATGCATTTTAGTGTTGAAAAAATAAATTAAAAAATCGTTCTGGAAATGAGTTTACTCACAGGGTACTTTCTTTGTATACATTCGATTATACGGGCCAAGCCCGGGATTTACGGGAAATCGCGGGTTTTGGTTTTCCGGCGATTAAACCTCTTTCATTAAGCGTCTCATCAAAAATGAAAACATTTTTGAAAACTACAAGTCTCATGCGTTTTAGTGGTGAAAAAATAATTTAAAAAATCGTTCGGGAAATGAGTTTACCCCCTGGGTACTTTCTTTGTATACTTTTGATTATACGGACCGAGTCCGGGGTTTACGGGAAATGGCGGGTTTTCGTTTGCTGGCGATTAAACTTCTTTTATTCAGCGTCTCATCAAAAATAAAAACATTTTTGAAAACTACAAGTTTCATGCGTTTTAGTGGTGAAAAGATAATTTAAAAAATCGTTTTGGAAATGAGTTTACTCACAGTGTACTTTCTTTGTTTACATTCGACTATACCGGCCAAGCCCGGGATTTACGGGAAATCGCGGGTTTTCGTTTGCCGGCGATTAAACTTCATTTATTCAGCGTCTCATCAAAAATGAAAACATTTTTAAAAACTACAAGTCTCATGCGTTTTAGTGGTGAAAAAGTAATTTAAATAATCGTTCGGGAAATGAGTTTACTCCCTGGTTACTTTCTTTGTATACTTTTGACTATACGGGCCGAGTACGGGATTTACGGGAAATCGCAGGATTTCGTTTGCCGGCGATTAAACTTCTTTTATTCAGCGTCTCATCAAAAATGAAAACATTTTTGAAAACTACAAGTCTCATGCGTTTTAGTGGTGAAAAAATAATTTAAAAAATCGTTAGGGAAATGAGTTTACTCACTGATTACTTTCCTTGTATACTTTTGACTATACGGGCCGAGACCGGGATTTACGGGAAATTGCGGGTTTTCGTTTGCCGGCGATTAAACTTCTTTTATTCAGCGTCTCATCAAAAATGAAAACATTTTTAAAAACTACAAGTCTCATGGGCTTTAGTGGTGAAATAATAATTTAAAAAATCGTTTGGGAAATGAGTTTACTCCCTGGGTACTTTCTTTTAAACATGGAAATAAGTGACACAGATTTCGAAAACTTCATTTCAACATACGACCTCCATAGACTAATCAAATCACCAACCTGCTTTAAGTCAAGTACTTCGCCTTCTTGCATTGATCACATATTAACAAATCAACCAAATTTCTTTAAAAATAGTGTAACAATCGAAACTGGCATATCAGATTGGCATTTATTTGTTGGAAGTGTGATGAAAATGAACGTGATTAAAGGCGACCCAATTGTGAAACACTACAGAAATTACAACAAAATTGACTACTTTGATTTTGAAAGAACATTATCAATGAACTTTTTGAAATTACTTGAGAACAATTACGACTTTAACCAATTCAATTTATGCATCACGTCTACGCTAAACCATTTTGCACCATTGAAAAAGAAAATACTAAGATTCAATAACGCACCTTTTATCATCAAGGAGCATCGCAAAGCTATTATGCACAGATCCAAACTTCGTCGCATATATAACAAATCACGATCAAAAGAAAATTGGTCCAACTTCACTAGACAGAGAAACTACTGTGTTTCCTTATTAGGAAAAACCAGACGTTCGTATTTCAAGGGTTTACGTATGACAAGCATTACTGATAATAAAAAGTTCTGGAAGTCTGTCAAGCCATTGTTTTCAAACGTTAGTTATAACACCAACAAAATTATGTTAATCGAGAAAGAAAAGATAGTCACCGACGAACAAAAATTATGCAAAATCTTCAATGAATATTACACCAACATCACGAAAAATTTACCAATCAAACCAAACGATGATACACATACAGCAACCATTCACGATGCAATCCACTCGTATACTAATCACATCAGTATTTTGAAAATTCGTGAAAATGTGGGTTATGATGAAAAGTTCTATTTTTCGCTGGTTGAACAGCCTGATGTTCTCAAAGTCATCAAAGACATGGATGCAAAGAAATCTTCTGTTAGTGGTGATTTTCCAGTTTTTATGTTGAAAAAGTTTATTCATATCTTTGTTCCTATCCTCACTAATATTATAAATTTCTGTTTACAGTCTAATATTTTTCCTGATGATTTAAAACTTGCAGAGGTTATACCTGTTTTTAAGAAGGATGACTGTATTGATAAGGAGAACTATAGACCTGTTAGCTTGCTTCCCTGTTTATCAAAGGTTTTTGAAAGAATTATTCTTAATCAAATGCACACTTTTATGCATGACAAACTCAACCCTCATCTATCAGGCTTCAGAAAGGGTTATAATACACAATATGCTCTCATTCGAATGATTGAACAATGGAAATGCACACTTGATAATAAGGGTGTAGTTGGAGCAGTGCTAATGGACCTTTCAAAAGCTTTTGATACTATCAACCATGATTTGCTTATTGCAAAGCTGCATGCCTATGGTTTTTCTGAATCTTCTTTATTATTTATTCACTCATACTTGAAAAATCGTTTTCAGAGAACCAGAATAAATTCTTCTTTTAGCGAATGGCTTCCTCTTCAAGTTGGAGTTCCACAAGGATCAATCTTAGGACCTCCTTTCTTCAATTATTCTATAAACGATTTATTCTGGTTCATTATTCAATCATCCCTTTGTAACTTTGCAGATGATAACACCTTATATGCTTGTGAAAATTCATTAGAAGATGTAAAACAAACACTGCTTACTAATTTGGTCATAGTTAATAATTGGTTTTATGAAAATTACTTAGCAATAAATTTGAAAAAGTATCAATATATTGTATTAGGTCATCACGATGAAAGTTTGATATTTAACCATTTGAAAATTGCGTGTAAATCGTCTGTAGTGCTTCTTGGTGTTACGATTGACTCGAGACTAAACTTTCATTCGCATGTCAAAAACATCTGTAATAAGGCTAGTAGGAAACTCAACGTGCTTCAAAGGATATCTTCCTTTTTGACACCCAAGATGAAGCGTTTTCTCTTCAATTCATTTATTTTGTCTCAGTTTTCTTACTGTCCCTTAGTATGGATGTTTTGTGGAAAAGTTGCGAATAATCGAATCAATCGTATTCATGAACGTTGTCTAAGAATCATACAGGACGATATAAAGGGCAGTTACGATGAACTTTTATTTTTATGTAATGTTAAAAATATTCACATCATCAATTTACAGAATTTAATGAAAGAGGTTTACAAATTTTTAAATGGATTGTCACCTCTATATATGAACGAGATATTTTCTGTTAGGGAAAACAGGTACAACCTTCGTTGCTTTAATTTGATCAGGCGACCAACTTGTCGGACAACGTACTATGGCTTAAATACTTTATCAAATATTGCAGGGCAGCTATGGATATCTGTGCCTGACGCTACAAAGAATGCTCCTTCTCTCGAAGCCTTCCGTAGCTCAATAAAATTTTGGGAAGGTGATGTTTGCACCTGTAAAATATGCATGGATATACCATACATATTTTAACTTTACTTATTTATTTATTTTTCTTATTTTTTATCGCTGTTTGCCTTGTTTTACGTTTTGTTGTCGATTTAAATTAGTTATTTAAATACTATTGTATCTATCGACGTTAAATAAAGAGAAAATCAAAAATCAAATCAAAAATTTGTATACTTTTGACTATACGGGCCGAGTCCGGGATTTACGGGAAATTGCGGGTTTTCGTTTGCCGGCGATTAAACTTCTTTTATTCAGCGTCTCATCAAAAATGAAAACATTTTTAAAAACTACAAGTCTCATGGGCTTTAGTGGTGAAATAATAATTTAAAAAATCGTTTGGGAAATGAGTTTACTCCCTGGGTACTTTCTTTGTATACTTTTGACTATACGGGCCGAGTCCGGGATTTACGGGAAATTGCGGGTTCTCGTTTGCCGGCGATTAAACTTCTTTTATTCAGCGTCTCATCAAAAATGAAAACATTTTAAAAAACTACAAGTCTCATGGGCTTTTGTGGTGAAATAATAATTCAAAAAATCGTTTGGGAAATTAGTTTACTCCCTGGGTACTTTCTTTGTATACTTTTGACTATACGGGCCAAGCCCGGGATTTACGGGAAATCGCAGGTTTTCGTTTGCCGGCGATTAAACCTCTTTCATTAAGCGTCTCATCAAAAATGAAAACATTTTTGAAAACTACAAGTCTCATGCGTTTTAGTGTTGAAAAAATAAATTAAAAAATCGTTCTGGAAATGAGTTTACTCACAGGGTACTTTCTTTGTATACATTCGATTATACGGGCCAAGCCCGGGATTTACGGGAAATCGCGGGTTTTGGTTTTCCGGCGATTAAACCTCTTTCATTAAGCGTCTCATCAAAAATGAAAACATTTTTGAAAACTACAAGTCTCATGCGTTTTAGTGGTGAAAAAATAATTTAAAAAATCGTTCGGGAAATGAGTTTACCCCCTGGGTACTTTCTTTGTATACTTTTGATTATACGGACCGAGTCCGGGGTTTACGGGAAATGGCGGGTTTTCGTTTGCTGGCGATTAAACTTCTTTTATTCAGCGTCTCATCAAAAATAAAAACATTTTTGAAAACTACAAGTTTCATGCGTTTTAGTGGTGAAAAGATAATTTAAAAAATCGTTTTGGAAATGAGTTTACTCACAGTGTACTTTCTTTGTTTACATTCGACTATACCGGCCAAGCCCGGGATTTACGGGAAATCGCGGGTTTTCGTTTGCCGGCGATTAAACTTCATTTATTCAGCGTCTCATCAAAAATGAAAACATTTTTAAAAACTACAAGTCTCATGCGTTTTAGTGGTGAAAAAGTAATTTAAATAATCGTTCGGGAAATGAGTTTACTCCCTGGTTACTTTCTTTGTATACTTTTGACTATACGGGCCGAGTACGGGATTTACGGGAAATCGCAGGATTTCGTTTGCCGGCGATTAAACTTCTTTTATTCAGCGTCTCATCAAAAATGAAAACATTTTTGAAAACTACAAGTCTCATGCGTTTTAGTGGTGAAAAAATAATTTAAAAAATCGTTAGGGAAATGAGTTTACTCACTGATTACTTTCCTTGTATACTTTTGACTATACGGGCCGAGACCGGGATTTACGGGAAATTGCGGGTTTTCGTTTGCCGGCGATTAAACTTCTTTTATTCAGCGTCTCATCAAAAATGAAAACATTTTTGAAAACTACAAGTCTCATGCGTTTTAGTGGTGAAAAAATAATTTAAAAAATCGTTAGGGAAATGAGTTTACTCACTGGGTACTTTCCTTGTATACTTTTGACTATACGGGCCGAGACCGGGATTTATGGGAAATTGCGGGTTTTCGTTTGCCGGCGATTAAACTTCTTTTATTCAGCGTCTCATCAAAAATGAAAACATTTTTAAAAACTACAAGTCTCATGGGCTTTAGTGGTGAAATAATAATTTAAAAAATCGTTTGGGAAATGAGTTTACTCCCTGGGTACTTTCTTTGTATACTTTTGACTATACGGGCCGAGTCCGGGATTTACGGGAAATTGCGGGTTCTCGTTTGCCGGCGATTAAACTTCTTTTATTCAGCGTCTCATCAAAAATGAAAACATTTTAAAAAACTACAAGTCTCATGGGCTTTTGTGGTGAAATAATAATTCAAAAAATCGTTTGGGAAATTAGTTTACTCCCTGGGTACTTTCTTTGTATACTTTTGACTATACGGGCCAAGCCCGGGATTTACGGGAAATCGCAGGTTTTCGTTTGCCGGCGATTAAACCTCTTTCATTAAGCGTCTCATCAAAAATGAAAACATTTTTGAAAACTACAAGTCTCATGCGTTTTAGTGTTGAAAAAATAAATTAAAAAATCGTTCTGGAAATGAGTTTACTCACAGGGTACTTTCTTTGTATACATTCGATTATACGGGCCAAGCCCGGGATTTACGGGAAATCGCGGGTTTTGGTTTTCCGGCGATTAAACCTCTTTCATTAAGCGTCTCATCAAAAATGAAAACATTTTTGAAAACTACAAGTCTCATGCGTTTTAGTGGTGAAAAAATAATTTAAAAAATCGTTCGGGAAATGAGTTTACCCCCTGGGTACTTTCTTTGTATACTTTTGATTATACGGACCGAGTCCGGGGTTTACGGGAAATGGCGGGTTTTCGTTTGCTGGCGATTAAACTTCTTTTATTCAGCGTCTCATCAAAAATAAAAACATTTTTGAAAACTACAAGTTTCATGCGTTTTAGTGGTGAAAAGATAATTTAAAAAATCGTTTTGGAAATGAGTTTACTCACAGTGTACTTTCTTTGTTTACATTCGACTATACCGGCCAAGCCCGGGATTTACGGGAAATCGCGGGTTTTCGTTTGCCGGCGATTAAACTTCATTTATTCAGCGTCTCATCAAAAATGAAAACATTTTTAAAAACTACAAGTCTCATGCGTTTTAGTGGTGAAAAAGTAATTTAAATAATCGTTCGGGAAATGAGTTTACTCCCTGGTTACTTTCTTTGTATACTTTTGACTATACGGGCCGAGTACGGGATTTACGGGAAATCGCAGGATTTCGTTTGCCGGCGATTAAACTTCTTTTATTCAGCGTCTCATCAAAAATGAAAACATTTTTGAAAACTACAAGTCTCATGCGTTTTAGTGGTGAAAAAATAATTTAAAAAATCGTTAGGGAAATGAGTTTACTCACTGATTACTTTCCTTGTATACTTTTGACTATACGGGCCGAGACCGGGATTTACGGGAAATTGCGGGTTTTCGTTTGCCGGCGATTAAACTTCTTTTATTCAGCGTCTCATCAAAAATGAAAACATTTTTAAAAACTACAAGTCTCATGGGCTTTAGTGGTGAAATAATAATTTAAAAAATCGTTTGGGAAATGAGTTTACTCCCTGGGTACTTTCTTTTAAACATGGAAATAAGTGACACAGATTTCGAAAACTTCATTTCAACATACGACCTCCATAGACTAATCAAATCACCAACCTGCTTTAAGTCAAGTACTTCGCCTTCTTGCATTGATCACATATTAACAAATCAACCAAATTTCTTTAAAAATAGTGTAACAATCGAAACTGGCATATCAGATTGGCATTTATTTGTTGGAAGTGTGATGAAAATGAACGTGATTAAAGGCGACCCAATTGTGAAACACTACAGAAATTACAACAAAATTGACTACTTTGATTTTGAAAGAACATTATCAATGAACTTTTTGAAATTACTTGAGAACAATTACGACTTTAACCAATTCAATTTATGCATCACGTCTACGCTAAACCATTTTGCACCATTGAAAAAGAAAATACTAAGATTCAATAACGCACCTTTTATCATCAAGGAGCATCGCAAAGCTATTATGCACAGATCCAAACTTCGTCGCATATATAACAAATCACGATCAAAAGAAAATTGGTCCAACTTCACTAGACAGAGAAACTACTGTGTTTCCTTATTAGGAAAAACCAGACGTTCGTATTTCAAGGGTTTACGTATGACAAGCATTACTGATAATAAAAAGTTCTGGAAGTCTGTCAAGCCATTGTTTTCAAACGTTAGTTATAACACCAACAAAATTATGTTAATCGAGAAAGAAAAGATAGTCACCGACGAACAAAAATTATGCAAAATCTTCAATGAATATTACACCAACATCACGAAAAATTTACCAATCAAACCAAACGATGATACACATACAGCAACCATTCACGATGCAATCCACTCGTATACTAATCACATCAGTATTTTGAAAATTCGTGAAAATGTGGGTTATGATGAAAAGTTCTATTTTTCGCTGGTTGAACAGCCTGATGTTCTCAAAGTCATCAAAGACATGGATGCAAAGAAATCTTCTGTTAGTGGTGATTTTCCAGTTTTTATGTTGAAAAAGTTTATTCATATCTTTGTTCCTATCCTCACTAATATTATAAATTTTTGTTTACAGTCTAATATTTTTCCTGATGATTTAAAACTTGCAGAGGTTATACCTGTTTTTAAGAAGGATGACTGTATTGATAAGGAGAACTATAGACCTGTTAGCTTGCTTCCCTGTTTATCAAAGGTTTTTGAAAGAATTATTCTTAATCAAATGCACACTTTTATGCATGACAAACTCAACCCTCATCTATCAGGCTTCAGAAAGGGTTATAATACACAATATGCTCTCATTCGAATGATTGAACAATGGAAATGCACACTTGATAATAAGGGTGTAGTTGGAGCAGTGCTAATGGACCTTTCAAAAGCTTTTGATACTATCAACCATGATTTGCTTATTGCAAAGCTGCATGCCTATGGTTTTTCTGAATCTTCTTTATTATTTATTCACTCATACTTGAAAAATCGTTTTCAGAGAACCAGAATAAATTCTTCTTTTAGCGAATGGCTTCCTCTTCAAGTTGGAGTTCCACAAGGATCAATCTTAGGACCTCCTTTCTTCAATTATTCTATAAACGATTTATTCTGGTTCATTATTCAATCATCCCTTTGTAACTTTGCAGATGATAACACCTTATATGCTTGTGAAAATTCATTAGAAGATGTAAAACAAACACTGCTTACTAATTTGGTCATAGTTAATAATTGGTTTTATGAAAATTACTTAGCAATAAATTTGAAAAAGTATCAATATATTGTATTAGGTCATCACGATGAAAGTTTGATATTTAACCATTTGAAAATTGCGTGTAAATCGTCTGTAGTGCTTCTTGGTGTTACGATTGACTCGAGACTAAACTTTCATTCGCATGTCAAAAACATCTGTAATAAGGCTAGTAGGAAACTCAACGTGCTTCAAAGGATATCTTCCTTTTTGACACCCAAGATGAAGCGTTTTCTCTTCAATTCATTTATTTTGTCTCAGTTTTCTTACTGTCCCTTAGTATGGATGTTTTGTGGAAAAGTTGCGAATAATCGAATCAATCGTATTCATGAACGTTGTCTAAGAATCATACAGGACGATATAAAGGGCAGTTACGATGAACTTTTATCTTTATATAATGTTAAAAATATTCACATCATCAATTTACAGAATTTAATGAAAGAGGTTTACAAATTTTTAAATGGATTGTCACCTCTATATATGAACGAGATATTTTCTGTTAGGGAAAACAGGTACAACCTTCGTTGCTTTAATTTGATCAGGCGACCAACTTGTCGGACAACGTACTATGGCTTAAATACTTTATCAAATATTGCAGGGAAGCTATGGATATCTGTGCCTGACGCTACAAAGAATGCTCCTTCTCTCGAAGCCTTCCGTAGCTCAATAAAATTTTGGGAAGGTGATGTTTGCACCTGTAAAATATGCATGGATATACCATACATATTTTAACTTTACTTATTTATTTATTTTTCTTATTTTTTATCGCTGTTTGCCTTGTTTTACGTTTTGTTGTCGATTTAAATTAGTTATTTAAATACTATTGTATCTATCGACGTTAAATAAAGAGAAAATCAAAAATCAAATCAAAAATTTGTATACTTTTGACTATACGGGCCGAGTCCGGGATTTACGGGAAATCGCGGGTTTTCGTTTGCCGGCGATTAAACTTCTTTTATTCAGCGTCTCATCAAAAATGAAAACATTTTAAAAAACTACGAGTCTCATGGGCTTTTGTGGTTAAATAATAATTCAAAAAATCGTTTGGGAAATTAGTTTACTCCCTGGGTACTTTCTTTGTATACTTTTGACTATACGGGCCGAGTCCGCGATTTACGGGAAATCGCAGGTTTTCGTTTGCCGGCGATTAAACTTCTTTTATTCAGCGTCTCACCAAAAATGAAAACCTTTTTGAAAACTACAAGTCTCATGCGTTTTAGTGGTGAAAAAATAAATTAAAAAATGGTTCGGGAAATGAGTTTACTCCCTGGGTACTATCTTTGTATACTTTTGACTATACGGGCCAAGCCCGGGATTTACGGGAAATCTCGGGTTTTCGTTTGCCGGCGATTAAACCTCTTTCATTAAGCGTCTCATCAAAAATGAAAACATTTTTAAAAACTACAAGTCTCATGCGTTTTAGTGTTGAAAAAATAAATTAAAAAATCGTTCTGGAAATGAGTTTACTCACAGGGTACTTTCTTTGTATGCATTCGATTATACGGGCCAAGCCCGGGATTTACGGGAAATCGCAGGTTTTGGTTTTCCGGCGATTAAACCTCTTTCATTAAGCGTCTCATCAAAAATGAAGACATTTTTGAAAACTACAAGTCTCATGCGTTTTAGTGGTGAAAAAAAAATTTAAAAAATCGTTCCGGAAATGAGTTTACTCCCTGGAAACTTTCTTTGTATACATTCGACTATACGGGCCATGCCCGGGATTTACGGGAAATCGCGGGATTTCGTTTGCCGGCGATTAAACCTCTTTTATTAAGCGTCTCATCAAAAATGAAAACATTTTTGAAAACTGCAAGTCTCATGCGTTTTAGTGGTGAAAAGGTAATTGAAAAAACCGTTTCGGAAATGAGTTTACTCACAGGGTACTTTCTTTGTATACATTCGACTATACGGGCCAAGCCCGGGATTTACGGGAAATCGCAGGTTTTCGTTTGCCGGCGATTATACAACTTTCATTAAGCGTCTCATTAAAAATGAAAACATTTCTGAAAAGTACAAGTCTCATGCGTTTTAGTGGTGAAAATTAATTTAAAAAATCGTTCGGGAAATGAGTTTACTCCCTGGACACTTTCTTTGTATACTTTTGACTATACGGGCCGAGTCCGGGATTTACGGGAAGTCGCGGGTTTTCGTTTGCCGGCAATTAAACTTCTTTTATTCAGTGTCTCATTAAAAATGAAAACATTTTTAAAAACTACAAGTCTCATGGGCTTTAGTGGTGAAATAATAATTTAAAAAATCGCTCGGGAAATGAGTTTACACCCCGGGTACTTTCTTTGTATACTTTTGACTATACGGGCCGAGTCCGGGATCTACGGGAAATCGCAGGTTTTCGTTTGCCGGCGATTAAACTTCTTTTATTCAGCGTCTCATCAAAAATGAAAACATTTTTGAAAACTACAAGTCTCATGCGTTTTAGTGGTGAAAAAATAATTTAAAAAATCGTTCGGGAAATGAGTTTACTCCCTGGGTACTTTCTTTGTATACTTTTGACTATACGGGCTGAGTCCGGGATTTGCGGGAAGTCGCGGGTTTTCGTTTGCCGGCGATTAAACTTCTTTTATTCAGCGTCTCATCAAAAATGAAAGTATTTTTAAAAACTACAAGTCTTATGCGTTTTAGTGGTGAAAAAATAATTTAAAAAATCGTTCTGGAAATGAGTTTACTCCCTGGGTACTATCTTTGTATACTTTTGACTATACGGGCCAAGCCCGGGATTTACGGGAAATCTCGGGTTTTTGTTAGCCGGCGATTAAACCTCTTTCATTAAGCGTCTCATCAAAAATGAAAACATTTTTGAAAACTACAAGTCTCATGCGTTTTAGTGGTGAAAATTAATTTAAAATATCGTTTGGGAAATGAGTTTACTCCCTGGGTACTTTCTTTGTATACTTTTGACTATACGGGCCGAGTCCGGGATTTACTGGAAGACGCGGGTTTTCGTTTGCCGGCAATTAAACTTCTTTTATTCAGCGTCTCATCAAAAATGAAAACATTTTAAAAAACTACAAGTCTCATGCGTTTTAGTGGTGAAAAAAAATTTATAAAATCGTTCGGGAAATGAGTTTACTCCCTGGGTACCTTCTTTGTATACTTTTGACTATACGGGACGAGTCCGGGATTTACAGGAACTCGCGGATTTTCGTTTGCCGGCGATTAAACTTCTTTTATTCAGCGTCTCATCAAAAATGAAAATATTTTTAAATACTACAAGTCTCATGGGCTTTAGTGGTAAAATAATAATTTAAAAAATCGTTCGGGAAATGAGTTTACACCCTGGGTACTTTCTTTGTATACTTTTGACTATACGGGCCGAGTCCGGGATTTACGGGAAATCGCAGGTTTTCGTTTGCCGGCGATTAAACTTCTTTTATTCAGCGTCTCATCAAAAATGAAAATATTTTTAAATACTACAAGTCTCATGGGCTTTAGTGGTGAAATAATAATTTAAAAAATCGTTCGGGAAATGAGTTTACACCCCGGGTTCTTTCTTTGTATACTTTTGACTATACGGGCCGAGTCCGAGAGTTACGGGAAATCGCAGGTTTTCGTTTGCCGGCGATTAAACTTCTTTTATTCAGCGTCTCATCAAAAATGAAAACATTTTTGAAAACTACAAGTCTCATGCGTTTTAGTGGTGAAAAAAAAATTTAAAAAATCGTTCCGGAAATGAGTTTACTCCCTGGAAACTTTCTTTGTAAACATTCGACTATACGGGCAAATGCCCGGGATTTACGGGAAATCGCGGGATTTCGTTTGCCGGCGATTAAACCTCTTTTATTAAGCGTCTCATCAAAAATGAAAACATTTTTGAAAACTGCAAGTCTCATGCGTTTTAGTGGTGAAAAGGTAATTGAAAAAATCGTTTCGGAAATGAGTTTACTCACAGGGTACTTTCTTTGTATACATTCGACTATACGGGCCAAGCCCGGGATTTACGGGAAATCGCAGGTTTTCGTTTGCCGGCGATTATACAACTTTCATTAAGCGTCTCATTAAAAATGAAAACATTTCTGAAAAGTACAAGTCTCATGCGTTTTAGTGGTGAAAATTAATTTAAAAAATCGTTCGGGAAATGAGTTTACTCCCTGGACACTTTCTTTGTATACTTTTGACTATACGGGCCGAGTCCGGGATTTACGGGAAGTCGCGGGTTTTCGTTTGCCGGCAATTAAACTTCTTTTATTCAGTGTCTCATTAAAAATGAAAACATTTTTAAAAACTACAAGTCTCATGGGCTTTAGTGGTGAAATAATAATTTAAAAAATCGCTCGGGAAATGAGTTTACACCCCGGGTACTTTCTTTGTATACTTTTGACTATACGGGCCGAGTCCGGGATCTACGGGAAATCGCAGGTTTTCGTTTGCCGGCGATTAAACTTCTTTTATTCAGCGTCTCATCAAAAATGAAAACATTTTTGAAAACTACAAGTCTCATGCGTTTTAGTGGTGAAAAAATAATTTAAAAAATCGTTCGGGAAATGAGTTTACTCCCTGGGTACTTTCTTTGTATACTTTTGACTATACGGGCTGAGTCCGGGATTTGCGGGAAGTCGCGGGTTTTCGTTTGCCGGCGATTAAACTTCTTTTATTCAGCGTCTCATCAAAAATGAAAGTATTTTTAAAAACTACAAGTCTTATGCGTTTTAGTGGTGAAAAAATAATTTAAAAAATCGTTCTGGAAATGAGTTTACTCCCTGGGTACTATCTTTGTATACTTTTGACTATACGGGCCAAGCCCGGGATTTACGGGAAATCTCGGGTTTTTGTTAGCCGGCGATTAAACCTCTTTCATTAAGCGTCTCATCAAAAATGAAAACATTTTTGAAAACTACAAGTCTCATGCGTTTTAGTGGTGAAAATTAATTTAAAATATCGTTTGGGAAATGAGTTTACTCCCTGGGTACTTTCTTTGTATACTTTTGACTATACGGGCCGAGTCCGGGATTTACTGGAAGACGCGGGTTTTCGTTTGCCGGCAATTAAACTTCTTTTATTCAGCGTCTCATCAAAAATGAAAACATTTTAAAAAACTACAAGTCTCATGCGTTTTAGTGGTGAAAAAAAATTTATAAAATCGTTCGGGAAATGAGTTTACTCCCTGGGTACCTTCTTTGTATACTTTTGACTATACGGGACGAGTCCGGGATTTACAGGAACTCGCGGATTTTCGTTTGCCGGCGATTAAACTTCTTTTATTCAGCGTCTCATCAAAAATGAAAATATTTTTAAATACTACAAGTCTCATGGGCTTTAGTGGTAAAATAATAATTTAAAAAATCGTTCGGGAAATGAGTTTACACCCTGGGTACTTTCTTTGTATACTTTTGACTATACGGGCCGAGTCCGGGATTTACGGGAAATCGCAGGTTTTCGTTTGCCGGCGATTAAACTTCTTTTATTCAGCGTCTCATCAAAAATGAAAATATTTTTAAATACTACAAGTCTCATGGGCTTTAGTGGTGAAATAATAATTTAAAAAATCGTTCGGGAAATGAGTTTACACCCCGGGTTCTTTCTTTGTATACTTTTGACTATACGGGCCGAGTCCGAGAGTTACGGGAAATCGCAGGTTTTCGTTTGCCGGCGATTAAACTTCTTTTATTCAGCGTCTCATCAAAAATGAAAACATTTTTGAAAACTACAAGTCTCATGCGTTTTAGTGGTGAAAAAAAAATTTAAAAAATCGTTCCGGAAATGAGTTTACTCCCTGGAAACTTTCTTTGTATACATTCGACTATACGGGCCATGCCCGGGATTTACGGGAAATCGCGGGATTTCGTTTGCCGGCGATTAAACCTCTTTTATTAAGCGTCTCATCAAAAATGAAAACATTTTTGAAAACTGCAAGTCTCATGCGTTTTAGTGGTGAAAAGGTAATTGAAAAAATCGTTTCGGAAATGAGTTTACTCACAGGGTACTTTCTTTGTATACATTCGACTATACGGGCCAAGCCGGGATTTACGGGAAATCGCAGGTTTTCGTTTGCCGGCGATTATACAACTTTCATTAAGCGTCTCATTAAAAATGAAAACATTTCTGAAAAGTACAAGTCTCATGCGTTTTAGTGGTGAAAATTAATTTAAAAAATCGTTCGGGAAATGAGTTTACTCCCTGGACACTTTCTTTGTATACTTTTGACTATACGGGCCGAGTCCGGGATTTACGGGAAGTCGCGGGTTTTCGTTTGCCGGCAATTAAACTTCTTTTATTCAGTGTCTCATTAAAAATGAAAACATTTTTAAAAACTACAAGTCTCATGGGCTTTAGTGGTGAAATAATAATTTAAAAAATCGCTCGGGAAATGAGTTTACACCCCGGGTACTTTCTTTGTATACTTTTGACTATACGGGCCGAGTCCGGGATCTACGGGAAATCGCAGGTTTTCGTTTGCCGGCGATTAAACTTCTTTTATTCAGCGTCTCATCAAAAATGAAAACATTTTTGAAAACTACAAGTCTCATGCGTTTTAGTGGTGAAAAAATAATTTAAAAAATCGTTCGGGAAATGAGTTTACTCCCTGGGTACTTTCTTTGTATACTTTTGACTATACGGGCTGAGTCCGGGATTTGCGGGAAGTCGCGGGTTTTCGTTTGCCGGCGATTAAACTTCTTTTATTCAGCGTCTCATCAAAAATGAAAGTATTTTTAAAAACTACAAGTCTTATGCGTTTTAGTGGTGAAAAAATAATTTAAAAAATCGTTCTGGAAATGAGTTTACTCCCTGGGTACTATCTTTGTATACTTTTGACTATACGGGCCAAGCCCGGGATTTACGGGAAATCTCGGGTTTTTGTTAGCCGGCGATTAAACCTCTTTCATTAAGCGTCTCATCAAAAATGAAAACATTTTTGAAAACTACAAGTCTCATGCGTTTTAGTGGTGAAAATTAATTTAAAATATCGTTTGGGAAATGAGTTTACTCCCTGGGTACTTTCTTTGTATACTTTTGACTATACGGGCCGAGTCCGGGATTTACTGGAAGACGCGGGTTTTCGTTTGCCGGCAATTAAACTTCTTTTATTCAGCGTCTCATCAAAAATGAAAACATTTTAAAAAACTACAAGTCTCATGCGTTTTAGTGGTGAAAAAAAATTTATAAAATCGTTCGGGAAATGAGTTTACTCCCTGGGTACCTTCTTTGTATACTTTTGACTATACGGGACGAGTCCGGGATTTACAGGAACTCGCGGATTTTCGTTTGCCGGCGATTAAACTTCTTTTATTCAGCGTCTCATCAAAAATGAAAATATTTTTAAATACTACAAGTCTCATGGGCTTTAGTGGTAAAATAATAATTTAAAAAATCGTTCGGGAAATGAGTTTACACCCTGGGTACTTTCTTTGTATACTTTTGACTATACGGGCCGAGTCCGGGATTTACGGGAAATCGCAGGTTTTCGTTTGCCGGCGATTAAACTTCTTTTATTCAGCGTCTCATCAAAAATGAAAATATTTTTAAATACTACAAGTCTCATGGGCTTTAGTGGTGAAATAATAATTTAAAAAATCGTTCGGGAAATGAGTTTACACCCCGGGTTCTTTCTTTGTATACTTTTGACTATACGGGCCGAGTCCGAGAGTTACGGGAAATCGCAGGTTTTCGTTTGCCGGCGATTAAACTTCTTTTATTCAGCGTCTCATCAAAAATGAAAACATTTTTGAAAACTACAAGTCTCATGCGTTTTAGTGGTGAAAAAATAATTTAAAAAATCGTTCGGGAAATGAGTTTACTCCCTGGGTACTTTCTTTGTATACTTTTGACTACACGGGCTGAGTCCGGGATTTACGGGAAGTCGCGGGTTTTCGTTTGCCGGCGATTAAACTTCTTTTATTCAGCGTCTCATCAAAAATGAAAATATTTTTAAATACTACAATTCTCATGCGTTTTAGTGTTGAAATAATAATTTAAAAAATCGTTCGGGAAATGAGTTTACACCCTGGGTACTTTCTTTGTATACTTTTGACTATACGGGCCAAGCCCGGGATTTACGGGAAATCGCGGGTTTTGGTTTTCCGTCGATTAAACCTTTTTCATTAAGCGTCTCATCAAAAATGAAGACATTTTTGAAAACTACAAGTCTCATGCGTTTTAGTGGTGAAAAAAAAATTTAAAAAATCGTTCCGGAAATGAGTTTACTCCCTGGAAACTTTCTTTGTATACATTCGACTATACGGGCCATGCCCGGGATTTACGGGAAATCGCAGGTTTTCGTTTGCCGGCGATTAAACTTCTTTTATTCAGCGTCTCATCAAAAATGAAAACATTTTTGAAAACTACAAGTCTCATGCGTTTTAGTGGTGAAAAAATAATTTAAAAAATCGTTCGGGAAATGAGTTTACTCCCTGGGTACTTTCTTTGTATACTTTTGACTACACGGGCTGAGTCCGGGATTTACGGGAAGTCGCGGGTTTTCGTTTGCCGGCGATTAAACTTCTTTTATTCAGCGTCTCATCAAAAATGAAAATATTTTTAAATACTGCAAGTCTCATGCGTTTTAGTGGTGAAAAGGTAATTGAAAAAATCGTTTCGGAAATGAGTTTACTCACAGGGTACTTTCTTTGTATACATTCGACTATACGGGCCAACCCGGGATTTACGGGAAATCGCGGGTTTTCGTTTGCCGGCGATTATACAACTTTCATTAAGCGTCTCATCAAAAATGAAAACATTTCTGAAAAGTACAAGTCTCATGCGTTCTAGTGGTGAAAATTAATTTAAAAAATCGTTCGGGAAATGAGTTTACTCCCTGGACACTTTCTTTGTATACTTTTGACTATACGGGCCGAGTCCGGGATTTACGGGAAGTCGCGGGTTTTCGTTTGCCGGCAATTAAACTTCTTTTATTCAGTGTCTCATTAAAAATGAAAACATTTTTAAAAACTACAAGTCTCATGGGCTTTAGTGGTGAAATAATAATTTAAAAAATCGCTCGGGAAATGAGTTTACACCCCGGGTACTTTCTTTGTATACTTTTGACTATACGGGCCGAGTCCGGGATCTACGGGAAATCGCAGGTTTTCGTTTGCCGGCGATTAAACTTCTTTTATTCAGCGTCTCATCAAAAATGAAAACATTTTTGAAAACTACAAGTCTCATGCGTTTTAGTGGTGAAAAAATAATTTAAAAAATCGTTCGGGAAATGAGTTTACTCCCTGGGTACTTTCTTTGTATACTTTTGACTATACGGGCTGAGTCCGGGATTTACGGGAAGTCGCGGGTTTTCGTTTGCCGGCGATTAAACTTCTTTTATTCAGCGTCTCATCAAAAATGAAAGTATTTTTAAAAACTACAAGTCTTATGCGTTTTAGTGGTGAAAAAATAATTTAAAAAATCGTTCTGGAAATGAGTTTACTCCCTGGGTACTATCTTTGTATACTTTTGACTATACGGGCCAAGCCCGGGATTTACGGGAAATCTCGGGTTTTTGTTAGCCGGCGATTAAACCTCTTTCATTAAGCGTCTCATCAAAAATGAAAACATTTTTGAAAACTACAAGTCTCATGCGTTTTAGTGGTGAAAATTAATTTAAAATATCGTTTGGGAAATGAGTTTACTCCCTGGGTACTTTCTTTGTATACTTTTGACTATACGGGCCGAGTCCGGGATTTACTGGAAGACGCGGGTTTTCGTTTGCCGGCAATTAAACTTCTTTTATTCAGCGTCTCATCAAAAATGAAAACATTTTAAAAAACTACAAGTCTCATGCGTTTTAGTGGTGAAAAAAAATTTATAAAATCGTTCGGGAAATGAGTTTACTCCCTGGGTACCTTCTTTGTATACTTTTGACTATACGGGACGAGTCCGGGATTTACAGGAACTCGCGGATTTTCGTTTGCCGGCGATTAAACTTCTTTTATTCAGCGTCTCATCAAAAATGAAAATATTTTTAAATACTACAAGTCTCATGGGCTTTAGTGGTAAAATAATAATTTAAAAAATCGTTCGGGAAATGAGTTTACACCCTGGGTACTTTCTTTGTATACTTTTGACTATACGGGCCGAGTCCGGGATTTACGGGAAATCGCAGGTTTTCGTTTGCCGGCGATTAAACTTCTTTTATTCAGCGTCTCATCAAAAATGAAAATATTTTTAAATACTACAAGTCTCATGGGCTTTAGTGGTGAAATAATAATTTAAAAAATCGTTCGGGAAATGAGTTTACAGCCCGGGTTCTTTCTTTGTATACTTTTGACTATACGGGCCGAGTCAGAGAGTTACGGGAAATCGCAGGTTTTCGTTTGCCGGCGATTAAACTTCTTTTATTCAGCGTCTCATCAAAAATGAAAACATTTTTGAAAACTACAAGTCTCATGCGTTTTAGTGGTGAAAAAATAATTTAAAAAATCGTTCGGGAAATGAGTTTACTCCCTGGGTACTTTCTTTGTATACTTTTGACTACACGGGCTGAGTCCGGGACTTACGGGAAGTCGCGGGTTTTCGTTTGCCGGCGATTAAACTTCTTTTATTCAGCGTCTCATCAAAAATGAAAATATTTTTAAATACTACAATTCTCATGCGTTTTAGTGTTGAAATAATAATTTAAAAAATCGTTCGGGAAATAAGTTTACACCCTGGGTACTTTCTTTGTATACTTTTGACTATACGGGCCAAGCCCGGGATTTACGGGAAATCGCGGGTTTTGGTTTTCCGTCGATTAAACCTTTTTCATTAAGCGTCTCATCAAAAATGAAGACATTTTTGAAAACTACAAGTCTCATGCGTTTTAGCGGTGAAAAAAAAATTTAAAAAATCGTTCCGGAAATGAGTTTACTCCCTGGAAACTTTCTTTGTATACATTCGACTATACGGGCCATGCCCGGGATTTACGGGAAATCGCAGGTTTTCGTTTGCCGGCGATTAAACTTCTTTTATTCAGCGTCTCATCAAAAATGAAAACATTTTTGAAAACTACAAGTCTCATGCGTTTTAGTGGTGAAAAAATAATTTAAAAAATCGTTCGGGAAATGAGTTTACTCCCTGGGTACTTTCTTTGTATACTTTTGACTACACGGGCTGAGTCCGGGATTTACGGGAAGTCGCGGGTTTTCGTTTGCCGGCGATTAAACTTCTTTTATTCAGCGTCTCATCAAAAATGAAAATATTTTTAAATACTGCAAGTCTCATGCGTTTTAGTGGTGAAAAGGTAATTGAAAAAATCGTTTCGGAAATGAGTTTACTCACAGGGTACTTTCTTTGTATACATTCGACTATACGGGCCAACCCGGGATTTACGGGAAATCGCGGGTTTTCGTTTGCCGGCGATTATACAACTTTCATTAAGCGTCTCATCAAAAATGAAAACATTTCTGAAAAGTACAAGTCTCATGCGTTCTAGTGGTGAAAATTAATTTAAAAAATCGTTCGGGAAATGAGTTTACTCCCTGGACACTTTCTTTGTATACTTTTGACTATACGGGCCGAGTCCGGGATTTACGGGAAGTCGCGGGTTTTCGTTTGCCGGCAATTAAACTTCTTTTATTCAGTGTCTCATTAAAAATGAAAACATTTTTAAAAACTACAAGTCTCATGGGCTTTAGTGGTGAAATAATAATTTAAAAAATCGCTCGGGAAATGAGTTTACACCCCGGGTACTTTCTTTGTATACTTTTGACTATACGGGCCGAGTCCGGGATCTACGGGAAATCGCAGGTTTTCGTTTGCCGGCGATTAAACTTCTTTTATTCAGCGTCTCATCAAAAATGAAAACATTTTTGAAAACTACAAGTCTCATGCGTTTTAGTGGTGAAAAAATAATTTAAAAAATCGTTCGGGAAATGAGTTTACTCCCTGGGTACTTTCTTTGTATACTTTTGACTATACGGGCTGAGTCCGGGATTTACGGGAAGTCGCGTGTTTTCGTTTGCCGGCGATTAAACTTCTTTTATTCAGCGTCTCATCAATAATGAAAATATTTTTAAAAACTACAAGTCTTATGCGTTTTAGTGGTGAAAAAATAATTTAAAAAATCGTTCTGGAAATGAGTTTACTCCCTGGGTACTATCTTTGTATACTTTTGACTATACGGGCCAAGCCCGGGATTTACGGGAAATCTCGGGTTTTTGTTTGCCGGCGATTAAACCTCTTTCATTAAGCGTCTCATCAAAAATGAAAACATTTTTGAAAACTACAAGTCTCATGCGTTTTAGTGGTGAAAATTAATTTAAAATATCGTTTGGGAAATGAGTTTACTCCCTGGGTACTTTCTTTGTATACTTTTGACTATACGGGCCGAGTCCGGGATTTACTGGAAGACGCGGGTTTTCGTTTGCCGGCAATTAAACTTCTTTTATTCAGCGTCTCATCAAAAATGAAAACATTTTAAAAAACTACAAGTCTCATGCGTTTTAGTGGTGAAAAAAAATTTATAAAATCGTTGGGGAAATGAGTTTACTCCCTGGGTACTTTCTTTGTATACTTTTGACTATACGGGCCGAGTCCGGGATTTACAGGAAGTCGCGGGTTTTCGTTTGCCGGCGATTAAACTTCTTTTATTCAGCGTCTCATCAAAAATGAAAATATTTTTAAATACTACAAGTCTCATGGGCTTTAGTGGTAAAATAATAATTTAAAAAATCGTTCGGGAAATGAGTTTACACCCTGGGTACTTTCTTTGTATACTTTTGACTATACGGGCCGAGTCCGGGATTTACGGGAAATCGCAGGTTTTCGTTTGCCGGCGATTAAACTTCTTTTATTCAGCGTCTCATCAAAAATGAAAATATTTTTAAATACTACAAGTCTCATGGGCTTTAGTGGTGAAATAATAATTTAAAAAATCGTTCGGGAAATGAGTTTACACCCTGGGTACTTTCTTTGTATACTTTTGACTATACGGGCCGAGTCCGGGATTTACGGGAAATCGCAGGTTTTCGTTTGCCGGCGATTAAACCACTTTTATTAAGCGTCTCATCAAAAATGAAAACATTTCTGAAAACTACAAGTCTCATGCGTTTTAGTGGTAAAAAAATAATTTAAAAATTCGTTCGGGAAATGAGTGTACTCCCTGGGTACTTTCTTTGTATACTTTTGACTATACGGGCTGAGTCCGGGATTTACGGGAAGTCGCGGGTTTTCGTTTGCCGGCGATTAAACTTCTTTCATTCAGCGTCTCATCAAAAATGAAAACATTTTTAAAAACTACAAGTCTCATGGGCTTTAGTGGTAAATAATAATTTAAAAAATCGTTCGGGAAATGAGTTTACACCCCGGGTTCTTTCTTTGTATACTTTTGACTATACGGGCCGAGTCCGAGAGTTACGGGAAATCGCAGGTTTTCGTTTGCCGGCGATTAAACTTCTTTTATTCAGCGTCTCATCAAAAATGAAAACATTTTTGAAAACTACAAGTCTCATGCGTTTTAGTGGTGAAAAAATAATTTAAAAAATCGTTCGGGAAATGAGTTTACTCCCTGGGTACTTTCTTTGTATACTTTTGACTACACGGGCTGAGTCCGGGATTTACGGGAAGTCGCGGGTTTTCGTTTGCCGGCGATTAAACTTCTTTTATTCAGCGTCTCATTAAAAATGAAAATATTTTTAAATACTACAAGTCTCATGCGTTTTAGTGGTGAAAAAATAATTTAAAAAATCGTTGTGGAAATGACTTTACTCCCTGGGTACATTCTTTGTATAATTTTGACTATACGGGCCGAGTCCGGGATTTACGGGAAATCGCAGGTTTTCGTTTGCCGGCGATTAAACCACTTTTATTAAGCGTCTCATCAAAAATGAAAACATTTCTGAAAACTACAAGTCTCATGCGTTTTAGTGGTGAAAAAATAATTTAAAAAATCGTTCGGGAAATGAGTTTACTCCCTGGGTACTTTCTTTGTATACTTTTGACTACACGGGCTGAGTCCGGGATTTACGGGAAGTCGCGGGTTTTCGTTTGCCGGCGATTAAACTTCTTTTATTCAGCGTCTCATCAAAAATGAAAATATTTTTAAATACTACAAGTCTCATGCGTTTTAGTGGTGAAAAAATAATTTAAAAAATCGTTGTGGAAATGACTTTACTCCCTGGGTACATTCTTTGTATAATTTTGACTATACGGGCCGAGTCCGGGATTTACGGGAAATCGCAGGTTTTCGTTTGCCGGCGATTAAACCACTTTTATTAAGCGTCTCATCAAAAATGAAAACATTTCTGAAAACTACAAGTCTCATGCGTTTTAGTGGTGAAAAAATAATTTAAAAAATCGTTCGGGAAATGAGTTTACTCCCTGGGTACTTTCTTTGTATACTTTTGACTACACGGGCTGAGTCCGGGATTTACGGGAAGTCGCGGGTTTTCGTTTGCCGGCGATTAAACTTCTTTTATTCAGCGTCTCATCAAAAATGAAAATATTTTTAAATACTACAAGTCTCATGGGCTTTAGTGGTGAAATAATAATTTAAAAAATCGTTCGGGAAATGAGTTTACACCCTGGGTACTTTCTTTGTATACTTTTGACTATACGGGCCGAGTCCGGGACTTACGGGAAATCGCAGGTATTCGTTTGCTGGCGATTAAACTTCTTTTATTCAGCGTCTCATTAAAAATGAAAACATTTTTGAAAACTACAAGTCTCATGCGTTTTAGTGGTGAAAAAATAATTTAAAAAATCGTTGTGGAAATGACTTAACTCCCTGGGTACATTCTTTGTATAATTTTGACTATACGGGCCGAGTCCGGGATTTACGGGAAATCGCAGGTTTTCGTTTGCCGGCGATTAAACCACTTTTATTAAGCGTCTCATCAAAAATGAAAACATTTCTGAAAACTACAAGTCTCATGCGTTTTAGTGGTAAAAAAATAATTTAAAAATTCGTTTGGGAAATGAGTTTACTCACAGGGTACTTTCTTTGTATACATTCGACTATACGGGCCAAGCCCGGGATTTACGGGAAATCGCGTGTTTTCGTTTGCCGGCGATTAAACAACTTTCATTAAGCGTCTCATCAAAAATGAAAACATTTCTGAAAACTACAAGTCTCATGCGTTTTAGTGGTGAAAAAATAATTTAAAAAATCGTTCGGGAAATGAGTGTACTCCCTGGGTACTTTCTTTGTATACTTTTGACTATACGGGCTGAGTCCGGGATTTACGGGAAGTCGCGGGTTTTCGTTTGCCGGCGATTAAACTTCTTTCATTCAGCGTCTCATCAAAAATAAAAACATTTTTAAAAACTACAAGTCTCATGGGCTTTAGTGGTAAATAATAATTTAAAAAATCGTTCGGGAAATGAGTTTACACCCCGGGTACTTTCTTTGTATACTTTTGACTATACGGGCCGAGTCCGGGACTTACGGGAAATCACAGGTTTTCGTTTGCCGGCGATTAAACTTCTTTTATTCAACGTCTCATCAAAAATGAAAACATTTTTGAAAACTACAAGTCTCATGCGTTTTAGTGGTGAAAAAATAATTTAAAAAATCGTTCGGGAAATGATTTTACTCCCTGGGTACTTTCTTTGTATACTTTTGACTATACGGGCCGAGTCCGGGATTTACGGGAAATCGCAGGTTTTCGTTTGCCGGCGATTAAACTTCATTTATTCAGCGTCTCATCAAAAATGAAAACATTTTTGAAAACTGCAAGTCTCATGCGTTTTAGTGGTGAAAAAATAATTTAAAAAATCGTTGGGGAAATGACTTTACTCCCTGGGTACTTTCTTTGTATAATTTTGACTATACGGGCCGAGTCCGGGATTTACGGGAAATCGCAGGTTTTCGTTTGCCGGCGATTAAACCACTTTTATTAAGCGTCTCATCAAAAATGAAAACATTTCTGAAAACTACAAGTCTCATGCGTTTTAGTGGTAAAAAAATAATATAAAAATTCGTTTGGGAAATGAGTTTACTCACAGGGTACTTTCTTTGTATACATTCGACTATACGGGCCAAGCCCGGGATTTACGTGAAATCGCGTGTTTTCGTTTGCCAGCGATTAAACAACTTTCATTAAGCGTCTCATCAAAAATGAAAACATTTCTGAAAACTACAAGTCTCATGCGTTTTAGTGGTGAAAATTAATTTAAAAAATCGTTCGGGAAATGAGTTTACTCCCTGGGTACTTTCTTTGTATACTTTTGACTATACGGGCCGAGTCCGGGATTTACGGGAAGTCGCGGATTTTCGTTTGCCGGCGATTAAACTTCTTTTATTCAGCGTCTCATCAAAAATGAAAACATTTTTAAAAACTACAAGTCTCATGCGTTTTAGTGGTGAAAAAATAATTTAAAAAATCGTTCGGGAAATGAGTTTACACCCTGGGTACTTTCTTTGTATACTTTTGACTATACGGGCCGAGTCCGGGATTTACGGGAAATCGCAGGTTTTCGTTTGCCGGCGATTAAACTTCTTTTATTCAGCGTCTCATCAAAAATGAAAATATTTTTAAATACTACAAGTCTCATGGGCTTTAGTGGTGAAATAATAATTTAAAAAATCGTTCGGAAAATGAGTTTACACCCTGGGTACTTTCTTTGTATACTTTTGACTATACGGGCCGAGTCCGGGATTTACGGGAAATCGCAGGTTTTCGTTTGCCGGCGATTAAACCACTTTTATTAAGCGTCTCATCAAAAATGAAAACATTTCTGAAAACTACAAGTCTCATGCGTTTTAGTGGTAAAAAAATAATTTAAAAATTCGTTCGGGAAATGAGTGTACTCCCTGGGTACTTTCTTTGTATACTTTTGACTACACGGGCTGAGTCCGGGATTTACGGGAAGTCGCGGGTTTTCGTTTGCCGGCGATTAAACTTCTTTCATTCAGCGTCTCATCAAAAATGAAAACATTTTTAAAAACTACAAGTCTCATGGGCTTTAGTGGTAAATAATAATTTATAAAATCGTTCGGGAAATGAGTTTACACCCTGGGTACTTTCTTTGTATACTATTGACTATACGGGCCGAGTCCGGGATTTACGGGAAATCGCAGGTTTTCGTTTGCCGGCGATTAAACTTCTTTTATTCAGCGTCTCATCAAAAATGAAAACATTTTTGAAAACTGCAAGTCTCATGCGTTTTAGTGGTGAAAAAATAATTTAAAAAATCGTTGGGGAAATGACTTTACTCCCTGGGTACTTTCTTTGTATAATTTTGACTATACGGGCCGAGTCCGGGATTTACGGGAAATCGCAGGTTTTCGTTTGCCGGCGATTAAACCACTTTTATTAAGCGTCTCATCAAAAATGAAAACATTTCTGAAAACTACAAGTCTCATGCGTTTTAGTGGTAAAAAAATAATTTAAAAAGTCGTTTGGGAAATGAGTTTACTCACAGGGTACTTTCTTTGTATACATTTGACTATACGGGCCAAGCCCGGGATTTACGGGAAATCGCGTGTTTTCGTTTGCCGGCGATTAAACAACTTTCATTAAGCGTCTCATCAAAAATGAAAACATTTCTGAAAACTACAAGTCTCATGCGTTTTAGTGGTGAAATAATAATTTAAAAAATCGTTCGGAAAATGAGTTTACACCCTGGGTACTTTCTTTGTATACTTTTGACTATACGGGCCGAGTCCGGGATTTACGGGAAATCGCAGGTTTTCGTTTGCCGGCGATTAAACCACTTTTATTAAGCGTCTCATCAAAAATGAAAACATTTCTGAAAACTACAAGTCTCATGCGTTTTAGTGGTAAAAAAATAATTTAAAAATTCGTTCGGGAAATGAGTGTACTCCCTGGGTACTTTCTTTGTATACTTTTGACTATACGGGCTGAGTCCGGGATTTACGGGAAGTCGCGGGTTTTCGTTTGCCGGCGATTAAACTTCTTTCATTCAGCGTCTCATCAAAAATGAAAACATTTTTAAAAACTACAAGTCTCATGGGCTTTAGTGGTGAAATAATAATTTAAAAAATCGTTCGGAAAATGAGTTTACACCCTGGGTACTTTCTTTGTATACTTTTGACTATACGGGCCGAGTCCGGGATTTACGGGAAATCGCAGGTTTTCGTTTGCCGGCGATTAAACCACTTTTATTAAGCGTCTCATCAAAAATGAAAACATTTCTGAAAACTGCAAGTCTCATGCGTTTTAGTGGTAAAAAAATAATTTAAAAATTCGTTCGGGAAATGAGTGTACTCCCTGGGTACTTTCTTTGTATACTTTTGACTATACGGGCTGAGTCCGGGATTTACGGGAAGTCGCGGGTTTTCGTTTGCCGGCGATTAAACTTCTTTCATTCAGCGTCTCATCAAAAATGAAAACATTTTTAAAAACTACAAGTCTCATGGGCTTTAGTGGTAAATAATAATTTATAAAATCGTTCGGGAAATGAGTTTACACCCTGGGTACTTTCTTTGTATACTTTTGACTATACGGGCCGAGTCCGGGATTTACGGGAAATCGCAGGTTTTCGTTTGCCGGCGATTAAACTTCTTTTATTCAGCGTCTCATCAAAAATGAAAACATTTTTGAAAACTGCAAGTCTCATGCGTTTTAGTGGTGAAAAAATAATTTAAAAAATCGTTGGGGAAATGACTTTACTCCCTGGGTACTTTCTTTGTATAATTTTGACTATACGGGCCGAGTCCGGGATTTACGGGAAATCGCAGGTTTTCGTTTGCCGGCGATTAAACCACTTTTATTAAGCGTCTCATCAAAAATGAAAACATTTCTGAAAACTACAAGTCTCATGCGTTTTAGTGGTAAAAAAATAATTTAAAAAGTCGTTTGGGAAATGAGTTTACTCACAGGGTACTTTCTTTGTATACATTCGACTATACGGGCCAAGCCCGGGATTTACGGGAAATCGCGTGTTTTCGTTTGCCGGCGATTAAACAACTTTCATTAAGCGTCTCATCAAAAATGAAAACATTTCTGAAAACTACAAGTCTCATGCGTTTTAGTGGTGAAAATTAATTTAAAAAATCGTTCGGGAAGTGAGTTTACTCCCTGGGTACTTTCTTTGTATACTTTTGACTATACGGGCCGAGTCCGGGTTTTACTGGAAGTCGCGGATTTTCGTTTGCCGGCGATTAAACTTCTTTTATTCAGCGTCTCATCAAAAATGAAAACATTTTTAAAAACTACAAGTCTCATGGGCTTTAGTGGTGAAATAATAATTTAAAAAATCGTTCGGGAAATGAGTTTACACCCCGGGTACTTTCTTTGTATACTTTTGACTATACGGGCCGAGTCCGGGACTTACGGGAAATCGCAGGTTTTCGTTTGCCGGCGATTAAACTTCTTTTACTCAGTGTCTCATCAAAAATGAAAACATTTTTGAAAACTACAAGTCTCATGCGTTTTAGTGGTGAAAAAATAATTTAAAAAATCGTTCGGGAAATGAGTTTACACCCTGGGTACTTTCTTTGTATACTTTTGACTATACGGGCCGAGTCCGGGATTTACGGGAAATAGCAGGTCTTCGTTTGCCGGCGATTAAACTTCTTTTATTCAGCGTCTCATCAAAAATGAAAATATTTTTAAATACTACAAGTCTCATGGGCTTTAGTGGTGAAATAATAATTTAAAAAATCGTTCGGGAAATGAGTTTACACCCTGGGTACTTTCTTTGTATACTTTTGACTATACGGGCCGAGTCCGGGATTTACGGGAAATCGCAGGTTTTCGTTTGCCGGCGAATAAACCACTTTTATTAAGCGTCTCATCAAAAATGAAAACATTTCTGAAAACTACAAGTCTCATGCGTTTTAGTGGTAAAAAAATAATTTAAAAATTCGTTCGGGAAATGAGTGTACTCCCTGGGTACTTTCTTTGTATACTTTTGACTATACGGGCTGAGTCCGGGATTTACGGTAAGTCGCGGTTTTCGTTTGCCGGCGATTAAACTTCTTTCATTCAGCGACTCATCAAAAATGAAAACATTTTTAAAAACTACAAGTCTCATGGGCTTTAGTGGTAAATAATAATTTAAAAAATCGTTCGGGAAATGAGTTTACACCCCGGGTTCTTTCTTTGTATACTTTTGACTATACGGGCCGAGTCCGGGACTTACGGGAAATCGCAGGTTTTCGTTTGCCGGCGATTAAACTTCTTTTATTCAGCGTCTCATCAAAAATGAAAACATTTTTGAAAACTACAAGTCTCATGCGTTTTAGTGGTGAAAAAATAATTTAAAAAATCGTTCGGGAAATGAGTTTACTCCCTGGGTACTTTCTTTGTATACTTTTGACTATACGGGCTGAGTCCGGGATTTACGGGAAGTCGCGGGTTTTCGTTTGCCGGCGATTAAACTTCTTTTATTCAGAGTCTCATCAAAAATTAAAATATTTTTAAATACTACAAGTCTCATGGGCTTTAGTGGTGAAATAATAATTTAAAAAATCGTTCGGGAAATGAGTTTACACCCTGGGTACTTTCTTTGTATACTTTTGACTATACGGGCCGAGTCCGGGATTTACGGGAAATCGCAGGTTTTCGTTTGCCGGCGATTAAACTTCTTTTATTCAGCGTCTCATCAAAAATGAAAACATTTTTGAAAACTACAAGTCTCATGCGTTTTAGTGGTGAAAAAATAATTTAAAAAATCGTTGGGGAAATGACTTTACTCCCTGGGTACTTTCTTTGTATAATTTTGACTATACGGGCCGAGTCCGGGATTTACGGGAAATCGCAGGTTTTTGTTTGCCGGCGATTAAACCACTTTTATTAAGCGTCTCATCAAAAATGAAAACATTTCTGAAAACTACAAGTCTCATGCGTTTTAGTGGTAAAAAAATAATTTAAAAATTCGTTTGGGAAATGAGTTTACTCACAGGGTACTTTCTTTGTATACATTCGACTATACGGGCCAAGCCCGGGATTTACGGGAAATCGCGTGTTTTCGTTTGCCGGCGATTAAACAACTTTCATTAAGCGTCTCATCAAAAATGAAAACATTTCTGAAAACTACAAGTCTCATGCGTTTTAGTGGTGAAAATTAATTTAAAAAATCGTTCGGGAAATGAGTTTACTCCCTGGGTACTTTCTTTGTATACTTTTGACTATACGGGCCGAGTCCGGGATTTACGGGAAGTCGCGGATTTTCGTTTGCCGGCGATTAAACTTCTTTTATTCAGCGTCTCATCAAAAATGAAAACATTTTTAAAAACTACAAGTCTCATGGGCTTTAGTGGTGAATTAATAATTTAAAAAATCGTTCGGGAAATGAGTTTACACCCCGGGTACTTTCTTTGTATACTTTTGACTATACGGGCCGAGTCCGGGACTTACGGGAAATCGCAGGTTTTCGTTTGCCGGCGATTAAACTTCTTTTATTCAGTGTCTCATCAAAAATGAAAACATTTTTGAAAACTACAAGTCTCATGCATTTTAGTGGTGAAAAAATAATTTAAAAAATCGTTCGGGAAATGAGTTTACACCCTGGGTACTTTCTTTGTATACTTTTGACTATACGGGCCGAGTCCGGGACTTACGGGAAATCGCAGGTTTTCGTTTGCCGGCGATTAAACTTCTTTTATTCAGTGTCTCATTAAAAATGAAAACATTTTTAAAAACTACAAGTCTCATGGGCTTTAGTGGTGAAATAATAATTTAAAAAATCGCTCGGGAAATGAGTTTACACCCCGGGTACTTTCTTTGTATACTTTTGACTATACGGGCCGAGTCCGGGATCTACGGGAAATCGCAGGTTTTCGTTTGCCGGCGATTAAACTTCTTTTATTCAGCGTCTCATCAAAAATGAAAACATTTTTGAAAACTACAAGTCTCATGCGTTTTAGTGGTGAAAAAATAATTTAAAAAATCGTTCGGGAAATGAGTTTACTCCCTGGGTACTTTCTTTGTATACTTTTGACTATACGGGCCGAGTCCGGGATTTACGGGAAATCGCAGGTTTTCGTTTGCCGGCGATTAAACTTCTTTTATTCAGCGTCTCATCAAAAATGAAAACATTTTTGAAAACTACAAGTCTCATGCGTTTTAGTGGTGAAAAAATAATTTAAAAAATCGTTGGGGAAATGACTTTACTCCCTGGGTACTTTCTTTGTATAATTTTGACTATACGGGCCGAGTCCGGGATTTACGGGAAATCGCAGGTTTTTGTTTGCCGGCGATTAAACCACTTTTATTAAGCGTCTCATCAAAAATGAAAACATTTCTGAAAACTACAAGTCTCATGCGTTTTAGTGGTAAAAAAATAATTTAAAAATTCGTTTGGGAAATGAGTTTACTCACAGGGTACTTTCTTTGTATACATTCGACTATACGGGCCAAGCCCGGGATTTACGGGAAATCGCGTGTTTTCGTTTGCCGGCGATTAAACAACTTTCATTAAGCGTCTCATCAAAAATGAAAACATTTCTGAAAACTACAAGTCTCATGCGTTTTAGTGGTGAAAATTAATTTAAAAAATCGTTCGGGAAATGAGTTTACTCCCTGGGTACTTTCTTTGTATACTTTTGACTATACGGGCCGAGTCGGGGATTTACGGGAAGTCGCGGATTTTCGTTTGCCGGCGATTAAACTTCTTTTATTCAGCGTCTCATCAAAAATGAAAACATTTTTAAAAACTACAAGTCTCATGGGCTTTAGTGGTGAATTAATAATTTAAAAAATCGTTCGGGAAATGAGTTTACACCCCGGGTACTTTCTTTGTATACTTTTGACTATACGGGCCGAGTCCGGGACTTACGGGAAATCGCAGGTTTTCGTTTGCCGGCGATTAAACTTCTTTTATTCAGTGTCTCATCAAAAATGAAAACATTTTTGAAAACTACAAGTCTCATGCATTTTAGTGGTGAAAAAATAATTTAAAAAATCGTTCGGGAAATGAGTTTACACCCTGGGTACTTTCTTTGTATACTTTTGACTATACGGGCCGAGTCCGGGACTTACGGGAAATCGCAGGTTTTCGTTTGCCGGCGATTAAACTTCTTTTATTCAGTGTCTCATTAAAAATGAAAACATTTTTAAAAACTACAAGTCTCATGGGCTTTAGTGGTGAAATAATAATTTAAAAAATCGCTCGGGAAATGAGTTTACACCCCGGGTACTTTCTTTGTATACTTTTGACTATACGGGCCGAGTCCGGGATCTACGGGAAATCGCAGGTTTTCGTTTGCCGGCGATTAAACTTCTTTTATTCAGCGTCTCATCAAAAATGAAAACATTTTTGAAAACTACAAGTCTCATGCGTTTTAGTGGTGAAAAAATAATTTAAAAAATCGTTCGGGAAATGAGTTTACTCCCTGGGTACTTTCTTTGTATACTTTTGACTATACGGGCCGAGTCCGGGATTTACGGGAAGTCGCGGATTTTCGTTTGCCGGCGATTAAACTTCTTTTATTCAGCGTCTCATCAAAAATGAAAACATTTTTAAAAACTACAAGTCTCATGGGCTTTAGTGGTGAAATAATAATTTAAAAAATCGTTCGGGAAATGAGTTTACACCCCGGGTACTTTCTTTGTATACTTTTGACTATACGGGCCGAGTCCGGGACTTACGGGAAATCGCAGGTTTTCGTTTGCCGGCGATTAAACTTCTTTTATTCAGTGTCTCATCAAAAATGAA
The DNA here is from genome assembly GCF_029227915.1 of Hydractinia symbiolongicarpus. NCBI lineage: Eukaryota > Metazoa > Cnidaria > Hydrozoa > Anthoathecata > Hydractiniidae > Hydractinia > Hydractinia symbiolongicarpus. The sequence goes on from NC_079880.1 coordinate 1,633,640, forward strand.
AACATTTTTGAAAACTACAAGTCTCATGCATTTTAGTGGTGAAAAAATAATTTAAAAAATCGTTCGGGAAATGAGTTTACACCCTGGGTACTTTCTTTGTATACTTTTGACTATACGGGCCGAGTCCGGGATTTACGGGAAATCGCAGGTTTTCGTTTGCCGGCGATTAAACTTCTTTTATTCAGCGTCTCATCAAAAATGAAAATATTTTTAAATACTACAAGTCTCATGGGCTTTAGTGGTGAAATAATAATTTAAAAAATCGTTCAGGAAATGAGTTTACACCCTGGGTACTTTCTTTATATACTTTTGACTATACGGGCCGAGTCCGGGATTTACGGGAAATCGCAGGTTTTCGTTTGCCGGCGATTAAACCACTTTTATTAAGCGTCTCATCAAAAATGAAAACATTTCTGAAAACTACAAGTCTCATGCGTTTTAGTGGTAAAAAAATAATTTAAAAATTCGTTCGGGAAATGAGTGTACTCCCTGGGTACTTTCTTTGTATACTTTTGACTATACGGGCTGAGTCCGGGATTTACGGGAAGTTGTGGGTTTTCGTTTGCCGGCGATTAAACTTCTTTCATTCAGCGTCTCATCAAAAATGAAAACATTTTTAAAAACTACAAGTCTCATGGGTTTTAGTGGTAAATAATAATTTGAAAAATCGTTCGGGAAATGAGTTTACACCCCGGGTTCTTTCTTTGTATACTTTTGACTATACGGGCCGAGTCCGGGACTTACGGGAAATCGCAGGTTTTCGTTTGCCGGCGATTAAACTTCTTTTATTCAGCGTCTCATCAAAAATGAAAACATTTTTGAAAACTACAAGTCTCATGCGTTTTAGTGGTGAAAAAATAATTTAAAAAATCGTTCGGGAAATGAGTTTACTCCCTGGGTACTTTCTTTGTATACTTTTGACTATACGGGCTGAGTCCGGGATTTACGGGAAGTCGCGGGTTTTCGTTTGCCGGCGATTAAACTTCTTTTATTCAGCGTCTCATCAAAAATGAAAATATTTTTAAATACTACAAGTCTCATGGGCTTTAGTGGTGAAATAATAATTTAAAAAATCGTTCGGGAAATGAGTTTACACCCTGGGCACTTTCTTTGTATACTTTTGACTATACGGGCCGAGTCCGGGATTTACGGGAAATCGCAGGTTTTCGTTTGCCGGCGATTAAACTTCTTTTATTCAGCGTCTCATTAAAAATGAAAACATTTTTGAAAACTACAAGTCTCATGCGTTTTAGTGGTGAAAAAATAATTTAAAAAATCGTTGTGGAAATGACTTTACTCCCTGGGTACATTCTTTGTATAATTTTGACTATACGGGCCGAGTCCGGGATTTACGGGAAATCGCAGGTTTTCGTTTGCCGGCGATTAAACCACCTTAATTAAGCGTCTCATCAAAAATGAAAACATTTCTGAAAACTACTAGTCTCATGCGTTTTAGTGGTAAAAAAATAATTTAAAAATTCGTTTGGGAAATGAGTTTACTCACAGGGTACTTTCTTTGTATACATTCGACTATACGGGCCAAGCCCGGGATTTACGGGAAATCGCGTGTTTTCGTTTGCCGGCGATTAAACAACTTTCATTAAGCGTCTCATCAAAAATGAAAACATTTCTGAAAACTACAAGTCTCATGCGTTTTAGTGGTGAAAATTAATTTAAAAAATCGTTCGGGAAATGAGTTTACTCCCTGGGTACTTTCTTTGTATACTTTTGACTATACGGGCCGAGTCCGGGATTTACGGGAAATCGCGGATGTTCGTTTGCCGGCGATTAAACTTCTTTTATTCAGCGTCTCATCAAAAATGAAAACAATTTAAAAACTACAAGTCTCATGGGCTTTAGTGGTGAAATAATAATTTAAAAAATCGTTCGGGAAGTGAGTTTACACCACGGGTACTTTCTTTGTATACTTTTGACTATACGGGCCGAGTCCGGGACTTACGGGAAATCGCAGGTTTTCGTTTGCCGGCGATTAAACTTCTTTTATTCAGTGTCTCATCAAAAATGAAAACATTTTTAAAAACTACAAGTCTCATGCGTTTTAGTGGTGAAAAAATAATTTAAAAAATCGTTCGGGAAATGAGTGTACTCCCTGGGTACTTCCTTTGTATACTTTTGACTATACGGGCTGAGTCCAGGATTTACGGGAAGTCGCGGGTTTTCGTTTGCCGGCGATTAAACTTCTTTCATTCAGCGTCTCATCAAAAATGAAAACATTTTTAAAAACTACAAGTCTCATGGGCTTTAGTGGTAAATAATAATTTAAAAAATAGTTCGGGAAATGAGTTTACACCCCGGGTACTTTCTTTGTATACTTTTGACTATACGGGCCGAGTCCGGGACTTACGGGAAATCGCAGGTTTTCGTTTGCCGGCGATTAAACTTCTTTTATTCAGCGTCTCATCAAAAATGAAAACATTTTTGAAAACTACAAGTCTCATGCGTTTTAGTGGTGAAAAAATAATTTAAAAAATCGTTCGGGAAATGAGTTTACTCCCTGGGTACTTCCTTTGTTACTTTTGACTATACGGGCTGAGTCAGGGATTTACGGGAAGTCGCGGGTTTTCGTTTGCCGGCGATTAAACTTCTTTTATTCAGCGTCTCATCAAAAATGAAAATATTTTTAAATACTACAAGTCTCATGGGCTTTAGTGGTGAAATAATAATTTAAAAAATCGTTCGGGAAATGAGTTTACACCCTGGGTACTTTCTTTGTATACTTTTGACTATACGGGCCGAGACCGGGATTTACGGGAAATCGCAGGTTTTCGTTTGCCGGCGATTAAACTTCTTTTATTCAGCGTCTCATCAAAAATAAAAATATTTTTAAATACTACAAGTCTCATGGGCTTTAGTGGTGAAATAATAATTTAAAAAATCGTTCGGGAAATGAGTTTACACCCTGGGTACTTTCTTTGTATACTTTTGACTATACGGGCCGAGTCCGGGATTTACGGGAAATCGCAGGTTTTCGTTTGCCGGCGATTAAACCACTTTTATTAAGCGTCTCATCAAAAATGAAAACATTTCTGAAAACTACAAGTCTCATGCGTTTTAGTGGTAAAAAAATAATTTAAAAATTCGTTCGGGAAATGAGTGTACTCCCTGGGTACTTTCTTTGTATACTTTTTGACTATACGGGCTGAGTCCGGGATTTACGGGAAGTCGCGGGTTTTCGTTTGCCGGCGATTAAACTTCTTTCATTCAGCGTCTCATCAAAAATGAAAACATTTTTAAAAACTACAAGTGTCATGGGCTTTAGTGGTAAATAATAATTTAAAAAATCGTTCGGGAAATGAGTTTACACCCCGGGTTCTTTCTTTGTATACTTTTGACTATACGGGCCGAGTCAGGGACTTACGGGAAATCGCAGGTTTTCGTTTGCCGGCGATTAAACTTCTTTTATTCAGCGTCTCATCAAAAATGAAAACATTTTTGAAAACTACAAGTCTCATGCGTTTTAGTGGTGAAAAAATAATTTAAAAAATCGTTCGGGAAATGAGTTTACTCCCTGGGTACTTTCTTTGTATACTTTTGACTATACGGGCTGAGTCCGGGATTTACGGGAAGTCGCGGGTTTTCGTTTGCCGGCGATTAAACTTCTTTTATTCAGCGTCTCATCAAAAATGAAAATATTTTTAAATACTACAAGTCTCATGGGCTTTAGTGGTGAAATAATAATTTAAAAAATCGTTCGGGAATTGAGTTTACACCCTGGGTACTTTCTCTGTATACTTTTGACTATACGGGCCGAGTCCGGGATTTACGGGAAATCGCAGGTTTTCGTTTGCCGGCGATTAAACTTCTTTTATTCAGCGTCTCATTAAAAATGAAAACATTTTTGAAAACTACAAGTCTCATGCGTTTTAGTGGTGAAAAAATAATTTAAAAAATCGTTGTGGAAATGACTTTACTCCCTGGGTACATTCTTTGTATAATTTTGACTATACGGGCCGAGTCCGGGATTTACGGGAAATCGCAGGTTTTCGTTTGCCGGCGATTAAACTTCTTTTATTCAGTGTCTCATCAAAAATGAAAACATTTTTAATAACTACAAGTCTCATGGGCTTTAGTGGTGAAATAATAATTTAAAAAATCGTTCGGGAAATGAGTTTACACCACGGGTACTTTCTTTGTATACTTTTGACTATACGGGCCGAGTCCGGGACTTACGGGAAATCGCCGGTTTTCGTTTGCCGGCGATTAAACTTCTTTTATTCAGCGTCTCATCAAAAATGAAAACATTTTTAAAAACTACAAGTCTCATGGGCTTTAGTGGTGAAATAATAATTTAAAAAATCGTTCGGGAAATGAGTTTACACCACGGGTACTTTCTTTGTATACTTTTGACTATACGGGCCGAGTCCGGGACTTACGGGAAATCGCAGGTTTTCGTTTGCCGGCGATTTAACTTCTTTTATTCAGTGTCTCATCAAAAATGAAAACATTTTTGAAAACTACAAGTCTCATGCGTTTTAGTGGTGAAAAAATAATTTAAAAAATCGTTCGGGAAATGAGTGTACTCCCTGGGCACTTTCTTTGTATACTTTTGTCTATACGGGCTGAGTCCGGGATTTACGGGAAGTCGCGGGTTTTCGTTTGCCGGCGATTAAACTTCTTTCATTCAGCGTCTCATCAAAAATGAAAACATTTTTAAAAACTACAAGTCTCATGGGCTTTAGTGGTAAATAATAATTTAAAAAATCGTTCGAGAAATGAGTTTACACCCCGGGTACTTTCTTTGTATACTTTTGACTATACGGGCCGAGTCCGGGACTTACGGGAAATCGCAGGTTTTCGTTTGCCGGCGATTAAACTTCTTTTATTCAGCGTCTCATCAAAAATGAAAACATTTTTGAAAACTACAAGTCTCATGCGTTTTAGTGGTGAAAAAATAATTTAAAAAATCGTTCGGAAAATGAGTTTACTCCCTGGGTACTTTCTTTGTTACTTTTGACTATACGGGCTGAGTCCGGGATTTACGGGAAGTCGCGGGTTTTCGTTTGCCGGCGATTAAACTTCTTTTATTCAGCGTCTCATCAAAAATGAAAATATTTTTAAATACTACAAGTCTCATGGGCTTTAGTGGTGAAAGAATAATTTAAAAAATCGTTCGGGAAATGAGTTTACACCCTGGGTACTTTCTTTGTATACTTTTGACTATACGGGCCGAGTCCGGGATTTACGGGAAATCGCAGGTTTTCGTTTGCCGGCGATTAAACTTCTTTTATTCAGCGTCTCATCAAAAATGAAAACATTTTTGAAAACTACAAGTCTCATGCGTTTTAGTGGTGAAAAAATAATTTAAAAAAACGTTGGGGAAATGAGTTTACACCCTGGGTACTTTCTTTGTATACTTTTGACTATACGGGCCGAGTCCGGGATTTACGGGAAATCGCAGGTTTTCGTTTGCCGGCGATTAAACCACTTTTATTAAGCGTCTCATCAAAAATGAAAACATTTCTGAAAACTACAAGTCTCATGCGTTTTAGTGGTAAAAAAATAATTTAAAAATTCGTTCGGGAAATGAGTGTACTCCCTGGGTACTTTCTTTGTATACTTTTTGACTATACGGGCTGAGTCCGGGATTTACGGGAAGTCGCGGGTTTTCGTTTGCCGGCGATTAAACTTCTTTCATTCAGCGTCTCATCAAAAATGAAAACATTTTTAAAAACTACAAGTGTCATGGGCTTTAGTGGTAAATAATAATTTAAAAAATCGTTCGGGAAATGAGTTTACACCCCGGGTTCTTTCTTTGTATACTTTTGACTATACGGGCCGAGTCCGGGACTTACGGGAAATCGCAGGTTTTCGTTTGCCGGCGATTAAACTTCTTTTATTCAGCGTCTCATCAAAAATGAAAACATTTTTGAAAACTACAAGTCTCATGCGTTTTAGTGGTGAAAAAATAATTTAAAAAATCGTTCGGGAAATGAGTTTACTCCCTGGGTACTTTCTTTGTATACTTTTGACTATACGGGCTGAGTCCGGGATTTACGGGAAGTCGCGGGTTTTCGTTTGCCGGCGATTAAACTTCTTTTATTCAGCGTCTCATCAAAAATGAAAATATTTTTAAATACTACAAGTCTCATGGGCTTTAGTGGTGAAATAATAATTTAAAAAATCGTTCGGGAATTGAGTTTACACCCTGGGTACTTTCTCTGTATACTTTTGACTATACGGGCCGAGTCCGGGATTTACGGGAAATCGCAGGTTTTCGTTTGCCGGCGATTAAACTTCTTTTATTCAGCGTCTCATTAAAAATGAAAACATTTTTGAAAACTACAAGTCTCATGCGTTTTAGTGGTGAAAAAATAATTTAAAAAATCGTTGTGGAAATGACTTTACTCCCTGGGTACATTCTTTGTATAATTTTGACTATACGGGCCGAGTCCGGGATTTACGGGAAATCGCAGGTTTTCGTTTGCCGGCGATTAAACTTCTTTTATTCAGTGTCTCATCAAAAATGAAAACATTTTTAATAACTACAAGTCTCATGGGCTTTAGTGGTGAAATAATAATTTAAAAAATCGTTCGGGAAATGAGTTTACACCACGGGTACTTTCTTTGTATACTTTTGACTATACGGGCCGAGTCCGGGACTTACGGGAAATCGCCGGTTTTCGTTTGCCGGCGATTAAACTTCTTTTATTCAGCGTCTCATCAAAAATGAAAACATTTTTAAAAACTACAAGTCTCATGGGCTTTAGTGGTGAAATAATAATTTAAAAAATCGTTCGGGAAATGAGTTTACACCACGGGTACTTTCTTTGTATACTTTTGACTATACGGGCCGAGTCCGGGACTTACGGGAAATCGCAGGTTTTCGTTTGCCGGCGATTTAACTTCTTTTATTCAGTGTCTCATCAAAAATGAAAACATTTTTGAAAACTACAAGTCTCATGCGTTTTAGTGGTGAAAAAATAATTTAAAAAATCGTTCGAGAAATGAGTTTACACCCCGGGTACTTTCTTTGTATACTTTTGACTATACGGGCCGAGTCCGGGATTTACGGGAAGTCGCGGGTTTTCGTTTGCCGGCGATTAAACTTCTTTCATTCAGCGTCTCATCAAAAATGAAAATATTTTTAAATACTACAAGTCTCATGGGCTTTAGTGGTGAAAGAATAATTTAAAAAATCGTTCGGGAAATGAGTTTACACCCTGGGTACTTTCTTTGTATACTTTTGACTATACGGGCCGAGTCCGGGATTTACGGGAAATCGCAGGTTTTCGTTTGCCGGCGATTAAACTTCTTTTATTCAGCGTCTCATCAAAAATGAAAACATTTTTGAAAACTACAAGTCTCATGCGTTTTAGTGGTGAAAAAATAATTTAAAAAAACGTTGGGGAAATGAGTTTACACCCTGGGTACTTTCTTTGTATACTTTTGACTATACGGGCTGAGTCCGGGATTTACGGGAAGTCGCGGGTTTTCGTTTGCCGGCGATTAAACTTCTTTCATTCAGCGTCTCATCAAAAATGAAAACATTTTTGAAAACTACAAGTCTCATGCGTTTTAGTGGTGAAAAAATATTTTAAAAAATCGTTCGGGAAATGAGTTTACTCCCTGGGTACTTTCTTTGTATACTTTTAACTATACGGGCCGAGTCAGGGATTTACAGGAAGTCGCGGGTTTTCGTTTGCCGGCGATTAAACTTCTTTTATTCAGCGTCTCATCAAAAATGAAAATATTTTTAAATACTACAAGTCTCATGGGCTTTAGTGGTGAAATAATAATTTAAAAAATCGTTCGGGAAATGAGTTTACACCCTGGGTACTTTCTTTGTATACTTTTGACTATACGGGCCGAGTCCGGGATTTACGGGAAATCGCAGGTTTTCGTTTGCCAGCGATTAAACTTCTTTTATTCAGCGTCTCATCAAAAATGAAAACATTTTTGAAAACTACAAGTCTCATGCGTTTTAGTGGTGAAAAAATAATTTAAAAAATCGTTGGGGAAATGACTTTACTCCCTGGGTACTTTCTTTGTATAATTTTGACTATACGGGCCGAGTCCGGGATTTACGGGAAATCGCAGGTTTTCGTTTGCCGGCGATTAAACCACTTTTATTAAGCGTCTCATCAAAAATGAAAACATTTCTGAAAACTACAAGTCTCATGCGTTTTAGTGGTAAAAAAATAATTTAAAAATTCGTTTGAGAAATGAGTTTACTCACAGGGTACTTTCTTTGTATACATTCGACTATACGGGCCAAGCCCGGGATTTACGGGAAATCGCGTGTTTTCGTTTGCCGGCGATTAAACAACTTTCATTAAGCGTCTCATCAAAAATGAAAACATTTCTGAAAACTACAAGTCTCATGCGTTTTAATGGTGAAAATTAATTTAAAAAATCGTTCGGGAAATGAGTTTATTCCCTGGGTACTTTCTTTGTATACTTTTGACTATACGGGCCGAGTCGGGGATTTACGGGAAGTCGCGGATTTTCGTTTGCCGGCGATTAAACTTCTTTTATTCAGCGTCTCATCAAAAATGAAAACATTTTTGAAAACTACAAGTCTCATGCGTTTTAGTGGTGAAAAAATAATTTAAAAAATCGTTCGGGAAATGAGTTTACTCCCTGGGTACTTTCTTTGTTACTTTTGACTATACGGGCTGAGTCCGGGATTTACGGGAAGTCGCGGGTTTTCGTTTGCCGGCGATTAAACTTCTTTTATTCAGCGTCTCATCAAAAATGAAAATATTTTTAAATACTACAAGTCTCATGGGCTTTAGTGGTGAAAGAATAATTTAAAAAATCGTTCGGGAAATGAGTTTACACCCTGGGTACTTTCTTTGTATACTTTTGACTATACGGGCCGAGTCCGGGATTTACGGGAAATCGCAGGTTTTCGTTTGCCGGCGATTAAACTTCTTTTATTCAGCGTCTCATCAAAAATGAAAACATTTTTGAAAACTACAAGTCTCATGCGTTTTAGTGGTGAAAAAATAATTTAAAAAAACGTTGGGGAAATGACTTTACTCCCTGGGTACTTTCTTTGTATAATTTTGACTATACGGGCCGAGTCCGGGATTTACGGGAAATCGCAGGTTTTCGTTTGCCGGCGATTAAACCACTTTTATTAAGCGTCTCATCAAAAATGAAAACATTTCTGAAACTTACAAGTCTCATGCGTTTTAGTGGTAAAAAAATAATTTAAAAATTCGTTTGGGAAATGAGTTTACTCACAGGGTACTTTCTTTGTATACATTCGACTATACGGGCCAAGCCCGGGATTTACGGGAAATCGCGTGTTTTCGTTTGCCGGCGATTAAACAACTTTCATTAAGCGTCTCATCAAAAATGAAAACATTTCTGAAAACTACAAGTCTCATGCGTTTTAGTGGTGAAAATTAATTTAAAAAATCGTTTGGGAAATGAGTTTACTCCCTGGGTACTTTCTTTGTATACTTTTGACTATACGGGTCGAGTCCGGGATTTACGGGAAGTCGCGGATTTTCGTTTGCCGGCGATTAAACTTCTTTTATTCAGCGTCTCATCAAAAATGAAAACATTTTTAAAAACTACAAGTCTCATGCGTTTTAGTGGTGAAAAAATATTTTAAAAAATCGTTCGGGAAATGAGTTTACTCCCTGGGTACTTTCTTTGTATACTTTTAACTATACGGGCCGAGTCAGGGATTTACAGGAAGTCGCGGGTTTTCGTTTGCCGGCGATTAAACTTCTTTTATTCAGCGTCTCATCAAAAATGAAAATATTTTTAAATACTACAAGTCTCATGGGCTTTAGTGGTGAAATAATAATTTAAAAAATCGTTCGGGAAATGAGTTTACACCCTGGGTACTTTCTTTGTATACTTTTGACTATACGGGCCGAGTCCGGGATTTACGGGAAATCGCAGGTTTTCGTTTGCCAGCGATTAAACTTCTTTTATTCAGCGTCTCATCAAAAATGAAAACATTTTTGAAAACTACAAGTCTCATGCGTTTTAGTGGTGAAAAAATAATTTAAAAAATCGTTGGGGAAATGACTTTACTCCCTGGGTACTTTCTTTGTATAATTTTGACTATACGGGCCGAGTCCGGGATTTACGGGAAATCGCAGGTTTTCGTTTGCCGGCGATTAAACCACTTTTATTAAGCGTCTCATCAAAAATGAACACATTTCTGAAAACTACAAGTCTCATGCGTTTTAGTGTTAAAAAAATAATTTAAAAATTCGTTTGGGAAATGAGTTTACTCACAGGGTACTTTCTTTGTATACATTCGACTATACGGGCCAAGCCCGGGATTTACGGGAAATCGCGTGTTTTCGTTTGCCGGCGATTAAACAACTTTCATTAAGCGTCTCATCAAAAATGAAAACATTTCTGAAAACTACAAGTCTCATGCGTTTTAATGGTGAAAATTAATTTAAAAAATCGTTCGGGAAATGAGTTTACTCCCTGGGTACTTTCTTTGTATACTTTTGACTATACGGGCCGAGTCCGGGATTTACGGGAAGTCGCGGATTTTCGTTTGCCGGCGATTAAACTTCTTTTATTCAGCGTCTCATCAAAAATGAAAACATTTTTAAAAACTACAAGTCTCATGGGCTTTAGTGGTGAAATAATAATTTAAAAAATCGTTCGGGAAATGAGTTTACACCCCGGGTACTTTCTTTGTATACTTTTGACTATACGGGCCGAGTCCGGGACTTACGGGAAATCGCAGGTTTTCGTTTGCCGGCGATTAAACTTCTTTTATTAAGTGTCTCATCAAAAATGAAAACATTTTTGAAAACTACAAGTCTCATGCGTTTTAGTGGTGAAAAAATAATTTAAAATATCGTTCGGGAAATGAGTTTACTCCCTGGGTACTTTCTTTGTATACTTTTGACTATACGGGCTGAGTCCGGGATTTACGGGAAGTTGCGGGTTTTCGTTTGCCGGCGATTAAACTTCTTTTATTCAGCGTCTCATCAAAAATGAAAATATTTTTAAATACTACAAGTCTCATGGGCTTTAGTGGTGAAATAATAATTTAAAAAATCGTTCGGGAAATGAGTTTACTCCCTGGGTACTTTCTTTGTATACTTTTGACTATACGGGCCGAGTCCGGGATTTACGGGAAGTCGCGGGTTTTCGTTTGCCGGCGATTAAACTTCTTTTATTCAGCGTCTCATCAAAAATGAAAATATTTTTAAATACTACAAGTCTCATGGGCTTTAGTGGTGAAATAATATTTTAAAAAATCGATCGGGAAATGAGTTTACACCCCGGGTACTTTCTTTGTATACTTTTGACTATACGGGCCGAGTCCGGGATTTACAGGAAGTCGCGGGTTTTCGTTTGCCGGCGATTAAACTTCTTTTATTCAGGGTCTCATCAAAAATGAAAATATTTTTAAATACTACAAGTCTCATGGGCTTTAGTGGTGAAATAATAATTTAAAAAATCGTTGGGGAAATGACTTTACTCCCTGGGTACTTTCTTTGTATAATTTTGACTATACGGGCCGAGTCCGGGATTTACGGGAAATCGCAGGTTTTCGTTTGCCGGCGATTAAACCACTTTTATTAAGCGTCTCATCAAAAATGAAAACATTTCTGAAAACTACAAGTCTCATGCGTTTTAGTGGTAAAAAAATAATTTAAAAATTCGTTTGGGAAATGAGTTTACTCACAGGGTACTTTCTTTGTATACATTCGACTATACGGGCCAAGCCCGGGATTTACGGGAAATCGCGTGTTTTCGTTTGCCGGCGATTAAACAACTTTCATTAAGCGTCTCATCAAAAATGAAAACATTTCTGAAAACTACAAGTCTCATGCGTTTTAATGGTGAAAATTAATTTAAAAAATCGTTCGGGAAATGAGTTTACTCCCTGGGTACTTTCTTTGTATACTTTTGACTATACGGGCCGAGTCCGGGATTTACGGGAAGTCGCGGATTTTCGTTTGCCGGCGATTAAACTTCTTTTATTCAGCGTCTCATCAAAAATGAAAACATTTTTAAAAACTACAAGTCTCATGGGCTTTAGTGGTGAAATAATAATTTAAAAAATCGTTCGGGAAATGAGTTTACACCCCGGGTACTTTCTTTGTATACTTTTGACTATACGGGCCGAGTCCGGGACTTACGGGAAATCTCAGGTTTTCGTTTGCCGGTGATTAAACTTCTTTTATTAAGTGTCTCATCAAAAATGAAAACATTTTTGAAAACTGAAAGTCTCATGCGTTTTAGTGGTGAAAAAATAATTTAAAAAATCGTTCGGGAAATGAGTTTACTCCCTTGGTACTTTCTTTGTATACTTTTGACTATACGGGCCGAGTCCGGGACTTACGGGAAATCGCAGGTTTTCGTTTGCCGGCGATTAAACTTCTTTTATTAAGTGTCTCATCAAAAATGAAAACATTTTTGAAAACTACAAGTCTCATGCGTTTTAGTGGTGAAAAAATAATTTAAAAAATCGTTCGGGAAATGAGTTTACTCCCTTGGTACTTTCTTTGTATACTTTTGACTATACGGGCTGAGTCCGGGATTTACGGGAAGTCGCGGGTTTTCGTTTGCCGGCGATTAAACTTCTTTTATTCAGCGTCTCATCAAAAATGAAAATATTTTTAAATACTACAAGTCTCATGGGCTTTAGTGGTGAAATAATAATTTAAAAAATCGTTCGGGAAATGAGTTTACTCCCTGGGTACTTTCTTTGTATACTTTTGACTATACGGGCCGAGTCCGGGATTTACGGGAAGTCGCGGGTTTTCGTTTGCCGGCGATTAAACTTCTTTTATTCAGCGTCTCATCAAAAATGAAAATATTTTTAAATACTACAAGTCTCATGGGCTTTAGTGGTGAAATAATATTTTAAAAAATCGATCGGGAAATGAGTTTACACCCCGGGTACTTTCTTTGTATACTTTTGACTATACGGGCCGAGTCCGGGATTTACGGGAAATCGCAGGTTTTCGTTTGCAGGCGATTAAACTTCTTTTATTCAGCGTCTCATCAAAAATGAAAACATTTTTGAATACTACAAGTCTCATGCGTTTTAGTGGTGAAAAAATAATTTAAAAAATCGTTCGGGAAAAGAGTTTACTCCCTGGGTACTTTCTTTGTATACTTTTGACTATACGGGCTCAGTCCGGGATTTACGGGAAGTCGCGGGTTTTCGTTTGCCGGCGATTAAACTTCTTTTATTCAGCGTCTCATCAAAAATGAAAATATTTTTAAATACTACAAGTCTCATGGGCTTTAGTGGTGAAATAATAATTTAAAAAAACGTTCGGGAAATGAGTTTACACCCTGGGTACTTTCTTTCTATACTTTTGACTATACGGGCCGACTCGGGATTTACGGGAAATCGCAGGTTTTCGTTTGCCGGCGATTAAACTTCTTTTATTCAGCGTCTCATCAAAAATGAAAATATTTTTGAATACTACAAGTCTCATGGGCTTTAGTGGTGAAATAATAATTTAAAAAATCGTTCGGGAAATGAGTTTACACCCTGGGTACTTTCTTTGTATACTTTTGACTATACGGGCCGAGTCCGGGATTTACGGGAAATCTCAGGTTTTCGTTTGCCGGCGATTAAACTTCTTTTATTCAGCGTCTCATCAAAAATGAAAACATTTTTGAAAACTACAAGTCTCATGCGTTTTAGTGGTGAAAAAATAATTTAAAAAATCGTTCGGGAAATGAGTTTACTCCCTAGGTACTTTCTTTGTATACTTTTGACTATGCAGGCCGAGTCCGGGGTTTACGGGAAATGGTGGGTTTTCGTTTGCCGGCGATTAAACTTCTTTTATTCAGCTTCTCATCAAAAATGAAAACATTTTTGAAAACTACAAGTCTCAAGCGTTTTAGTGGTGAAAAGATAATTTAAAAAATCGTTTTGGAAAAGAGTTTACTCCCTGGGTACTTTCTTTGTATACTTTTGACTATACGGGCCGAGTCCGGGATTTACGGGAAGACGCGGGTTTTCGTTTGCCGGCAATTAAACTTCTTTTATTCAGCGTCTCATCAAAAATGAAAACATTTTTAAAAACTACAAGTCTCATGCGTTTTAGTGGTGAAAAAATAATTTAAAAAATCGTTCGGGAAATGAGTTTACTCCCTGGGTACTTTCTTTGTATACTTTTGACTATACGGGCCGAGTCCGGGATTTACGGGAAGTCGCGGGTTTTCGTTTGCCGGCGATTAAACTTCTTTTATTCAGCGTCTCATCAAAAATGAAAATATTTTTAAATACTACAAGTCTCATGGGCTTTAGTGGTGAAATAATAATTTAAAAAATCGTTCGGGAAATGAGTTTACACCCTGGGTACTTTCTTTGTATACTTTTGACTATACGGGCCGAGTCCGGGATTTACGGGAAATCGCAGGTTTTCGTTTGCCTGTGATTAAACTTCTTTTATTCAGCGTCTCATCAAAAATGAAAATATTTTTAAATACTACAAGTCTCATGCGTTTTAGTGGTGAAAAAATAATTTAAAAAATCGTTCGGGAAATGAGTTTACTCCCTAGGTACTTTCTTTGTATACTTTTGACTATGCGGGCCGAGTCCGGGGTTTACGGGAAATGGTGGGTTTTCGTTTGCCGGCGATTAAACTTCTTTTATTCAGCTTCTCATAAAAATGGAAAACATTTTTGAAAACTACAAGTCTCAAGCGTTTTAGTGGTGAAAAGATAATTTAAAAAATCGTTTTGGAAATGAGTTTACTCCCTGGGTACTTTCTTTGTATACTTTTGACTATACGGGCCGAGTCCGGGATTTACGGGAAGACGCGGGTTTTCGTTTGCCGGCAATTAAACTTCTTTTATTCAGCGTCTCATCAAAAATGAAAACATTCTTAAAAACTACAAGTCTCATGCGTTTTAGTGGTGAAAAAATAATTTAAAAAATCGTTCGGAAAATGAGTTTACTCCCTGGGTACTTTCTTTGTATACTTTTGACTATACGGCCGAGTCCGGGATTTACGGGAAGTCGCGGGTTTTTGTTTGCCGGCGATTAAACTTCTTTTATTCAGCGTCTCATCAAAAATGAAAATATTTTTAAATTCTACAAGTCTCATGGGCTTTAGTGGTGAAATAATAATTTAAAAAATCGTTCGGGAAATGAGTTTACACCCTGGGTACTTTCTTTGTATACTTTTGACTATACGGGCCGAGTCCGGGATTTACGGGAAATCGCAGGTTTTCGTTTGCCGGCGATTAAACTTCTTTTATTCAGCGTCTCATCAAAAATGAAAATATTTTTAAATACTACAAGTCTCATGCGTTTTACTGGTGAAAAAATAATTTAAAAAATCGTTCGGGAAATGAGTTTACTCCCTAGGTACTTTCTTTGTATACTTTTGACTATACGGGCCGAGTCCGGGATTTACGGGAAGACGCGGGTTTTCGTTTGCCGGCAATTAAACTTCTTTTATTCAGCGTCTCATCAAAAATAAAAACATTTTTAAAAACTACAAGTCTCATGCGTTTTAGTGGTGAAAAAATAATTTAAAAAATCGTTCGGAAAATGAGTTTACACCCTGGGTACTTTCTTTGTATACTTTTGACTATACGGGCCGAGTCCGGGATTTACGGGAAATCGCAGGTTTTCGTTTGCCTGTGATTAAACTTCTATTATTCAGCGTCTCATCAAAAATGAAAATATTTTTAAATACTACAAGTCTCATGCGTTTTAGTGGTGAAAAAATAATTTAAAAAATCGTTCGGGAAATGAGTTTACTCCCTAGGTACTTTCTTTGTATACTTTTGACTATGCGGGCCGAGTCCGGGGTTTACGGGAAATGGTGGGTTTTCGTTTGCCGGCGATTAAACTTCTTTTATTCAGCTTCTCATAAAAATGGAAAACATTTTTGAAAACTACAAGTCTCAAGCGTTTTAGTGGTGAAAAGATAATTTAAAAAATCGTTTTGGAAATGAGTTTACTCCCTGGGTACTTTCTTTGTATACTTTTGACTATACGGGCCGAGTCCGGGATTTACGGGAAGACGCGGGTTTTCGTTTGCCGGCAATTAAACTTCTTTTATTCAGCGTCTCATCAAAAATGAAAACATTCTTAAAAACTACAAGTCTCATGCGTTTTAGTGGTGAAAAAATAATTTAAAAAATCGTTCGGAAAATGAGTTTACTCCCTGGGTACTTTCTTTGTATACTTTTGACTATACGGCCGAGTCCGGGATTTACGGGAAGTCGCGGGTTTTCGTTTGCCGGCGATTAAACTTCTTTTATTCAGCGTCTCATCAAAAATGAAAATATTTTTAAATTCTACAAGTCTCATGGGCTTTAGTGGTGAAATAATAATTTAAAAAATCGTTCGGGAAATGAGTTTACACCCTGGGTACTTTCTTTGTATACTTTTGACTATACGGGCCGAGTCCGGGATTTACGGGAAATCGCAGGTTTTCGTTTGCCGGCGATTAAACTTCTTTTATTCAGCGTCTCATCAAAAATGAAAATATTTTTAAATACTACAAGTCTCATGCGTTTTACTGGTGAAAAAATAATTTAAAAAATCGTTCGGGAAATGAGTTTACTCCCTAGGTACTTTCTTTGTATACTTTTGACTATACGGGCCGAGTCCGGGATTTACGGGAAGACGCGGGTTTTCGTTTGCCGGCAATTAAACTTCTTTTATTCAGCGTCTCATCAAAAATGAAAACATTTTTAAAAACTACAAGTCTCATGCGTTTTAGTGGTGAAAAAATAATTTAAAAAATCGTTCGGAAAATGAGTTTACACCCTGGGTACTTTCTTTGTATACTTTTGACTATACGGGCCGAGTCCGGGATTTACGGGAAATCGCAGGTTTTCGTTTGCCGGCGATTAAACTTCTTTTATTCAGCGTCTCATCAAAAATGAAAATATTTTTAAATACTACAAGTCTCATGCGTTTTAGTGGTGAAAAAATAATTTAAAAAATCGTTTGGGAAATGAGTTTACTCCCTAGGTACTTTCTTTGTATACTTTTGACTATGCGGGCCGAGTCCGGGGTTTACGGGAAATGGTGGGTTTTCGTTTGCCGGCGATTAAACTTCTTTTATTCAGCTTCTCATCAAAAATGAAAACATTTTTGACAACTACAAGTCTCAAGCGTTTTAGTGGTGAAAAGATAATTTAAAAAATCGTTTTGGAAATGAGTTTACTCCCTGGGTACTTTCATTGTATACTTTTGACTATACGGGCCGAGTCCGGGATTTACGGGAAGACGCGGGTTTTCGTTTGCCGGCAATTAAACTTCTTTTATTCAGCGTCTCATTAAAAATGAAAACATTTTTAAAAACTACAAGTCTCATGCGTTTTAGTGGTGAAAAAATAATTTAAAAAATCGTTCGGGAAATGAGTTTACTCCCTGGGTACCTTCTTTGTATACTTTTGACTATACGGGCCGAGTCCGGGATTTACGGGAAGTTGCGGGTTTTCGTTTGCCGGCGATTAAACTTCTTTTATTCAGCGTCTCATCAAAAATGAAAATATTTTTAAATACTACAAGTCTCATGGGCTTTAGTGGTGAAATAATAATTTAAAAAATCGTTCGGAAATGAGTTTACACCCTGGGTACTTTCTTTGTATACTTTTGACTATACGGGCCGAGTCCGGGATTTTCGGGAAATCGCAGGTTTTCGTTTGCCGGCGATTAAACTTCTTTTATTCAGCGTCTCATCAAGAATGAAAATATTTTTAAATACTACAAGTCTCATAGGCTTTAGTGGTGAAATAATAATTTAAAAAATCGTTCGGGAAATGAGTTTACACCCTGGGTACTTTCTTTGTATACTTTTGACTATACGGGCCGAGTCCGGGATTTACGGGAAATCGCAGGTTTTCGTTTGCCGGCGATTAAACTTCTTTTATTCAGCGTCTCATCAAAAATGAAATCATTTTTGAAAACTACAAGTCTCATGCGTTTTAGTGGTGAAAAAATAATTTAAAAAATCGTTCGGGAAATGAGATTACTCCCTGGGCACTTTCTTTGTATACTTTTGACTATGCGGGCCGAGTCCGGGGTTTACGGGAAATGGCGGGTTTTCGTTTGCCGGCGATTAAACCACTTTTATTAAGCGTCTCATCAAAGATGAAAACATTTCTGAAAACTACAAGTCTCATGGGCTTTAGTGGTGAAATAAAAATTTAAATAATCGTTTTGGAAATGAGTTTACTCCCTGGGTACTTTCTTTGTATACTTTTGACTATACGGGCCGAGTCCGGGATTTACGGGAAATCGCAGGTTTTCGTTTGCCGGCGATTAAACTTCTTTTATTCAGCGTCTCATCGAAAATGAAAACATTTTTGAAAACTACAACTCTCATGCGTTTTAGTGGTGAAAAAATAATTTAAAAATTCGTTCAGGAAATGAGTTTACTCACTGGATACTTTCCTTGTATACTTTTGACTATACGGGCCGAGTCCGGGATTTACGGGAAATCGCGGGTTTTCGTTTGCCGGCGATTAAACTTCTTTTATTCTGCGTCTCATCAAAAATGAAAACATTTTTAAAAACTACAAGTCTCATGGGCTTTAGTGGTGAAATAATAATTTAAATAATCGTTTGGGAAATGAGTTTACTCCCTGGGTACTTTCTTTGTATACTTTTGACTATACGGGCCGAGTCCGGGATTTACGGGAAATCGCAGGTTTTCGTTTGCCGGCGATTAAACTTCTTTTATTCAGCGTCTCATCAAAAATGAAAACATTTTTGAAAACTACAAGTCTCATGCGTTTTAGTGGTGAAAAAATAATTAAAAAATTCGTTAGGGAAATGAGTTTACTCTCTGGGTACTTTCTTTGTATACCTTTGACTATACGGGCCGAGTCCGGGATTTACGGGAAATCGCAGGTTTTCGTTTGCCGGCGATTAAACTTCTTTTATTCAGCGTCTCATCAAAAATGAAAACATTTTTGGAAACTACAAGTTTCATGCGTTTTAGTGGTGAAAAAATAATTTAAAAAATCGTTCGTGAAATGAGTTCACAGCCTGGGTACTTTCTTTCTATACTTTTGACTATACGGGCCGAGTCCGGGATTTACGGGAAATCGCAGGTTTTCGTTTGCCGGCGATTAAACTTCTTTTATTCAGCGTCTCATCAAAAATGAAAATATTTTTAAATACTACAAGTCTCATGCGTTTTAGTGGTGAAAAGATAATTTAAAAAATCGTTTTGGAAATGAGTTTACTCCCTGGGTACTTTCTTTGTATACTTTTGACTATACGGGCCGAGTCCGGGATTTACGGGAAATCGCAGGTTTTCGTTTGCCGGCGATTAAACTTCTTTTATTCAGCTTCTCATCAAAAATGAAAACATTTTTGAAAACTACAAGTCTCAAGCGTTTTAGTGGTGAAAAGATAATTTAAAAAATCGTTTTGGAAATGAGTTTACTCCCTGGGTACTTTCTTTGTATACTTTTGACTATACGGGCCGAGTCCGGGATTTACGGGAAGACGCGGGTTTTCGTTTGCTGGCAATTAAACTTCTTTTATTCAGCGTCTCATCAAAAATGAAAACATTTTTAAAAACTACAAGTCTCATGCGTTTTAGTGGTGAAAAAATAATTTAAAAAATCGTTCGGAAAATGAGTTTACTTCCTGGGTACTTTCTTTGTATACTTTTGACTGTACGGGCCGAGTCCGGGATTTACGGGAAGTCGCGGGTTTTCGTTTGCCGGCGATTAAACTTCTTTTATTCAGCGTCTCATCAAAAATGAAAATATTTTTAAATTTTACAAGTCTCATGGGCTTTAGTGGTGAAATAATAATTTAAAAAATCGTTCGGGAAATGAGTTTACACCCTGGGTACTTTCTTTGTATACTTTTGACTATACGGGCCAAGTCCGGGATTTACGGGAAATCGCAGGTTTTCGTTTCCCGGGGATTAAACTTCTTTTATTCAGCGTCTCATCAAAAATGAAAATATTTTTAAATACTACAAGTCTCATGCGTTTTAGTGGTGAAAAAATAATTTAAAAAATCGTTCGGGAAATGAGTTTACTCCCTAGGTACTTTCTTTGTATACTTTTGACTATGCGGGCCGAGTCCGGGGTTTACGGGAAATGGTGGGTTTTCGTTTGCCGGCGATTAAACTTCTTTTATTCAGCTTCTCATCAAAAATGAAAATATTTTTAAATACTATAAGTCTCATGCGTTTTAGTGGTGAAAAAATAATTTAAAAAATCGTTCGGGAAATGAGTTTACTCCCTAGGTACTTTCTTTGTATACTTTTGACTATGCGGGCCGAGTCCGGGGTTTACGGGAAATGGTGGGTTTTCGTTTGCCGGCGATTAAACTTCTTTTATTCAGCTTCTCATCAAAAATGAAAAGATTTTTGAAAACTACAAGTCTCAAGCGTTTTAGTGGTGAAAAGATAATTTAAAAAATCGTTTTGGAAATGAGTTTACTCCCTGGGTACTTTCTTTGTATACTTTTGACTATACGGGCCGTGTCCGGGATTTACAGGAAGACGCGGGTTTTCGTTTGCCGGCAATTAAACTTCTTTTATTCAGCGTCTCATCAAAAATGAAAACATTTTTAAAAACTACAAGTCTCATGCGTTTTAGTGGTGAAAAAATAACTTAAAAAATCGTTCGGGGAAATGAGTTTACTCCCTGGGTACTTTCTTTGTATACTTTTGACTATACGGGCCGAGTCCGGGATTTACGGGAAGTCGCGGGTTTTCGTTTGCCGGCGATTAAACTTCTTTTATTCAGCGTCTCATCAAAAATGAAAATATTTTTAAATACTACAAGTCTCATGGGCTTTAGTGGTGAAATAATAATTTAAAAAATCGTTCGGGAAATGAGTTTACACCCTGGGTACTTTCTTTGTATACTTTTGACTATACGGGCCGAGTCCGGGATTTACGGGAAATTGCAGGTTTTCGTTTGCCGGCGATTAAACTTCTTTTATTCAGCGTCTCATCAAAAATGAAAATATTTTTAAATACTACAAGTCTCATAGGTTTTAGTGGTGAAATAATAATTTAAAAAATCGTTCGGGAAATAAGTTTACACCCTGGGTACTTTCTTTGTATACTTTTGACTATACGGGCCGAGTCCGGGATTTACGGGAAATCGCAGGTTTTCGTTTGCCGGCGATTAAAGTTCTTTTATTCAGCGTCTCATCAAAAATGAAAACATTTTTGAAAACTACAAGTCTCATGCGTTTTAGTGGTGAAAAAATAATTTAAAAAATCGTTCGGGAAATGAGATTACTCCCTGGGCACTTTCTTTGTATACTTTTGACTATGCGGGCCGAGTCCGGGGTTTACGGGAAATGGCGGGTTTTCGTTTGCCGGCGATTAAACTTCTTTTATTCAGCGTCTCATCAAAAATAAAAACATTTTTGAAAACTACAAGTCTTAAGCGTTTTAGTGGTGAAAAGATAATTTAGAAAATCGTTTTGGAAATGAGTTTACTCACAGGGTACTTTCATTGTATACATTAGACTATACGGGCCAAGCCCGGGATTTACGGGAAATCGCGGGTTTTCGTTTGCCGGCGATTAAACCACTTTTATTAAGCGTCTCATCAAAGATGAAAACATTTCTGAAAACTACAAGTCTCATGGGCTTTAGTGGTGAAATAAAAATTTAAATAATCGTTTGGGAAATGAGTTTACTCCCTGGGTACTTTCTTTGTATACTTTTGACTATACGGGCCGAGTCCGGGATTTACGGGAAATCGCAGGTTTTCGTTTGCCGGCGATTAAACTTCTTTTATTCAGCGTCTCATCGAAAATAAAAACATTTTTAAAAACTACAACTCTCATGCGTTTTAGTGGTGAAAAAATAATTTAAAAATTCGTTCAGGAAATGAGTTTACTCACTGGATACTTTCCTTGTATACTTTTTACTATACGGGCCGAGTCCGGGATTTACGGGAAATCGCGGGTTTTCGTTTGCCGGCGATTAAACTTCTTTAATTCTGCGTCTCATCAAAAATGAAAACATTTTTAAAAACTACAAGTCTCATGGGCTTTAGTGGTAAAATATAAATTTAAAAAATCGTTTGGGAAATGAGTTTACTCTCTGGGTACTTTCTTTGTATACCTTTGACTATACGGGCCGAGTCCAGGATTTACGGGAAATCGCAGGTTTTCGTATGCCGGCGATTAAACTTCTTTTATTCAGCGTCTCATCAAAAATAAAAACATTTTTGGAAACTACAAGTCTCATGCGTCTTAGTGGTGAAAAAATAATTTAAAAAATCGTTCGAGAAATGAGTTCACAGCCTGGGTACTTTCTTTCTATACTTTTGACTATACGGGCCGAGTCCGGGATTTACGGGAAATCGCAGGTTTTCGTTTGCCGGCGATTAAACCACTTTCATTAAGCGTCTCATCAAAAATGAAAAGATTTCTGAAAACTACAAGTCTCATGCGTTTTAGTGGTGAAAATTAATTTAAAATATCGTTTGAGAAATGAGTTTACTCCCTGGGTACTTTCTTTGTATACTTTTGACTATACGGGCCGAGTCCGGGATTTACGGGAAATCGCAGGTTTTCGTTTGCCGGCGATTAAACTTCTTTTATTCAGCGTCTCATCAAAAATGAAAACATTTTTGAAAACTACAAGTCTCATGCGTTTTAGTGGTGAAATAATAATTTAAAAAATCGTTCGGGAAATGAGTTTACACCCTGGGTACTTTCTTTGTATACTTTTGACTATACGGGCCGAGTCCGGGATTTACGGGAAATCGCAGGTTTTCGTTTGCCGGCGATTAAACTTCTTTTATTCAGCGTCTCATCAAAAATGAAAATATTTTTAAATACTACAAGTCTCATAGGTTTTAGTGGTGAAATAATAATTTAAAAAATCGTTCGGGAAATGAGTTTACACCCTGGGTACTTTCTTTGTATACTTTTGACTATACGGGCCGAGTCCGGGATTTACGGGAAATCGCAGGTTTTCGTTTGCCGGCGATTAAACTTCTTTTATTCAGCGTCTCATCAAAAATGAAAACATTTTTGAAAAATACAAGTCTCATGCGTTTTAGTGGTGAAAAAATAATTTAAAAAATCGTTCGGGAAATGAGATTACTCCCTGGGCACTTTATTTGTATACTTTTGACTATGCGGGCCGAGTCCGGGGTTTACGGGAAATGGCGGGTTTTCGTTTGCCGGCGATTAAACTTCTTTTATTCAGCGTCTCATCAAAAATGAAAACATTTTTGAAAACTACAAGTCTTAAGCGTTTTAGTGGTGAAAAGATAATTTAAAAAATCGTTTTGGAAATGAGTTTACTCACAGGGTACTTTCATTGTATACATTAGACTATACGGGCCAAGCCCGGGATTTACGGGAAATCGCGGGTTTTCGTTTGCCGGCGATTAAACCACTTTTATGAAGCGTCTCATCAAAGATGAAAACATTTCTGAAAACTACAAGTCTCATGGGCTTTAGTGGTGAAATAAAAATTTAAATAATCGTTTGGGAAATGAGTTTACTCCCTGGGTACTTTCTTTGTATACTTTTGACTATACGGGCCGAGTCCGGGATTTACGGGAAATCGCAGGTTTTCGTTTGCCGGCGATTAAACTTCTTTTATTCAGCGTCTCATCGAAAATGAAAACATTTTTAAGAACTACAACTCTCCTGCGTTTTAGTGGTGAAAAAATAATTTAAAAATTCGTTCAGGAAATGAGTTTACTCACTGGATACTTTCCTTGTATACTTTTGACTATACGGGCCGAGTCCGGGATTTACGGGAAATCGCGGGTTTTCGTTTGCCGGCGATTAAACTTCTTTTATTCTGCGTCTCATCAAAAATGAAAACATTTTTAAAAACTACAAGTCTCATGGGCTTTAGTGGTGAAATAATAATTTAAATAATCGTTTGGGAAATGAGTTTACTCCCTGGGTACTTTCTTTGTATATTTTTGACTATACCGGCCGAGTCCGGGATTTACGGGAAATCGCAGGTTTTCGTTTGCCGGCGATTAAACTTCTTTTATTCAGCGTCTCATCAAAAATGAAAACATTTTTGAAAACTACAAGTCTCATGCGTTGTAGTGGTGAAAAAATAATTTAAAAATTCGTTAGGGAAATGAGTTTACTCACTGGGTACTTTCCTTGTATACTTTTGACTTTACGGGCCGTGACCGGGATTTACGGGAAATCGCGGGTTTTCGTTTGCCGGCGATTAAACTTCTTTTATTCAGCGTCTCATCAAAAATGAAAACATTTTTAAAAACTACAAGTCTCATGGGCTTTAGTGGTAAAATATAAATTTAAAAAATCGTTTGGGAAATGAGTTTACTCTCTGGGTACTTTCTTTGTATACCTTTGACTGTACGGGCCGAGTCCGGGATTTACGGGAAATTGCAGGTTTTCGTTTGCCGGCGATTAAACTTCTTTTATTCAGCGTCTCATCAAAAATGAAAACATTTTTGGAAACTACAAGTCTCATGCGTTTTAGTGGTGAAAAAATAATTTAAAAAATCGTTCGAGAAATGAGTTCACAGCCTGGGTACTTTCTTTCTATACTTTTGACTATACGGGCCGAGTCCGGGATTTACGGGAAATCGCAGGTTTTCGTTTGCCGGCGATTAAACCACTTTCATTAAGCGTCTCATCAAAAATGAAAAGATTTCTGAAAACTACAAGTCTCATGCGTTTTAGTGGTGAAAATTAATTTAAAATATCGTTTGAGAAATGAGTTTACTCCCTGGGTACTTTCTTTGTATACTTTTGACTATACGGGCCGAGTCCGGGATTTACGGGAAATCGCAGGTTTTCGTTTGCCGGCGATTAAACTTCTTTTATTCAGCGTCTCATCAAAAATGAAAACATTTTTGAAAACTACAAGTCTCATGGGCTTTAGTGGTGAAATAATAATTTAAATAATCGTTTGGGAAATGAGTTTACTCCCTGGGTACTTTCTTTGTATACTTTTGACTATACGGGCCGAGTCCGGGATTTACGGGAAATCGCAGGTTTTCGTTTGCCGGCGATTAAACTTCTTTTATTCAGCGTCTCATCAAAAATGAAAACATTTTTGAAAACTACAAGTCACATGCGTTGTAGTGGTGAAAAAATAATTTAAAAATTCGTTAGGGAAATGAGTTTAGTCACTGGGTACTTTCCTTGTATACTTTTGACTATACGGGCCGTGACCGGGATTTACGGGAAATCGCGGGTTTTCGTTTGCCGGCGATTAAACTTCTTTTATTCAGCGTCTCATCAAAAATGAAAACATTTTTAAAAACTACAAGTCTCATGGGCTTTAGTGGTAAAATATAAATTTAAAAATCGTTTGGGAAATGAGTTTACTCTCTGGGTACTTTCTTTGCATACCTTTGACTATACGGGCCGAGTCCGGGATTTACGGGAAATCGCAGGTTTTCGTTTGCCGGCGATTAAACTTCTTTTATTCAGCGTCTCATCAAAAATGAAAACATTTTTGGAAACTACAAGTCTCATGCGTTTTAGTGGTGAAAAAATAATTTAAAAAATCGTTCGAGAAATGAGTTCACAGCCTGGGTACTTTCTTTCTATACTTTTGACTATACGGGCCGAGTCCGGGATTTACGGGAAATCGCAGGTTTTCGTTTGCCGGCGATTAAACTTCTTTTATTCAGCGTCTCATCGAAAATGAAAACATTTTTAAAAACTACAACTCTCCTGCGTTTTAGTGGTGAAAAAATAATTTAAAAATTCGTTCAGGAAATGAGTTTACTCACTGGATACTTTCCTTGTATACTTTTGACTATACGGGCCGAGTCCGGGATTTACGGGAAATCGCGGGTTTTCGTTTGCCGGCGATTAAACTTCTTTTATTCTGCGTCTCTTCAAAAATGAAAACATTTTTAAAAACTACAAGTCTCATGGGCTTTAGTGGTGAAATAATAATTTAAATAATCGTTTGGGAAATGAGTTTACTCCCTGGGTACTTTCTTTGTATACTTTTGACTATACCGGCCGAGTCCGGGATTTACGGGAAATCGCAGGTTTTCGTTTGCCGGCGATTAAACTTCTTTTATTCAGCGTCTCATCAAAAATGAAAACGTTTTTGAAAACTACAAGTCTCATGCGTTGTAGTGGTGAAAAAATAATTTAAAAATTCGTTAGGGAAATGAGTTTACTCACTGGGTACTTTCCTTGTATACTTTTGACTATACGGGCCGTGACAGGGATTTACGGGAAATCGCGGGTTTTCGTTTGCCGGCGATTAAACTTCTTTTATTCAGCGTCTCATCAAAAATGAAAACATTTTTAAAAACTACAAGTCTCATGGGCTTTAGTGGTAAAATATAAATTTAAAAAATCGTTTGGGAAATGAGTTTACTCTCTGGGTACTTTCTTTGTATACCTTTGACTGTACGGGCCGAGTCCGGGATTTACGGGAAATTGCAGGTTTTCGTTTGCCGGCGATTAAACTTCTTTTATTCAGCGTCTCATCAAAAATGAAAACATTTTTGGAAACTACAAGTCTCATGCGTTTTAGTGGTGAAAAAATAATTTAAAAAATCGTTCGAGAAATGAGTTCACAGCCTGGGTACTTTCTTTCTATACTTTTGACTATACGGGCCGAGTCCGGGATTTACGGGAAATCGCAGGTTTTCGTTTGCCGGCGATTAAACCACTTTCATTAAGCGTCTCATCAAAAATGAAAAGATTTCTGAAAACTACAAGTCTCATGCGTTTTAGTGGTGAAAATTAATTTAAAATATCGTTTGAGAAATGAGTTTACTCCCTGGGTACTTTCTTTGCATACTTTTGACTATACGGGCCGAGTCCGGGATTTACGGGAAATCGCAGGTTTTCGTTTGCCGGCGATTAAACTTCTTTTATTCAGCGTCTCATCAAAAATGAAAACATTTTTGAAAACTACAAGTCTCATGGGCTTTAGTGGTGAAATAATAATTTAAATAATCGTTTGGGAAATGAGTTTACTCCCTGGGTACTTTCTTTGTATACTTTTGACTATACGGGCCGAGTCCGGGATTTACGGGAAATCGCAGGTTTTCGTTTGCCGGCGATTAAACTTCTTTTATTCAGCGTCTCATCAAAAATGAAAACATTTTTGAAAACTACAAGTCACATGCGTTGTAGTGGTGAAAAAATAATTTAAAAATTCGTTAGGGAAATGAGTTTAGTCACTGGGTACTTTCCTTGTATACTTTTGACTATACGGGCCGTGACCGGGATTTACGGGAAATCGCGGGTTTTCGTTTGCCGGCGATTAAACTTCTTTTATTCAGCGTCTCATCAAAAATGAAAACATTTTTAAAAACTACAAGTCTCATGGGCTTTAGTGGTAAAATATAAATTTAAAAAATCGTTTGGGAAATGAGTTTACTCTCTGGGTACTTTCTTTGTATACCTTTGACTGTACGGGCCGAGTCCGGGATTTACGGGAAATTGCAGGTTTTCGTTTGCCGGCGATTAAACTTCTTTTATTCAGCGTCTCATCAAAAATGAAAACATTTTTGGAAACTACAAGTCTCATGCGTTTTAGTGGTGAAAAAATAATTTAAAAAATCGTACGAGAAATGAGTTCACAGCCTGGGTACTTTCTTTCTATACTTTTGACTATACGGGCCGAGTCCGGGATTTACGGGAAATCGCAGGTTTTCGTTTGCCGGCGATTAAACCACTTTCATTAAGCGTCTCATCAAAAATGAAAAGATTTCTGAAAACTACAAGTCTCATGCGTTTTAGTGGTGAAAATTAATTTAAAATATCGTTTGAGAAATGAGTTTACTCCCTGGGTACTTTCTTTGTATACTTTTGACTATACGGGCCGAGTCCGGGATTTACGGGAAATCGCAGGTTTTCGTTTGCCGGCGATTAAACTTCTTTTATTCAGCGTCTCATCAAAAATGAAAACATTTTTGAAAACTACAAGTCTCATGGGCTTTAGTGGTGAAATAATAATTTAAATAATCGTTTGGGAAATGAGTTTACTCCCTGGGTACTTTCTTTGTATACTTTTGACTATACGGGCCGAGTCCGGGATTTACGGGAAATCGCAGGTTTTCGTTTGCCGGCGATTAAACTTCTTTTATTCAGCGTCTCATCAAAAATGAAAACATTTTTGAAAACTACAAGTCACATGCGTTGTAGTGGTGAAAAAATAATTTAAAAATTCGTTAGGGAAATGAGTTTAGTCACTGGGTACTTTCCTTGTATACTTTTGACTATACGGGCCGTGACCGGGATTTACGGGAAATCGCGGGTTTTCGTTTGCCGGCGATTTAACTTCTTTTATTCAGCGTCTCATCAAAAATGAAAACATTTTTAAAAACTACAAGTCTCATGGGCTTTAGTGGTAAAATATAAATTTAAAAATCGTTTGGGAAATGAGTTTACTCTCTGGGTACTTTCTTTGCATACCTTTGACTATACGGGCCGAGTCTGGGATTTACGGGAAATCGCAGGTTTTCGTTTGCCGGCGATTAAACTTCTTTTATTCAGCGTCTCATCAAAAATGAAAACATTTTTGGAAACTACAAGTCTCATGCGTTTTAGTGGTGAAAAAATAATTTAAAAAATCGTTCGAGAAATGAGTTCACAGCCTGGGTACTTTCTTTCTATACTTTTGACTATACGGGCCGAGTCCGGGATTTACGGGAAATCGCAGGTTTTCGTTTGCCGGCGATTAAACCACTTTCATTAAGAGTCTCATCAAAAATGAAAAGATTTCTGAAAACTACAAGTCTCATGCGTTTTAGTGGTGAAAATTAATTTAAAATATCGTTTGAGAAATGAGTTTACTCCCTGGGTACTTTCTTTGTATACTTTTGACTATACGGGCCGAGTCCGGGATTTACGGGAAATCGCAGGTTTTCGTTTGCCGGCGATTAAACTTCTTTTATTCAGCGTCTCATCAAAAATGAAAACATTTTTGAAAACTACAAGTCACATGCGTTGTAGTGGTGAAAAAATAATTTAAAAATTCGTTAGGGAAATGAGTTTAGTCACTGGGTACTTTCCTTGTATACTTTTGACTATACGGGCCGTGACCGGGATTTACGGGAAATCGCGGGTTTTCGTTTGCCGGCGATTAAACTTCTTTTATTCAGCGTCTCATCAAAAATGAAAACATTTTTAAAAACTACAAGTCTCATGGGCTTTAGTGGTAAAATATAAATTTAAAAATCGTTTGGGAAATGAGTTTACTCTCTGGGTACTTTCTTTGCATACCTTTGACTATACGGGCCGAGTCCGGGATTTACGGGAAATCGCAGGTTTTCGTTTGCCGGCGATTAAACTTCTTTTATTCAGCGTCTCATCAAAAATGAAAACATTTTTGAAAACTACAAGTCTCATGGGCTTTAGTGGTGAAATAATAATTTAAATAATCGTTTGGGAAATGAGTTTACTCCCTGGGTACTTTCTTTGTATACTTTTGACTATACGGGCCGAGTCCGGGATTTACGGGAAATCGCAGGTTTTCGTTTGCCGGCGATTAAACTTCTTTTATTCAGCGTCTCATCAAAAATGAAAACATTTTTGAAAACTACAAGTCACATGCGTTGTAGTGGTGAAAAAATAATTTAAAAATTCGTTAGGGAAATGAGTTTAGTCACTGGGTACTTTTCTTGTATACTTTTGACTATACGGGCCGTGACCGGGATTTACGGGAAATCGCGGGTTTTCGTTTGCCGGCGATTAAACTTCTTTTATTCAGCGTCTCATCAAAAATGAAAACATTTTTAAAAACTACAAGTCTCATGGGCTTTAGTGGTAAAATATAAATTTAAAAAATCGTTTGGGAAATGAGTTTACTCTCTGGGTACTTTCTTTGTATACCTTTGACTGTACGGGCCGAGTCCGGGATTTACGGGAAATTGCAGGTTTTCGTTTGCCGGCGATTAAACTTCTTTTATTCAGCGTCTCATCAAAAATGAAAACATTTTTGGAAACTACAAGTCTCATGCGTTTTAGTGGTGAAAAAATAATTTAAAAAATCGTTCGAGAAATGAGTTCACAGCCTGGGTACTTTCTTTCTATACTTTTGACTATACGGGCCGAGTCCGGGATTTACGGGAAATCGCAGGTTTTCGTTTGCCGGCGATTAAACCACTTTCATTAAGCGTCTCATCAAAAATGAAAAGATTTCTGAAAACTACAAGTCTCATGCGTTTTAGTGGTGAAAATTAATTTAAAATATCGTTTGAGAAATGAGTTTACTCCCTGGGTACTTTCTTTGTATACTTTTGACTATACGGGCCGAGTCCGGGATTTACGGGAAATCGCAGGTTTTCGTTTGCCGGCGATTAAACTTCTTTTATTCAGCGTCTCATCAAAAATGAAAACATTTTTGAAAACTACAAGTCTCATGGGCTTTAGTGGTGAAATAATAATTTAAATAATCGTTTGGGAAATGAGTTTACTCCCTGGGTACTTTCTTTGTATACTTTTGACTATACGGGCCGAGTCCGGGATTTACGGGAAATCGCAGGTTTTCGTTTGCCGGCGATTAAACTTCTTTTATTCAGCGTCTCATCAAAAATGAAAACATTTTTGAAAACTACAAGTCACATGCGTTGTAGTGGTGAAAAAATAATTTAAAAATTCGTTAGGGAAATGAGTTTAGTCACTGGGTACTTTCCTTGTATACTTTTGACTATACGGGCCGTGACCGGGATTTACGGGAAATCGCGGGTTTTCGTTTGCCGGCGATTAAACTTCTTTTATTCAGCGTCTCATCAAAAATGAAAACATTTTTAAAAACTACAAGTCTCATGGGCTTTAGTGGTAAAATATAAATTTAAAAATCGTTTGGGAAATGAGTTTACTCTCTGGGTACTTTCTTTGCATACCTTTGACTATACGGGCCGAGTCCGGGATTTACGGGAAATCGCAGGTTTTCGTTTGCCGGCGATTAAACTTCTTTTATTCAGCGTCTCATCAAAAATGAAAACATTTTTGGAAACTACAAGTCTCATGCGTTTTAGTGGTGAAAAAATAATTTAAAAAATCGTTCGAGAAATGAGTTCACAGCCTGGGTACTTTCTTTCTATACTTTTGACTATACGGGCCGAGTCCGGGATTTACGGGAAATCGCAGGTTTTCGTTTGCCGGCGATTAAACCACTTTCATTAAGAGTCTCATCAAAAATGAAAAGATTTCTGAAAACTACAAGTCTCATGCGTTTTAGTGGTGAAAATTAATTTAAAATATCGTTTGAGAAATGAGTTTACTCCCTGGGTACTTTCTTTGTATACTTTTGACTATACGGGCCGAGTCCGGGATTTACGGGAAATCGCAGGTTTTCGTTTGCCGGCGATTAAACTTCTTTTATTCAGCGTCTCATCAAAAATGAAAACATTTTTGAAAACTACAAGTCACATGCGTTGTAGTGGTGAAAAAATAATTTAAAAATTCGTTAGGGAAATGAGTTTAGTCACTGGGTACTTTCCTTGTATACTTTTGACTATACGGGCCGTGACCGGGATTTACGGGAAATCGCGGGTTTTCGTTTGCCGGCGATTAAACTTCTTTTATTCAGCGTCTCATCAAAAATGAAAACATTTTTAAAAACTACAAGTCTCATGGGCTTTAGTGGTAAAATATAAATTTAAAAATCGTTTGGGAAATGAGTTTACTCTCTGGGTACTTTCTTTGCATACCTTTGACTATACGGGCCGAGTCCGGGATTTACGGGAAATCGCAGGTTTTCGTTTGCCGGCGATTAAACTTCTTTTATTCAGCGTCTCATCAAAAATGAAAACATTTTTGGAAACTACAAGTCTCATGCGTTTTAGTGGTGAAAAAATAATTTAAAAAATCGTTCGAGAAATGAGTTCACAGCCTGGGTACTTTCTTTCTATACTTTTGACTATACGGGCCGAGTCCGGGATTTACGGGAAATCGCAGGTTTTCGTTTGCTGGCGATTAAACCACTTTCATTAAGCGTCTCATCAAAAATGAAAAGATTTCTGAAAACTACAAGTCTCATGCGTTTTAGTGGTGAAAATTAATTTAAAATATCGTTTGAGAAATGAGTTTACTCCCTGGGTACTTTCTTTGTATACTTTTGACTATACGGGCCGAGTCCGGGATTTACGGGAAATCGCAGGTTTTCGTTTGCCGGCGATTAAACTTCTTTTATTCAGCGTCTCATCAAAAATGAAAACATTTTTGAAAACTACAAGTCTCATGCGTTTTAGTGGTGAAATAATAATTTAAAAAATCGTTCGGGAAATGAGTTTACACCCTGGGTACTTTCTTTGTATACTTTTGACTATACGGGCCGAGTCCGGGATTTACGGGAAATCGCAGGTTTTCGTTTGCCGGCAATTAAACTTCTTTTATTCAGCGTGTCATCAAAAATGAAAATATTTTTAAATACTACAAGTCTCA
The DNA here is from genome assembly GCF_029227915.1 of Hydractinia symbiolongicarpus. Classification (NCBI taxonomy): domain Eukaryota; kingdom Metazoa; phylum Cnidaria; class Hydrozoa; order Anthoathecata; family Hydractiniidae; genus Hydractinia; species Hydractinia symbiolongicarpus. The sequence continues at coordinate 1,665,915 of NC_079880.1, forward strand.
TAGGTTTTAGTGGTGAAATAATAATTTAAAAAATCGTTCGGGAAATGAGTTTACACCCTGGGTACTTTCTTTGTATACTTTTGACTATACGGGCCGAGTCCGGGATTTACGGGAAATCGCAGGTTTTCGTTTGCCGGCGATTAAACTTCTTTTATTCAGCGTCTCATCAAAAATGAAAACATTTTTGAAAACTACAAGTCTCATGCGTTTTAGTGGTGAAAAAATAATTTAAAAAATCGTTCGGGAAATGAGATTACTCCCTGGGCACTTTCTTTGTATACTTTTGACTATGCGGGCCGAGTCCGGGGTTTACGGGAAATGGCGGGTTTTCGTTTGCCGGCGATTAAACTTCTTTTATTCAGCGTCTCATCAAAAATGAAAACATTTTTGAAAACTACAAGTCTTAAGCGTTTTAGTGGTGAAAAGATAATTTAAAAAATCGTTTTGGAAATCAGTTTACTCACAGGGTACTGTCATTGTATACATTAGACTATACGGGCCAAGCCCGGGATTTACGGGAAATCGCGGGTTTTCGTTTGCCGGCGATTAAACCACTTTTATTAAGCGTCTCATCAAAGATGAAAACATTTCTGAAAACTACAAGTCTCATGGGCTTTAGTGGTGAAATAAAAATTTAAATAATCGTTTGGGAAATGAGTTTACTCCCTGGGTACTTTCTTTGTATACTTTTGACTATACGGGCCGAGTCCGGGATTTACGGGAAATCGCAGGTTTTCGTTTGCCGGCGATTAAACTTCTTTTATTCAGCGTCTCATGGAAAATGAAAACATTTTTAAAAACTACAACTCTCCTGCGTTTTAGTGGTGAAAAAATAATTTAAAAATTCGTTCAGGAAATGAGTTTACTCACTGGATACTTTCCTTGTACTCTTTTGACTATACGGGCCGAGTCCGGGATTTACGGGAAATCGCGGGTTTTCGTTTGCCGGCGATTAAACTTCTTTTATTCTGCGTCTCATCAAAAATGAAAACATTTTTCAAAAATACAAGTCTCATGGGCTTTAGTGGTGAAATAATAATTTAAATAATCGTTTGGGAAATGAGTTTACTCCCTGGGTACTTTCTTTGTATACTTTTGACTATACGGGCCGAGTCCGGGATTTACGGGAAATCGCAGGTTTTCGTTTGCCGGCGATTAAACTTCTTTTATTCAGCGTCTCATCAAAAATGAAAACATTTTTGAAAACTACAAGTCTCATGCGTTGTAGTGGTGAAAAAATAATTTAAAAATTCGTTAGGGAAATGAGTTTACTCACTGGGTACTTTCCTTGTATACTTTTGACTATACGGGCCGTGACCGGGATTTACGGGAAATCGCGGGTTTTCGTTTGCCGGCGATTAAACTTCTTTTATTCAGCGTCTCATCAAAAATGAAAACATTTTTAAAAACTACAAGTCTCATGGGCTTTAGTGGTAAAATATAAATTTAAAAAATCGTTTGGGAAATGAGTTTACTCTCTGGGTACTTTCTTTGTATACCTTTGACTATACGGGCCGAGTCCGGGATTTACGGGAAATCGCAGGTTTTCGTTTGCCGGCGATTAAACTTCTTTTATTCAGCGTCTCATCAAAAATGAAAACATTTTTGGAAACTACAAGTCTCATGCGTTTTAGTGGTGAAAAAATAATTTAAAAAATCGTTCGAGAAATGAGTTCACAGCCTTGGTACTTTCTTTCTATACTTTTGACTATACGGGCCGAGTCCGGGATTTACGGGAAATCGCAGGTTTTCGTTTGCCGGCGATTAAACCACTTTCATTAAGCGTCTCATCAAAAATGAAAAGATTTCTGAAAACTACAAGTCTCATGCGTTTTAGTGGTGAAAATTAATTTAAAATATCGTTTGAGAAATGAGTTTACTCCCTGGGTACTTTCTTTGTATACTTTTGACTATACGGGCCGAGTCCGGGATTTACGGGAAATCGCAGGTTTTCGTTTGCCGGCGATTAAACTTCTTTTATTCAGCGTCTCATCAAAAATGAAAACATTTTTGAAAACTACAAGTCTCATGCGTTTTAGTGGTGAAAAAATCATTTAAAAATTCGTTAGGGAAATGAGTTTACTCACTGGGTACTTTCCTTGTATACTTTTGACTATACGGGCCGTGACCGGGATTTACGGGAAATCGCGGGTTTTCGTTTGCCGGCGATTAAACTTCTTTTATTCAGCGTCTCATCAAAAATGAAAACATTTTTAAAAACTACAAGTCTTATGGGCTTTAGTGGTAAAATATAAATTTAAAAAATCGTTTGGGAAATGAGTTTACTCTCTGGGTACTTTCTTTGTATACCTTTGACTATACGGGCCGAGTCCGGGATTTACGGGAAATCGCAGGTTTTCGTTTGCCGGCGATTAAACTTCTTTTATTCAGCGTCTCATCAAAAATGAAAACATTTTTGGAAACTACAAGTCTCATGCGTTTTAGTGGTGAAAAAATAATTTAAAAAATCGTTCGAGAAATGAGTTCACAGCCTGGGTACTTTCTTTCTATACATTTGACTATACGGGCCGAGTCCGGGATTTACGGGAAATCGCAGGTTTTCGTTTGCCGGCGATTAAACCACTTTCATTAAGCGTCTCATCAAAAATGAAAAGATTTCTGAAAACTACAAGTCTCATGCGTTTTAGTGGTGAAAATTAATTTAAAATATCGTTTGGGAAATGAGTTTACTCCCTGGGTACTTTCTTTGTATACTTTTGACTATACGGGCCGAGTCCGGGATTTACGGGAAGACGCGGGTTTTCGTTTGCCGGCAATTAAACTTCTTTTATTCAGCGTCTCATCAAAAATGAAAACATTTTTGAAAACTACAAGTCTCATGCGTTTTAGTGGTGAAAAAATAATTTAAAAAATCGTTCGGGAAATGAGTTTACTCCCTGGGTACTTTCTTTGTATACTTTTGACTATGCGGGCCGAGTCCGGGGTTTACGGGAAATGGCGGGTTTTTGTTTGCCGGCGATTAAACTTCTTTTATTCAGCGTCTCATCAAAAATGAAAACATTTTTGAAAACTACAAGTCTCAAGCCATTTAGTGGTGAAAAGATAATTTAAAAAATCGTTTTGGAAATGAGTTTACTCCCTGGGTACTTTCTTTGTATACTTTTGACTATACGGGCCGAGTCCGGGATTTACGGGAAGACGCGGGTTTTCGTTTGCCGGCAATTAAACTTCTTTTATTCAGCGTCTCATCAAAAATGAAAACATTTTAAAAAACTACAAGTCTCATGCGTTTTAGTGGTGAAAAAATAATTTAAAAAATCGTTCGGGAAATGAGTTTACTCCCTGGGTACTTTCTTTGTATACTTTTGACTACACGGGCCGAGTCCAGGATTTACGAGAAATCGCAGGTTTTCGTTTGCCGGCGATTAAACTTCTTTTATTCAGCGTCTCATCAAAAATGAAAATATTTTTAAATACTACAAGTCTCATGCGTTTTAGTGGTGAAAAAATAATTTAAAAAATCGCTTGGGAAATGAGTTTACACCCTGGGTACTTTCTTTGTATACTTTTCACTATACGGGCCGAGTCCAGGATTTACGGGAAATCGCAGGTTTTCGTTTGCCGGCGATTAAACATCTTTTATTCAGCGTCTCATGAAAAATGATAACATTTTTGAAAACTACAAGTCTCATGCGTTTTAGTGGTGAAAAAATAATTTAAAAATTCGTTAGGGAAATGAGTTTACTCCCTGGGTACTTTCTTTGTATACTTTTGACTATGCGCGCCGAGTCCGGGGTTTACGGGAAATGGCGGGTTTTCGTTTGCCGGCGATTAAACTTCTTTTACTCAGCTTCTTATCAAAAATGAAAACATTTTTGAAAACTACAAGTCTCATGCGTTTTAGTGGTGAAAAGATAATTTAAAAAATCGTTGTGGAAATGAGTTTACTCCCTGGGTACTTTCTTTGTATACTTTTGACTATACGGGCCGAGTCCGGGATTTACGGGAAGACGCGGGTTTCCGTTTGCCGGCGATTAAACTTCTTTTATTCAGCGTCTCATCAAAAATGAAAATATTTTTAAATACTACAAGTCTCATGGGCTTTAGTGGTGAAATAATAATTTAAAAAATCGTTCGGGAAATGAGTTTACACCCTGGGTATTTTCTTTGTATACTTTTGACTATACGGGCCGAGTCCGGGATTTACGGGAAATCGCAGGTTTTCGTTTGCCGGCGATTAAACTTCTTTTATTAAGCGTCTCATCAAAAATGAAAATATTTTTAAATACTACAAGTCTCATGGGCTTTAGTGGTGAAATAATAATTTAAAAAATCGTTCGGGAAATGAGTTTACACCCTGGGTACTTTCTTTGTATACTTTCGACTATACGGGCCGAGTCCGGGATTTACGGGAAATCGCAGGTTTACGTTTGCCGGCGATTAAACTTCTTTTATTCAGCGTCTCATCAAAAATGAAAACATTTTTGAAAACTACAAGTCTCATGCGTTTTAGTGGTGAAAAGATAATTTAAAAAATCGTTTTGGAAATGAGTTTACTCCCTGGGTACTTTCTTTGTATACTTTTGACTATACGGGCCGAGTCCGGGATTTACGGGAAGACGCGGGTTTTCGTTTCCGGCGATTAAACTTCTTTTATTCAGCGTCTCATCAAAAATGAAAATATTTTTAAATACTACAAGTCTCATGGGCTTTAGTGGTGAAATAATAATTTAAAAAATCGTTCGGGAAATGAGTTTACACCCTGGGTACTTTCTTTGTATACTTTTGACTATACGGGCCGAGTCCGGGATTTACGGGAAATCGCAGGTTTTGTTTGCCGGCGATTAAACTTCTTTTATTAAGCGTCTCATCAAAAATGAAAATATTTTTAAATACTACAAGTCTCATGGGCTTTAGTGGTGAAATAATAATTTAAAAAATCGTTCGGGAAATGAGTTTACACCCTGGGTACTTTCTTTGTATACTTTCGACTATACGGGCCGAGTCCGGGATTTACGGGAAATCGCAGGTTTTCGTTTGCCGGCGATTAAACTTCTTTTATTCAGCGTCTCATCAAAAATGAAAACATTTTTGAAAACTACAAGTCTCATGCGTTTTAGTGGTGAAAAAATAATTTAAAAAATCGTTCGGGAAATGAGTTTACTCCCTGGGCACTTTCTTTGTATACTTTTGACTATGCGGGCCGAGTCCGGGGTTTACGGGAAATGGCGGGTTTTCGTTTGCCGGCGATTAAACTTCTTTTATTCAGCGTCTCATCAAAAATGAAAACATTTTTGAAAACTACAAGTCTCAAGCGTTTTAGTGGTGAAAAGATAATTTAAAAAATCGTTTTGGAAATGAGTTTACTCACAGGGTACTTTCTTTGTATACATTCGACTATACGGGCCAAGCCCGGGATTTACGGGAAATCGCGGGTTTTCGTTTGCCGGCGATTAAACCACTTTTATTAAGCGTCTCATCAAAAATGAAAACATTTCTGAAAACTACAAGTCTCATGCGTTTTAGTGGTGAAAAAATAATTTAAAAATTCGTTCAGGAAATGAGTTTACTCACTCTGTACTTTCCTTGTATACTTTTGACTATACGGGCCGAGTCCGGGATTTACGGGAAATCGCGGGTTTTCCTTTGCCGGCGATTAAACTTCTTTTATTCTGCGTCTCATCAAAAATGAAAACATTTTTAAAAACTACAAGTCTCATGGGCATTAGTGGTGAAATAATAATTTAAAAAATCGTTCGGGAAATGAGTTTACACCCTGGGTACTTTCTTTGTATACTTTCGACTATACGGGCCGAGTCCGGGATTTACGGGAAATCGCAGGTTTTCGTTTGCCGGCGATTAAACTTCTTTTATTCAGCGTCTCATCAAAAATGAAAACATTTTTGAAAACTACAATTCTCATGCGTTTTAGTGGTGAAAAGATAATTTAAAAAATCGTTTTGGAAATGAGTTTACTCCCTGGGTACTTTCTTTGTATACTTTTGACTATACGGGCCGAGTCCGGGATTTACGGGAAATCGCAGGTTTTTGTTTGCCGGCGATTAAACTTCTTTTATTAAGCGTCTCATCAAAAATGAAAATATTTTTAAATACTACAAGTCTCATGGGCTTTAGTGGTGAAATAATAATTTAAAAAATCGTTCGGGAAATGAGTTTACACCCTGGGTACTTTCTTTGTATACTTTCGACTATACGGGCCGAGTCCGGGATTTACGGGAAATCGCAGGTTTTCGTTTGCCGGCGATTAAACTTCTTTTATTCAGCGTCTCATCAAAAATGAAAACATTTTTGAAAACTACAAGTCTCATGCGTTTTAGTGGTGAAAAAATAATTTAAAAAATCGTTCGGGAAATGAGTTTACTCCCTGGCACTTTCTTTGTATACTTTTGACTATGCGGGCCGAGTCCGTGGTTTACGGGAAATGGCGGGTTTTCGTTTGCCGGCGATTAAACTTCTTTTATTCAGCGTCTCATCAAAAATGAAAACATTTTTAAAAACTACAAGTCTCAAGCGTTTTAGTGGTGAAAAGATAATTTAAAAAATCGTTTTGGAAATGAGTTTACTCACAGGGTACTTTCTTTGTATACATTCGACTATACGGGCCAAGCCCGGGATTTACGGGAAATCGCGGGTTTTCGTTTGCCGGCGATTAAACCACTTTTATTAAGCGTCTCATCAAAAATGAAAACATTTCTGAAAACTACAAGTCTCATGCGTTTTAGTGGTGAAAAAATAATTTAAAAATTCGTTCAGGAAATGAGTTTACTCACTGGGTACTTTCCTTGTATACTTTTGACTATACGGGCCGAGTCCGGGATTTACGGGAAATCGCGGGTTTTCGTTTGCCGGCGATTAAACTTCTTTTATTCTGCGTCTCATCAAAAATGAAAACATTTTTAAAAACTACAAGTCTCATGGGCTTTAGTGGTGAAATAATAATTTAAATAATCGTTTGGGAAATGAGTTTACTCCCTGGGTACTTTCTTTGTATACTTTTGACTATACGGGCCGAGTCCGGGATTTACGGGAAATCGCAGGTTTTCGTTTGCCGGCGATTAAACTTCTTTTATTCAGCGTCTCATCAAAAATGAAAACATTTTTGAAAACTACAAGTCTCATGCGTTTTAGTGGTGAAAAAATAATTTAAAAATTCGTTCAGGAAATGAGTTTACTCACTGGGTACCTTCCTTGTATACTTTTGACTATACGGGCCGAGTCCGGGATTTATGGGAAATCGCGGGTTTTTGTTTGCCGGCGATTAAACTTCTTTTATTCTGCGTCTCATCAAAAATGAAAACATTTTTAAAAACTACAAGTCTCATGGGCTTTAGTGGTGAAATAATAATTTAAATAATCGTTTGGGAAATGAGTTTACTCCCTGGGTACTTTCTTTGTATACTTTTGACTATACGGGCCGAGTCCGGGATTTACGGGAAATCGCAGGTTTTCGTTTGCCGGCGATTAAACTTCTTTTATTCAGCGTCTCATCAAAAATGAAAACATTTTTGAAAACTACAAGTCTCATGCGTTTTAGTGGTGAAAAAATAATTTAAAAAATCGTTCGGGAAATGAGTTTACTCCCTGGGTACTTTCTTTGTATACTTTTGACTATGCGGGCCGAGTCCGGGGTTTACGGGAAATGGCGGGTTTTCGTTTGCCGGCGATTAAACTTCTTTTATTCAGCGTCTCATCAAAAATGAAAACATTTTTGAAAACTACAAGTCTCAAGCAATTTAGTGGTGAAAAGATAATTTAAAAAATCGTTTTGGAAATGAGTTTACTCCCTGGGTACTTTCTTTGTATACTTTTGACTATACGGGCCGAGTCCGGGATTTACGGGAAGACGCGGGTTTTCGTTTGCCGGCAATTAAACGTCTTTTATTCAGCGTCTCATCAAAAATGAAAACATTTTTAAAAACTACAAGTCTCATGCGTTTTAGTGGTGAAAAAATAATTTAAAAAATCGTTCGGGAAATGAGTTTACTCCCTGGGTACTTTCTTTGTATACTTTTGACTATACGGACCGAGTCCGGGATTTACGGGAAGTCGCGGGTTTTCGTTTGCCGGCGATTAAACTTCTTTTATTCAGCGTCTCATCAAAAATGAAAATATTTTTAAATACTACAAGTCTCATGGGCTTTAGTGGTGAAAAAATAATTTAAAAAATCGCTTGGGAAATGAGTTTACACCCTGGGTACTTTCTTTGTATACTTTTCACTATACGGGCCGAGTCCAGGATTTACGGGAAATCGCAGGTTTTCGTTTGCCGGCGATTAAACATCTTTTATTCAGCGTCTCATCAAAAATGAAAATATTTTTAAATACTACAAGTCTCATGGGCTTTAGTGGTGAAATAATAATTTAAAAAATCGTTCGGGAAATGAGTTTACACCCTGGGTACTTTCTTTGTATACTTTTGACTATACGGGCCGAGTCCGGGATTTACGGGAAATCGCAGGTTTTCGTTTGCCGGCGATTAAACTTCTTTTATTAAGCGTCTCATCAAAAATGAAAATATTTTTAAATACTACAAGTCTCATGGGCTTTAGTGGTGAAATAATAATTTAAAAAATCGTTCGGGAAATGAATTTACACCCTGGGTACTTTCTTTGTATACTTTCGACTATACGGGCCGAGTCCGGGATTTACGGGAAATCGCAGGTTTTCGTTTGCCAGCGATTAAACTTCTTTTATTCAGCGTCTCATCAAAAATGAAAACATTTTTGAAAACTACAAGTCTCATGCGTTTTAGTGGTGAAAAAATAATTTAAAAAATCGTTCGGGAAATGAGTTTACTCCCTGGGCACTTTCTTTGTATACTTTAGACTATGCGGGCCGAGTCCGGGGTTTACGGGAAATGGCGGGTTTTCGTTTGCCGGCGATTAAACTTCTTTTATTCAGCGTCTCATCAAAAATGAAAACATTTTTGAAAACTACAAGTCTCAAGCGTTTTAGTGTTGAAAAGATAATTTAAAAAATCGTTTTGGAAATGAGTTTACTCCCTGGGTACTTTCTTTGTTTACTTTAGACTATACGGACCGAGTCCGGGATTTACGGGAAGACGCGGGTTTTCGTTTGCTGGCAATTAAACCTCTTTTATTCACCGTCTCATCAAAAATGAAAACATTTTTAAAAACTACAAGTCTCATGCGTTTTAGTGGTGAAAAAATAATTTAAAAAATCGTTCGGGAAATGAGTTTACACCCTGGGTACTTTCTTTGTATACTTTTGACTATACGGGCCGAGTCCGGGATTTACGGGAAATCGCAGGTTTTCGTTTGCCGGCGATTAAACTTCTTTTATTCAGCGTCTCATCAAAAATGAAAATATTTTTAAATACTACAAGTCTCATGCGTTTTAGTTGTGAAAAAATAATTTAAAAAATCGCTCGGGAAATGAGTTTACACCCTGGGTACTTTCTTTGTATAGTTTTGACTATACGGGCCGAGTCCAGGATTTACGGGAAATCGCAGGTTTTCGTTTGCCGGCGATTAAACTTCTTTTATTTAGCGTCTCATGAAAAATGAAAACTTTTTTAAAAACTACAAGTCTCATGCGTTTTAGTGGTGAAAAAATAATTTAAAAAATCGTTCGAGAAATGAGTTTACACCCTGGGTACTTTCTTTGTATACTTTTGACTATACGGGCCGAGTCCAGGATTTACGGGAAATCGCAGGTTTTTGTTTGCCGGCGATTAAACTTCTTTTATTTAGCGTCTCATGAAAAATGAAAACATTTTTAAAAACTACAAGTCTCATGCGTTTTAGTGGTGAAAAAATAATTTAAAAATTCGTTAGGGAAATGAGTTTACTCCCTGGGTACTTTCTTTGTATACTTTTGACTATGCGGGCCGAGTCCGGGGTTTACGGGAAATGGCGGGTTTTCGTTTGCCGGCGATTAAACTTCTTTTATTCAGCGTCTCATCAAAAATGAAAACATTTTTGAAAACTACAAGTCTCAAGCGTTTTAGTGTTGAAAAGATAATTTAAAAAATCGTTTTGGAAATGAGTTTACTCCCTGGGTACTTTCTTTGTTTACTTTAGACTATACGGACCGAGTCCGGGATTTACGGGAAGACGCGGGTTTTCGTTTGCTGGCAATTAAACCTCTTTTATTCACCGTCTCATCAAAAATGAAAACATTTTTAAAAACTACAAGTCTCATGCGTTTTAGTGGTGAAAAAATAATTTAAAAAATCGTTCGGGAAATGAGTTTACACCCTGGGTACTTTCTTTGTATACTTTTGACTATACGGGCCGAGTCCGGGATTTACGGGAAATCGCAGGTTTTCGTTTGCCGGCGATTAAACTTCTTTTATTCAGCGTCTCATCAAAAATGAAAATATTTTTAAATACTACAAGTCTCATGCGTTTTAGTTGTGAAAAAATAATTTAAAAAATCGCTCGGGAAATGAGTTTACACCCTGGGTACTTTCTTTGTATAGTTTTGACTATACGGGCCGAGTCCAGGATTTACGGGAAATCGCAGGTTTTCGTTTGCCGGCGATTAAACTTCTTTTATTTAGCGTCTCATGAAAAATGAAAACTTTTTTAAAAACTACAAGTCTCATGCGTTTTAGTGGTGAAAAAATAATTTAAAAAATCGTTCGAGAAATGAGTTTACACCCTGGGTACTTTCTTTGTATACTTTTGACTATACGGGCCGAGTCCAGGATTTACGGGAAATCGCAGGTTTTTGTTTGCCGGCGATTAAACTTCTTTTATTTAGCGTCTCATGAAAAATGAAAACATTTTTAAAAACTACAAGTCTCATGCGTTTTAGTGGTGAAAAAATAATTTAAAAATTCGTTAGGGAAATGAGTTTACTCCCTGGGTGCTTTCTTTGTATACTTTTGACTATGCGGGCCGAGTCCGGGGTTTACGGGAAATGGCGGGTTTTCGTTTGCCGGCGATTAAACTTCTTTTATTCAGCGTCTCATCAAAAATGAAAAAATTTTTGAAAACTACAAGTCTCAAGCGTTTTAGTGGTGAAAAGATAATTTAAAAAATCGATCGAGAAATGAGTTTACACCCTGGGTACTTTCTTTGTATACTTTTCACTATACGGGCTGAGTCCGGATTTACGGGAAATCGCAGGTTTTCGTTTGCCGGCGATTAAACCACTTTCATTAAGCGTCTCATCAAAAATGAAAAGATTTCTGAAAACTACAAGTCTCATGCGTTTTAGTGGTGAAAATTAATTTAAAATATCGTTTGGGAAATGAGTTTACTCCCTGGGTACTTTCTTTGTATACTTTTGACTATACGGGCCGAGTTCGGGATTTACGGGAAGACGCGGGTTTTCGTTTGCCGGCAATTAAACTTCTTTTATTCAGCGTCTCATCAAAAATGAAAACATTTTTAAAAACTACAAGTCTCATGCGTTTTAGTGGTGAAAAAATAATTCAAAAAATCGTTCGGGAAATGAGTTTAGTCCCTGGGTACTTTCTTTGTATACTTTTGACTATACGGGCCGAGTCCGGGATTTACGGGAAGTCGCGGGTTTTCGTTTGCCGGCGATTATACTTCTTTTATTTAGCGTCTCATCAAAAATGAAAATATTTTTAAATACTAAAAGTCACATGGGCTTTAGTGGTGAAATAATAATTTAAAAAATCGTTCGGGAAATGAGTTTACACCCTGCGTACTTTCTTTCTATACTTTTGACTATACGGGCCGAGTCCGGAATTTACGGGAAATCGCAGGTTTTCGTTTGCCGGCGATTAAACTTCTTTTATTCAGCGTCTCATCAAAAATGAAAATATTTTTAAATACTACAAGTCTCATGGGCTTTAGTGGTGAAATAATAATTTAAAAAATCGTTCGGGAAATGAGTTTACACCCTGGGTACTTTCTTTGTATACTTTTGACTATACGGGCCGAGTCCGGGATTTACGGGAAATCGCAGGTTTTCGTTTGCCGGTGATTAAACTTCTTTTATTCAGCGTCTCATCAAAAATGAAAACATTTTTGAAAACTACAAGTCTCATGCGTTTTAGTGGTGAAAAAATAATTTAAAAAATCGTTCGGGAAATGAGTTTACTCCCTGGGTACTTTCTTTGTATACTTTTGACTATACGGGCCGAGTCCGGGATTTACGGGTAATCGCAGGTTTTCGTTTGCCGGCGATTAAACTTCTTTTATTCAGCGTCTCATCAAAAATGAAAATATTTTTAAATACTACAAGTATCATGCGTTTTAGTGGTGAAAAAATAATTTAAAAATTCGTTCGGGAAATGAGTTTACTCACTGGGTACTTTCCTTGTATACTTTTGACTATACGGGCCGAGTCCAGGGTTTACGGGAAATGGCGGGTTTTCGTTTGCCGGCGATTAAACTTCTTTTATTCAGCGTCTCATCAAAAATGAAAACATTTTTGAAAACTACAAGTCTCAAGCGTTTTAGTGGTGAAAAGATAATTTAAAAAATCGTTCGAGAAATGAGTTTACACCCTGGGTACTTTCTTTGTATACTTTTGACTATACGGGCCGAGTCCGGATTTACGGGAAATCGCAGGTTTTCGTTTGCGGGCGATTAAACCACTTTCATTAAGCGTCTCATCAAAAATGAAAACATTCTTGAAAACTACAAGTCTCATGCGTTTTAGTGGTGAAAAAGTAATTTAAATAATAGTTCGGGAAATGAGTTTACTCCCTGGGTACTTTCTTTGTATACTTTTGACTATACGGGCCGAGTCCGGGATTTACGGGAAATCGCGGATTTTCGTTTGCCGGCGATTAAACTTCTTTTATTCAGCGTCCCATCAAATATGAAAATAATTTTGAAAACTACAAGTCTCATGCGTTTAGTGGTAAAGAAATAATATAAAAAATCGTTCGGGCAATGAGTTTACTCCCTGGGTACTTTCTTTGTATACTTTTGACTATACGGGCCAAGCCCGGGATTTACGGGAAATCGCGGGTTTTTGTTTGCCGGCGATTAAACTTCTTTTATTCAGCGTCTCATCAAAAATGAAAAAATTTTTGAAAACTACAAGTCTCAAGCGTTTTAGTGGTGAAAAGATAATTTAAAAAATCGTTCTGGAAATGAGTTTACACCCTGGGTACTTTCTTTGTATACTTTTGACTATACGGGCCGAGTCCAGGATTTACGGGAAATCGCAGGTTTTTGTTTGCCGGCGATTAAACTTCTTTTATTTAGCGTCTCATGAAAAATGAAAACATTTTTAAAAACTACAAGTCTCATGCGTTTTAGTGGTGAAAAAATAATTTAAAAATTCGTTAGGGAAATGAGTTTACTCCCTGGGTGCTTTCTTTGTATACTTTTGACTATGCGGGCCGAGTCCGGGGTTTACGGGAAATGGCGGGTTTTCGTTTGCCGGCGATTAAACTTCTTTTATTCAGCGTCTCATCAAAAATGAAAAAATTTTTGAAAACTACAAGTCTCAAGCGTTTTAGTGGTGAAAAGATAATTTAAAAAATCGATCGAGAAATGAGTTTACACCCTGGGTACTTTCTTTGTATACTTTTCACTATACGGGCTGAGTCCGGATTTACGGGAAATCGCAGGTTTTCGTTTGCCGGCGATTAAACCACTTTCATTAAGCGTCTCATCAAAAATGAAAAGATTTCTGAAAACTACAAGTCTCATGCGTTTTAGTGGTGAAAATTAATTTAAAATATCGTTTGGGAAATGAGTTTACTCCCTGGGTACTTTCTTTGTATACTTTTGACTATACGGGCCGAGTTCGGGATTTACGGGAAGACGCGGGTTTTCGTTTGCCGGCAATTAAACTTCTTTTATTCAGCGTCTCATCAAAAATGAAAACATTTTTAAAAACTACAAGTCTCATGCGTTTTAGTGGTGAAAAAATAATTCAAAAAATCGTTCGGGAAATGAGTTTAGTCCCTGGGTACTTTCTTTGTATACTTTTGACTATACGGGCCGAGTCCGGGATTTACGGGAAGTCGCGGGTTTTCGTTTGCCGGCGATTATACTTCTTTTATTTAGCGTCTCATCAAAAATGAAAATATTTTTAAATACTAAAAGTCACATGGGCTTTAGTGGTGAAATAATAATTTAAAAAATCGTTCGGGAAATGAGTTTACACCCTGCGTACTTTCTTTCTATACTTTTGACTATACGGGCCGAGTCCGGAATTTACGGGAAATCGCAGGTTTTCGTTTGCCGGCGATTAAACTTCTTTTATTCAGCGTCTCATCAAAAATGAAAATATTTTTAAATACTACAAGTCTCATGGGCTTTAGTGGTGAAATAATAATTTAAAAAATCGTTCGGGAAATGAGTTTACACCCTGGGTACTTTCTTTGTATACTTTTGACTATACGGGCCGAGTCCGGGATTTACGGGAAATCGCAGGTTTTCGTTTGCCGGTGATTAAACTTCTTTTATTCAGCGTCTCATCAAAAATGAAAACATTTTTGAAAACTACAAGTCTCATGCGTTTTAGTGGTGAAAAAATAATTTAAAAAATCGTTCGGGAAATGAGTTTACTCCCTGGGTACTTTCTTTGTATACTTTTGACTATACGGGCCGAGTCCGGGATTTACGGGTAATCGCAGGTTTTCGTTTGCCGGCGATTAAACTTCTTTTATTCAGCGTCTCATCAAAAATGAAAATATTTTTAAATACTACAAGTATCATGCGTTTTAGTGGTGAAAAAATAATTTAAAAATTCGTTCGGGAAATGAGTTTACTCACTGGGTACTTTCCTTGTATACTTTTGACTATACGGGCCGAGTCCAGGGTTTACGGGAAATGGCGGGTTTTCGTTTGCCGGCGATTAAACTTCTTTTATTCAGCGTCTCATCAAAAATGAAAACATTTTTGAAAACTACAAGTCTCAAGCGTTTTAGTGGTGAAAAGATAATTTAAAAAATCGTTCGAGAAATGAGTTTACACCCTGGGTACTTTCTTTGTATACTTTTGACTATACGGGCCGAGTCCGGATTTACGGGAAATCGCAGGTTTTCGTTTGCGGGCGATTAAACCACTTTCATTAAGCGTCTCATCAAAAATGAAAACATTCTTGAAAACTACAAGTCTCATGCGTTTTAGTGGTGAAAAAGTAATTTAAATAATAGTTCGGGAAATGAGTTTATCCCTGGGTACTTTCTTTGTATACTTTTGACTATACGGGCCGAGTCCGGGATTTACGGGAAATCGCGGATTTTCGTTTGCCGGCGATTAAACTTCTTTTATTCAGCGTCCCATCAAATATGAAAATAATTTTGAAAACTACAAGTCTCATGCGTTTAGTGGTAAAGAAATAATATAAAAAATCGTTCGGGCAATGAGTTTACTCCCTGGGTACTTTCTTTGTATACTTTTGACTATACGGGCCAAGCCCGGGATTTACGGGAAATCGCGGGTTTTTGTTTGCCGGCGATTAAACTTCTTTTATTCAGCGTCTCATCAAAAATGAAAAAATTTTTGAAAACTACAAGTCTCAAGCGTTTTAGTGGTGAAAAGATAATTTAAAAAATCGTTCTGGAAATGAGTTTACTCCCTGGGTACTTTCTTTGTATACTTTTGACTATACGGGCCGAGTCCGGATTTACGGGAAATCGCAGGTTTTCGTTTGCCGGCGATTAAACCACTTTTATTAAGCGTCTCATCAAAAATGAAAAGATTTCTGAAAACTACAAGTCTCATGCGTTTTAGTGGTGAAAATTAATTTAAAATATCGTTTGGGAAATGAGTTTACTCCCTGGGTACTTTCTTTGTATACTTTTGACTATACGGGCCGAGTCCGGGATTTACGGGAAATCGCAGGTTTTCGTTTGCCGGCGATTAAACTTCTTTTATTTAGCGTCTCATGAAAAATGAAAACTTTTTTAAAAACTACAAGTCTCATGCGTTTTAGTGGTGAAAAAATAATTTAAAAAATCGTTCGAGAAATGAGTTTACACCCTGGGTACTTTCTTTGTATACTTTTGACTATACGGGCCGAGTCCAGGATTTACGGGAAATCGCAGGTTTTTGTTTGCCGGCGATTAAACTTCTTTTATTTAGCGTCTCATGAAAAATGAAAACATTTTTAAAAACTACAAGTCTCATGCGTTTTAGTGGTGAAAAAATAATTTAAAAATTCGTTAGGGAAATGAGTTTACTCCCTGGGTGCTTTCTTTGTATACTTTTGACTATGCGGGCCGAGTCCGGGGTTTACGGGAAATGGCGGGTTTTCGTTTGCCGGCGATTAAACTTCTTTTATTCAGCGTCTCATCAAAAATGAAAAAATTTTTGAAAACTACAAGTCTCCAACGTTTTAGTGGTGAAAAGATAATTTAAAAAATCGATCGAGAAATGAGTTTACACCCTGGGTACTTTCTTTGTATACTTTTCACTATACGGGCTGAGTCCGGATTTACGGGAAATCGCAGGTTTTCGTTTGCCGGCGATTAAACCACTTTCATTAAGCGTCTCATCAAAAATGAAAAGATTTCTGAAAACTACAAGTCTCATGCGTTTTAGTGGTGAAAATTAATTTAAAATATCGTTTGGGAAATGAGTTTACTCCCTGGGTACTTTCTTTGTATACTTTTGACTATACGGGCCGAGTTCGGGATTTACGGGAAGACGCGGGTTTTCGTTTGCCGGCAATTAAACTTCTTTTATTCAGCGTCTCATCAAAAATGAAAACATTTTTAAAAACTACAAGTCTCATGCGTTTTAGTGGTGAAAAAATAATTCAAAAAATCGTTCGGGAAATGAGTTTAGTCCCTGGGTACTTTCTTTGTATACTTTTGACTATACGGGCCGAGTCCGGGATTTACGGGAAGTCGCGGGTTTTCGTTTGCCGGCGATTATACTTCTTTTATTTAGCGTCTCATCAAAAATGAAAATATTTTTAAATACTAAAAGTCACATGGGCTTTAGTGGTGAAATAATAATTTAAAAAATCGTTCGGGAAATGAGTTTACACCCTGCGTACTTTCTTTCTATACTTTTGACTATACGGGCCGAGTCCGGAATTTACGGGAAATCGCAGGTTTTCGTTTGCCGGCGATTAAACTTCTTTTATTCAGCGTCTCATCAAAAATGAAAATATTTTTAAATACTACAAGTCTCATGGGCTTTAGTGGTGAAATAATAATTTAAAAAATCGTTCGGGAAATGAGTTTACACCCTGGGTACTTTCTTTGTATACTTTTGACTATACGGGCCGAGTCCGGGATTTACGGGAAATCGCAGGTTTTCGTTTGCCGGTGATTAAACTTCTTTTATTCAGCGTCTCATCAAAAATGAAAACATTTTTGAAAACTACAAGTCTCATGCGTTTTAGTGGTGAAAAAATAATTTAAAAAATCGTTCGGGAAATGAGTTTACTCCCTGGGTACTTTCTTTGTATACTTTTGACTATACGGGCCGAGTCCGGGATTTACGGGTAATCGCAGGTTTTCGTTTGCCGGCGATTAAACTTCTTTTATTCAGCGTCTCATCAAAAATGAAAATATTTTTAAATACTACAAGTATCATGCGTTTTAGTGGTGAAAAAATAATTTAAAAATTCGTTCGGGAAATGAGTTTACTCACTGGGTACTTTCCTTGTATACTTTTGACTATACGGGCCGAGTCCAGGGTTTACGGGAAATGGCGGGTTTTCGTTTGCCGGCGATTAAACTTCTTTTATTCAGCGTCTCATCAAAAATGAAAACATTTTTGAAAACTACAAGTCTCAAGCGTTTTAGTGGTGAAAAGATAATTTAAAAAATCGTTCGAGAAATGAGTTTACACCCTGGGTACTTTCTTTGTATACTTTTGACTATACGGGCCGAGTCCGGATTTACGGGAAATCGCAGGTTTTCGTTTGCGGGCGATTAAACCACTTTCATTAAGCGTCTCATCAAAAATGAAAACATTCTTGAAAACTACAAGTCTCATGCGTTTTAGTGGTGAAAAAGTAATTTAAATAATAGTTCGGGAAATGAGTTTACTCCCTGGGTACTTTCTTTGTATACTTTTGACTATACGGGCCGAGTCCGGGATTTACGGGAAATCGCGGATTTTCGTTTGCCGGCGATTAAACTTCTTTTATTCAGCGTCCCATCAAATATGAAAATAATTTTGAAAACTACAAGTCTCATGCGTTTAGTGGTAAAGAAATAATATAAAAAATCGTTCGGGCAATGAGTTTACTCCCTGGGTACTTTCTTTGTATACTTTTGACTATACGGGCCAAGCCCGGGATTTACGGGAAATCGCGGGTTTTTGTTTGCCGGCGATTAAACTTCTTTTATTCAGCGTCTCATCAAAAATGAAAAAATTTTTGAAAACTACAAGTCTCAAGCGTTTTAGTGGTGAAAAGATAATTTAAAAAATCGTTCTGGAAATGAGTTTACACCCTGGGTACTTTCTTTGTATACTTTTGACTATACGGGCCGAGTCCAGGATTTACGGGAAATCGCAGGTTTTTGTTTGCCGGCGATTAAACTTCTTTTATTTAGCGTCTCATGAAAAATGAAAACATTTTTAAAAACTACAAGTCTCATGCGTTTTAGTGGTGAAAAAATAATTTAAAAATTCGTTAGGGAAATGAGTTTACTCCCTGGGTGCTTTCTTTGTATACTTTTGACTATGCGGGCCGAGTCCGGGGTTTACGGGAAATGGCGGGTTTTCGTTTGCCGGCGATTAAACTTCTTTTATTCAGCGTCTCATCAAAAATGAAAAAATTTTTGAAAACTACAAGTCTCAAGCGTTTTAGTGGTGAAAAGATAATTTAAAAAATCGATCGAGAAATGAGTTTACACCCTGGGTACTTTCTTTGTATACTTTTCACTATACGGGCTGAGTCCGGATTTACGGGAAATCGCAGGTTTTCGTTTGCCGGCGATTAAACCACTTTCATTAAGCGTCTCATCAAAAATGAAAAGATTTCTGAAAACTACAAGTCTCATGCGTTTTAGTGGTGAAAATTAATTTAAAATATCGTTTGGGAAATGAGTTTACTCCCTGGGTACTTTCTTTGTATACTTTTGACTATACGGGCCGAGTTCGGGATTTACGGGAAGACGCGGGTTTTCGTTTGCCGGCAATTAAACTTCTTTTATTCAGCGTCTCATCAAAAATGAAAACATTTTTAAAAACTACAAGTCTCATGCGTTTTAGTGGTGAAAAAATAATTCAAAAAATCGTTCGGGAAATGAGTTTAGTCCCTGGGTACTTTCTTTGTATACTTTTGACTATACGGGCCGAGTCCGGGATTTACGGGAAGTCGCGGGTTTTCGTTTGCCGGCGATTATACTTCTTTTATTTAGCGTCTCATCAAAAATGAAAATATTTTTAAATACTAAAAGTCACATGGGCTTTAGTGGTGAAATAATAATTTAAAAAATCGTTCGGGAAATGAGTTTACACCCTGCGTACTTTCTTTCTATACTTTTGACTATACGGGCCGAGTCCGGAATTTACGGGAAATCGCAGGTTTTCGTTTGCCGGCGATTAAACTTCTTTTATTCAGCGTCTCATCAAAAATGAAAATATTTTTAAATACTACAAGTCTCATGGGCTTTAGTGGTGAAATAATAATTTAAAAAATCGTTCGGGAAATGAGTTTACACCCTGGGTACTTTCTTTGTATACTTTTGACTATACGGGCCGAGTCCGGGATTTACGGGAAATCGCAGGTTTTCGTTTGCCGGTGATTAAACTTCTTTTATTCAGCGTCTCATCAAAAATGAAAACATTTTTGAAAACTACAAGTCTCATGCGTTTTAGTGGTGAAAAAATAATTTAAAAAATCGTTCGGGAAATGAGTTTACTCCCTGGGTACTTTCTTTGTATACTTTTGACTATACGGGCCGAGTCCGGGATTTACGGGTAATCGCAGGTTTTCGTTTGCCGGCGATTAAACTTCTTTTATTCAGCGTCTCATCAAAAATGAAAATATTTTTAAATACTACAAGTATCATGCGTTTTAGTGGTGAAAAAATAATTTAAAAATTCGTTCGGGAAATGAGTTTACTCACTGGGTACTTTCCTTGTATACTTTTGACTATACGGGCCGAGTCCAGGGTTTACGGGAAATGGCGGGTTTTCGTTTGCCGGCGATTAAACTTCTTTTATTCAGCGTCTCATCAAAAATGAAAACATTTTTGAAAACTACAAGTCTCAAGCGTTTTAGTGGTGAAAAGATAATTTAAAAAATCGTTCGAGAAATGAGTTTACACCCTGGGTACTTTCTTTGTATACTTTTGACTATACGGGCCGAGTCCGGATTTACGGGAAATCGCAGGTTTTCGTTTGCGGGCGATTAAACCACTTTCATTAAGCGTCTCATCAAAAATGAAAACATTCTTGAAAACTACAAGTCTCATGCGTTTTAGTGGTGAAAAAGTAATTTAAATAATAGTTCGGGAAATGAGTTTACTCCCTGGGTACTTTCTTTGTATACTTTTGACTATACGGGCCGAGTCCGGGATTTACGGGAAATCGCGGATTTTCGTTTGCCGGCGATTAAACTTCTTTTATTCAGCGTCCCATCAAATATGAAAATAATTTTGAAAACTACAAGTCTCATGCGTTTAGTGGTAAAGAAATAATATAAAAAATCGTTCGGGCAATGAGTTTACTCCCTGGGTACTTTCTTTGTATACTTTTGACTATACGGGCCAAGCCCGGGATTTACGGGAAATCGCGGGTTTTTGTTTGCCGGCGATTAAACTTCTTTTATTCAGCGTCTCATCAAAAATGAAAAAATTTTTGAAAACTACAAGTCTCAAGCGTTTTAGTGGTGAAAAGATAATTTAAAAAATCGTTCTGGAAATGAGTTTACACCCTGGGTACTTTCTTTGTATACTTTTGACTATACGGGCCGAGTCCAGGATTTACGGGAAATCGCAGGTTTTTGTTTGCCGGCGATTAAACTTCTTTTATTTAGCGTCTCATGAAAAATGAAAACATTTTTAAAAACTACAAGTCTCATGCGTTTTAGTGGTGAAAAAATAATTTAAAAATTCGTTAGGGAAATGAGTTTACTCCCTGGGTGCTTTCTTTGTATACTTTTGACTATGCGGGCCGAGTCCGGGGTTTACGGGAAATGGCGGGTTTTCGTTTGCCGGCGATTAAACTTCTTTTATTCAGCGTCTCATCAAAAATGAAAAAATTTTTGAAAACTACAAGTCTCAAGCGTTTTAGTGGTGAAAAGATAATTTAAAAAATCGATCTGGAAATGAGTTTACTCCCTGGGTACTTTCTTTGTATACTTTTGACTATACGGGCCGAGTCCGGGATTTACGGGTAATCGCAGGTTTTCGTTTGCCGGCGATTAAACTTCTTTTATTCAGCGTCTCATCAAAAATGAAAATATTTTTAAATACTACAAGTATCATGCGTTTTAGTGGTGAAAAAATAATTTAAAAATTCGTTCGGGAAATGAGTTTACTCACTGGGTACTTTCCTTGTATACTTTTGACTATACGGGCCGAGTCCAGGGTTTACGGGAAATGGCGGGTTTTCGTTTGCCGGCGATTAAACTTCTTTTATTCAGCGTCTCATCAAAAATGAAAACATTCTTGAAAACTACAAGTCTCATGCGTTTTAGTGGTGAAAAAGTAATTTAAATAATAGTTCGGGAAATGAGTTTACTCCCTGGGTACTTTCTTTGTATACTTTTGACTATACGGGCCGAGTCCGGGATTTACGGGAAATCGCGGATTTTCGTTTGCCGGCGATTAAACTTCTTTTATTCAGCGTCCCATCAAATATGAAAATAATTTTGAAAACTACAAGTCTCATGCGTTTAGTGGTAAAGAAATAATATAAAAAATCGTTCGGGCAATGAGTTTACTCCCTGGGTACTTTCTTTGTATACTTTTGACTATACGGGCCAAGCCCGGGATTTACGGGAAATCGCGGGTTTTTGTTTGCCGGCGATTAAACTTCTTTTATTCAGCGTCTCATCAAAAATGAAAAATTTTTTGAAAACTACAAGTATCATGCGTTTTAGTGGTGAAAAAATAATTTAAAAATTCGTTCGGGAAATGAGTTTACTCACTGGGTACTTTCCTTGTATACTTTTGACTATACGGGCCGAGTCCAGGGTTTACGGGAAATGGCGGGTTTTCGTTTGCCGGCGATTAAACTTCTTTTATTCAGCGTCTCATCAAAAATGAAAACATTTTTGAAAACTACAAGTCTCAAGCGTTTTAGTGGTGAAAAGATAATTTAAAAAATCGTTCGAGAAATGAGTTTACACCCTGGGTACTTTCTTTGTATACTTTTGACTATACGGGCCGAGTCCGGATTTACGGGAAATCGCAGGTTTTCGTTTGCGGGCGATTAAACCACTTTCATTAAGCGTCTCATCAAAAATGAAAACATTCTTGAAAACTACAAGTCTCATGCGTTTTAGTGGTGAAAAAGTAATTTAAATAATAGTTCGGGAAATGAGTTTACTCCCTGGGTACTTTCTTTGTATACTTTTGACTATACGGGCCGAGTCCGGGATTTACGGGAAATCGCGGATTTTCGTTTGCCGGCGATTAAACTTCTTTTATTCAGCGTCCCATCAAATATGAAAATAATTTTGAAAACTACAAGTCTCATGCGTTTAGTGGTAAAGAAATAATATAAAAAATCGTTCGGGCAATGAGTTTACTCCCTGGGTACTTTCTTTGTATACTTTTGACTATACGGGCCAAGCCCGGGATTTACGGGAAATCGCGGGTTTTTGTTTGCCGGCGATTAAACTTCTTTTATTCAGCGTCTCATCAAAAATGAAAAAATTTTTGAAAACTACAAGTCTCAAGCGTTTTAGTGGTGAAAAGATAATTTAAAAAATCGTTCTGGAAATGAGTTTACTCCCTGGGTACTTTCTTTGTATACTTTTGACTATACGGGCCGAGTCCGGATTTACGGGAAATCGCAGGTTTTCGTTTGCCGGCGATTAAACCACTTTTATTAAGCGTCTCATCAAAAATGAAAAGATTTCTGAAAACTACAAGTCTCATGCGTTTTAGTGGTGAAAATTAATTTAAAATATCGTTTGGGAAATGAGTTTACTCCCTGGGTACTTTCTTTGTATACTTTTGACTATACGGGCCGAGTCCGGGATTTACGGGAAATCGCAGGTTTTCGTTTGCCGGCAATTAAACTTCTTTTATTCAGCGTCTCATCAAAAATGAAAACATTTTTAAAAACTAAAAGTCTCATGCGTTTTAGTGGTGAAGAAATAATTTAAAAAATCGTTCGGGAAATGAGTTTACTCCCTAGGTACTTTCTTTGTATACTTTTGACTATACGGGCCGAGTCCGGGATTTACGGGAAGTCGCGGGTTTTCGTTTGCCGGCGATTAAACTTCTTTTATTCAGCGTCTCATCAAAAATGAAATTATTTTTAAATACTACAAGTCTCATGGGCTTTAGTGGTGAAATAATAATTTAAAAAATCGTTCGGGAAATGAGTTTACACCCTGCGTACTTTCTTTCTATACTTTTGACTATACGGGCCGAGTCCGGGATTTACGGGAAATCGCAGGTTTTCGTTTGCCGGCGATTAAACTTCTTTTATTCAGCGTCTCATCAAAAATAAAAACATTTTTAAAAACTACAAGTCTCATGCGTTTTAGTGGTGAAAAGATAATTTAAAAAATCGTTCGGGAAATGAGTTTCCTCCCTGGGTACTTTCTTTGTATACTTTTGACTATACTGGCCGAGTCCGGGATTTACGGGAAGTCGCGGGTTTTCGTTTGCCGGCGATTAAACTTCTTTTATTCAGCGTCTCATCAAAAATAAAAATATTTTTAAATACTACAAGTCTCATGGGCTTTAGTGGTGAAATAATAATTTAAAAAATCGTTCGGGAAATGAGTTTACACCCTGCGTACTTTCTTTCTATACTTTTGACTATACGGGCCGAGTCCGGATTTACGGGAAATCGCAGGTTTTCGTTTGCCGGCGATTAAACTTTTTTTATTCAGCGTCTCATCAAAAATGAAAATATTTTTAAATACTACAAGTCTCATGGGCTTTAGTGGTGAAATAATAATTTAAAAAATCGTTCGGGAAATGAGTTTACACCCTGGGTACTTTCTTTGTATACTTTTGACTATACGGGCCGTGTCCGGGATTTACGGGAAATTGCAGGTTTTCGTTTGCCGGTGATTAAACTTCTTTTATTCAGTGTCTCATTAAAAATGAAAATATTTTTGAAAACTACAAGTCTCATGCGTTTTAGTGGTGAAAAAATAATTTAAAAAATCGTTCGGGAAATGAGTTTACTCCCTGGGTACTTTCTTTGTATACTTTTGACTATGCGGGCCGAGTCCGGGGTTTACGGGAAATGGCGGGTTTTCGTTTGCCGGCGATTAAACTTCTTTTATTCAGCGTCTCATCAAAAATGAAAACATTTTTGAAAACTACAAGTGTCAAGCGTTTTAGTGGTGAAAAGATAATTTAAAAAATCGTTTTGCAAATGAGTTTACTCACAGGGTACTTTCTTTGTATACATTCGACTATACGGGCCAAGCCCGGGATTTACGGGAAATCGCGGGTTTTCTTTGCCGGCGATTAAACCACTTTTATTAAGCGTCTCATCAAAAATGAAAACATTTCTGAAAACTACAAGTCTCATGCGTTTTAGTGGTGAAAAAATAATTTAAAAAATCGTTCGAGAAATGAGTTTACAGCCTGGGTACTTTCTTTCTATACTTTTGACTATACGGGCCAAGTCCGGGATTTACGGGAAATCGCAAGTTTTCGTTTGCCGGCGATTAAACCACTTTCATTAAGCGTTTCATCAAAAATGAAAAGATTTCTGAAAACTACAAGTCTCATGCGTTTTAGTGGTGAAAATTAATTTAAAATATCGTTTGGGAAATGAGTTTACTCCCTGGGTACTTTCTTTGTATACTTTTGACTATACGGGCGAGTCCGGGATTTACGGGAAGACGCGGGTTTTCGTTTGCCGGCAATTAAACTTCTTTCATTCAGCGTTTCATCAAAAATGAAAACATTTTTAAAAACTACAAGTCTCATGCGTTTTAGTGGTGAAAAAATAATTTAAAAAATCGTTCGGGAAATGAGTTTACTCCCTGGGTACTTTCTTTGTATACTTTTGACTATACGGGCCGAGTCCGGGATTTACGGGAAGTCGCGGGTTTTCGTTTGCCGGCGATTAAACTTCTTTTATTCAGCGTCTCATCAAAAATGAAAATATTTTTAAATACTACAAGTCTCATGGGCTTTAGTGGTGAAATAATAAGTTAAAACATTGTTCGGGAAATGAGTTTACACCCTGGGTACTTTCTTTGTATACTTTTGACTATACGGCCGAGTCCGGGATTTACGGGAAATCGCAGGTTTTCGTTTGCCGGCGATTAAACTTCTTTTATTCAGCGTCTCATCAAAAATGAAAATATTTTTAAATACTACAAGTCTCATGGGCTTTAGTGGTGAAATAATAATTTAAAAAATCGTTCGGCAAATGAGTTTACACCCTGGGTACTTTCTTTGTATACTTTTGACTATACGGGCCGAGTCCGGGATATACGGGAAGACGCGGGTTTTGGTTTGCCGGCAATTAAACTTCTTTTATTCAGCGTCTCATCAAAAATGAAAACATTTTTGAAAACTACAAGTCTCATGCGTTTTAGTGGTGAAAAAATAATTTAAAAATTCGTTTGGGAAATGAGTTTACTCCCTGGGTACTTTCTTTGTATACTTTTGACTATACGGGCCGAGTCCGGGATTTACGGGAAATCGCAGGTTTTCGTTTGCCGGTGATTAAACTTCTTTTATTCAGCGTCTCATTAAAAATGAAAACATTTTTGAAAACTACAAGTCTCATGCGTTTTAGTGGTGAAAAAATAATTTAAAAAATCGTTCGGGAAATGAGTTTACTCCCTGGGTACTTTCTTTGTATACTTTTGACTATGCGGGCCGAGTCCGGGGTTTACGGGAAATGGTGGGTTTTCGTTTGCCGGCGATTAAACTTCTTTTATTCAGCGTCTCATCAAAAATGAAAACATTTTTGAAAACTACAAGTCTCAAGCGTTTTAGTGGTGAAAAGATAATTTAAAAAATCGTTTTGCAAATGAGTTTACTCACAGGGTACTTTCTTTGTATACATTCGACTATACGGGCCAAGCCCGGGATTTACGGGAAATCGCGGGTTTTCTTTGCCGGCGATTAAACCACTTTTATTAAGCGTCTTATCAAAAATGAAAACATTTCTGAAAACTACAAGTCTGATGCGTTTTAGTGGTGAAAAAATAATTTAAAAATTCGTTCGGGAAATGAGTTTACTCACTGGGTACTTTCCTTGTATACTTTTGACTATACGGGCCGAGTCCGGGATTTACGGAAAATCGCGGGTTTTCGTTTGCCGGCGATTAAACTTCTTTTATTCAGCGTCTCATCAAAAATGAAAACATTTTTAAAAACTACAAGTCTCATGGGCTTTAGTGGTAAAATATAAATTTAAAAAATCGTTTGGGAAATGAGTTTACTCCCTGGGAACTTTCTTTGTATACCATTGACTATACGGGCTGAGTCCGGGATTTACGGGAAATCGCAGGTTTTCGTTTGCCGGCGATTAAACTTCTTTTATTCAGCGTCTCATCAAAAATGAAAACATTTTTGAAAACTACAAGTCTCATGCGTTTTAGTGGTGAAAAAATAATTTAAAAAATCGTTCGAGAAATGAGTTTACAGCCTGGATACTTTCTTTCTATACTTTTGACTATACGGGCCAAGTCCGGGATTTACGGGAAATCGCAGGTTTTCGTTTGCCGGCGATTAAACCACTTTCATTAAGCGTCTCATCAAAAATGAAAAGATTTCTGAAAACTACAAGTCTCATGCGTTTTAGTGGTGAAAATTAATTTAAAATATCGTTTGGGAAATGAGTTTACTCCCTGGGTACTTTCTTTGTATACTTTTGACTATACGGGCGAGTCCGGGATTTACGGGAAGACGCGGGTTTTCGTTTGCCGGCAATTAAACTTCTTTCATTCAGCGTCTCATCAAAAATGAAAACATTTTTAAAAACTACAAGTCTCATGCGTTTTAGTGGTGAAAAAATAATTTAAAAAATCGTTCGGGAAATGAGTTTACTCCCTGGGTACTTTCTTTGTATACTTTTGACTATACGGGCCGAGTCCGGGATTTACGGGAAGTCGCGGGTTTTCGTTTGCCGGCGATTAAACTTCTTTTATTCAGCGTCTCATCAAAAATGAAAATATTTTTAAATACTACAAGTCTCATGGGCTTTAGTGGTGAAATAATAAGTTAAAACATTGTTCGGGAAATGAGTTTACACCCTGGGTACTTTTTTTGTATACTTTTGACTATACGGCCGAGTCCGGGATTTACGGGAAATCGCAGGTTTTCGTTTGCCGGCGATTAAACTTCTTTTATTCAGCGTCTCATCAAAAATGATAATATTTTTAAATACTACAAGTCTCATGGGCTTTAGTGGTGAAATAATAATTTAAAAAATCGTTCGGCAAATGAGTTTACCCCCTGGGTACTTTCTTTGTATACTTTTGACTATACGGGCCGAGTCCGGGATATACGGGAAGACGCGGGTTTTGGTTTGCCGGCAATTAAACTTCTTTTATTCAGCGTCTCATCAAAAATGAAAACATTTTTGAAAACTACAAGTCTCATGCGTTTTAGTGGTGAAAAAATAATTTAAAAATTCGTTTGGGAAATGAGTTTACTCCCTGGGTACTTTCTTTGTATACTTTTGACTATACGGGCCGAGTCCGAGATTTACGGGAAATCGCAGGTTTTCGTTTGCCGGTGATTAAACTTCTTTTATTCAGCGTCTCATTAAAAATGAAAACATTTTTAAAAACTACAAGTCTCATGCGTTTTAGTGGTGAAAAAATAATTTAAAAAATCGTTCGGGAAATGAGTTTACTCCCTGGGTACTTTCTTTGTATACTTTTGACTATGCGGGCCGAGTCCGGGGTTTACGGGAAATGGCGGGTTTTTGTTTGCCGGCGATTAAACTTCTTTTATTCAGCGTCTCATCAAAAATAGAACATTTTTGAAAACTACAAGTCTCAAGCGTTTTAGTGGTGAAAAGATAATTTAAAAAATCGTTTTGCAAATGAGTTTACTCACAGGGTACTTTCTTTGTATACATTCGACTATACGGGCCAAGCCCGGGATTTACGGGAAATCGCGGGTTTTCTTTGCCGGCGATTAAACCACTTTTATTAAGCGTCTTATCAAAAATGAAAACATTTCTGAAAACTACAAGTCTGATGCGTTTTAGTGGTGAAAAAATAATTTAAAAATTCGTTCGGGAAATGAGTTTACTCACTGGGTACTTTCCTTGTATACTTTTGACTATACGGGCCGAGTCCGGGATTTACGGAAAATCGCGGGTTTTCGTTTGCCGGCGATTAAACTTCTTTTATTCAGCGTCTCATCAAAAATGAAAACATTTTTAAAAACTACAAGTCTCATGGGCTTTAGTGGTAAAATATAAATTTAAAAAATCGTTTGGGAAATGAGTTTACTCCCTGGGAACTTTCTTTGTATACCATTGACTATACGGGCTGAGTCCGGGATTTACGGGAAATCGCAGGTTTTCGTTTGCCGGCGATTAAACTTCTTTTATTCAGCGTCTCATCAAAAATGAAAACATTTTTGAAAACTACAAGTCTCATGCGTTTTAGTGGTGAAAAAATAATTTAAAAAATCGTTCGAGAAATGAGTTTACAGCCTGGATACTTTCTTTCTATACTTTTGACTATACGGGCCAAGTCCGGGATTTACGGGAAATCGCAGGTTTTCGTTTGCCGGCGATTAAACCACTTTCATTAAGCGTCTCATCAAAAATGAAAAGATTTCTGAAAACTACAAGTCTCATGCGTTTTAGTGGTGAAAATTAATTTAAAATATCGTTTGGGAAATGAGTTTACTCCCTGGGTACTTTCTTTGTATACTTTTGACTATACGGGCGAGTCCGGGATTTACGGGAAGACGCGGGTTTTCGTTTGCCGGCAATTAAACTTCTTTCATTCAGCGTCTCATCAAAAATGAAAACATTTTTGAAAACTACAAGTCTCATGCGTTTTAGTGGTGAAAAAATAATTTAAAAAATCGTTCGAGAAATGAGTTTACAGCCTGGATACTTTCTTTCTATACTTTTGACTATACGGGCCAAGTCCGGGATTTACGGGAAATCGCAGGTTTTCGTTTGCCGGCGATTAAACCACTTTCATTAAGCGTCTCATCAAAAATGAAAAGATTTCTGAAAACTACAAGTCTCATGCGTTTTAGTGGTGAAAATTAATTTAAAATATCGTTTGGGAAATGAGTTTACTCCCTGGGTACTTTCTTTGTATACTTTTGACTATACGGGCGAGTCCGGGATTTACGGGAAGACGCGGGTTTTCGTTTGCCGGCAATTAAACTTCTTTCATTCAGCGTCTCATCAAAAATGAAAACATTTTTAAAAACTACAAGTCTCATGCGTTTTAGTGGTGAAAAAATAATTGAAAAAATCGTTCGGGAAATGAGTTTACTCCCTGCGTACTTTCTTTGTATACTTTTGACTATACGGGCCGAGTCCGGGATTTACGGGAAGTCGCGGGTTTTCGTTTGCCGGCGATTAAACTTCTTTTATTCAGCGTCTCATCAAAAATGAAAATATTTTTAAATACTACAAGTCTCATGGGCTTTAGTGGTGAAATAATAAGTTAAAACATTGTTCGGGAAATGAGTTTACACCCTGGGTACTTTCTTTGTATACTTTTGACTATACGGCCGAGTCCGGGATTTACGGGAAATCGCAGGTTTTCGTTTGCCGGCGATTAAACTTCTTTTATTCAGCGTCTCATCAAAAATGATAATATTTTTAAATACTACAAGTCTCATGGGCTTTAGTGGTGAAATAATAATTTAAAAAATCGTTCGGCAAATGAGTTTACCCCCTGGGTACTTTCTTTGTATACTTTTGACTATACGGGCCGAGTCCGGGATATACGGGAAGACGCGGGTTTTGGTTTGCCGGCAATTAAACTTCTTTTATTCAGCGTCTCATCAAAAATGAAAACATTTTTGAAAACTACAAGTCTCATGCGTTTTAGTGGTGAAAAAATAATTTAAAAATTCGTTTGGGAAATGAGTTTACTCCCTGGGTACTTTCTTTGTATACTTTTGACTATACGGGCCGAGTCCGGGATTTACGGGAAATCGCAGGTTTTCGTTTGCCGGTGATTAAACTTCTTTTATTCAGCGTCTCATTAAAAATGAAAACATTTTTGAAAACTACAAGTCTCATGCGTTTTAGTGGTGAAAAAATAATTTAAAAAATCGTTCGGGAAATGAGTTTACTCCCTGGGTACTTTCTTTGTATACTTTTGACTATGCGGGCCGAGTCCGGGGTTTACGGGAAATGGCGGGTTTTCGTTTGCCGGCGATTAAACTTCTTTTATTCAGCGTCTCATCAAAAATGAAAACATTTTTGAAAACTACAAGTCTCAAGCGTTTTAGTGGTGAAAAGATAATTTAAAAAATCGTTTTGCAAATGAGTTTACTCACAGGGTACTTTCTTTGTATACATTCGACTATACGGGCCAAGCCCGGGATTTACGGGAAATCGCGGGTTTTCTTTGCCGGCGATTAAACCACTTTTATTAAGCGTCTTATCAAAAATGAAAACATTTCTGAAAACTACAAGTCTGATGCGTTTTAGTGGTGAAAAAATAATTTAAAAATTCGTTCGGGAAATGAGTTTACTCACTGGGTACTTTCCTTGTATACTTTTGACTATACGGGCCGAGTCCGGGATTTACGGAAAATCGCGGGTTTTCGTTTGCCGGCGATTAAACTTCTTTTATTCAGCGTCTCATCAAAAATGAAAACATTTTTAAAAACTACAAGTCTCATGGGCTTTAGTGGTAAAATATAAATTTAAAAAATCGTTTGGGAAATGAGTTTACTCCCTGGGAACTTTCTTTGTATACCATTGACTATACGGGCTGAGTCCGGGATTTACGGGAAATCGCAGGTTTTCGTTTGCCGGCGATTAAACTTCTTTTATTCAGCGTCTCATCAAAAATGAAAACATTTTTGAAAACTACAAGTCTCATGCGTTTTAGTGGTGAAAAAATAATTTAAAAAATCGTTCGAGAAATGAGTTTACAGCCTGGATACTTTCTTTCTATACTTTTGACTATACGGGCCAAGTCCGGGATTTACGGGAAATCGCAGGTTTTCGTTTGCCGGCGATTAAACCACTTTCATTAAGCGTCTCATCAAAAATGAAAAGATTTCTGAAAACTACAAGTCTCATGCGTTTTAGTGGTGAAAATTAATTTAAAATATCGTTTGGGAAATGAGTTTACTCCCTTGGTACTTTCTTTGTATACTTTTGACTATACGGGCGAGTCCGGGATTTACGGGAAGACGCGGGTTTTCGTTTGCCGGCAATTAAACTTCTTTCATTCAGCGTCTCATCAAAAATGAAAACATTTTTAAAAACTACAAGTCTCATGCGTTTTAGTTGTGAAAAAATAATTTAAAAAATCGTTCGGGAAATGAGTTTACTCCCTGGGTACTTTCTTTGTATACTTTTGACTATGCGGGCCGAGTCCGGGGTTTACGGGAAATGGCGGGTTTTCGTTTGCCGGCGATTAAACTTCTTTTATTCAGCGTCTCATCAAAAATGAAAACATTTTTGAAAACTACAAGTGTCAAGCGTTTTAGTGGTGAAAAGATAATTTAAAAAATCGTTTTGCAAATGAGTTTACTCACAGGGTACTTTCTTTGTATACATTCGACTATACGGGCCAAGCCCGGGATTTACGGGAAATCGCGGGTTTTCTTTGCCGGCGATTAAACCACTTTTATTAAGCGTCTCATCAAAAATGAAAACATTTCTGAAAACTACAAGTCTGATGCGTTTTAGTGGTGAAAAAATAATTTAAAAATTCGTTCGGGAAATGAGTTTACTCACTGGGTACTTTCCTTGTATACTTTTGACTATACGGGCCGAGTCCGGGATTTACGGAAAATCGCGGGTTTTCGTTTGCCGGCGATTAAACTTCTTTTATTCAGCGTCTCATCAAAAATGAAAACATTTTTAAAAACTACAAGTCTCATGGGCTTTAGTGGTAAAATATAAATTTAAAAAATCGTTTGGGAAATGAGTTTACTCCCTGGGAACTTTCTTTGTATACCTTTGACTATACGGGCTGAGTCCGGGATTTACGGGAAATCGCAGGTTTTCGTTTGCCGGCGATTAAACTTCTTTTATTCAGCGTCTCATCAAAAATGAAAACATTTTTGAAAACTACAAGTCTCATGCGTTTTAGTGGTGAAAAAATAATTTAAAAAATCGTTCGAGAAATGAGTTTACAGCCTGGGTACTTTCTTTCTATACTTTTGACTATACGGGCCAAGTCCGGGATTTACGGGAAATCGCAGGTTTTCGTTTGCCGGCGATTAAACCACTTTCATTAAGCGTTTCATCAAAAATGAAAAGATTTCTGAAAACTACAAGTCTCATGCGTTTTAGTGGTGAAAATTAATTTAAAATATCGTTTGGGAAATGAGTTTACTCCCTGGGTACTTTCTTTGTATACTTTTGACTATACGGGCGAGTCCGGGATTAACGGGAAGACGCGGGTTTTCGTTTGCCGGCAATTAAACTTCTTTCATTCAGCGTTTCATCAAAAATGAAAACATTTTTAAAAACTACAAGTCTCATGCGTTTTAGTGGTGAAAAAATAATTTAAAAAATCGTTCGGGAAATGAGTTTACTCCCTGGGTACTTTCTTTGTATACTTTTGACTATACGGGCCGAGTCCGGGATTTACGGGAAGTGGCGGGTTTTCGTTTGCCGGCGATTAAACTTCTTTTATTCAGCGTCTCATCAAAAATGAAAATATTTTTAAATACTACAAGTCTCATGGGCTTTAGTGGTGAAATAATAAGTTAAAACATTGTTCGGGAAATGAGTTTACACCCTGGGTACTTTCTTTGTATACTTTTGACTATACGGCCGAGTCCGGGATTTACGGGAAATCGCAGGTTTTCGTTTGCCGGCGATTAAACTTCTTTTATTCAGCGTCTCATCAAAAATGAAAATATTTTTAAATACTACAAGTCTCATGGGCTTTAGTGGTGAAATAATAATTTAAAAAATCGTTCGGCAAATGAGTTTACACCCTGGGTACTTTCTTTGTATACTTTTGACTATACGGGCCGAGTCCGGGATATACGGGAAGACGCGGGTTTTGGTTTGCCGGCAATTAAACTTCTTTTATTCAGCGTCTCATCAAAAATGAAAACATTTTTGAAAACTACAAGTCTCATGCGTTTTAGTGGTGAAAAAATAATTTAAAAATTCGTTTGGGAAATGAGCTTACTCCCTGGGTACTTTCTTTGTATACTTTTGACTATACGGGCCGAGTCCGGGATTTACGGGAAATCGCAGGTTTTCGTTTGCCGGTGATTAAACTTCTTTTATTCAGCGTCTCATTAAAAATGAAAACATTTTTGAAAACTACAAGTCTCATGCGTTTTAGTGGTGAAAAAATAATTTAAAAAATCGTTCGGGAAATGAGTTTACTCCCTGGGTACTTTCTTTGTATACTTTTGACTATGCGGGCCGAGTCCGGGGTTTACGGGAAATGGCGGGTTTTCGTTTGCCGGCGATTAAACTTCTTTTATTCAGCGTCTCATCAAAAATGAAAACATTTTTGAAAACTACAAGTCTCAAGCGTTTTAGTGGTGAAAAGATAATTTAAAAAATCGTTTTGCAAATGAGTTTACTCACAGGGTACTTTCTTTGTATACATTCGACTATACGGGCCAAGCCCGGGATTTACGGGAAATCGCGGGTTTTCTTTGCCGGCGATTAAACCACTTTTATTAAGCGTCTTATCAAAAATGAAAACATTTCTGAAAACTACAAGTCTGATGCGTTTTAGTGGTGAAAAAATAATTTAAAAATTCGTTCGGGAAATGAGTTTACTCACTGGGTACTTTCCTTGTATACTTTTGACTATACGGGCCGAGTCCGGGATTTACGGAAAATCGCGGGTTTTCGTTTGCCGGCGATTAAACTTCTTTTATTCAGCGTCTCATCAAAAATGAAAACATTTTTAAAAACTACAAGTCTCATGGGCTTTAGTGGTAAAATATAAATTTAAAAAATCGTTTGGGAAATGAGTTTACTCCCTGGGAACTTTCTTTGTATACCATTGACTATACGGGCTGAGTCCGGGATTTACGGGAAATCGCAGGTTTTCGTTTGCCGGCGATTAAACTTCTTTTATTCAGCGTCTCATCAAAAATGAAAACATTTTTGAAAACTACAAGTCTCATGCGTTTTAGTGGTGAAAAAATAATTTAAAAAATCGTTCGAGAAATGAGTTTACAGCCTGGATACTCTCTTTCTATACTTTTGACTATACGGGCCAAGTCCGGGATTTACGGGAAATCGCAGGTTTTCGTTTGCCGGCGATTAAACCACTTTCATTAAGCGTCTCATCAAAAATGAAAAGATTTCTGAAAACTACAAGTCTCATGCGTTTTAGTGGTGAAAATTAATTTAAAATATCGTTTGGGAAATGAGTTTACTCCCTGGGTACTTTCTTTGTATACTTTTGACTATACGGGCGAGTCCGGGATTTACGGGAAGACGCGGGTTTTCGTTTGCCGGCAATTAAACTTCTTTCATTCAGCGTCTCATCAAAAATGAAAACATTTTTAAAAACTACAAGTCTCATGCGTTTTAGTGGTGAAAAAATAATTTAAAAAATCGTTCGGGAAATGAGTTTACTCCCTGGGTACTTTCTTTGTATACTTTTGACTATACGGGCCGAGTCCGGGATTTACGGGAAGTCGCGGGTTTTCGTTTGCCGGCGATTAAACTTCTTTTATTCAGCGTCTCATCAAAAATGAAAATATTTTTAAATACTACAAGTCTCATGGGCTTTAGTGGTGAAATAATAAGTTAAAACATTGTTCGGGAAATGAGTTTACACCCTGGGTACTTTCTTTGTATACTTTTGACTATACGGCCGAGTCCGGGATTTACGGGAAATCGCAGGTTTTCGTTTGCCGGCGATTAAACTTCTTTTATTCAGCGTCTCATCAAAAATGATAATATTTTGAAATACTACAAGTCTCATGGGCTTTAGTGGTGAAATAATAATTTAAAAAATCGTTCGGCAAATGAGTTTACCCCCTGGGTACTTTCTTTGTATACTTTTGACTATACGGGCCGAGTCCGGGATATACGGGAAGACGCGGGTTTTGGTTTGCCGGCAATTAAACTTCTTTTATTCAGCGTCTCATCAAAAATGAAAACATTTTTGAAAACTACAAGTCTCATGCGTTTTAGTGGTGAAAAAATAATTTAAAAATTCGTTTGGGAAATGAGTTTACTCCCTGGGTACTTTCTTTGTATACTTTTGACTATACGGGCCGAGTCCGGGATTTACTGGAAATCGCAGGTTTTCGTTAGCCGGTGATTAAACTTCTTTTATTCAGCGTCTCATTAAAAATGAAAACATTTTTGAAAACTACAAGTCTCATGCGTTTTAGTGGTGAAAAAATAATTTAAAAAATCGTTCGGGAAATGAGTTTACTCCCTGGGTACTTTCTTTGTATACTTTTGACTATGCGGGCCGAGTCCGGGGTTTACGGGAAATGGCGGGTTTTCGTTTGCCGGCGATTAAACTTCTTTTATTCAGCGTCTCATCAAAAATAAAAACATTTTTGAAAACTACAAGTCTCAAGCGTTTTAGTGGTGAAAAGATAATTTAAAAAATCGTTTTGCAAATGAGTTTACTCACAGGGTACTTTCTTTGTATACATTCGACTATACGGGCCAAGCCCGGGATTTACGGGAAATCGCGGGTTTTCTTTGCCGGCGATTAAACCACTTTTATTAAGCGTCTTATCAAAAATGAAAACATTTCTGAAAACTACAAGTCTGATGCGTTTTAGTGGTGAAAAAATAATTTAAAAATTCGTTCGGGAAATGAGTTTACTCACTGGGTACTTTCCTTGTATACTTTTGACTATACGGGCCGAGTCCGGGATTTACGGAAAATCGCGGGTTTTCGTTTGCCGGCGATTAAACTTCTTTTATTCAGCGTCTCATCAAAAATGAAAACATTTTTAAAAACTACAAGTCTCATGGGCTTTAGTGGTAAAATATAAATTTAAAAAATCGTTTGGGAAATGAGTTTACTCCCTGGGAACTTTCTTTGTATACCATTGACTATACATGCTGAGTCCGGGATTTACGGGAAATCGCAGGTTTTCGTTTGCCGGCGATTAAACTTCTTTTATTCAGCGTCTCATCAAAAATGAAAACATTTTTGAAAACTACAAGTCTCATGCGTTTTAGTGGTGAAAAAATAATTTAAAAAATCGTTCGAGAAATGAGTTTACAGCCTGGATACTTTCTTTCTATACTTTTGACTATACGGGCCAAGTCCGGGATTTACGGGAAATCGCAGGTTTTCGTTTGCCGGCGATTAAACCACTTTCATTAAGCGTCTCATCAAAAATGAAAAGATTTCTGAAAACTACAAGTCTCATGCGTTTTAGTGGTGAAAATTAATTTAAAATATCGTTTGGGAAATGAGTTTACTCCCTGGGTACTTTCTTTGTATACTTTTGACTATACGGGCGAGTCTGGGATTTACGGGAAGACGCGGGTTTTCGTTTGCCGGCAATTAAACTTCTTTCATTCAGCGTCTCATCAAAAATGAAAACATTTTTGAAAACTACAAGTCTCATGCGTTTTAGTGGTGAAAAAATAATTTAAAAAATCGTTCGAGAAATGAGTTTACAGCCTGGATACTTTCTTTCTATACTTTTGACTATACGGGCCAAGTCCGGGATTTACGGGAAATCGCAGGTTTTCGTTTGCCGGCGATTAAACCACTTTCATTAAGCGTCTCATCAAAAATGAAAAGATTTCTGAAAACTACAAGTCTCATGCGTTTTAGTGGTGAAAATTAATTTAAAATATCGTTTGGGAAATGAGTTTACTCCCTGGGTACTTTCTTTGTATACTTTTGACTATACGGGCGAGTCCGGGATTTACGGGAAGACGCGGGTTTTCGTTTGCCGGCAATTAAACTTCTTTCATTCAGCGTCTCATCAAAAATGAAAACATTTTTAAAAACTACAAGTCTCATGCGTTTTAGTGGTGAAAAAATAATTGAAAAAATCGTTCGGGAAATGAATTTACTCCCTGGGTACTTTCTTTGTATACTTTTGACTATACGGGCCGAGTCCGGGATTTACGGGAAGTCGCGGGTTTTCGTTTGCCGGCGATTAAACTTCTTTTATTCAGCGTCTCATCAAAAATGAAAATATTTTTAAATACTACAAGTCTCATGGGCTTTAGTGGTGAAATAATAAGTTAAAACATTGTTCGGGAAATGAGTTTACACCCTGGGTACTTTCTTTGTATACTTTTGACTATACGGCCGAGTCCGGGATTTACGGGAAATCGCAGGTTTTCGTTTGCCGGCGATTAAACTTCTTTTATTCAGCGTCTCATCAAAAATGATAATATTTTTAAATACTACAAGTCTCATGGGCTTTAGTGGTGAAATAATAATTTAAAAAATCGTTCGGCAAATGAGTTTACCCCCTGGGTACTTTCTTTGTATACTTTTGACTATACGGGCCGAGTCCGGGATATACGGGAAGACGCGGGTTTTGGTTTGCCGGCAATTAAACTTCTTTTATTCAGCGTCTCATCAAAAATGAAAACATTTTTGAAAACTACAAGTCTCATGCGTTTTAGTGGTGAAAAAATAATTTAAAAATTCGTTTGGGAAATGAGTTTACTCCCTGGGTACTTTCTTTGTATACTTTTGACTATACGGGCCGAGTCCGGGATTTACGGGAAATCGCAGGTTTTCGTTTGCCGGTGATTAAACTTCTTTTATTCAGCGTCTCATTAAAAATGAAAACATTTTTGAAAACTACAAGTCTCATGCGTTTTAGTGGTGAAAAAATAATTTAAAAAATCGTTCGGGAAATGAGTTTACTCCCTGGGTACTTTCTTTGTATACTTTTGACTATGCGGGCCGAGTCCGGGGTTTACGGGAAATGGCGGGTTTTCGTTTGCCGGCGATTAAACTTCTTTTATTCAGCGTCTCATCAAAAATGAAAACATTTTTGAAAACTACAAGTCTCAAGCGTTTTAGTGGTGAAAAGATAATTTAAAAAATCGTTTTGCAAATGAGTTTACTCACAGGGTACTTTCTTTGTATACATTCGACTATACGGGCCAAGCCCGGGATTTACGGGAAATCGCGGGTTTTCTTTGCCGGCGATTAAACCACTTTTATTAAGCGTCTTATCAAAAATGAAAACATTTCTAAAAACTACAAGTCTGATGCGTTTTAGTGGTGAAAAAATAATTTAAAAATTCGTTCGGGAAATGAGTTTACTCACTGGGTACTTTCCTTGTATACTTTTGACTATACGGGCCGAGTCCGGGATTTACGGAAAATCGCGGGTTTTCGTTTGCCGGCGATTAAACTTCTTTTATTCAGCGTCTCATCAAAAATGAAAACATTTTTAAAAACTACAAGTCTCATGGGCTTTAGTGGTAAAATATAAATTTAAAAAATCGTTTGGGAAATGAGTTTACTCCCTGGGAACTTTCTTTGTATACCATTGACTATACGGGGTGAGTCCGGGATTTACGGGAAATCGCAGGTTTTCGTTTGCCGGCGATTAAACTTCTTTTATTCAGCGTCTCATCAAAAATGAAAACATTTTTAAAAACTACAAGTCTCATGCGTTTTAGTGGTGAAAAAATAATTTAAAAAATCGTTCGAGAAATGAGTTTACAGCCTGGATACTTTCTTTCTATACTTTTGACTATACGGGCCAAGTCCGGGATTTACGGGAAATCGCAGGTTTTCGTTTGCCGGCGATTAAACCACTTTCATTAAGCGTCTCATCAAAAATGAAAAGATTTCTGAAAACTACAAGTCTCATGCGTTTTAGTGGTGAAAATTAATTTAAAATATCGTTTGGGAAATGAGTTTACTCCCTTGGTACTTTCTTTGTATACTTTTGACTATACGGGCGAGTCCGGGATTTACGGGAAGACGCGGATTTTCGTTTACCGGCAATTACACTTCTTTCATTCAGCGTCTCATCAAAAATGAAAACATTTTTAAAAACTACAAGTCTCATGCGTTTTAGTGGTGAAAAAATAATTTAAAAAATCGTTCGGGAAATGAGTTTACTCCCTGGGTACTTTCTTTGTATACTTTTGACTATACGGGCCGAGTCCGGGATTTACGGGAAGTCGCGGGTTTTCGTTTGCCGGCGATTAAACTTCTTTTATTCAGCGTCTCATCAAAAATGAAAATATTTTTAAATACTACAAGTCTCATGGGCTTTAGTGGTGAAATAATAAGTTAAAACATTGTTCGGGAAATGAGTTTACACCCTGGGTACTTTCTTTGTATACTTTTGACTATACGGCCGAGTCCGGGATTTACGGGAAATCGCAGGTTTTCGTTTGCCGGCGATTAAACTTCTTTTATTCAGCGTCTCATCAAAAATGATAATATTTTTAAATACTACAAGTCTCATGGGCTTTAGTGGTGAAATAATAATTTAAAAAATCGTTCGGCAAATGAGTTTACCCCCTGGGTACTTTCTTTGTATACTTTTGACTATACGGGCCGAGTCCGGGATATACGGGAAGACGCGGGTTTTCGTTTGCCGGCAATTAAACTTCTTTTATTCAGCGTCTCATCAAAAATGAAAACATTTTTGAAAACTAAAAGTCTCATGCGTTTTAGTGGTGAAAAAATAATTTAAAAATTCGTTTGGGAAATGAGTTTACTCCCTGGGTACTTTCTTTGTATACTTTTGACTATACGGGCCGAGTCCGGGATTTACGGGAAATCGCAGGTTTTCGTTTGCCGGCGATTAAACTTCTTTTATTCAGCGTCTCATCAAAAATGAAAACATTTTTGAAAACTACAAGTCTCATGCGTTTTAGTGGTGAAAAAATAATTTAAAAATCGTTCGAGAAATGAGTTTACACCCTGGGTACTTTCTTTGTATACTTTTGACTATACGGGCCGAGTCCGGGATTTACGGGAAATCGCAGGTTTTCGTTTGCCGGCGATTAAACTACTTTCATTAGGCGTCTCATCAAAAATGAAAAGATTTCTGAAAACTACAAGTCTCATGCGTTTTAGTGGTGAAAAAATAATTTAAAAAATCGTTCGGGAAATGTGTTTACTCCCTGGGTACTTTCTTTGTATACTTTTGACTATACGGGCCGAGTCCGGGATTTACGGGAAATCGCGGGTATTCGTTTGCCGGCGATTAAACTTCTTTTATTCAGCGTCTCATCAAAAATGAAAACATTTTTAAAAACTACAAGTCTCATGGGCTTTAGTGGTGAAATAATAATTTAAAAAATCGTTTGGGAAATTAGTTTACTCCCTGGGTACTTTCCTTGTATAATTTTGACTATACGGGCCGAGTCCGGGATTTACGGGAAATCGCAGGTTTTCGTTTGCCGGCGATTAAACTTCTTTTATTCAGCGTCTCATCAAAAATGAAAACTTTTTTGAAAACTACAAGTGTCATGCGTTTTAGTGGTGAAAAAGTGAATTAAAAAATCGTTCGGGAAATGAGTTTACTTCCTCGGTACTATCTTTGTATACTTTTGACTATACGGGCCGAGTCCAGGATTTACGGGAAATCGCAGGTTTTCGTTTGCCGGCAATTAAACCACTTTCATTAAGCGTCTCATCAAAAATGAAAAGATTTCTGAAAACTACAAGTCTCATGCGTTTTAGTGGTGAAAAAATAATTTAAAAAATCGTTCGGGAAATGAGTTTACTCCCTGGGTACTTTCTTTGTATACTTTTGACTATACGGGCCGAGTCTGGGATTTACGGGAAATCGCGGGTATTCGTTTGCCGGCGATTAAACTTCTTTTATTCAGCGTCTCATCAAAAATGAAAACATTTTTAAAAACTACAAGTCTCATGGGCTTTAGTGGTGAAATAATAATTTAAAAAATCGTTTGGGAAATTAGTTTACTCCCTGGGTACTTTCCTTGTATACTTTTGACTATACGGGCCGAGTCCGGGATTTACGGGAAATCGCAGGTTTTCGTTTGCCGGCGATTAAACTTCTTTTATTCAGCGTCTCATCAAAAATGAAAACTTTTTTGAAAACTACAAGTCTCATGCGTTTTAGTGGTGAAAAAATGAATTAAAAAATCGTTCGGGAAATGAGTTTACTCCCTCGGTACTATCTTTGTATACTTTTGACTATACGGGCCAAGCCCGGGATTTACGGGAAATTGCGGGTTTTCGTTTGCCGGCGATTAAACTTCTTTTATTCAGCGTCTCATCAGAAATGAAAACATTTTTGAAAACTACAAGTCTTATGCGTTTTAGTGGTGAAAAAATAATTTAAAAAATCGTTCTGGAAATGAGTTTATTCACAGGGTACTTTCTTTGTATACATTCGACTATACGGGCAAAGCCCGGGGAAATCGCGGGTTTTCGTTTGCCGGCGATTAAACCTCTTTCATTAAGCGTCTCAGCAAAAGTGAAAACATTTTTGAAAACTACAAGTCTCATGCGTTTTAGTGGTGAAAAAAAATTTTAAAAATCGTTCGGGAAATGAGTTTACTTCCTGGGTACTTTCCTTGTATACATTCGACTATACGGGCCAAGCCCGGGATTTACGGGAAATCGCGGGATTTCGTTTGCCGGCGATTAAACTTCTTTTATTCAGCGTCTCATCAAAAATGAAAACATTTTTGAAAACTACAAGTCTCATGCGTTTTAGTGGTGAAAAAATAATTTAAAAATTCGTTCGGGAAATGAGTTTACTCACTGGGTACTTTTCGTGTATACTTTTGACTATACGGGCCGAGTCCGGGATTTACGGGAAATCGCGGGTTTTCGTTTGCCGGCGATTAAACTTCTTTTATTCAGCGTCTCATCAAAAATGAAAACA
Organism: Hydractinia symbiolongicarpus; assembly: GCF_029227915.1. Lineage (NCBI taxonomy): Eukaryota > Metazoa > Cnidaria > Hydrozoa > Anthoathecata > Hydractiniidae > Hydractinia > Hydractinia symbiolongicarpus. The sequence continues at coordinate 1,707,838 of NC_079880.1, forward strand.
TTTTTAAAAACTACAAGTCTCATGGGCTTTAGTGGTGAAATAATAATTTAAAAAATCGTTCGGGAAATGAGTTTACACCCCGGGTACTTTCTTTGCATACTTTTGACTATACGGGCCGAGTCCGGGATTTACGGGAAATCGCAGGTTTTCGTTTGCCGGCGATTAAACTTCTTTTATTCAGCGTCTCATCAAAAATGAAAACATTTTTGAAAACTACAAGTCTCATGCGTTTTAGTGGTGAAAAAATAATTTAAAAAATCGTTCGGGAAATGACTTTACTCCCTGGGTACTTTCTTTGTATACTTTTGACTATTCGGGCCGAGTCCGGGATTTACGGGAAGTCGCGGGTTTTCGTTTGCCGGCGATTAAACTTCTTTTATTCAGCGTCTCATCAAAAATGAAAATATTTTTAAATACTACAAGTCTCATGGGCTTTAGTGGTGAAATAATAATTTAAAAAATCGTTCGGGAAATGAGTTTACACCCTGGGTACTTTCTTTGTATACTTTTGACTATGCGGGCCGAGTCCGGGGTTTACGGGAAATGGCGGGTTTTCGTTTGCCGGCGATTAAACTTCTTTTATTTAGCGTCTCATCAAAAATGAAAACATTTTTGAAAACTTCAAGTCTCAAGCGTTTTAGTGGTGAAAAGATAATTTAAGAAATCGTTTTGGAAATGAGTTTACTCACATGGTACTTTCTTTGTATACATTCGTCTATACGGGCCAAGCCCGGGATTTACGGGAAATCGCAGGTTTTCGTTTGCCGGCGATTAAACCACTTTCATTAAGCGTCTCATCAAAAATGAAAACATTTCTGAAAACTACAAGTCTCATGCGTTTTAGTGGTGAAAAAATAATTTAAAAAATCGTTCAGGAAATGAGTTTACTCACTGGGTACTTTCCTTGTATACTTTTGACTATACGGGCCGAGTCCGGGATTTACGGGAAATCGCGGGTTTTCGGTTGCCGGCGATTAAACTTCTTTTATTCAGCGTCTCATCAAAAATGAAAACATTTTTAAAAACTACAAGTCTCATGGGCTTTATTGGTGAAATAATAATTTAAAAAATCGTTTGGGAAATGAGTTTACTCCCTGGGTACTTTCTTTGTATACTTTTGACTATACGGGCCGAGTCCGGGATTTACGGGAAATCGCAGGTTTTCGTTTGCAGTCGATTAAACTTCTTTTATTCAGCGTCTCATCAAAAATGAAAACATTTTTGAAAACTACAAGTCTCATGCGTTTTAGTGGTGAAAAAATAATTTAAAAAATCGTTCGGGAAATGAGTTTACACCCTGGGTACTCTCTTTGTATACTTTTGACTATACGGGCCGAGTTCGGGATTTACGGGAAATCGCAGGTTTTCGTTTGCCGGCGATTAAACTTCTTTTATTCAGCGTCTCATCAAAAATGAAAACATTTTTGAAAACTACAAATCTCATGCGTTTTAGTGGTGAAAAAATAATTTAAAAATTCGTTTGGGAAATGAGTTTACTCACTGGGTACTTTCCTTGTATACTTTTGACTATACGGGCCGAGACCGGGATTTACAGGAAATTGCGGGATTTCGTTTGCCGGTGATTAAACTTCTTTTATTCAGCGTCTCATCAAAAATGAAAACATTTTTAAAAACTACAAGTCTCATGGGCTTTAGTGATGAAATAATAATTTAAAAAATCGTTTGGGAAATGGGTTTACCCCCTGGGTACTTTCTTTGTATACTTTTGACTATACGGGCCGAGTACGGGATTTACGGGAAATCACAGGTTTTCGTTTGCCGGCGATTAAACTTCTTTTATTCAGCGTCTCATCAAAAATGAAAACATTTTTGAAAACTACAAGTCTCATGCGTTTTAGTGGTGAAAAAATAATTTAAAAATTCGTTCGGGAAATGAGTTTACTCACTGGGTACTTTTCTTGTATACTTTTGACTATACGGGCCGAGTCCGGGATTTACGGGAAATCGCGGGTTTTCGTTTGCCGGCGATTAAACTTCTTTTATTCAGCGTCTCATCAAAAATGAAAACATTTTTAAAAACTACAAGTCTCATGGGCTTTAGTGGTGAAATAATAATTTAAAAAATCGTTCGGGAAATGAGTTTACACCCCGGGTACTTTCTTTGTATACTTTTGACTATACGGGCCGAGTCCGGGATTTACGGGAAATCGCAGGTTTTCGTTTGCCGGCGATTAAACTTCTTTTATTCAGCGTCTCATCAAAACTGAAAACATTTTTGAAAACTACATGTCTCATGCGTTTTAGTGGTGAAAAAATAATTTAAAAAATCGTTCGGGAAATGAGTTTACACCCTGGGTACTCTCTTTGTATACTTTTGACTATACGGGCCGAGACCGGGATTCACGGGAAATTGCGGGTTTTCGTTTGCCGGCCATTAAACTTCTTTTATTCAGCGTCTCATCAAAAATGAAAACATTTTTAAAAACTACAACTCTCATGGGCTTTAGTGATGAAATAATAATTTAAAAAATCGTTTGGGAAATGAGTTTACCCCCTGGGTACTTTCTTTGTATACTTTTGACTATACGGGCCGAGTACGGGATTTACGGGAAATCACAGGTTTTCGTTTGCCGGCGATTAAACTTCTTTTATTCAGCGTCTCATCAAAAATGAAAACATTTTTGAAAACTACAAGTCTCATGCATTTTAGTGGTGAAAAAATAATTTAAAAAATCGTTCGGGAAATGAGTTTACTCCCTGGGTACTTTCTTTGTATACTTTTGACTATACGGGCCGAGTCTGGGATTTACGGGAAATCGCGGGTATTCGTTTGCCGGCGATTAAACTTCTTTCATTCAGCGTCTCATCAAAAATGAAAACATTTTTAAAAACTACAAGTCTCATGGGCTTTAGTGGTGAAATAATAATTTAAAAAATCGTTTGGGAAATTAGTTTACTCCCTGGGTACTTTCCTTGTATACTTTTGACTATACGGGCCGAGTCCGGGATTTACGGGAAATCGCAGGTTTTCGTTTGCCGGCGATTAAACTTCTTTTATTCAGCGTCTCATCAAAAATGAAAACTTTTTTGAAAACTACAAGTCTCATGCGTTTTAGTGGTGAAAAAATGAATTAAAAAATCGTTCGGGAAATGAGTTTACTCCCTCGGTACTATCTTTGTATACTTTTGACTATACGGGCCAAGCCCGGGATTTACGGGAAATCGCGGGTTTTCGTTTGCAAGCGATTAAACTTCTTTTATTCAGCGTCTCATCAGAAATGAAAACATTTTTGAAAACTACAAGTCTCATTTGCTTTAGTGGTGAAATAATAATTTAAAAAATCTTTCGGGAAATGAGTTTACACCCCGGGTACTTTCTTTGCATACTTTTGACTATACGGGCTGAGTCCGGGATTTACGGGAAATCGCAGGTTTTCGTTTGCCGGCGATTAAACTTCTTTTATTCAGCGTCTCATCAAAGATGAAAACATTTTTGAAAACTACAAGTCTCATGCGTTTTAATGGTGAAAAAATAATTTAAAAAATCGTTCGGGAAATGACTTTACTCCCTGGGTACTTTCTTTGTATACTTTTGACTATTCGGGCCGAGTCCGGGATTTACGGGAAGTCGCGGGTTTTCGTTTGCCGGCGATTAAACTTCTTTTATTCAGCGTCTCATCAAAAATGAAAATATTTTTAAATACTACAAGTCTCATGGGCTTTAGTGGTGAAATAATAATTTAAAAAATCGTTCGGGAAATGAGTTTACACCCTGGGTACTTTCTTTGTATACTTTTGACTATGCGGGCCGAGTCCGGGGTTTACGGGAAATGGCGGGTTTTCGTTTGCCGGCGATTAAACTTCTTTTATTTAGCGTCTCATCAAAAATGAAAACATTTTTGAAAACTACAAGTCTCAAGCGTTTTAGTGGTGAAAAGATAATTTAAAAAATCGTTTTGGAAATGAGTTTACTCACAGGGTACTTTCTTTGTATACATTCGTCTATACGGGCCAAGCCCGGGATTTACGGGAAATCGCAGGTTTTCGTTTGCCGGCGATTAAACCACTTTCATTAAGCGTCTCATCAAAAATGAAAACATTTCTGAAAACTAAAAGTCTCATGCGTTTTAGTGGTGAAAAAATAATTTAAAAAATCGTTCAGGAAATGAGTTTACTCACTGGGTACTTTCCTTGCATACTTTTGACTATTCGGGCCGAGTCCGGGATTTACGGGAAGTCGCGGGTTTTCGTTTGCCGGCGATTAAACTTCTTTTATTCAGCGTCTCATCAAAAATGAAAATATTTTTAAATACTACAAGTCTCATGGGCTTTAGTGGTGAAATAATAATTTAAAAAATCGTTCGGGAAATGAGTTTACACCCTGGGTACTTTCTTTTTATACTTTTGACTATACGGGCCGAGTCCGGGATTTACGGGAAATCGCGGGTTTTCGTTTGGCGGCGATTAAACTTCTTTTATTCAGCGTCTCATCAAAAATGAAAACATTTTTAAAAACTACAAGTCTCATGGGCTTTATTGGTGAAATAATAATTTAAAAAATCGTTTGGGAAATGAGTTTACTCCCTGGGTACTTTCTTTGTATACTTTTGACTATACGGGCCGAGTCCGGGATTTACGGGAAATCGCAGGTTTTCGTTTGCAGTCGATTAAACTTCTTTTATTCAGCGTCTCATCAAAAATGAAAACATTTTTGAAAACTACAAGTCTCATGCGTTTTAGTGGTGAAAAAATAATTTAAAAAATCGTTCGGAAAATGAGTTTACACCCTGGGTACTCTCTTTGTATACTTTTGACTATACGGGCCGAGTCCGGGATTTACGGGAAATTGCAGGTTTTCGTTTGCCGGCGATTAAACATCTTTTATTCAGCGTCTCATCAAAAATGAAAATATTTTTAAATACTACAAGTCTCATGGGCTTTAGTGGTGAAATAATAATTTAAAAAATCGTTCGGGAAATGAGTTTACACCCTGGGTACTTTCTTTGTATACTTTTGACTATGCGGGCCGAGTCCGGGGTTTACGGGAAATGGCGGGTTTTTGTTTGCCGGCGATTAAACTTCTTTTATTCAGCGTCTCATCAAAAATGAAAACATTTTTGAAAACTACAAGTCTCAAGCGTTTTAGTGGTGAAAAGATAATTTAAAAAATCGTTTTGGAAATGAGTTTACTCACAGGGTACTTTCTTTGTATACATTCGTCTATACGGGCCAAGCCAGGGATTTACGGGAAATCGCAGGTTTTCGTTTGCCGGCGATTAAACCACTTTCATTAAGCGTCTCATCAAAAATAAAAACATTTCTGAAAACTACAAGTCTCATGCGTTTTAGTGGTGAAAAAATAATTTAAAAAATCGTTCAGGAAATGAGTTTACTCACTGGGTACTTTCCTTGTATACTTTTGACTATACGGGCCGAGTCCGGGATTTACGGGAAATCGCAGGTTTTCGTTCGGCGGCGATTAAACTTCTTTTATTCAGCGTCTTATCAAAAATGAAAACATTTTTAAAAACTACAAGTCTCATGGGCTTTATTGGTGAAATAATAATTTAAAAAATCGTTTGGGAAATGAGTTTACTCCCTGGGTACTTTCTTTGTATACTTTTGACTATACGGGCCGAGTCCGGGATTTACGGGAAATCGCAGGTTTTCGTTTGCATTCGATTAAACTTCTTTTATTCAGCGTCTCATCAAAAATGAAAACATTTTTGAAAACTACAAGTCTCATGCGTTTTAGTGGTGAAAAAATAATTTAAAAAATCGTTCGGCAAATGAGTTTACACCCTGGGTACTCTCTTTGTATACTTTTGACTATACGGGCCGGGTCCGGGATTTACGGGAAATCGCAGGTTTTCGTTTGCCGGCGATTAAATTTCTTTTATTCAGCGTCTCATCAAAAATGAAAACATTTTTGAAAACTACAAATCTCATGCGTTTTAGTGGTGAAAAAATAATTTAAAAATTCGTTTGGGAAATGAGTTTACTCACTGGGTACTTTCCTTGTATACTTTTGACTATACGGGCCGAGACCGGGATTTACGGGAAATTGCGGGTTTTCGTTTACCGGCGATTAAACTTCTTTTATTCAGCGTCTCATCAAAAATGAAAACATTTTTGAAAACTACAAGTCTCATGCGTTTTAGTGGTGAAAAAATAATTTAAAAATTCGTTCGGGAAATGAGTTTACTCACTGGGTACTTTCTTTGTATACTTTTGACTATACGGGCCGAGTCCGGGATTTACGGGAAATCGCAGGTTTTCGTTTGCATTCGATTAAACTTCTTTTATTCAGCGTCTCATCAAAAATGAAAACATTTTTGAAAACTACAAGTCTCATGCGTTTTAGTGGTGAAAAAATAATTTAAAAAATCGTTCGGCAAATGAGTTTACTCACTGGGTACTTTCCTTGTATACTTTTGACTATACGGGCCGAGACCAGGATTTACGGGAAATTGCGGGTTTTCGTTTGCCGGCGATTAAACTTCTTTTATTCAGCGTCTCATCAAAAATGCAAACATTTTTAAAAACTACAAGTCTCATGGACTTTAGTGATGAAATAATAATTTAAAAAATCGTTTGAGAAATGGGTTTACCCCCTGGGTACTTTCTTTGTATACTTGTGACTATACGGGCCGAGTACGGGATTTACGGGAAATCACAGGTTTTCGTTTGCCGGCGATTAAACTTCTTTTATTCAGCGTCTCATCAAAAATGAAAACATTTTTAAAAACTACAAGTCTCATGGACTTTAGTGATGAAATAATAATTTAAAAAATCGTTTGAGAAATGGGTTTACCCCCTGGGTACTTTCTTTGTATACTTGTGACTATACGGGCCGAGTACGGGATTTACGGGAAATCACAGGTTTTCGTTTGCCGGCGATTAAACTTCTTTTATTCAGCGTCTCATCAAAAATGAAAACATTTTTGAAAACTACAAGTCTCATGCGTTTTAGTGGTGAAAAAATAATTTAAAAATTCGTTCGGGAAATGAGTTTACTCACTGGGTACTTTTCTTGTATACTTTTGACTATACGGGCCGAGTCCGGGATTTACGGGAAATCGCGGGTTTTCGTTTGCCGGCGATTAAACTTCTTTTATTCAGCGTCTCATCAAAAATGAAAACATTTTTAAAAACTACAAGTCTCATGGGCTTTAGTGGTGAAATAATAATTTAAAAAATCGTTCGGGAAATGAGTTTACACCCCGGGTACTTTCTTTGTATACTTTTGACTATACGGGCCGAGTCCGGGATTTACGGGAAATCGCAGGTTTTCGTTTGCCGGCGATTAAACTTCTTTTATTCAGCGTCTCATCAAAACTGAAAACATTTTTGAAAACTACATGTCTCATGCGTTTTAGTGGTGAAAAAATAATTTAAAAAATCGGTCGGGAAATGAGTTTACACCCTGGGTACTCTCTTTGTATACTTTTGACTATACGGGCCGAGTCCGGGATTTACGGGAAATCGCAGGTTTTCGTTTGCATTCGATTAAACTTCTTTTATTCAGCGTCTCATCAAAAATGAAAACATTTTTGAAAACTACAAGTCTCATGCGTTTTAGTGGTGAAAAAATAATTTAAAAAATCGTTCGGCAAATGAGTTTACTCACTGGGTACTTTCCTTGTATACTTTTGACTATACGGGCCGAGACCAGGATTTACGGGAAATTGCGGGTTTTCGTTTGCCGGCGATTAAACTTCTTTTATTCAGCGTCTCATCAAAAATGAAAACATTTTTAAAAACTACAAGTCTCATGGACTTTAGTGATGAAATAATAATTTAAAAAATCGTTTGAGAAATGGGTTTACCCCCTGGGTACTTTCTTTGTATACTTGTGACTATACGGGCCGAGTACGGGATTTACGGGAAATCACAGGTTTTCGTTTGCCGGCGATTAAACTTCTTTTATTCAGCGTCTCATCAAAAATGAAAACATTTTTAAAAACTACAAGTCTCATGGACTTTAGTGATGAAATAATAATTTAAAAAATCGTTTGAGAAATGGGTTTACCCCCTGGGTACTTTCTTTGTATACTTGTGACTATACGGGCCGAGTACGGGATTTACGGGAAATCACAGGTTTTCGTTTGCCGGCGATTAAACTTCTTTTATTCAGCGTCTCATCAAAAATGAAAACATTTTTGAAAACTACAAGTCTCATGCGTTTTAGTGGTGAAAAAATAATTTAAAAATTCGTTCGGGAAATGAGTTTACTCACTGGGTACTTTTCTTGTATACTTTTGACTATACGGGCCGAGTCCGGGATTTACGGGAAATCGCGGGTTTTCGTTTGCCGGCGATTAAACTTCTTTTATTCAGCGTCTCATCAAAAATGAAAACATTTTTAAAAACTACAAGTCTCATGGGCTTTAGTGGTGAAATAATAATTTAAAAAATCGTTCGGGAAATGAGTTTACACCCCGGGTACTTTCTTTGTATACTTTTGACTATACGGGCCGAGTCCGGGATTTACGGGAAATCGCAGGTTTTCGTTTGCCGGCGATTAAACTTCTTTTATTCAGCGTCTCATCAAAACTGAAAACATTTTTGAAAACTACATGTCTCATGCGTTTTAGTGGTGAAAAAATAATTTAAAAAATCGGTCGGGAAATGAGTTTACACCCTGGGTACTCTCTTTGTATACTTTTGACTATACGGGCCGAGTCCGGGATTTACGGGAAATCGCAGGTTTTCGTTTGCATTCGATTAAACTTCTTTTATTCAGCGTCTCATCAAAAATGAAAACATTTTTGAAAACTACAAGTCTCATGGACTTTAGTGATGAAATAATAATTTAAAAAATCGTTTGAGAAATGGGTTTACCCCCTGGGTACTTTCTTTGTATACTTGTGACTATACGGGCCGAGTACGGGATTTACGGGAAATCACAGGTTTTCGTTTGCCGGCGATTAAACTTCTTTTATTCAGCGTCTCATCAAAAATGAAAACATTTTTAAAAACTACAAGTCTCATGGACTTTAGTGATGAAATAATAATTTAAAAAATCGTTTGAGAAATGGGTTTACCCCCTGGGTACTTTCTTTGTATACTTGTGACTATACGGGCCGAGTACGGGATTTACGGGAAATCACAGGTTTTCGTTTGCCGGCGATTAAACTTCTTTTATTCAGCGTCTCATCAAAAATGAAAACATTTTTGAAAACTACAAGTCTCATGCGTTTTAGTGGTGAAAAAATAATTTAAAAATTCGTTCGGGAAATGAGTTTACTCACTGGGTACTTTTCTTGTATACTTTTGACTATACGGGCCGAGTCCGGGATTTACGGGAAATCGCGGGTTTTCGTTTGCCGGCGATTAAACTTCTTTTATTCAGCGTCTCATCAAAAATGAAAACATTTTTAAAAACTACAAGTCTCATGGGCTTTAGTGGTGAAATAATAATTTAAAAAATCGTTCGGGAAATGAGTTTACACCCCGGGTACTTTCTTTGTATACTTTTGACTATACGGGCCGAGTCCGGGATTTACGGGAAATCGCAGGTTTTCGTTTGCCGGCGATTAAACTTCTTTTATTCAGCGTCTCATCAAAACTGAAAACATTTTTGAAAACTACATGTCTCATGCGTTTTAGTGGTGAAAAAATAATTTAAAAAATCGGTCGGGAAATGAGTTTACACCCTGGGTACTCTCTTTGTATACTTTTGACTATACGGGCCGAGACCGGGATTCACGGGAAATTGCGGGTTTTCGTTTGCCGGCCATTAAACTTCTTTTATTCAGCGTCTCATCAAAAATTAAAACATTTTTAAAAACTACAACTCTCATGGGCTTTAGTGATGAAATAATAATTTAAAAAATCGTTTGGGAAATGAGTTTACCCCCTGGGTACTTTCTTTGTATACTTTTGACTATACGGGCCGAGTACGGGATTTACGGGAAATCGCAGGTTTTCGTTTGCCGGCGATTAAACTTCTTTTATTCAGCGTCTCATCAAAAATGAAAACATTTTTGAAAACTACAAGTCTCATGCGTTTTAGTGGTGAAAAAATAATTTAAAAATTCGTTCGGGAAATGAGTTTACTCACTGGGTACTTTTCTTGTATACTTTTGACTATACGGGCCGAGTCCGGGATTTACGGGAAATCGCGGGTTTTCGTTTGCCGGCGATTAAACTTCTTTTATTCAGCGTCTCATCAAAAATGAAAACATTTTTGAAAACTACAAGTCTCATGGGCTTTAGTGGTGAAATAATAATTTAAAAAATCGTTCGGGAAATGAGTTTACTCACTGGGTACTTTTCTTGTATACTTTTGACTATACGGGCCGAGTCCGGGATTTACGGGAAATTGCAGGTTTTCGTTTGCCGGCGATTAAACTTCTTTTATTCAGCGTCTCATCAAAAATGAAAATATTTTTAAATACTACAAGTCTCATGGGCTTTAGTGGTGAAATAATAATTTAAAAAATCGTTCGGGAAATGAGTTTACACCCTGGGTACTTTCTTTGTATACTTTTGACTATGCGGGCCGAGTCCGGGGTTTACGGGAAATGGCGGGTTTTCGTTTGCCGGCGATTAAACTTCTTTTATTTAGCGTCTCTTCAAAAATGAAAACATTTTTGAAAACTACAAGTCTCAAGCGTTTTAGTGGTGAAAAGATAATTTAAAAAATCGTTTTGGAAATGAGTTTACTCACAGGGTACTTTCTTTGTATACATTCGTCTATACGGGCCAAGCCCGGGATTTACGGGAAATCGCAGGTTTTCGTTTGCCGGCGATTAAACCACTTTCATTAAGCGTCTCATCAAAAATGAAAACATTTCTGAAAACTACAAGTCTCATGCGTTTTAGTGGTGAAAAAATAATTTAAAAAATCGTTCAGGAAATGAGTTTACTCACTGGGTACTTTCCTTGTATACTTTTGACTATACGGGCCGAGTCCGGGATTTACGGGAAATCGCAGGTTCTCGTTCGGCGGCAATTAAACTTCTTTTATTCAGCGTCTTATCAAAAATGAAAACATTTTTAAAAACTACAAGTCTCATGGGCTTTATTGGTGAAATAATAATTTAAAAAATCGTTTGGGAAATGAGTTTACTCCCTGGGTACTTTCTTTGTATACTTTTGACTATACGGGCCGAGTCCGGGATTTACGGGAAATCGCAGGTTTTCGTTTGCATTCGATTAAACTTCTTTTATTCAGCGTCTCATCAAAAATGAAAACATTTTTGAAAACTACAAGTCTCATGCGTTTTAGTGGTGAAAAAATAATTTAAAAAATCGTTCGGCAAATGAGTTTACACCCTGGGTACTCTCTTTGTATACTTTTGACTATACGGGCCGAGTCCGGGATTTACGGGAAATCGCAGGTTTTCGTTTGCCGGCGATTAAATTTCTTTTATTCAGCGTCTCATCAAAAATGAAAACATTTTTGAAAACTACAAATCTCATGCGTTTTAGTGGTGAAAAAATAATTTAAAAATTCGTTTGGGAAATGAGTTTACTCACTGGGTACTTTCCTTGTATACTTTTGACTATACGGGCCGAGACCGGGATTTACGGGAAATTGCGGGTTTTCGTTTGCCGGCGATTAAACTTCTTTTATTCAGCGTCTCATCAAAAATGAAAACATTTTTAAAAACTACAAGTCTCATGGACTTTAGTGATGAAATAATAATTTAAAAAATCGTTTGGGAAATGGGTTTACCCCCTGGGTACTTTCTTTGTATACTTGTGACTATACGGGCCGAGTACGGGATTTACGGGAAATCACAGGTTTTCGTTTGCCGGCGATTAAACTTCTTTTATTCAGCGTCTCATCAAAAATGAAAACATTTTTGAAAACTACAAGTCTCATGCGTTTTAGTGGTGAAAAAATAATTTAAAAATTCGTTCGGGAAATGAGTTTACTCACTGGGTACTTTTCTTGTATACTTTTGACTATACGGGCCGAGTCCGGGATTTACGGGAAATCGCGGGTTTTCGTTTGCCGGCGATTAAACTTCTTTTATTCAGCGTCTCATCAAAAATGAAAACATTTTTAAAAACTACAAGTCTCATGGGCTTTAGTGGTGAAATAATAATTTAAAAAATCGTTCGGGAAATGAGTTTACACCCCGGGTACTTTCTTTGTATACTTTTGACTATACGGGCCGAGTTTGGGATTTACGGGAAATCGCAGGTTTTCGTTTGCCGGCGATTAAACTTCTTTTATTCAGCGTCTCATCAAAACTGAAAACATTTTTGAAAACTACATGTCTCATGCGTTTTAGTGGTGAAAAAATAATTTAAAAAATCGGTCGGGAAATGAGTTTACACCCTGGGTACTCTCTTTGTATACTTTTGACTATACGGGCCGAGACCGGGATTCACGGGAAATTGCGGGTTTTCGTTTGCCGGCCATTAAACTTCTTTTATTCAGCGTCTCATCAAAAAATAAAACATTTTTAAAAACTACAACTCTCATGGGCTTTAGTGATGAAATAATAATTTAAAAAATCGTTTGGGAAATGAGTTTACCCCCTGGGTACTTTCTTTGTATACTTTTGACTATACGGGCCGAGTACGGGATTTACGGGAAATCGCAGGTTTTCGTTTGCCGGCGATTAAACTTCTTTTATTCAGCGTCTCATCAAAAATGAAAACATTTTTGAAAACTACAAGTCTCATGCGTTTTAGTGGTGAAAAAATAATTTAAAAATTCGTTCGGGAAATGAGTTTACTCACTGGGTACTTTTCTTGTATACTTTTGACTATACGGGCCGAGTCCGGGATTTACGGGAAATCGCGGGTTTTCGTTTGCCGGCGATTAAACTTCTTTTATTCAGCGTCTCATCAAAAATGAAAACATTTTTGAAAACTACAAGTCTCATGGGCTTTAGTGGTGAAATAATAATTTAAAAAATCGTTCGGGAAATGAGTTTACACCCCGGGTACTTTCTTTGTATACTTTTGACTATACGGGCCGAGTCCGGGATTTACGGGAAATCGCAGGTTTTCGTTTGCCGGCGATTAAACTTCTTTTATTCAGCGTCTCATCAAAAATGAAAACATTTTTGAAAACTACAAGTCTCATGCGTTTTAGTGGTGAAAAAATAATTTAAAAATTCGTTCGGGAAATGAGTTTACTCACTGGGTACTTTTCTTGTATACTTTTGACTATACGGGCCGAGTCCGGGATTTACGGGAAATCGCGGGTTTTCGTTTGCCGGCGATTAAACTTCTTTTATTCAGCGTCTCATCAAAAATGAAAACATTTTTAAAAACTACAAGTCTCATGGGCTTTAGTGGTGAAATAATAATTTAAAAAATCGTTCGGGAAATGAGTTTACACCCCGGGTACTTCCTTTGTATACTTTTGACTATACGGGCCGAGTCCGGGATTTACGGGAAATCGCAGGTTTTCGTTTGCCGGCCATTAAACTTCTTTTATTCAGCGTCTCATCAAAAATGAAAACATTTTTAAAAACTACAACTCTCATGGGCTTTAGTGATGAAATAATAATTTAAAAAATCGTTTGGGAAATGAGTTTACCCCCTGGGTACTTTCTTTGTATACTTTTGACTATACAGGCCGAGTACGGGATTTACGGGAAATCACAGGTTTTCGTTTGCCGGCGATTAAACTTCTTTTATTCAGCGTCTCATCAAAAATGAAAACATTTTTGAAAACTACAAGTCTCATGCATTTTAGTGGTGAAAAAATAATTTAAAAATCGTTCGGGAAATGAGTTTAAACCCTGGGTACTCTCTTTGTATACTTTTGACTATACGGGCCGAGTCCGGGATTTACGGGAAATCGCAGGTTTTCGTTTGCCGGCGATTAAACTTCTTTTATTCAGCGTCTCATCAAAAATGAAAACATTTTTGAAAACTACAAGTCTCATGCGTTTTAGTGGTGAAAAAATAATTTAAAAATTCGTTCGGGAAATGAGTTTACTCACTGGGTACTTTTCTTGTATACTTTTGACTATACGGGCCGAGTCCGGGATTTACGGGAAATCGCAGGTTTTCGTTTGCCGGCGATTAAACTTCTTTTATTCAGCGTCTCATCAAAAATGAAAACATTTTTGAAAACTACAAGTCTCATGCGTTTTAGTGGTGAAAAAATAATTTAAAAATTCGTTCGGGAAATGAGTTTACTCACTGGGTACTTTTCTTGTATACTTTTGACTATACGGGCCGAGTCCGGGATTTACGGGAAATCGCGGGTTTTCGTTTGCCGGCGATTAAACTTCTTTTATTCAGCGTCTCATCAAAAATGAAAACATTTTTGAAAACTACAAGTCTCATGGGCTTTAGTGGTGAAATAATAATTTAAAAAATCGTTCGGGAAATGAGTTTACACCCCGGGTACTTTCTTTGTATACTTTTGACTATACGGGCCGAGTCCGGGATTTACGGGAAATCGCAGGTTTTCGTTTGCCGGCGATTAAACTTCTTTTATTCAGCGTCTCATCAAAAATGAAAACATTTTTGAAAACTACAAGTCTCATGCGTTTTAGTGGTGAAAAAATAATTTAAAAATTCGTTCGGGAAATGAGTTTACTCACTGGGTACTTTTCTTGTATACTTTTGACTATACGGGCCGAGTCCGGGATTTACGGGAAATCGCGGGTTTTCGTTTGCCGGCGATTAAACTTCTTTTATTCAGCGTCTCATCAAAAATGAAAACATTTTTAAAAACTACAAGTCTCATGGGCTTTAGTGGTGAAATAATAATTTAAAAAATCGTTCGGGAAATGAGTTTACACCCCGGGTACTTCCTTTGTATACTTTTGACTATACGGGCCGAGTCCGGGATTTACGGGAAATCGCAGGTTTTCGTTTGCCGGCCATTAAACTTCTTTTATTCAGCGTCTCATCAAAAATGAAAACATTTTTAAAAACTACAACTCTCATGGGCTTTAGTGATGAAATAATAATTTAAAAAATCGTTTGGGAAATGAGTTTACCCCCTGGGTACTTTCTTTGTATACTTTTGACTATACGGGCCGAGTACGGGATTTACGGGAAATCACAGGTTTTCGTTTGCCGGCGATTAAACTTCTTTTATTCAGCGTCTCATCAAAAATGAAAACATTTTTGAAAACTACAAGTCTCATGCATTTTAGTGGTGAAAAAATAATTTAAAAATCGTTCGGGAAATGAGTTTAAACCCTGGGTACTCTCTTTGTATACTTTTGACTATACGGGCCGAGTCCGGGATTTACGGGAAATCGCAGGTTTTCGTTTGCCGGCGATTAAACTTCTTTTATTCAGCGTCTCATCAAAAATGAAAACATTTTTGAAAACTACAAGTCTCATGCGTTTTAGTGGTGAAAAAATAATTTAAAAATTCGTTCGGGAAATGAGTTTACTCACTGGGTACTTTTCTTGTATACTTTTGACTATACGGGCGAGTCCAGGATTTACGGGAAATCGCGGGTTTTCGTTTGCCGGCGATTAAACTTCTTTTATTCAGCGTCTTATCAAAAATGAAAACATTTTTAAAAACTACAAGTCTTATGGGCTTTAGTGGTGAAATAATAATTAAAAAAAAACATTCGGTGATTAAACTTCTTTTATTCAGCGTCTCATCATAAATGAAAACATTTTTAAAAACTACAAGTCTCATGGGCTTTAGTGGTGAAATAATAATTTAAAAAATCGTTCGGGAAATGAGTTTACACCCCGGGTACTTTATTTGTATACTTTTGACTATACGGGCCGAGTCCGTGATTTACGGGAAATAGCAGGTTTTCGTTTGCCGGCGATTAAACTTCTTTTATTCAGCGTCTCATCAAAAATGAAAACATTTTTAAAAACTACAAGTCTCATGGGCTTTAGTGGTGAAATAATAATTTAAAAAATCGTTCGGGAAATGAGTTTACACCCCGGGTACTTTCTTTGTATACTTTTGACTATACGGGCCGAGTCCGGAATTTACGGGAAATCGCAGGTTTTCGTTTGCCGGCGATTAAACTTCTTTTATTCAGCGTCTCATCAAAACTGAAAACATTTTTGAAAACTACAAGTCTCATGCGTTTTAGTGGTGAAAAAATAATTTAAAAAATCGTTCGGGAAATGAGTTTACACCCTGGGTACTCTCTTTGTATACTTTTGACTATACGGGCCGAGTCCGGGATTTACGGGAAATCGCAGGTTTTCGTTTGCCGGCGATTAAACTTCTTTTATTCAGCGTCTCATCAAAAATGAAAACATTTTTGAAAACTACAAGTCTCATGCGTTTTAGTGGTGAAAAAATAATTTAAAAATTCGTTTGGGAAATGAGTTTACTCACTGGGTACTTTCCTTGTATCCTTTTGACTATACGGGCCGAGACCGGGATTTACGGGAAATTGCGGTTTTTCGTTTGCCGGCCATTAAACTTCTTTTATTCAGCGTCTCATCAAAAATGAAAACATTTTCAAAAACTACAAGTCTCATGGGCTTTAGTGATGAAATAATAATTTAAAAAATCGTTTGGGAAATGAGTTTACCCCCTGGGTACTTTCTTTGTATACTTTTGACTATACGGGCCGAGTACGGGATTTACGGAAAATCACAGGTTTTCGTTTGCCGGCGATTAAACATCTTTTATTCAGCGTCTCATCAAAAATAAAAACATTTTTGAAAACTACAAGTCTCATGCATTTTAGTGGTGAAAAAATAATTTAAAAATCGTTCGGGAAATGAGTTTAAACCCTGGGTACTCTCTTTGTATACTTTTGACTATACGGGCCGAGTCCGGGATTTACGGGAAATCGCAGGTTTTCGTTTGCCGGCGATTAAACTTCTTTTATTCAGCGTCTCATCAAAAATGAAAACATTTTTGAAAACTACAAGTCTCATACGTTTTAGTGGTGAAAAAATAATTTAAAAATTCGTTCGGGAAATGAGTTTACTCACTGGGTACTTTCCTTGTATACTTTTAACTATACGGGCCGAGTCCGGGATTTACGGGAAATCGCGGGTTTTCGTTTGCCGTTGATTAAACTTCTTTTATTCAGCGTCTCATCAAAAATGAAAACATTTTTAAATACTACAAGTCTCATGGGCTTTAGTGGTGAAATAATAATTTAAAAAATCGTTCGGGAAATGAGTTTACACCCTGGGTACTTTCTTTGTATACTTTTGACTATGCGGGCCGAGTCCGGGGTTTACGGGAAATTGCGGGTTTTCGTTTGCCGGCGATTAAACTTCTTTTATTTAGCGTCTCATCAAAAATGAAAACATTTTTGAAAACTACAAGTCTCATGCGTTTTAGTGATGAAATAATAATTTAAAAAATCGTTTGGGAAATGAGTTTACCCCCTGGGTACTTTCTTTGTATACTTTTGACTATACGGGCCGAGTACGGGATTTACGGAAAATCACAGGTTTTCGTTTGCCGGCGATTAAACATCTTTTATTCAGCGTCTCATCAAAAATGAAAACATTTTTGAAAACTACAAGTCTCATGCATTTTAGTGGTGAAAAAATAATTTAAAAATCGTTCGGGAAATGAGTTTAAACCCTGGGTACTCTCTTTGTATACTTTTGACTATACGGGCCGAGTCCGGGATTTACGGGAAATCGCAGGTTTTCGTTTGCCGGCGATTAAATTTCTTTTATTCAGCGTCTCATCAAGAATAAAAACATTTTTGAAAACTACAAGTCTCATACGTTTTAGTGGTGAAAAAATAATTTAAAAATTCGTTCGGGAAATGAGTTTACTCACTGGGTACTTTCCTTGTATACTTTTAACTATACGGGCCGAGTCCGGGATTTACGGGAAATCGCGGGTTTTCGTTTGCCGGTGATTAAACTTCTTTTATTCAGCGTCTCATCAAAAATGAAAACATTTTTAAATACTACAAGTCTCATGGGCTTTAGTGGTGAAATAATAATTTAAAAAATCGTTCGGGAAATGAGTTTACACCCTGGGTACTTTCTTTGTATACTTTTGACTATGCGGGCCGAGTCCGGGGTTTACGGGAAATGGCGGGTTTTCGTTTGCCGGCGATTAAACTTCTTTTATTTAGCGTCTCATCAAAAATGAAAACATTTTTGAAAACTACAAGTCTCATGCATTTTAGTGGTGAAAAAATAATTTAAAAATCGTTCGGGAAATGAGTTTAAACCCTGGGTACTCTCTTTGTATACTTTTGACTATACGGGCCGAGTCCGGGATTTACGGGAAATCGCAGGTTTTCGTTTGCCGGCGATTAAACTGCTTTTATTCAGCGTCTCATCAAAAATGAAAACATTTTTGAAAACTACAAGTCTCATACGTTTTAGTGGTGAAAAAATAATTTAAAAATTCGTTCGGGAAATGAGTTTACTCACTGGGTACTTTCCTTGTATACTTTTAACTATACGGGCCGAGTCCGGGATTTACGGGAAATCGCGGGTTTTCGTTTGCCGGTGATTAAACTTCTTTTATTCAGCGTCTCATCAAAAATGAAAACATTTTTAAATACTACAAGTCTCATGGGCTTTAGTGGTGAAATAATAATTTAAAAAATCGTTCGGGAAATGAGTTTACACCCTGGGTACTTTCTTTGTATACTTTTGACTATGCGGGCCGAGTCCGGGGTTTACGGGAAATGGCGGGTTTTCGTTTGCCGGCGATTAAACTTCTTTTATTTAGCGTCTCATCAAAAATGAAAACATTTTTGAAAACTACAAGTCTCATGCGTTTTAGTGGTGAAAAAATAATTTAAAAATTCGTTTGGGAAATGAGTTTACTCACTGGGTTTTCTCCTTCTATACTTTTGACTATACGGGCCGAGACCGGGATTTACGGGAAATTGCGGGTTTTCGTTTGCCGGCGATTAAACTTCTTTTATTCAGCGTCTCATCAAAAATGAAAACATTTTTAAAAACTACAAGTCTCATGGGCTTTAGTGGTGAAATAATAATTTAAAAAATCGTTTGGGAAATGAGTTTACTCCCTGGGTACTTTCTTTGTATACTTTTGACTATACGGGCCGAGTACGGGATTTACGGAGATCGCAGGTTTTCGTTTGCCGGCGATTAAACTTCTTTTATTCAGCGTCTCATCAAAAATAAAAACATTTTTGAAAACTACAAGTCTCATGCGTTTTAGTGGTGAAAAAATAATTTAAAAATCGTTTGGGAAATGAGTTTACACCCTGGGTACTTTCTTTGTATACTTTTGACTATACGGGCCGAGTCCGGGATTTACGGGAAATCGCAGGTTTTCGTTTGCCGGCGATTAAACTTCTTTTATTCAGCGTCTCATCAAAAATGAAAACATTTTTAAAAACTACAAGTCTCATACGTTTTAGTGGTGAAAAAATAATTTAAAAAATCGTTCGGAAATGAGTTTACACCCTGGGTACTCTCTTTGTATACTTTTGACTACACGGGCCGAGTCCGGGATTTACGGGAAATCGCAGGTTTTCGTTTGCCGGCGATTAAACTTCTTTTATTCAGCGTCTCATCAAAAATGAAAACATTTTTGAAAACTACAAGTCTCATGCGTTTTAGTGGTGAAAAAATAATTTAAAAATTCGTTTGGGAAATGAGTTTACTCACTGGGTACTTTCCTTGTATCCTTTTGACTATACGGGCCGAGACCGGGATTTACGGGAAATTGCGGGTTTTCGTTTGCCGGCCATTAAACTTCTTTTATTCAGCGTCTCATCAAAAATGAAAACATTTTCAAAAACTACAAGTCTCATGGGCTTTAGTGATGAAATAATAATTTAAAAAATCGTTTGGGAAATGAGTTTACCCCCTGGGTACTTTCTTTGTATACTTTTGACTATACGGGCCGAGTACGGGATTTACGGAAAATCACAGGTTTTCGTTTGCCGGCGATTAAACATCTTTTATTCAGCGTCTCATCAAAAATAAAAACATTTTTGAAAACTACAAGTCTCATGCATTTTAGTGGTGAAAAAATAATTTAAAAATCGTTCGGGAAATGAGTTTAAACCCTGGGTACTCTCTTTGTATACTTTTGACTATACGGGCCGAGTCCGGGATTTACGGGAAATCGCAGGTTTTCGTTTGCCGGCGATTAAACTTCTTTTATTCAGCGTCTCATCAAAAATGAAAACATTTTTGAAAACTACAAGTCTCATACGTTTTAGTGGTGAAAAAAAAATTTAAAAATTCGTTCGGGAAATGAGTTTACTCACTGGGTACTTTCCTTGTATACTTTTAACTATACGGGCCGAGTCCGGGATTTACGGGAAATCGCTGGTTTTCGTTTGCCGTTGATTAAACTTCTTTTATTCAGCGTCTCATCAAAAATGAAAACATTTTTAAATACTACAAGTCTCATGGGCTTTAGTGGTGAAATAATAATTTAAAAAATCGTTCGGGAAATGAGTTTACACCCTGGGTACTTTCTTTGTATACTTTTGACTATGCGGGCCGAGTCCGGGGTTTACGGGAAATGGCGGGTTTTCGTTTGCCGGCGATTAAACTTCTTTTATTTAGCGTCTCATCAAAAATGAAAACATTTTTGAAAACTACAAGTCTCATGCGTTTTAGTGATGAAATAATAATTTAAAAAATCGTTTGGGAAATGAGTTTACCCCCTGGGTACTTTCTTTGTATACTTTTGACTATACGGGCCGAGTACGGGATTTACGGAAAATCACAGGTTTTCGTTTGCCGGCGATTAAACATCTTTTATTCAGCGTCTCATCAAAAATGAAAACATTTTTGAAAACTACAAGTCTCATGCATTTTAGTGGTGAAAAAATAATTTAAAAATCGTTCGGGAAATGAGTTTAAACCCTGGGTACTCTCTTTGTATACTTTTGACTATACGGGCCGAGTCCGGGATTTACGGGAAATCGCAGGTTTTCGTTTGCCGGCGATTAAATTTCTTTTATTCAGCGTCTCATCAAGAATAAAAACATTTTTGAAAACTACAAGTCTCATACGTTTTAGTGGTGAAAAAATAATTTAAAAATTCGTTCGGGAAATGAGTTTACTCACTGGGTACTTTCCTTGTATACTTTTAACTATACGGGCCGAGTCCGGGATTTACGGGAAATCGCGGGTTTTCGTTTGCCGGTGATTAAACTTCTTTTATTCAGCGTCTCATCAAAAATGAAAACATTTTTAAATACTACAAGTCTCATGGGCTTTAGTGGTGAAATAATAATTTAAAAAATCGTTCGGGAAATGAGTTTACACCCTGGGTACTTTCTTTGTATACTTTTGACTATGCGGGCCGAGTCCGGGGTTTACGGGAAATGGCGGGTTTTCGTTTGCCGGCGATTAAACTTCTTTTATTTAGCGTCTCATCAAAAATGAAAACATTTTTGAAAACTACAAGTCTCATGCGTTTTAGTGATGAAATAATAATTTAAAAAATCGTTTGGGAAATGAGTTTACCCCCTGGGTACTTTCTTTGTATACTTTTGACTATACGGGCCGAGTACGGGATTTACGGAAAATCACAGGTTTTCGTTTGCCGGCGATTAAACATCTTTTATTCAGCGTCTCATCAAAAATGAAAACATTTTTGAAAACTACAAGTCTCATGCATTTTAGTGGTGAAAAAATAATTTAAAAATCTTTCGGGAAATGAGTTTAAACCCTGGGTACTCTCTTTGTATACTTTTGACTATACGGGCCGAGTCCGGGATTTACGGGAAATCGCAGGTTTTCGTTTGCCGGCGATTAAACTTCTTTTATTCAGCGTCTCATCAAAAATGAAAACATTTTTGAAAACTACAAGTCTCATACGTTTTAGTGGTGAAAAAATAATTTAAAAATTCGTTCGGGAAATGAGTTTACTCACTGGGTACTTTCCTTGTATACTTTTAACTATACGGGCCGAGTCCGGGATTTACGGGAAATCGCGGGTTTTCGTTTGCCGGTGATTAAACTTCTTTTATTCAGCGTCTCATCAAAAATGAAAACATTTTTAAATACTACAAGTCTCATGGGCTTTAGTGGTGAAATAATAATTTAAAAAATCGTTCGGGAAATGAGTTTACACCCTGGGTACTTTCTTTGTATACTTTTGACTATGCGGGCCGAGTCCGGGGTTTACGGGAAATGGCGGGTTTTCGTTTGCCGGCGATTAAACTTCTTTTATTTAGCGTCTCATCAAAAATGAAAACATTTTTGAAAACTACAAGTCTCATGCGTTTTAGTGGTGAAAAAATAATTTAAAAATTCGTTCAAGAAATGAGTTTACTCACTGGGTACTTTCCTTGTATACTTTTAACTATACGGGCCGAGTCCGGGATTTACGGGAAATCGCGGGTTTTCGTTTGCCGGTGATTAAACTTCTTTTATTCAGCGTCTCATCAAAAATGAAAACATTTTTAAAAACTACAAGTCTCATGGGCTTTAGTGGTGAAATAATAATTTAAAAAATCGATTGGGAAATGAGTTTACACCCTGGGTACTTTGTTTGTATACTTTTGAATATACGGGCGGAGTCCAGGATTTACGGGAAATCGCAGGTTTTCGTTTGCCGGCGATTAAACTTCTTTTATTCAGCGTCTCATCAAAAATGAAAACATTTTTAAAAATTACAAGTCTCATGCGTTTTAGTGGTGAAAAAATATTTTAAAAAATCGTTCGGGAAATGAGTTTACTCCCTGGGTACTTTCTTTGTATACTTTTGACTATACGGGCCGAGTCCGGGATTTACAGGAAGTCGCGGGTTTTCGTTTGCCGGCGATTAAACTTCTTTTATTCAGCGTCTCATCAAAAATGAAAATATTTTTAAATACTACAAGTCTCATGGGCTTTAGTAGTGAAATAATAATTTAAAAAATCGTTCGGGAAATGAGTTTACACCCTGGGTACTTTCTTTGTATACTTTTGACTATGCGGGCCGAGTCCGGGGTTTACGGGAAATGGCGGGTTTTCGTTTGCCGGCGATTAAACTTCTTTTATTTAGCGTCTCATCAAAAATGAAAACATTTTTGAAAACTACAAGTCTCATGCGTTTTAGTGGTGAAAAAATAATTTAAAAATTCGTTTGGGAAATGAGTTTACTCACTGGGTACTTTCCTTGTATACTTTTGACTATACGGGCCGAGTCCGGGATTTACAGGAAGTCGCGGGTTTTCGTTTGCCGGCGATTAAACTTCTTTTATTTAGCGTCTCATCAAAAATGAAAACATTTTTGAAAACTACAAGTCTCATGCGTTTTAGTGGTGAAAAAATAATTTAAAAATTCGTTTGGGAAATGAGTTTACTCACTGGGTACTTTCCTTGTATACTTTTGACTATACGGGCCGAGACCGGGATTTACGGGAAATTGCGGGTTTTCGTTTGCCGGCGATTAAACTTCTTTTATTCAGCGTATCATCAAAAATGAAAACATTTTTAAAAACTACAAGTCTCATGGGCTTTAGTGGTGAAATAATAATTTAAAAAATCGTTTGGGAAATGAGTTTACTCCCTGGGTACTTTCTTTGTATACTTTTGACTTTACGGGCCGAGTACGGGATTTACGGGAAATCGCGGGTTTTCGTTTGCCGGCGATTAAACTTCTTTTATTCAGCGTCTTATCAAAAATGAAAACATTTTTAAAAACTACAAGTCTCATGGGCTTTAGTGGTGAAATAATAATTTAAAAAATCGTTCGGGAAATGAGTTTACACCCCGGGTACTTTCTTTGTATACTTTTGACTATACGGGCCTAGTCCGGGATTTACGGGAAATCGCAGGTTTTCGTTTGCCGGCGATTAAACTTCTTTTATTCAGCGTCTCATCAAAAATGAAAACATTTTTGAAAACTACAAGTCTCATGCGTTTTAGTGGTAAAAAAATAATTTAAAAATTCGTTTGGGAAATGAGTTTACTCACTGGGTACTTTCCTTGTATACTTTTGACTATACGGGCCGAGACCGGGATTTACGGAAAATTGCGGGATTTCGTTTGCCGGCGATTAAACTTCTTTTATTCAGCGTCTCATCAAAAATGAAAACATTTTTAAAAACTACAAGTCTCATACGTTTTAGTGGTGAAAAAATAATTTAAAAATTCGTTCGGGAAATGAGTTTACTCACTGGGTACTTTCCTTGTATACTTTTAACTATACGGGCCGAGTCCGGGATTTACGGGAAATCGCGGGTTTTCGTTTGCCGGCGATTAAACTTCTTTTATTCAGCGTCTCATCAAAAATGAAAACATTTTTGAAAACTACAAGTCTCATACGTTTTAGTGGTGAAAAAATAATTTAAAAATTCGTTTGGGAAATGAGTTTACTCACTGGGTACTTTCCTTGTATACTTTTGACTATACGGGCCGAGTCCGGGATTTAGGGAAATCGCAGGTTTTCGTTTGCCGGCGATTAAACTGCTTTTATTCAGCATCTCATCAAAAATGAAAACATTCTTGAAAACTACAAGTCTCATGCGTTTTAGTGGTGAAATAATAAATTAAGAAATCGTTTGGGAAATGAGTTTACTCCCTGGGTACTTTCTTTGTATACTTTTGACTATACGGGCAGAGTAGGGGATTTACGGGAAATCGCAGGTTTTCGTTTGCCGGTGATTAAACTTCTTTTATTCAGCGTCTCATCAAAAATGAAAACATTTTTAAAAACTACAAGTCTCATGGGCTTTAGTGGTGAAATAATAATTTAAAAAATCGATTGGGAAATGAGTTTACTCCCTGGGTACTTTGTTTGTATACTTTTGAATATACGGGCGGAGTCCAGGATTTACGGGAAATCGCAGGTTTTCGTTTGCCGGCGATTAAACTTCTTTTATTCAGCGTCTCATCAAAAATGAAAACATTTTTAAAAACTACAAGTCTCATGCGTTTTAGTGGTGAAAAAATATTTTAAAAAATCGTTCGGGAAATGAGTTTACTCCCTGGGTACTTTCTTTGTATACTTTTGACTATACGGGCCGAGTCCGGGATTTACAGGAAGTCGCGGGTTTTCGTTTGCCGGCGATTAAACTTCTTTTATTCAGCGTCTCATCAAAAATGAAAATATTTTTAAATACTACAAGTCTCATAGGCTTTAGTGGTGAAATAATAATTTAAAAAATCGTTCGGGAAATGAGTTTACACCCTGGGTACTTTCTTTGTATACTTTTGACTATGCGGGCCGAGTCCGGGGTTTACGGGAAATGGCGGGTTTTCGTTTCCCGGTGATTAAACTTCTTTTATTTAGCGTCTCATCAAAAATGAAAACATTTTTGAAAACTACAAGTCTCATGCGTTTTAGTGGTGAAAAAATAATTTAAAAATTCGTTTGGGAAATGAGTTTACTCACTGGGTACTTTCCTTGTATACTTTTGACTATACGGGCCGAGACCGGGATTTACGGGAAATTGCGGGTTTTCGTTTGCCGGCGATTAAACTTCTTTTATTCAGTGTCTCATCAAAAATGAAAACATTTTTAAAAACTACAAGTCTCATGGGCTTTAGTGGTGAAATAATAATTTAAAAAATCGTTTGGGAAATGAGTTTACTCCCTGGGTACTTTCTTTGTATACTTTTGACTATACGGGCCGAGTACGGGATTTACGTGAAATCGCAGGTTTTCGTTTGCCGGCGATTAAACTTTTTTTATTCAGCGTCTCATCAAAAATGAAAACATTCTTGAAAACTACAAGTCTCATGCGTTTTAGTGGTGAAATAATAATTTAAAAAATCGTTTGGGAAATGAGTTTACTCCCTGGGTACTTTCTTTGTATACTTTTGACTATACGGGCCGAGTCCAGGATTTACGGGAAATCGCAGGTTTTCGTTTGCCGGCGATTAAACTTCTTTTATTCAGCGTCTCATCAAAAATGAAAACATTTTTAAAAACTACAAGTCTCATGCGTTTTAGTGGTGAAAAAGTAATTTAAAAAATCGTTCGGGAAATGAGTTTACTCCCTGGGTACTTTCTTTGTATACTTTTGACTATACGGGCCGAGTCCAGGATTTACGGGAAATCGCAGGTTTTCGTTTGCCGGCGATTAAACTTCTTTTATTCAGCGTCTCATCAAAAATGAAAACATTTTTAAAAACTACAAGTCTCATGCGTTTTAGTGGTGAAAAAGTAATTTAAAAAATCGTTCGGGAAATGAGTTTACTCCCTGGGTACTTTCTTTGTATACTTTTGACTATACGGGCCAAGCCGGGTTTTACGTGAAATCGCGGGTTTTCGTTTGCCGGCGATTAAACTTCTTTTATTCAGCGTCTCATCAAAAATGAAAACATTTTTAAAAACTACATGTCTTATGCGTTTTAGTGGTGAAAAAATAATTTAAAAAATCGTTCTGGAAATGAGTTTACTCACAAGGTACTTTCTTTGTATACATTCGACTATGCGGGCCAAGCCCGAGATTTACGGGAAATCGCGGGTTTTCGTTTTCCCGCGATTAAACCTCTTTTATGAAGCGTCTCATCAAAAATGAAAACATTTTTGAAAACTACAAGTCTCAAGCGTTTTAGTGGTGAAAAAAAAATTTAAAATATCGTTCGGGAAATGAGTTTACTAACTGGGTACTTTCTTTGTATACATTCGACTATACGGGCCAAGCCCCGGATTTACGGGAAAACGCGGGATTTCGTTTGCCGGCGATTAAACCTCTTTCATTAAGCGTCTCATCAAAAATGAAAACATTTTTGAAAACTACAAGTGTCATGCGTTTTAGTGGTGAAAAAATAATTTAAAAAATCGTTCGGAAAATGAGTTTACTCGCTGGGTACTTTCTTTGTATACTTTTGACTATACGGGCCGAGTCCGGGATTTACGGGAAATCGCAGGTTTTCGTTTGCCAGCGATTAAACTGCTTTTATTCAGCGTCTCATCAAAAATGAAAACATTCTTGAAAACTACAAGTCTCATGCGTTTTAGTGGTGAAATAATAATTTAAAAAATCGTTTGGGAAATGAGTTTACTCCCTGGGTACTTTCTTTGTATACTTTTGACTATACGGGCCGAGTCCAGGATTTACGGGAAATCGCAGGTTTTCGTTTGCCGGCGATTAAACTTCTTTTATTCAGCGTCTCATCAAAAATGAAAACATTTTTAAAAACTACAAGTCTCATGCGTTTTATTGGTGAAAAAGAAATTTAAAAAATCGTTCGGGAAATGAGTTTACTCCCTGGGTACTTTCTTTGTATACTTTTGACTATACGGGCTAAGCCGGGATTTACGGGAAATCGCGGGTTTTCGTTTGCCGGCGATTAAACTTCTTTTATTCAGCGTCTCATCAAAAATGAAAACATTTTTAAAAACTACATGTCTTATGCGTTTTAGTGGTAAAAAAATAATTTAAAAAATCGTTCTTGAAATGAGTTTACTCACAGGGTACTTTCTTTGTATACATTCGACTATACGGGCCAAGCCCGGGATTTACGGGAAATCGCGGGTTTTCGTTTTCCCGCGATTAAACCTCTTTCATTAAGCGTCTCATCAAAAATGAAAACATTTTTGAAAACTACAAGTCTCATGCGTTTTAGTGGTGAAAAAAAAATTTAAAAAATCGTTCGGGAAATGAGTTTACTCCCTGGGTACTTTCTTTGTATACATTCGACTATACGGGCCAAGCCCCGGATTTACGGAAAAACGCGGGATTTCGTTTGCTGGCGATTAAACCTCTTTCATTAAGCGTCTCATCAAAAATGAAAACATTTTTGAAAACTACTAGTCTCATGCGTTTTAGTGGTGAAAAAATAATTTAAAAAATCGTTCAGGAAATGAGTTTACTCTCTGGGTACTTTCTTTGTATACTTTTGACTATACGGGCCGAGTCCGGGATTTACGGGAAATCGCGGATTTTCGTTTGCCGGCGATTAAACTTCTTTTATTCATCGTCCCATCAAATATGAAAATATTTTTGAAAACTACAAGTCTCATGCGTTTAGTGGTAAAAAAATAATATAAAAAATCGTTAGGGAAATGAGTTTACTCCCTGGGTACTTTCTTTGTATACTTTTGACTATACGGGCCAAGCCCGCGATTTACGGGAAATCGCGGGTTTTCGTTTGCCGGCGATTAAACTTCTTTTATACAGCGTCTCATCAAAAATGAAAACATTTTTAAAAACTACAAGTCTCATGCGTTTTATTGGTGAAAAAGAAATTTAAAAAATCGTTCGGGAAATGAGTTTACTCCCTGGGTACTTTCTTTGTATACTTTTGACTATACGGGCTAAGCCGGGATTTACGGGAAATCGCGGGTTTTCGTTTGCCGGCGATTAAACTTCTTTTATTCAGCGTCTCATCAAAAATGAAAACATTTTTAAAAACTACATGTCTTATGCGTTTTAGTGGTAAAAAAATAATTTAAAAAATCTTTCTGGAAATGAGTTTACTCACAGGGTACTTTCTTTGTATACATTCGACTATACGGGCCAAGCCCGGGATTTACGGGAAATCGCGGGTTTTCGTTTTCCCGCGATTAAACCTCTTTCATTAAGCGTCTCATCAAAAATGAAAACATTTTTGAAAACTACAAGTCTCATGCGTTTTAGTGGTGAAAAAAAAATTTAAAAAATCGTGCGGGAAATGAGTTTACTCCCTGGGTACTTTCTTTGTATACATTCGACTATACGGGCCAAGCCCCGGATTTACGGAAAAACGCGGGATTTCGTTTGCTGGCGATTAAACCTCTTTCATTAAGCGTCTCATCAAAAATGAAAACATTTTTGAAAACTACTAGTCTCATGCGTTTTAGTGGTGAAAAAATAATTTAAAAAATCGTTCAGGAAATGAGTTTACTCTCTGGGTACTTTCTTTGTATACTTTTGACTATACGGGCCGAGTCCGGGATTTACGGGAAATCGCGGATTTTCGTTTGCCGGCGATTAAACTTCTTTTATTCATCGTCCCATCAAATATGAAAATATTTTTGAAAACTACAAGTCTCATGCGTTTAGTGGTAAAAAAATAATATAAAAAATCGTTAGGGAAATGAGTTTACTCCCTGGGTACTTTCTTTGTATACTTTTGACTATACGGGCCAAGCCCGGGATTTACGGGAAATCGCGGGTTTTCGTTTGCCGGCGATTAAACTTCTTTTATACAGCGTCTCATCAAAAATGAAAACATTTTTAAAAACTACAAGTCTTATGCGTTTTAGTGGTGAAAAAATAATTTAAAAAATCGTTCTGGAAATGAGTTTACTCCCTGGGTACTTTCTTTGTATACTTTTGACTATACGGGCCGAGTCCGGGATTTAGGGAAATCGCAGATTTTCGTTTGCCGGCAATTAAACTGCTTTTTTTCAGCGTCTCATCAAAAATGAAAACATTTTTGAAAACTATAATTTAAAAAATCGTTCGGAAAATGAGTTTACTCCCTGGGTACTTTCTTTGTATACTTTTGACTATACGGGCCGAGTCCGGGATTTACGGGAAATCGCAGGTTTTCGTTTGCCAGCGATTAAACTGCTTTTATTCAGCGTCTCATCAAAAATGAAAACATTCTTGAAAACTACAAGTCTCATGCGTTTTTGTGGTGAAATAATAATTTAAAAAATCGTTTGGGAAATGAGTTTACTCCCTGGGTACTTTCTTTGTATACTTTTGACTATACGGGCCGAGTCCAGGATTTACGGGAAATCGCAGGTTTTCGTTTGCCGGCGATTAAACTTCTTTTATTCAGCGTCTCATCAAAAATGAAAACATTTTTAAAAACTACAAGTCTCATGCGTTTTAGTGGTGAAAAAGTAATTTAAAAAATCGTTCGGGAAATGAGTTTACTTCCTGGGTACTTTGTTTGTATACTTTTGACTATACGGGCCAAGCCGGCATTTACGGGAAATCGCGGGTTTTCGTTTGCCGGCGATTAAACTTCTTTTATTCAGATTCTCATCAAAAATGAAAACATTTTTAAAAACTACATGTCTTATGCGTTTTAGTGGTGAAAAAATAATTTAAAAAATCGTTCTGGAAATGAGTTTACTCACAGGGTACTTTCTTTGTATACATTCGACTATACGGGCCAAGCCCGGAATTTACGGGAAATCGCGGGTTTTCGTTTTCCCGCGATTAAACCTCTTTCATTAGGCGTCTCATCAAAAATGAAAACATTTTTGAAAACTACAAGTCTCATGCGTTTTAGTGGTGAAAAAAAAATTTAAAAAATCGTTCGGGAAATGAGTTTACTCCCTGGGTACTTTCTTTATATACTTTTGACTATACGGGCCAAGCCGGGATTTACGGGAAATCGCGGGTTTTCGTTTGCCGGCGATTAAACTTCTTTTATTCAGATTCTCATCAAAAATGAAAACATTTTTAAAAACTACATGTCTTATGCGTTTTAGTGGTGAAAAAATAATTTAAAAAATCGTTCTGGAAATGAGTTTACTCACAGGGTACTTTCTTTGTATACATTCGACTATACGGGCCAAGCCCGGGATTTACGGGAAATCGCGGGTTTTCGTTTTCCCGCGATTAAACCTCTTTCATTAAGCGTCTCATCAAAAATGAAAACATTTTCGAAAACTACAAGTCTCATGCCTTTTAGTGGTGAAAAAAAAATTTAAAAAATCGTTCGGGAAATGAGTTTACTCCCTGGGTACTTTCTTTGTATACATTCGACTATACGGGCCAAGCCCCGGATTTACGGGAAAACGCGGGCTTTCGTTTGGCGGCGATTAAACCTCTTTCATTAAGCGTCTCATCAAAAATGAAAACATTTTTGAAAACTACAAGTCTCATGCGTTTTAGTGGTGAAAAAATAATTTAAAAAATCGTTCTGGAAATGAGTGTACTCACAGGGTACTTTCTTTGTATACATTCGACTATACGGGCCAAGCCCGGGATTTACGGGAAATCGCGGGTTTTCGTTTTCCCGCGATTAAACCTCTTTCATTAAGCGTCTCATCAAAAATGAAAACATTTTTGAAAACTACAAGTCTCATGCGTTTTAGTGGTGAAAAAATAACTTAGAAAATCGTTTGGGAAATGAGTTTACTCCCTGGGTACTTTTTTGTATACTTTTGACTATACGGGCCGAGTCCGGGATTTACGGGAAATCGCGGATTTTCGTTTGCCGGCGATTAAACTTCTTTTATACAGCGTCTCATCAAAAATGAAAACATTTTTAAAAACTACAAGTCTTATGCGTTTTAGTGGTGAAAAAATAATTTAAAAAATCGTTCTGGAAATGAGTTTACTCCCTGGGTACTTTCTTTTTATACTTTTGACTATACGGGCCGAGTCCGGGATTTAGGGAAATCCCAGGTTTTCGTTTGCCGGCGATTAAACTGCTTTTATTCAGCGTCTCATCAAAAATGAAAACATTTTTAAAAACTACAAGTCTCATGCGTTTTAGTGCTGAAAAAATAATTTAAAAAATCGTACGGAAAATGAGTTTACTTCCTGGGTACTTTCTTTGTATACTTTTGACTATACGGGCCAAGCCGGGATTTACGGGAAATCGCGGGTTTTCGTTTGCCGGCGATTAAACTTCTTTTATTCAGCGTCTCATCAAAAATGAAAACATTTTTAAAAACTACAAGTCTTATGCGTTTTAGTGGTGAAAAAATAATTTAAATAATCGTTCTGGAAATGAGTTTACTCACAGGGTACTTTCTTTGTAAACATTCGACTATACGTGCCAAGCCCGGGATTTACGGGAAATCGCGGGTTTTCGTTTGCCGGCGATTAAACTGCTTTTATTCAGCGTATCATCAAAAATGAAAACATTCTTAAAAACTACAAGTCTCATGCGTTTTAGTGGTGAAATAATAAATTAAGAAATCGTTTGGGAAATGAGTTTACTCCCTGGGTACTTTCTTTGTATACTTTTGACTATACAGGCAGAGTACGGGATTTACGGGAAATTGCAGGTTTTCGTTTGCCGGCGATTAAACTTCTTTTATTCAGCGTCTCATCAAAAATGAAAACATTTTTGAAAACTACAAGTCTCATGCGTTTTAGTGGTGAAAAAATAATTTAAAAAATCGTTCGGGAAATGAGTTTACTCCCTGGGTACTTTCTTTGTATACTTTTGACTATACGGGCCGAGTCCGGGATTTACGGGAAATCGCAGGTTTTCGTTTGCCAGCGATTAAACTGCTTTTATTCAGCGTCTCATCAAAAATGAAAACATTCTTGAAAACTACAAGTCTCATGCGTTTTTGTGGTGAAATAATAATTTAAAAAATCGTTTGGGAAATGAGTTTACTCCCTGGGTACTTTCTTTGTATACTTTTGACTATACGGGCCGAGTCCAGGATTTACGGGAAATTGCAGGTTTTCGTTTGCCGGCGATTAAACTTCTTTTATTCAGCGTCTCATCAAAAATGAAAACATTTTTAAAAACTACAAGTCTCATGCGTTTTAGTGGTGAAAAAGTAATTTAAAAAATCGTTCGGGAAATGAGTTTACTTCCTGGGTACTTTGTTTGTATACTTTTGACTATACGGGCCAAGCCGGCATTTACGGGAAATCGCGGGTTTTCGTTTGCCGGCGATTAAACTTCTTTTATTCAGATTCTCATCAAAAATGAAAACATTTTTAAAAACTACATGTCTTATGCGTTTTTGTGGTGAAATAATAATTTAAAAAATCGTTTGGGAAATGAGTTTACTCCCTGGGTACTTTCTTTGTATACTTTTGACTATACGGGCCGAGTCCAGGATTTACGGGAAATCGCAGGTTTTCGTTTGCCGGCGATTAAACTTCTTTTATTCAGCGTCTCATCAAAAATGAAAACATTCTTGAAAACTACAAGTCTCATGCGTTTTAGTGGTGAAATAATAATTTAAAAAATCGTTTGGGAAATGAGTTTACTTCCTGGGTACTTTCTTTGTATACTTTTGACTATACGGGCCAAGCCGGCATTTACGGGAAATCGCGGGTTTTCGTTTGCCGGCGATTAAACTTCTTTTATTCAGATTCTCATCAAAAATGAAAACATTTTTAAAAACTACATGTCTTATGCGTTTTAGTGGTGAAAAAATAATTTAAAAAATCGTTCTGGAAATGAGTTTACTCACAGGGTACTTTCTTTGTATACATTCGACTATACGGGCCAAGCCCGGGATTTACGGGAAATCGCGGGTTTTCGTTTTCCCGCGATTAAACCTCTTTCATTAGGCGTCTCATCAAAAATGAAAACATTTTTGAAAACTACAAGTCTCATGCGTTTTAGTGGTGAAAAAAAAATTTAAAAAATCGTTCGGGAAATGAGTTTACTCCCTGGGTACTTTCTTTATATACTTTTGACTATACGGGCCAAGCCGGGATTTACGGGAAATCGCGGGTTTTCGTTTGCCGGCGATTAAACTTCTTTTATTCAGATTCTCATCAAAAATGAAAACATTTTTAAAAACTACATGTCTTATGCGTTTTAGTGGTGAAAAAATAATTTAAAAAATCGTTCTGGAAATGAGTTTACTCACAGGGTACTTTCTTTGTATACATTCGACTATACGGGCCAAGCCCGGGATTTACGGGAAATCGCGGGTTTTCGTTTTCCCGCGATTAAACCTCTTTCATTAAGCGTCTCATCAAAAATGAAAACATTTTCGAAAACTACAAGTCTCATGCCTTTTAGTGGTGAAAAAAAAAATTTAAAAAATCGTTCGGGAAATGAGTTTACTCCCTGGGTACTTTCTTTGTATACATTCGACTATACGGGCCAAGCCCCGGATTTACGGGAAAACGCGGGCTTTCGTTTGGCGGCGATTAAACCTCTTTCATTAAGCGTCTCATCAAAAATGAAAACATTTTTGAAAACTACAAGTCTCATGCGTTTTAGTGGTGAAAAAATAATTTAAAAAATCGTTCTGGAAATGAGTGTACTCACAGGGTACTTTCTTTGTATACATTCGACTATACGGGCCAAGCCCGGGATTTACGGGAAATCGCGGGTTTTCGTTTTCCCGCGATTAAACCTCTTTCATTAAGCGTCTCATCAAAAATGAAAACATTTTTGAAAACTACAAGTCTCATGCGTTTTAGTGGTGAAAAAATAACTTAGAAAATCGTTTGGGAAATGAGTTTACTCCCTGGGTACTTTTTTGTATACTTTTGACTATACGGGCCGAGTCCGGGATTTACGGGAAATCGCGGATTTTCGTTTGCCGGCGATTAAACTTCTTTTATACAGCGTCTCATCAAAAATGAAAACATTTTTAAAAACTACAAGTCTTATGCGTTTTAGTGGTGAAAAAATAATTTAAAAAATCGTTCTGGAAATGAGTTTACTCCCTGGGTACTTTCTTTTTATACTTTTGACTATACGGGCCGAGTCCGGGATTTAGGGAAATCGCAGGTTTTCGTTTGCCGGCGATTAAACTGCTTTTATTCAGCGTCTCATCAAAAATGAAAACATTTTTAAAAACTACAAGTCTCATGCGTTTTAGTGCTGAAAAAATAATTTAAAAAATCGTACGGAAAATGAGTTTACTTCCTGGGTACTTTCTTTGTATACTTTTGACTATACGGGCCAAGCCGGGATTTACGGGAAATCGCGGGTTTTCGTTTGCCGGCGATTAAACTTCTTTTATTCAGCGTCTCATCAAAAATGAAAACATTTTTAAAAACTACAAGTCTTATGCGTTTTAGTGGTGAAAAAATAATTTAAATAATCGTTCTGGAAATGAGTTTACTCACAGGGTACTTTCTTTGTAAACATTCGACTATACGTGCCAAGCCCGGGATTTACGGGAAATCGCGGGTTTTCGTTTGCCGGCGATTAAACTGCTTTTATTCAGCGTATCATCAAAAATGAAAACATTCTTAAAAACTACAAGTCTCATGCGTTTTAGTGGTGAAATAATAAATTAAGAAATCGTTTGGGAAATGAGTTTACTCCCTGGGTACTTTCTTTGTATACTTTTGACTATACAGGCAGAGTACGGGATTTACGGGAAATTGCAGGTTTTCGTTTGCCGGCGATTAAACTTCTTTTATTCAGCGTCTCATCAAAAATGAAAACATTTTTGAAAACTACAAGTCTCATGCGTTTTAGTGGTGAAAAAATAATTTAAAAAATCGTTCGGGAAATGAGTTTACTCCCTGGGTACTTTCTTTGTATACTTTTGACTATAAGGGCCGAGTCCGGGATTTAGGGAAATCGCAGGTTTTCGTTTGCCGGCGATTAAACTGCTTTTATTCAGCGTCTCATCAAAAATGAAAACATTCTTGAAAACTACAAGTCTCATGCGTTTTAGTGGTGAAATAATAAATTAAGAAATCGTTTGGGAAATGAGTTTACTCCCTGGGTACTTTCTTTGTATACTTTTGACTATACGGGCAGAGTAGGGGATTTACGGGAAATCGCAGGTTTTCGTTTGCCGGCGATTAAACTTCTTTTATTCAGCGTCTCATCAAAAATGAAAACATTTTTAAAAACTACAAGTCTTATGCGTTTTAGTGGTGAAAAAATAATTTAAAAAATCGTTCGGGAAATGAGTTTACACCCTGGGTACTTTCTTTGTATACTTTTGACTATACGGGCCGAGTCCGGGATTTACGGGAAATCGCAGGTTTTCGTTTGCCGGCGATTAAACTTCTTTTATTCATCGTCTCATCAAAAATGAAAACATTTTTGAAAACTACAAGTCTCATACGTTTTAGTGGTGAAAAAATAATTTAAAAATTCGTTCGGGAAATGAGTTTACTCACTGGGTACTTTCCTTGTATACTTTTAACTATACGGACCGAGTCCGGGATTAACGGAAAATCGCGGGATTTCGTTTGCCGGCGATTAAACTTCTTTTATTCAGCGTCTCATCAAAAATGAAATCATTTTTAAAAACTACAAGTCTCATGCGTTTTAGTCTTGAAAAAATAATTTAAAAATCGTTCGGGAAATGAGTTTACACCCTGGGTACTTTCTTTGTATACTTTTGACTATACGGGCCGAGTCCGGGATTTACGGGAAATCGCGGATTTTCGTTTGCCGGCGATTAAACTTCTTTTATTCATCGTCCCATCAAATATGAAAATATTTTTGAAAACTACAAGTCTCATGCGTTTAGTGGTAAAAAAATAATATAAAAAATCGTTCGGGAAATGAGTTTACTCCCTGGGTACTTTCTTTGTATACTTTTGACTATACGGGCCAAGCCCGGGATTTACGGGAAATCGCGGGTTTTCGTTTGCCGGCGATTAAACTTCTTTTATACAGCGTCTCATCAAAAATGAAAACATTTTTAAAAACTACAAGTCTTATGCGTTTTAGTGGTGAAAAAATAATTTAAAAAATCGTTCTGGAAATGAGTTTACTCCCTGGGTACTTTCTTTTTATACTTTTGACTATACGGGCCGAGTCCGGGATTTACGGTAAATCGCAGGTTTTCGTTTGCCGGCGATTAAACTGCTTTTATTCAGCGTCTCATCAAAAATGAAAACATTCTTAAAAACTACAAGTCTCATGCGTTTTAGTGGTGAAATAATAAATTAAGAAATCGTTTGGGAAATGAGTTTACTCCCTGGGTACTTTCTTTGTATACTTTTGACTATACAGGCAGAGTACGGGATTTACGGGAAATCGCAGGTTTTCGTTTGCCGGCGATTAAACTTCTTTTATTCAGCGTCTCATCAAAAATGAAAACATTTTTGAAAACTACAAGTCTCATGCGTTTTAGTGGTGAAAAAATAATTTAAAAAATTGTTCGGGAAATGAGTTTACTCCCTGGGTACTTTCTTTGTATACTTTTGACTATACGGGCCGAGTCCGGGATTTAGGGAAATCGCAGGTTTTCGTTTGCCGGCGATTAAACTGCTTTTATTCAGAGTCTCATCAAAAATGAAAACATTCTTGAAAACTACAAGTCTCATGCGTTTTAGTGGTGAAATAATAAATTAAGAAATCGTTTGGGAAATGAGTTTACTCCCTGGGTACTTTCTTTGTATACTTTTGACTATACGGGCAGAGTAGGGGATTTACGGGAAATCGCAGGTTTTCGTTTGCCGGCGATTAAACTTCTTTTATTCAGCGTCTCATCAAAAATGAAAACATTTTTAAAAACTACAAGTCTCATACGTTTTAGTGGTGAAAAATTAATTTAAAAATTCGT
This sequence comes from Hydractinia symbiolongicarpus, assembly GCF_029227915.1. NCBI lineage: Eukaryota > Metazoa > Cnidaria > Hydrozoa > Anthoathecata > Hydractiniidae > Hydractinia > Hydractinia symbiolongicarpus. The sequence continues at coordinate 1,744,685 of NC_079880.1, forward strand.
TCGGGAAATGAGTTTACTCACTGGGTACTTTCCTTGTATACTTTTAACTATACGGGCCGAGTCCGGGATTTACGGGAAATCGCGGGTTTTCGTTTGCCGGCGATTAAACTTCTTTTATTCAGCGTCTCATCAAAAATGAAAACATTTTTGAAAACTACAAGTCTCATACGTTTTAGTGGTGAAAAAATAATTTAAAAATTCGTTCGGGAAATGAGTTTACTCACTGGGTACTTTCCTTGTATACTTTTGACTATACGGGCCGAGTCCGGGATTTAGGGAAATCGCAGGTTTTCGTTTGCCGGCGATTAAACTGCTTTTATTCAGCGTCTCATCAAAAATGAAAACATTCTTGAAAACCACAAGTCTCATGCGTTTTAGTGGTGAAATAATAAATTAAGAAATCGTTTGGGAAATGAGTTTACTCCCTGGGTACTTTCTTTGTATACTTTTGACTATACGGGCAGAGTAGGGGATTTACGGGAAATCGCAGGTTTTCGTTTGCCAGTGATTAAACTTCTTTTATTCAGCGTCTCATCAAAAATGAAAACATTTTTAAAAACTACAAGTCTCATGGGCTTTAGTGGTGAAATAATAATTTAAAAAATCGATTGGGAAATGAGTTTACTCCCTGGGTACTTTGTTTGTATACTTTTGAATATACGGGCGGAGTCCAGGATTTACGGGAAATCGCAGGTTTTCGTTTGCCGGCGATTAAACTTCTTTTATTCAGCGTCTCATCAAAAATGAAAACATTTTTAAAAACTACAAGTCTCATGCGTTTTAGTGGTGAAAAAATATTTTAAAAAATCGTTCGGGAAATGAGTTTACTCCCTGGGTACTTTCTTTGTATACTTTTGACTATACGGGCCGAGTCCGGGATTTACAGGAAGTCGCGGGTTTTCGTTTGCCGGCGAATAAACTTCTTTTATTCAGCGTCTCATCAAAAATGAAAATATTTTTAAATACTACAAGTCTCATAGGCTTTAGTGGTGAAATAATAATTTAAAAAATCGTTCGGGAAATGAGTTTACACCCTGGGTACTTTCTTTGTATACTTTTGACTATGCGGGCCGAGTCCGGGGTTTACGGGAAATGGCGGGTTTTCGTTTCCCGGTGATTAAACTTCTTTTATTTAGCGTCTCATCAAAAATGAAAACATTTTTGAAAACTACAAGTCTCATGCGTTTTAGTGGTGAAAAAATAATTTAAAACTTCGTTTGGGAAATGAGTTTACTCACTGGGTACTTTCCTTGTATACTTTTGACTATACGGGCCGAGACCGGGATTTACGGGAAATTGCGGGTTTTCGTTTGCCGGCGATTAAACTTCTTTTATTCAGCGTCTCATCAAAAATGAAAACATTTTTAAAAACTACAAGTCTCATGGGCTTTAGTGGTGAAATAATAATTTAAAAAATCGTTTGGGAAATGAGTTTACTCCCTGGGTACTTTCTTTGTATACTTTTGACTATACGGGCCGAGTACGGGATTTACGTGAAATCGCAGGTTTTCGTTTGCCGGCGATTAAACTTCTTTTATTCAGCGTCTCATCAAAAATGAAAACATTCTTGAAAACTACAAGTCTCCTGCGTTTTAGTGGTGAAATAATAATTTAAAAAATCGTTTGGGAAATGAGTTTACTCCCTGGGTACTTTCTTTGTATACTTTTGACTATACGGGCCGAGTCCAGGATTTACGGGAAATCGCAGGTTTTCGTTTGCCGGCGATTAAACTTCTTTTATTCAGCGTCTCATCAAAAATGAAAACATTTTTAAAAACTACAAGTCTCATGCGTTTTAGTGGTGAAAAAGTAATTTAAAAAATCGTTCGGGAAATGAGTTTACTCCCTGGGTACTTTCTTTGTATACTTTTGACTATACGGGCCGAGTCCAGGATTTACGGGAAATCGCAGGTTTTCGTTTGCCAGCGATTAAACTTCTTTTATTCAGCGTCTCATCAAAAATGAAAACATTTTTAAAAACTACAAGACTCATGCGTTTTAGTGGTGAAAAAGTAATTTAAAAAATCGTTCGGGAAATGAGTTTACTCCCTGGGTACTTTCTTTGTATACTTTTGACTATACGGGCCAAGCCGGGTTTTACGGGAAATCGCGGGTTTTCGTTTGCCGGCGATTAAACTTCTTTTATTCAGCGTCTCATCAAAAATGAAAACATTTTTAAAAACTACATGTCTTATGCGTTTTAGTGGTGAAAAAATAATTTAAAAAATCGTACTGGAAATGAGTTTACTCACAAGGTACTTTCTTTGTATACATTCGACTATGAGGGCCAAGCCCGAGATTTACGGGAAATCGCGGGTTTTCGTTTTCCCGCGATTAAACCTCTTTCATTAAGCGTCTCATCAAAAATGAAAACATTTTTGAAAACTACAAGTGTCATGCGTTTTAGTGGTGAAAAAATAATTTAAAAAATCGTTCGGAAAATGAGTTTACTCCCTGGGTACTTTCTTTGTATACTTTTGACTATACGGGCCGAGTCCGGGATTTACGGGAAATCGCAGGTTTTCGTTTGCCAGCGATTAAACTGCTTTTATTCAGCGTCTCATCAAAAATGAAAACATTCTTGAAAACTACAAGTCTCATGCGTTTTAGTGGTGAAATAATAATTTAAAAAATCGTTTGGGAAATGAGTTTACTCCCTGGGTACTTTCTTTGTATACTTTTGACTATACGGGCCGAGTCCAGGATTTACGGGAAATCGCAGGTTTTCGTTTGCCGGCGATTAAACTTCTTTTAGTCAGCGTCCCATCAAAAATGAAAACATTTTTAAAAACTACAAGTCTCATGCGTTTTATTGGTGAAAAAGAAATTTAAAAAATCGTTCGGGAAATGAGTTTACTCCCTGGGTACTTTCTTTGTATACTTTTGACTATACGGGCCAAGCCGGGATTTACGGGAAATCGCGGGTTTTCGTTTGCCGGCGATTAAACTTCTTTTATTCAGCGTCTCATCAAAAATGAAAACATTTTTAAAAACTACATGTCTTATGCGTTTTAGTGGTAAAAAAATAATTTAAAAAATCGTTCTGGAAATGAGTTTACTCACAGGGTACTTTCTTTGTATACATTCGACTATACGGGCCAAGCCCGAGATTTACGGGAAATCGCGGGTTTTCGTTTTCCCGCGATTAAACCTCTTTCATTAAGCGTCTCATCAAAAATGAAAACATTTTTGAAAACTACAAGTCTCATGCGTTTTAGTGGTGAAAAAAAAATTTAAAAAATCGTTCGGGAAATGAGTTTACTCCCTGGGTACTTTCTTTGTATACATTCGACTATACGGGCCAAGCCCCGGATTTACGGAAAAACGCGGGATTTCGTTTGCTGGCGATTAAACCTCTTTCATTAAGCGTCTCATCAAAAATGAAAACATTTTTGAAAACTACAAGTCTCATGCGTTTTAGTGGTGAAAAAATAATTTAAAAAATCGTTCAGGAAATGAGTTTACTCTCTGGGTACTTTCTTTGTATACTTTTGACTATACGGGCCGAGTCCGGGATTTACGGGAAATCGCGGATTTTCGTTTGCCGGCGATTAAACTTCTTTTATTCATCGTCCCATCAAATATGAAAATATTTTTGAAAACTACAAGTCTCATGCGTTTAGTGGTAAAAAAATAATATAAAAAATCGTTAGTGAAATGAGTTTACTCCCTGGGTACTTTCTTTGTATACTTTTGACTATACGGGCCGAGTCCGGGATTAACGGGAAATCGCGGGTTTTCGTTTGCCGGCGATTAAACTTCTTTTATACAGCGTCTCATCAAAAATGAAAACATTTTTAAAAACTACAAGTCTTATGCGTTTTAGTGGTGAAAAAATAATTTAAAAAATCGTTCTGGAAATGAGTTTACTCCCTGGGTACTTTCTTTGTATACTTTTGACTATACGGGCCGAGTCCGGGATTTAGGGAAATCGCAGATTTTCGTTTGCCGGCAATTAAACTGCTTTTATTCAGCGTCTCATCAAAAATGAAAACATTTTTGAAAACTATAATTTAAAAAATCGTTCGGAAAATGAGTTTACTCCCTGGGTACTTTCTTTGTATACTTTTGACTATACGGGCCGAGTCCGGGATTTACGGGAAATCGCAGGTTTTCGTTTGCCAGCGATTAAACTGCTTTTATTCAGCGTCTCATTAAAAATGAAAACATTCTTGAAAACTACAAGTCTCATGCGTTTTAGTGGTGAAATAATAATTTAAAAAATCGTTTGGGAAATGAGTTTTCTCCCTGGGTACTTTCTTTGTATACTTTTGACTATACGGGCCGAGTCCAGGATTTACGGGAAATCGCAGGTTTTCGTTTGCCGGCGATTAAACTTCTTTTATTCAGCGTCTCATCAAAAATGAAAACATTTTTAAAAACTACAAGTCTCATGCGTTTTAGTGGTGAAAAAGTAATTTAAAAAATCGTTCGGGAAATGAGTTTACTTCCTGGGTACTTTGTTTGTATACTTTTGACTATACGGGCCAAGCCGGCATTTACAGGGAATTGCGGGTTTTCGTTTGCCGGCGATTAAACTTCTTTTATTCAGATTCTCATCAAAAATGAAAACATTTTTAAAAACTGCATGTCTCATGGGCTTTTGTGGTGAAATAATAATTCAAAAAATCGTTCGGGAAATGAGTTTACTCCCTGGGTACTTTCTTTGTATACTTTTGACTATACGGGCCGAGTCCAGGATTTACGGGAAATCGCAGGTTTTCGTTTGCCAGCGATTAAACTTCTTTTATTCAGCGTCTCATCAAAAATGAAAACATTTTTAAAAACTACAAGACTCATGCGTTTTAGTGGTGAAAAAGTAATTTAAAAAATCGTTCGGGAAATGAGTTTACTCCCTGGGTACTTTCTTTGTATACTTTTGACTATACGGGCCAAGCCGGGTTTTACGGGAAATCGCGGGTTTTCGTTTGCCGGCGATTAAACTTCTTTTATTCAGTGTCTCATCAAAAATGAAAACATTTTTAAAAACTACATGTCTTATGCGTTTTAGTGGTGAAAAAATAATTTAAAAAATCGTACTGGAAATGAGTTTACTCACAAGGTACTTTCTTTGTATACATTCGACTATGCGGGCCAAGCCCGAGATTTACGGGAAATCGCGGGTTTTCGTTTTCCCGCGATTAAACCTCTTTTATGAAGCGTCTCATCAAAAATGAAAACATTTTTGAAAACTACAAGTCTCAAGCGTTTTAGTGGTGAAAAAAAAATTTAAAATATCGTTCGGGAAATGAGTTTACTAACTGGGTACTTTCTTTGTATACATTCGACTATACGTGCCAAGCCCCGGATTTACGGGAAAACGCGGGATTTCGTTTGCCGGCGATTAAACCTCTTTCATTAAGCGTCTCATCAAAAATGAAAACATTTTTGAAAACTACAAGTGTCATGCGTTTTAGTGGTGAAAAAATAATTTAAAAAATCGTTCGGAAAATGAGTTTACTCCCTGGGTACTTTCTTTGTATACTTTTGACTATACGGGCCGAGTCCGGGATTTACGGGAAATCGCAGGTTTTCGTTTGCCAGCGATTAAACTGCTTTTATTCAGCGTCTCATCAAAAATGAAAACATTCTTGAAAACTACAAGTCTCATGCGTTTTAGTGGTGAAATAATAATTTAAAAAATCGTTTGGGAAATGAGTTTACTCCCTGGGTACTTTCTTTGTATACTTTTGACTATACGGGCCGAGTCCAGGATTTACGGGAAATCGCAGGTTTTCGTTTGCCGGCGATTAAACTTCTTTTAGTCAGCGTCCCATCAAAAATGAAAACATTTTTAAAAACTACAAGTCTCATGCGTTTTATTGGTGAAAAAGAAATTTAAAAAATCGTTCGGGAAATCAGTTTACTCCCTGGGTACTTTCTTTGTATACTTTTGACTATACGGGCCAAGCCGGGATTTACGGGAAATCGCGGGTTTTCGTTTGCCGGCGATTAAACTTCTTTTATTCAGCGTCTCATCAAAAATGAAAACATTTTTAAAAACTACATGTCTTATGCGTTTTAGTGGTAAAAAAATAATTTAAAAAATCGTTCTGGAAATGAGTTTACTCACAGGGTACTTTCTTTGTATACATTCGACTATACGGGCCAAGCCCGAGATTTACGGGAAATCGCGGGTTTTCGTTTTCCCGCGGTTAAACCTCTTTCATTAAGCGTCTCATCAAAAATGAAAACATTTTTGAAAACTACAAGTCTCATGCGTTTTAGTGGTGAAAAAATAATTTAAAAAATCGTTCAGGAAATGAGTTTACTCTCTGGGTACTTTCTTTGTATACTTTTGACTATACGGGCCGAGTCCGGGATTTACGGGAAATCGCGGATTTTCGTTTGCCGGCGATTAAACTTCTTTTATTCATCGTCCCATCAAATATGAAAATATTTTTGAAAACTACAAGTCTCATGCGTTTAGTGGTAAAAAAATAATATAAAAAATCGTTAGTGAAATGAGTTTACTCCCTGGGTACTTTCTTTGTATACTTTTGACTATACGGGCCGAGTCCGGGATTAACGGGAAATCGCGGGTTTTCGTTTGCCGGCGATTAAACTTCTTTTATACAGCGTCTCATCAAAAATGAAAACATTTTTAAAAACTACAAGTCTTATGCGTTTTAGTGGTGAAAAAATAATTTAAAAAATCGTTCTGGAAATGAGTTTACTCCCTGGGTACTTTCTTTGTATACTTTTGACTATACGGGCCGAGTCCGGGATTTAGGCAAATCGCAGATTTTCGTTTGCCGGCAATTAAACTGCTTTTATTCAGCGTCTCATCAAAAATGAAAACATTTTTGAAAACTATAATTTAAAAAATCGTTCGGAAAATGAGTTTACTCCCTGGGTACTTTCTTTGTATACTTTTGACTATACGGGCCGAGTCCGGGATTTACGGGAAATCGCAGGTTTTCGTTTGCCAGCGATTAAACTGCTTTTATTCAGCGTCTCATTAAAAATGAAAACATTCTTGAAAACTACAAGTCTCATGCGTTTTAGTGGTGAAATAATAATTTAAAAAATCGTTTGGGAAATGAGTTTTCTCCCTGGGTACTTTCTTTGTATACTTTTGACTATACGGGCCGAGTCCAGGATTTACGGGAAATCGCAGGTTTTCGTTTGCCGGCGATTAAACTTCTTTTATTCAGCGTCTCATCAAAAATGAAAACATTTTTAAAAACTACAAGTCTCATGCGTTTTAGTGGTGAAAAAGTAATTTAAAAAATCGTTCGGGAAATGAGTTTACTTCCTGGGTACTTTGTTTGTATACTTTTGACTATACGGGCCAAGCCGGCATTTACGGGAAATCGCGGGTTTTCGTTTGCCGGCGATTAAACTTCTTTTATTCAGATTCTCATCAAAAATGAAAACATTTTTAAAAACTGCATGTCTTATGCGTTTTAGTGGTGAAAAAATAATTTAAAAAATCGTTCTGGAAATGAGTTTACTCACAGGGTACTTTCTTTGTATACATTCAACTATACGGGCCAAGCACGGGATTTACGGGAAATCGCGGGTTTTCGTTTTCCCGCGATTAAACCTCTTTCATTAGGCGTCTCATCAAAAATGAAAACATTTTTGAAAACTACAAGTCTCATGCGTTTTAGTGGTGAAAAAAAAATTTAAAAAATCGTTCGGGAAATGAGTTTACTCCCTGGGTACTTTCTTTATATACTTTTGACTATACGGGCCAAGCCGGGATTTACGGGAAATCGCGGGTTTTCGTTTGCCGGCGATTAAACTTCTTTTATTCAGATTCTCATCAAAAATGAAAACATTTTTAAAAACTACATGTCTTATGCGTTTTAGTGGTGAAAAAATAATTTAAAAAATCGTTCTGGAAATGAGTTTACTCACAGGGTACTTTCTTTGTATACATTCGACTATACGGGCCAAGCCCGGGATTTACGGGAAATCGCGGGTTTTCGTTTTCCCGCGATTAAACCTCTTTCATTAAGCGTCTCATCAAAAATGAAAACATTTTCGAAAACTACAAGTCTCATGCCTTTTAGTGGTGAAAAAAAAATTTAAAAAATCGTTCGGGAAATGAGTTTACTCCCTGGGTACTTTCTTTGTATACATTCGACTATACGGGCCAAGCCCCGGATTTACGGGAAAACGCGGGCTTTCGTTTGGCGGCGATTAAACCTCTTTCATTAAGCGTCTCATCAAAAATGAAAACATTTTTGAAAACTACAAGTCTCATGCGTTTTAGTGGTGAAAAAATAATTTAAAAAATCGTTCTGGAAATGAGTGTACTCACAGGGTACTTTCTTTGTATACATTCGACTATACGGGCCAAGCCCGGGATTTACGGGAAATCGCGGGTTTTCGTTTTCCCGCGATTAAACCTCTTTCATTAAGCGTCTCATCAAAAATGAAAACATTTTTAAAAACTACAAGTCTCATGCGTTTTAGTGGTGAAAAAATAATTTAAAAAATCGTTCGGGAAATGAGTTTACTCCCTGGGTACTTTTTTGTATACTTTTGACTATACGGGCCGAGTCCGGGATTTACGGGAAATCGCGGATTTTCGTTTGCCGGCGATTAAACTTCTTTTATTCATCGTCCCATCAAATATGAAAATATTTTTGAAAACTACAAGTCTCATGCGTTTAGTGGTAAAAAATAATATAAAAAATCGTTCGGGAAATGAGTTTACTCCCTGGGTACTTTCTTTGTATACTTTTGACTATACGGGCCAAGCCCGGGATTTACGGGAAGTCGCGGGTTTTCGTTTGCCGGCGATTAAACTTCTTTTATACAGCGTCTCATCAAAAATGAAAACATTTTTAAAAACTACAAGTCTTATGCGTTTTAGTGGTGAAAAAATAATTTAAATAATCGTTCTGGAAATGAGTTTACTCACAGGGTACTTTCTTTGTAAACATTCGACTATACGTGCCAAGCCCGGGATTTACGGGAAATCGCGGGTTTTCGTTTGCCGGCGATTAAACTGCTTTTATTCAGCGTCTCATCAAAAATGAAAACATTCTTAAAAACTACAAGTCTCATGCGTTTTAGTGGTGAAATAATAAATTAAGAAATCGTTTGGGAAATGAGTTTACTCCCTGGGTACTTTCTTTGTATACTTTTGACTATACAGGCAGAGTACGGGATTTACGGGAAATTGCAGGTTTTCGTTTGCCGGCGATTAAACTTCTTTTATTCAGCGTCTCATCAAAAATGAAAACATTTTTAAAAACTACAAGTCTCATGCGTTTTAGTGGTGAAAAAATAATTTAAAAAATCGTTCGGGAAATGAGTTTACTCCCTGGGTACTTTCTTTGTATACTTTTGACTATACGGGCCGAGTCCGGGATTTAGGGAAATCACAGGTTTTCGTTTGCCGGCGATTAAACTGCTTTTATTCAGCGTCTCATCAAAAATGAAAACATTCTTGAAAACTACAAGTCTCATGCGTTTTAGTGGTGAAATAATAAATTAAGAAATCGTTTGGGAAATGAGTTTACTCCCTGGGTACTTTCTTTGTATACTTTTGACTATACGGGCAGAGTAGGGGATTTACGGGAAATCGCAGGTTTTCGTTTGCCGGCGATTAAACTTCTTTTATTCAGCGTCTCATCAAAAATGAAAACATTTTTAAAAACTACAAGTCTTATGCGTTTTAGTGGTGAAAAAATAATTTAAAAAATCGTTCGGGAAATGAGTTTACACCCTGGGTACTTTCTTTGTATACTTTTGACTATACGGGCCGAGTCCGGGATTTACGGGAAATCGCAGGTTTTCGTTTGCCGGCGATTAAACTTCTTTTATTCATCGTCTCATCAAAAATGAAAACATTTTTGAAAACTACAAGTCTCATACGTTTTAGTGGTGAAAAAATAATTTAAAAATTCGTTCGGGAAATGAGTTTACTCACTGGGTACTTTCCTTGTATACTTTTAACTATACGGACCGAGTCCGGGATTAACGGGAAATCGCGGGATTTCGTTTGCCGGCGATTAAACTTCTTTTATTCAGCGTCTCATCAAAAATGAAATCATTTTTAAAAACTACAAGTCTCATGCGTTTTAGTCTTGAAAAAATAATTTAAAAATCGTTCGGGAAATGAGTTTACACCCTGGGTACTTTCTTTGTATACTTTTGACTATACGGGCCGAGTCCGGGATTTACGGGAAATCGCGGATTTTCGTTTGCCGGCGATTAAACTTCTTTTATTCATCGTCCCATCAAATATGAAAATATTTTTGAAAACTACAAGTCTCATGCGTTTAGTGGTAAAAAAATAATATAAAAAATCGTTCGGGAAATGAGTTTACTCCCTGGGTGCTTTCTTTGTATACTTTTGACTATACGGGCCAAGCCCGGGATTTACGGGAAATCGCGGGTTTTCGTTTGCCGGCGATTAAACTTCTTTTATACAGCGTCTCATCAAAAATGAAAACATTTTTAAAAACTACAAGTCTTATGCGTTTTAGTGGTGAAAAAATAATTTAAAAAATCGTTCTGGAAATGAGTTTACTCCCTGGGTACTTTCTTTTTATACTTTTGACTATACGGGCCGAGTCCGGGATTTACGGGAAATCGCAGGTTTTCGTTTGCCGGCGATTAAACTTCTTTTATTCAGCGTCTCATCAAAAATGAAAACATTTTTGAAAACTACAAGTCTCATGCGTTTTAGTGGTGAAAAAATAATTTAAAAAATTGTTCGGGAAATGAGTTTACTCCCTGGGTACTTTCTTTGTATACTTTTGACTATACGGGCCGAGTCCGGGATTTAGGGAAATCGCAGGTTTTCGTTTGCCGGCGATTAAACTGCTTTTATTCATCGTCCCATCAAATATGAAAATATTTTTGAAAACTACAAGTCTCATGCGTTTAGTGGTAAAAAAATAATATAAAAAATCGTTCGGGAAATGAGTTTACTCCCTGGGTACTTTCTTTGTATACTTTTGACTATACGGGCCAAGCCCGGGATTTACGGGAAATCGCGGGTTTTCGTTTGCCGGCGATTAAACTTCTTTTATACAGCGTCTCATCAAAAATGAAAACATTTTTAAAAACTACAAGTCTTATGCGTTTTAGTGGTGAAAAAATAATTTAAAAAATCGTTCTGGAAATGAGTTTACTCCCTGGGTACTTTCTTTTTATACTTTTGACTATACGGGCCGAGTCCGGGATTTACGGGAAATCGCAGGTTTTCGTTTGCCGGCGATTAAACTGCTTTTATTCAGCGTCTCATCAAAAATGAAAACATTCTTAAAAACTACAAGTCTAATGCGTTTTAGTGGTGAAATAATAAATTAAGAAATCGTTTGGGAAATGAGTTTACTCCCTGGGTACTTTCTTTGTATACTTTTGACTATACAGGCAGAGTACGGGATTTAGGGAAATCGCAGGTTTTCGTTTGCCGGCGATTAAACTGCTTTTATTCAGCGTCTCATCAAAAATGAAAACATTCTTGAAAACTACAAGTCTCATGCGTTTTAGTGGTGAAATAATAAATTAAGAAATCGTTTGGGAAATGAGTTTACTCCCTGGGTACTTTCTTTGTATACTTTTGACTATACGGGCAGAGTAGGGGATTTACGGGAAATCGCAGGTTTTCGTTTGCCGGCGATTAAACTTCTTTTATTCAGCGTCTCATCAAAAATGAAAACATTTTTAAAAACTACAAGTCTTATGCGTTTTAGTGGTGAAAAAATAATTTAAAAAATCGTTCGGGAAATGAGTTTACACCCTGGGTACTTTCTTTGTATACTTTTGACTATACGGGCCGAGTCCGGGATTTACGGGAAATCGCGGGTTTTCGTTTTCCCGCGATTAAACCTCTTTCATTAAGCGTCTCATCAAAAATGAAAACATTTTTGAAAACTACAAGTCTCATGCGTTTTAGTGGTGAAAAAAGAATTTAAAAAATCCTTCGGGAAATGAGTTTACTCCCTGGGTACTTTCTTTGTATACATTCGACTATACGGGCCAAGCTCTGGATTCACGAGAAAACGCGGGAGTTTGTTTGCCGGCGATTAAACCTCTTTCATTAAGCGTCTCATTAAAAATAAAAACATTTTTGAAAACTACAAGTCTCATGCGTTTTAGTGGTGAAAAAATAATTTAAAAAATCGTTCGGGAAATGAGTTTACTCCCTGGGTACTTTTTTGTATACTTTTGACTATACGGGCCGAGTCCGGGATTTACGGGAAATCGCGGATTTTCGTTTGCCGGCGATTAAACTTCTTTTATTCATCGTCCCATCAAATATGAAAATATTTTTGAAAACTACAAGTCTCATGCGTTTTAGTGGTGAAAAAATAATTTAAAAAATCGTTCTGGAAATGAGTGTACTCACAGGGTACTTTCTTTGTATACATTCGACTATACGGGCCAAGCCCGGGATTTACGGGAAATCGCGGGTTTTCGTTTTCCCGCGATTAAACCTCTTTCATTAAGCGTCTCATCAAAAATGAAAACATTTTTGAAAACTACAAGTCTCATGCGTTTTAGTGGTGAAAAAAGAATTTAAAAAATCGTTCGGGAAATGAGTTTACTCCCTGGGTACTTTCTTTGTATACATTCGACTATACGGGCCAAGCCCTGGATTTACGAGAAAACGCGGGAGTTTGTTTGCCGGCGATTAAACCTCTTTCATTAAGCGTCTCATCAAAAATAAAAACATTTTTGAAAACTACAAGTCTCATGCGTTTTAGTGGTGAAAAAATAATTTAAAAAATCGTTCGGGAAATGAGTTTACTCCCCGGGTACTTTTTTGTATACTATTGACTATACGGGCCGAGTCCGGGATTTACGGGAAATCGCGGATTTTTGTTTGCCGGCGATTAAACTTCTTTTATTCATCGTCCCATCAAATATGAAAATATTTTTGAAAACTACAAGTCTCATGCGTTTAGTGGTAAAAAAATAATATAAAAAATCGTTCGGGAAATGAGTTTACTCCCTGGGTACTTTCTTTGTATACTTTTGACTATACGGGCCAAGCCCGGGATTTACGGGAAATCGCGGGTTTTCGTTTGCCGGCGATTAAACTTCTTTTATACAGCGTCTCATCAAAAATGAAAACATTTTTAAAAACTACAAGTCTTATGCGTTTTAGTGGTGAAAAAATAATTTAAAAAATCGTTCTGGAAATGAGTTTACTCCCTGGGTACTTTCTTTTTATACTTTTGACTATACGGGCCGAGTCCGGGATTTAGGGAAATCGCAGGTTTTCGTTTGCCGTCGATTAAACTGCTTTTATTCAGCGTTTCATCAAAAATGAAAACATTTTTAAAAACTACAAGTCTTATGCGTTTTAGTGGTGAAAAAATAATTTAAATAATCGTTCTGGAAATGAGTTTACTCACAGGGTACTTTCTTTGTAAACATTCGACTATACGTGCCAAGCCCGGGATTTACGGGAAATCGCGGGTTTTCGTTTGCCGGCGATTAAACTGCTTTTATTCAGCGTCTCATCAAAAATGAAAACATTCTTAAAAACTACAAGTCTCATGCGTTTTAGTGGTGAAATAATAAATTAAGAAATCGTTTGGGAAATGAGTTTACTCCCTGGGTACTTTCTTTGTATACTTTTGACTATACAGGCAGAGTACGGGATTTACGGGAAATCGCAGGTTTTCGTTTGCCGGCGATTAAACTTCTTTTATTCAGCGTCTCATCAAAAATGAAAACATATTTGAAAACTACAAGTCTCATGCGTTTTAGTGGTGAAAAAATAATTTAAAACATCGTTCGGGAAATGAGTTTACTCCCTGGGTACTTTCTTTGTATACTTTTGACTATACGGGCCGAGTCCGGGATTTAGGGAAATCGCAGGTTTTCGTTTGCCGGCGATTAAACTGCTTTTATTCAGCGTCTCATCAAAAATGAAAACATTCTTGAAAACTACAAGTCTCATGCGTTTTAGTGGTGAAATAATAAATTAAGAAATCGTTTGGGAAATGAGTTTACTCTCTGGGTACTTTCTTTGTATACTTTTGACTATACGGGCAGAGTAGGGGATTTACGGGAAAACTACAAGTCTCATGCGTTTTAGTGGTGAAATAATAAATTAAGAAATCGTTTGGGAAATGAGTTTACTCTCTGGGTACTTTCTTTGTATACTTTTGACTATACGGGCAGAGTCCGGGATTTACGGGAAATCGCAGGTTTTCGTTTGCCGGCGATTAAACTTCTTTTATTCATCGTCTCATCAAAAATGAAAACATTTTTGAAAACTACAAGTCTCATACGTTTTAGTGGTGAAAAAATAATTTAAAAATTCGTTCGGGAAATGAGTTTACTCACTGGGTACTTTCCTTGTATACTTTTAACTATACGGACCGAGTCCGGGATTAACGGGAAATCGCGGGATTTCGTTTCCCGGCGATTAAACTTCTTTTTTTCAGCGTCTCATCAAAAATGAAATCATTTTTAAAAACTACAAGTCTCATGCGTTTTAGTCTTGAAAAAATAATTTAAAAATCGTTCGGGAAATGAGTTTACACCCTGGGTACTTTCTTTGTATACTTTTGACTATACGGGCCGAGTCCGGGATTTACGAGAAATCGCAGGTTTTCGTTTGCCGGCGATTAAACTTCTTTTATTCAGCGTCTCATCAAAAATAAAAACATTTTTGAAAACTACAAGTCTCATACGTCTTAGTGGTGAAAAAATAATTTAAAAATTCGTTCAAGAAATGAGTTTACTCACTGGGTACTTTCCTTGTATACTTTTAACTATGCGGACCGAGTCCGGGATTTACGGGAAATCGCGGGTTTTCGTTTGCCGGCGATTAAATTTCTTTTATTCAGCGTCTCATCAAAAATGAAATCATTTTTAAAAACTACAAGTCTCATGGGCTTCAGTGGTGAAATAATAATTTAAAAAATCGTTTGGGAAATGAGTTTACTCCCTGGGTACTTTCTTTGTATACTTTTGACTATACGGGCCGAGTCCAGATTTTACGGGAAATCGCAGGTTTTCGTTTGCCGGCGATTAAACTGCTTTTATTCAGCGTCTCATCAAAAATGAAAACATTCTTGAAAACTACAAGTCTCATGCGTTTTAGTGGTGAAATAATAATTTAAAAAATCGTTTAGGAAATGAGTTTACTCCCTGGGTACTTTCTTTGTATACTTTTGACTATACGGGCCGAGTCCAGGATTTACAGGAAATCGCAGGTTTTCGTTTGCCGGCGATTAAGCTGCTTTTATTTAGCGTGTCATCAAAAATGAAAACATTCTTAAAAACTACAAGTCTTATGCGTTTTAGTGGTAAAAAAATAATTTAAAAAATCGTTTGGGAAATGAGTTTACTCCCTGGGTACTTTCTTTGTATACTTTTGACTATACGGGCCAAGCCGGGATTTACGGGAAATCGCGGGTTTTCGTTTGCCGGCGATTAAACTTCTTTTATTTAGCGTGTCATCAAAAATGAAAACATTAATAAAAACTACAACTCTTATGCGTTTTAGTGGTGAAAAAATAATTTAAAAAATCGTTCTGGAAATGAGTTTACTCACAGGGTACTTTCTTTGTATACATTCGACTATACGTGCCAAGCCCGGGATTTATGGGAAATCGCGGGTTTTCGTTTGCCGGAGTTTAAACTGCTTTTATTCAGCGTCTCATCAAAAATGAAAACATTCTTGAAAACTACAAGTCTCATGCGTTTTAGTGGTGAAATAATAAATTAAGAAATCGTTTGGGAAATGAGTTTACTCCCTGGGTACTTTCTTTGTATACTTTTGACTATACGGGCAGAGTACGGGATTTACGGGAAATCGCAGGTTTTGCGTTTGCCGGCGATTAAACTTCTTTTATTCAGCGTCTCATCAAAAATGAAAACATTTTTGAAAACTACAAGTCTCATGCGTTTTAGTGGTGAAAAAATAATTTAAAAAATCGTTCGGGAAATGAGTTTACACCCTGGGTACTTTCTTTGTATACTTTTGACTATACGGGCCGAGTCCGGGATTTACGGGAAATCGCAGGTTTTCGTTTGCCGGCGATTAAACTTCTTTTATTCAGCGTCTCATCAAAAATAAAAACATTTTTGAAAACTACAAGTCTCATACGTTTTAGTGGTGAAAAAATAATTTAAAAATTCGTTCGGGAAATGAGTTTACTCACTGGGTACTTTCCTTGTATACTTTTAACTATACGGACCGAGTCCGGGATTTACGGGAAATCGCGGGTTTTCGTTTGCCGGAGTTTAAACTGCTTTTATTCAGCGTCTCATCAAAAATGAAAACATTCTTGAAAACTACAAGTCTCATGCGTTTTAGTGGTGAAATAATAAATTAAGAAATCGTTTGGGAAATGAGTTTACTCCCTGGGTACTTTCTTTGTATACTTTTGACTATACGGGCAGAGTAGGGGATTTACGGGAAATCGCAAGTTTTCGTTTGCCGGCGATTAAACTTCTTTTATTCAGCGTCTCATCAAAAATGAAAACATTATTTAAAACTACAAGTCTCATGCGTTTTAGTGGTGAAAAAATAATTTAAAAAATCGTTCGGGAAATGAGTTTACACCCTGGGTACTTTCTTTGTATACTTTTGAATATACGGGCCGAGTCCGGGATTTACGGGAAATCGCAGGTTTTCGTTTGCCGGCGATTAAACTTCTTTTATTCAGCGTCTCATCAAAAATGAAAACATTTTTGAAAACTACAAGTCTCATACGTTTTAGTGGTGAAAAAATAATTTAAAAATTCGTTCGGAAAATGAATTTACTCACTGGGAACTTTCCTTGTATACTTTTAACTATACGGACCGAGTCCGAGATTTACGGGAAATCGCGGGTTTTCGTTTGCCGGCGATTAAACTTCTTTTATTCAGCGTCTCATCAAAAATGAAATCATTTTTAAAAACTACAAGTCTCATGCGTTTTAGTGGTGAAAAAATAATTTAAAAATCGTTCGGGAAATGAGTTTACACCCTGGGTACTTTCTTTGTATACCTTTGACTATACGGGCCGAGTCCGGGATTTACGTGAAATCGCAGGTTTTCGTTTGCCGGCGATTAAACTTCTTTTATTCAGCGTCTCATCAAAAATGAAAACATTTTTGAAAACTACAAGACTCATACGTCTTAGTGGTGAAAAAATAATTTAAAAATTCGTTCGGAAAATGAGTTTACTCCCTGGGTACTTTCTTTGTATACTTTTGACTATACGGGCCGAGTCCGGGATTTACGGGAAATCGCAGGTTTTCGTTTGCCGGCGATTAAACTTCTTTTATTCAGCGTCTCATCAAAAATGAAAACATTTTTGAAAACTACAAGTCTCATGCGTTTTAGTGGTGAAAAAATAATTTAAAAATCGTTCGGGAAATGAGTTTACACCCTGGGTACTTTCTTTGTATACTTTTGACTATACGGGCCGAGTCCGGGATTTACGTGAAATCGCAGGTTTTCGTTTGCCGGCGATTAAACTTCTTTTATTCAGCGTCTCATCAAAAATGAAACATTTTTGAAAACTACAAGACTCATACGTCTTAGTGGTGAAAAAATAATTTAAAAATTCGTTCGGGAAATGAGTTTACTCCCTGGGTACTTTCTTTGTATACTTTTGACTATACGAACCAAGCCGGGATTTACGGGAAATCGCGGGTTTTCGTTTGCCGGCGATTAAACTTCTTTTATTCAGCGTCTCATTAAAAATGAAAACATTTTTAAAAACTACAAGTCTTATGCGTTTTAGTGGTGAAAAAATAATTTAAAATATCGTTCTGGAAATGAGTTTACTCACAGGGTACTTTCTTTGTATACATTTGACTATACGTGCCAAGCCCGGGATTTACGGGAAATCGCGGGTTTTCGTTTGCCGGCGATTAAACTGCTTTTATTCAGCGTCTCATCAAAAATGAAAACATTCTTGAAAACTACAAGTCTCTTGCGTTTTAGTGGTGAAATAATAATTTAAAAAATCGTTTGGGAAATGAGTTTACTCCCTGGGTACTTTCTTTGCATACTTTTGACTATACGGGCCGAGTCCAGGATTTACGGGAAATCGCAGGTTTTCGTTTGCCAGCGATTAAACTTCATTTATTCAGCGTCTCATCAAAAATGAAAACATTTTTAAAAACTACAAGTCTCATGCGTTTTAGTGGTGAAAAAGTAATTTAAAAAATCGTTCGGGAAATGAGTTTACTCCCTGGGTACTTTCTTTGTATACTTTTGACTATACGGGCCGAGTCCGGGATTTACGGGAAATCGCGGACTTTAGTTTGCCGGCGATTAAACTTCTGTTATTCAGTGCCCCATCAAATATGAAAATATTTTTGAAAACTACAAGTCTCAAGCGTTTTAGTGGTGAAATAATAATTTAAAAAATCGTTTGGGAAATGAGTTTACTCCCTGGGTACTTTATTTGTATACTTTTGACTATACGGGCCGAGTCCAGGATTTACGGGAAATCGCAGGTTTTCGTTTGCCGGCGATTAAACTTCATTTATTCAGCGTCTCATCAAAAATGAAAACATTTTTAAAAACTACAAGTCTCATGCGTTTTAGTGGTGAAAAAGTAATTTAAATAATCGTTCGGGTATTGAGTTTACTCCCTGGGTACTTTCTTTGTATACTTTTGACTATACGGGCCGAGTCCGGGATTTACGTGAAATCGCAGGTTTTCGTTTGCCGGCGATTAAACTTCTTTTATTCAGCGTCTCATCAAAAATGAAACATTTTTGAAAACTACAAGACTCATACGTCTTAGTGGTGAAAAAATAATTTAAAAATTCGTTCGGGAAATGAGTTTACTCCCTGGGTACTTTCTTTGTATACTTTTGACTATACGAACCAAGCCGGGATTTACGGGAAATCGCGGGTTTTCGTTTGCCGGCGATTAAACTTCTTTTATTCAGCGTCTCATTAAAAATGAAAACATTTTTAAAAACTACAAGTCTTATGCGTTTTAGTGGTGAAAAAATAATTTAAAATATCGTTCTGGAAATGAGTTTACTCACAGGGTACTTTCTTTGTATACATTTGACTATACGTGCCAAGCCCGGGATTTACGGGAAATCGCGGGTTTTCGTTTGCCGGCGATTAAACTGCTTTTATTCAGCGTCTCATCAAAAATGAAAACATTCTTGAAAACTACAAGTCTCTTGCGTTTTAGTGGTGAAATAATAATTTAAAAAATCGTTTGGGAAATGAGTTTACTCCCTGGGTACTTTCTTTGCATACTTTTGACTATACGGGCCGAGTCCAGGATTTACGGGAAATCGCAGGTTTTCGTTTGCCAGCGATTAAACTTCATTTATTCAGCGTCTCATCAAAAATGAAAACATTTTTAAAAACTACAAGTCTCATGCGTTTTAGTGGTGAAAAAGTAATTTAAAAAATCGTTCGGGAAATGAGTTTACTCCCTGGGTACTTTCTTTGTATACTTTTGACTATACGGGCCGAGTCCGGGATTTACGGGAAATCGCGGACTTTAGTTTGCCGGCGATTAAACTTCTGTTATTCAGTGCCCCATCAAATATGAAAATATTTTTGAAAACTACAAGTCTCAAGCGTTTTAGTGGTGAAATAATAATTTAAAAAATCGTTTGGGAAATGAGTTTACTCCCTGGGTACTTTATTTGTATACTTTTGACTATACGGGCCGAGTCCAGGATTTACGGGAAATCGCAGGTTTTCGTTTGCCGGCGATTAAACTTCATTTATTCAGCGTCTCATCAAAAATGAAAACATTTTTAAAAACTACAAGTCTCATGCGTTTTAGTGGTGAAAAAGTAATTTAAATAATCGTTCGGGTATTGAGTTTACTCCCTGGGTACTTTCTTTGTATACTTTTGACTATACGGGCCGAGTCCGGGATTTAAGGAAATCGCGGGTTTTCGTTTGCCGGAGTTTAAACTGCTTTTATTCAGCGTCTCATCAAAAATGAAAACATTCTTGAAAACTACAAGTCTCATGCGTTTTAGTGGTGAAATAATAAATTAAGAAATCGTTTGGGAAATGAGTTTACTCCCTGGGTACTTTCTTTGTATACTTTTGACTATACGGGCAGAGTAGGGGATTTACGGGAAATCGCAGGTTTTCGTTTGCCGGCGATTAAACTTCTTTTATTCAGCGTCTCATCAATAATGAAAACATTATTTAAAACTAAAAGTCTCATGCGTTTTAGTGGTGAAAAAATAATTTAAAAAATCGTTCGGGAAATGAGTTTACACCCTGGGTACTTTCTTTGTATACTTTTGAATATACGGGCCGAGTCCGGGATTTACGGGAAATCGCAGGTTTTCGTTTGCCGGCGATTAAACTTCTTTTATTCAGCGTCTCATCAAAAATGAAAACATTTTTGAAAACTACAAGTCTCATACGTTTTAGTGGTGAAAAAATAATTTAAAAATTCGTTCGGGAAATGAATTTACTCACTGGGAACTTTCCTTGTATACTTTTAACTATACGGACCGAGTCCGGGATTTACGGGAAATCGCGGGTTTTCGTTTGCCGGCGATTAAACTTCTTTTATTCAGCGTCTCATCAAAAATGAAATCATTTTTAAAAACTACAAGTCTCATGTGTTTTAGTGGTGAAAAAATAATTTAAAAATCGTTCGGGAAATGAGTTTACACCCTGGGTACTTTCTTTGTATACTTTTGACTATACGGGCCGAGTCCGGGATTTACGTGAAATCGCAGGTTTTCGTTTGCCGGCGATTAAACTTCTTTTATTCAGCGTCTCATCAAAAATGAAAACATTTTTGAAAACTACAAGACTCATACGTCTTAGTGGTGAAAAAATAATTTAAAAATTCGTTCGGGAAATGAGTTTACTCCCTGGGTACTTTCTTTGTATACTTTTGACTATACGGGCCGAGTCTGGGATTTACGGGAAATCGCAGGTTTTCGTTTGCCGGCGATTAAACTTCTTTTATTCAGCGTCTCATCAAAAATGAAAACATTTTTGAAAACTACAAGTCTCATGCGTTTTAGTGGTGAAAAAATAATTTAAAAATCGTTCGGGAAATGAGTTTACACCCTGGGTACTTTCTTTGTATACTTTTGACTATACGGGCCGAGTCCGGGATTTACGTGAAATCGCAGGTTTTCGTTTGCCGGCGATTAAACTTCTTTTATTCAGCGTCTCATCAAAAATGAAAACATTTTTGAAAACTACAAGACTCATACGTCTTAGTGGTGAAAAAATAATTTAAAAATTCGTTCGGGAAATGAGTTTACTCCCTGGGTACTTTCTTTGTATACTTTTGACTATACGAACCAAGCCGGGATTTACGGGAAATCGCGGGTTTTCGTTTGCCGGCGATTAAACTTCTTTTATTCAGCGTCTCATTAAAAATGAAAACATTTTTAAAAACTACAAGTCTTATGCGTTTTAGTGGTGAAAAAATAATTTAAAATATCGTTCTGGAAATGAGTTTACTCACAGGGTACTTTCTTTGTATACATTTGACTATACGTGCCAAGCCCGGGATTTACGGGAAATCGCGGGTTTTTGTTTGCCGGCGATTAAACTGCTTTTATTCAGCGTCTCATCAAAAATGAAAACATTCTTGAAAACTACAAGTCTCATGCGTTTTAGTGGTGAAATAATAATTTAAAAAATCGTTTGGGAAATGAGTTTACTCCCTGGGTACTTTCTTTGCATACTTTTGACTATACGGGCCGAGTTCAGGATTTACGGGAAATCGCAGGTTTTCGTTTGCCAGCGATTAAACTTCATTTATTCAGCGTCTCATCAAAAATGAAAACATTTTTAAAAACTACAAGTCTCATGCGTTTTAGTGGTGAAAAAGTAATTTAAAAAATCGTTCGGGAAATGAGTTTACTCCCTGGGTACTTTCTTTGTATACTTTTGACTATACGGGCCGAGTCCGGGATTTACGGGAAATCGCGGACTTTAGTTTGCCGGCGATTAAACTTCTTTTATTCAGTGCCCCATCAAATATGAAAATATTTTTGAAAACTACAAGTCTCATGCGTTTTAGTGGTGAAATAATAATTTAAAAAATCGTTTGGGAAATGAGTTTACTCCCTGGGTACTTTCTTTGTATACTTTTGACTATACGGGCCGAGTCCAGGATTTACGGGAAATCGCAGGTTTTCGTTTGCCGGCGATTAAACTTCATTTATTCAGCGTCTCATCAAAAATGAAAACATTTTTAAAAACTACAAGTCTCATGCGTTTTAGTGGTGAAAAAGTAATTTAAATAATCGTTCGGGTATTGAGTTTACTCCCTGGGTACTTTCTTTGTATACTTTTGACTATACGGGCCGAGTCCGGGATTTAAGGAAATCGCAGGTTTTCGTTTGCCGGCGATTAAACTTCTTTTATTCAGCGTCCCATCAAATATGAAAATAATTTTGAAAACTACAAGTCTCATGCGTTTAGTGGTAAAAAAATAATATAAAAAATCGTTCGGGAAATGAGTTTACTCCCTGGGTACTTTCTTTGTATACTTTTGACTATACGGGCCAAGCCCGGGATTTACGGGAAATCGCGGGTTTTTGTTTGCCGGCGATTAAACTTCTTTTATTCAGCGTCTCATCAAAAATGAAAACTTTTTTAAAAAATACAAGTCTTATGCGTTTTAGTGGTGAAAAAATAATTTAAAAAATTGTTCTGGAAATGAGTTTACTCCCTTGGTACTTTCTTTGTATACTTTTGACTATACGGGCCGAGTCCGGGATTTAAGGAAATCGCAGGTTTTCGTTTGCCGGCGATTAAACTGCTTTTATTCAGCGTTGTCATCAAAAATGAAAACATTCTTGAAAACTACAAGACTCATACGTCTTAGTGGTGAAAAAATAATTTAAAAATTCGTTCGGGAAATGAGTTTACTCCCTGGGTACTTTCTTTGTATACTTTTGACTATACGAACCAAGCCGGGATTTACGGGAAATCGCGGGTTTTCGTTTGCCGGCGATTAAACTTCTTTTATTCAGCGTCTCATTAAAAATGAAAACATTTTTAAAAACTACAAGTCTTATGCGCTTTAGTGGTGAAAAAATAATTTAAAATATCGTTCTGGAAATGAGTTTACTCACAGGGTACTTTCTTTGTATACATTTGACTATACGTGCCAAGCCCGGGATTTACGGGAAATCGCGGGTTTTCGTTTGCCGGCGATTAAACTGCTTTTATTCAGCGTCTCATCAAAAATGAAAACATTCTTGAAAACTACAAGTCTCTTGCGTTTTAGTGGTGAAATAATAATTTAAAAAATCGTTTGGGAAATGAGTTTACTCCCTGGGTACTTTCTTTGCATACTTTTGACTATACGGGCCGAGTCCAGGATTTACGGGAAATCGCAGGTTTTCGTTTGCCAGCGATTAAACTTCATTTATTCAGCGTCTCATCAAAAATGAAAACATTTTTAAAAGCTACAAGTCTCATGCGTTTTAGTGGTGAAAAAGTAATTTAAAAAATCGTTCGGGAAATGAGTTTACTCCCTGGGTACTTTCTTTGTATACTTTTGACTATACGGGCCGAGTCCGGGATTTACGGGAAATCGCGGACTTTAGTTTGCCGGCGATTAAACTTCTTTTATTCAGTGCCCCATCAAATATGAAAATATTTTTGAAAACTACAAGTCTCATGCGTTTTAGTGGTGAAATAATAATTTAAAAAATCGTTTGGGAAATGAGTTTACTCCCTGGGTACTTTCTTTGTATACTTTTGACTATACGGGCCGAGTCCAGGATTTACGGGAAATCGCAGGTTTTCGTTTGCCGGCGATTAAACTTCTTTTATTCAGCGTCCCATCAAATATGAAAATAATTTTGAAAACTACAAGTCTCATGCGTTTAGTGGTAAAAAAATAATATAAAAAATCGTTCTGGAAATGAGTTTACTCCCTGGGTACTTTCTTTGTATACTTTTGACTATACAGGCCGAGTCCGGGATTTAAGGAAATCGCAGGTTTTCGTTTGCCGGCGATTAAACTGCTTTTATTCAGCGTTGTCATCAAAAATGAAAACATTCTTGAAAACTACAAGTCTCATGCGTTTTAGTGGTGAAATAATAATTTAAAAAATCGTTTGGGAAATGAGTTTACTCCCTGGGTACTTTCTTTGTATACTTTTGACTATACGGGCCGAGTCCAGGATTTACAAACATTTTTAAAAACTACAAGTCTCATGCGTTTTAGTGGTGAAAAAATAATTTAAAAAATCGTTCGGGAAATGAGTTTACTCCCTGGGTACTTTCTTTGTATACTTTTGACTATACGGGCCGAGTCCAGGATTTACGGGAAATCGCAGGTTTTCGTTTGCCGGCGATTAAACTTCATTTATTCAGCGTCTCATCAAAAAGGAAAACATTTTTAAAAACTACAAGTCTCATGCGTTTTAGTGGTGAAAAAGTAATTTATATAATCGTTCGGGAAATGAGTTTACTCCCTGGGTACTTTCTTTGTATACTTTTGACTATACGGGCCGAGTCCGGGATTTACGGGAAATCGGGGATTTTCGTTTGCGGCGATTAAACTTCTTTTATTCAGCGTCCCATCAAATATGAAAATATTTTTGAAAACTACAAGTCTCATGCGTTTAGTGGTAAAAAAATAATATAAAAAATCGTTCGGGAAATGAGTTTACTCCCTGGGTACTTTCTTTGTATACTTTTGACTATACGGGCCGAGTCCAGGATTTACAGGAAATCGCAGGTTTTCGTTTGCCGGCGATTAAACTTCTTTTATTCAGCGTTTCATCAAAAATGAAAACATTTTTGAAAACTACAAGTCTCATGCGTTTTAGTGGTGAAAAAGTAATTTAAAAAATCGTTCGGGAAATGAGTTTACTCCCTGGGTACTTTCTTTGTATACTTTTGACTATACGGGCCGAGTCCGGGATTTACGGGAAATCGCGGGTTTTTGTTTGCCGGCGATTAAACTTCTTTTATTCAGCGTCTCATCAAAAATGAAAACATTTTTGAAAACTACAAGTCTCATGCGTTTTAGTGGTGAAAAAATAAATTAAAAAATCGTTCGGGAAATGAGTTTACTCCCTGGGTAGTTTCTTTGTATACTTTTGACTATACGGGCCAAGCCGGGATTTACGGGAAATCGCGGGTTTTCGTTTGCCGGCGATTAAACTTCTTCTTTTCAGCGTCTCACCAAAAATGAAAACATTTTTGAAAACTACAAGTCTCATGCGTTTTAGTGGTGAAAAAATAAATTAAAAAATCGTTCGGGAAATGAGTTTACTCCCTGGGTAGTTTCTTTGTATACTTTTGACTATACGGGCCAAGCCGGGATTTACGGGAAATCGCGGGTTTTCGTTTGCCGGCGATTAAACTTCTTCTTTTCAGCGTCTCACCAAAAATGAAAACATTTTTGAAAACTACAAGTCTCATGCGTTTTAGTGGTGAAAAAGTAATTTAAAAAATCGTTCGGGAAATGAGTTTACTCCCTGGGTACTTTCTTTGTATACTTTTGACTATACGGGCCAAACCCGGGATTTACGGGAAATCGCGGGTTTTTGTTTGCCGGCGATTAAACTTCTTTTATTAAGCGTCTCATCAAAAATGAAAACACTTTTAAAAACTACAAGTCTCATGCGTTTTAGTGGTGAAAAAGTAATTTATATAATCGTTCGGGAAATGAGTTTACTCCCTGGGTACTTTCTTTGTATACTTTTGACTATACGGGCCGAGTCCGGGATTTACGGGAAATCGGGGATTTTCGTTTGCGGCGATTAAACTTCTTTTATTCAGCGTCCCATCAAATATGAAAATATTTTTGAAAACTACAAGTCTCATGCGTTTAGTGGTAAAAAAATAATATAAAAAATCGTTCGGGAAATGAGTTTACTCCCTGGGTACTTTCTTTGTATACTTTTGACTATACGGGCCGAGTCCAGGATTTACAGGAAATCGCAGGTTTTCGTTTGCCGGCGATTAAACTTCTTTTATTCAGCGTTTCATCAAAAATGAAAACATTTTTGAAAACTACAAGTCTCATGCGTTTTAGTGGTGAAAAAGTAATTTAAAAAATCGTTCGGGAAATGAGTTTACTCCCTGGGTACTTTCTTTGTATACTTTTGACTATACGGGCCGAGTCCGGGATTTACGGGAAATCGCGGGTTTTTGTTTGCCGGCGATTAAACTTCTTTTATTCAGCGTCTCATCAAAAATGAAAACATTTTTGAAAACTACAAGTCTCATGCGTTTTAGTGGTGAAAAAATAAATTAAAAAATCGTTCGGGAAATGAGTTTACTCCCTGGGTAGTTTCTTTGTATACTTTTGACTATACGGGCCAAGCCGGGATTTACGGGAAATCGCGGGTTTTCGTTTGCCGGCGATTAAACTTCTTCTTTTCAGCGTCTCACCAAAAATGAAAACATTTTTGAAAACTACAAGTCTCATGCGTTTTAGTGGTGAAAAAATAAATTAAAAAATCGTTCGGGAAATGAGTTTACTCCCTGGGTAGTTTCTTTGTATACTTTTGACTATACGGGCCAAGCCGGGATTTACGGGAAATCGCGGGTTTTCGTTTGCCGGCGATTAAACTTCTTCTTTTCAGCGTCTCACCAAAAATGAAAACATTTTTGAAAACTACAAGTCTCATGCGTTTTAGTGGTGAAAAAGTAATTTAAAAAATCGTTCGGGAAATGAGTTTACTCCCTGGGTACTTTCTTTGTATACTTTTGACTATACGGGCCAAACCCGGGATTTACGGGAAATCGCGGGTTTTTGTTTGCCGGCGATTAAACTTCTTTTATTAAGCGTCTCATCAAAAATGAAAACACTTTTAAAAACTACAAGTCTTATGCGTTTTAGTGGTGAAAAAATAATTTAAAAAATCGTTCTGGAAATGAGTTTAGTCACAGGGTACTTTCTTTGTATACTTTTGACTATACGGGCCAAACCCGGGATTTACGGGAAATCGCGGGTTTTCGTTTGCCGGCGATTAAACCGCTTTTATTCAGCGTCTCATCAAAAATGAAAACATTCTTGAAAACTACAAGTCTCATGCGTTTTAGTGGTGAAATAATAATTTAAAAAATCGTTTGGGAAATGAGTTTACTCCCTGGGTACTTTCTTTGCATACTTTTCACTATACGGGCCGAGTCCAGGATTTACGGGAAATCGCAGGTTTTTGTTTGCCGGCGATTAAACTTCATTTATTCAGCGTCTCATCAAAAATGAAAACATTTTTAAAAACTACAAGTCTCATGCGTTTTTGTGGTGAAAAAGTAATTTAAATATTCGTTCGGGAAATGAGTTTACTCCCTGGGTACTTTCTTTGTATACTTTTGACTATACGGGCCGAGTCCGGGATTTACGGGAAATCGGGGATTTTCGTTTGCCGGCGATTAAACTTCTTTTATTCAGCGTCCCATCAAATATAAAAATATTTTTGAAAACTACAAGTCTCATGCGTTTAGTGGTAAAAAAATAATATAAAAATTTTTTCGGGAAATGAGTTTACTCCCTGGGTACTTTCTTTGTATACTTTTGACTATACGGGCCGAGTCCAGGATTTACGGGAAATCGCAGGTTTTCGTTTGCCGGCGATTAAACTTCATTTATTCAGCGTCTCATCAAAAATGAAAACATTTTTAAAAACTACAAGTCTCATGCGTTTTAGTGGTGAAAAAGTAATTTAAAAAATCGTTCGAGAAATGAGTTTACTCCCTGGGTACTTTCTTTGTATACTTTTGACTATACGGGCCAAGCCCGGGATTTACGGAAAAAACGCGGGTTTTAGTTTGCCGGCGATTAAACTTCTTTTATTCAGCGTCTCATCAAAAATGAAAACATTTTTGAAAACTACAAGTCTCATGTGGTTTAGTGGTGAAAAAATAATTTAAAAAATCGTTCGGGAAATGAGTTTACTCCCTGGGTACTTTCTTTGTATACTTTTGACTATACGGGCCGAGTCCGGGATTTACGGGAAATCGCGGATTTTTATTTGCCGGCGATTAAACTTCTTTTATTCAGCGTCCCATCAAATATGAAAATATTTTTGAAAACTACAAGTCTCATGCGTTTAGTGGTAAAAAAATAATATAAAAAATCGTTCGGGAAATGAGTTTACTCCCTGGGTACTTTCTTTGTATACTTTTGACTATACGGGCCAAGCCCGGGATTTACGGGGAATCGCGGGTTTTCGTTTGCCGGCGATTAAACTTCTTTTATTCAGCGTCTCATCAAAAATGAAAACATTTTTGAAAACTACAAGTCTCATGCGTTTTAGTGGTGAAAAAGTAATTTAAAAAATCGTTCGGGAAATGAGTTTACTCACTGGGTACTTTCTTTGTATACCTTTGACTATACGGGCCGAGTCCGGGATTTACGGGAAATCGCGGATTTTCGTTTGCCGGCGATTAAACTTCTTTTATCCAGCGTGCCATCAAATATGAAAATATTTTTGAAAACTACAAGTCTCATGCGTTTAGTGGTAAAAAAATAATATAAAAAATCGTTCTGGAAATGAATTTACTCCCTGGGTACTTTCTTTGTATACTTTTGACTATACGGGCCGAGTCCGGGATTTACGGGAAATCGCGGATTTTTATTTGCCGGCGATTAAACTTCTTTTATTCAGCGTCCCATCAAATATGAAAATATTTTTGAAAACTACAAGTCTCATGCGTTTAGTGGTAAAAAAATAATATAAAAAATCGTTCGGGAAATGAGTTTACTCCCTGGGTACTTTCTTTGTATACTTTTGACTATACGGGCCAAGCCCGGGATTTACGGGGAATCGCGGGTTTTCGTTTGCCGGCGATTAAACTTCTTTTATTCAGCGTCTCATCAAAAATGAAAACATTTTTGAAAACTACAAGTCTCATGCGTTTTAGTGGTGAAAAAGTAATTTAAAAAATCGTTCGGGAAATAAGTTTACTCACTGGGTACTTTCTTTGTATACCTTTGACTATACGGGCCGAGTCCGGGATTTACGGGAAATCGCGGATTTTCGTTTGCCGGCGATTAAACTTCTTTTATCCAGCGTCCCATCAAATATGAAAATATTTTTGAAAACTACAAGTCTCATGCGTTTAGTGGTAAAAAAATAATATAAAAAATCGTTCTGGAAATGAATTTACTCCCTGGGTACTTTCTTTGTATACTTTTGACTATACGGGCCGAGTCCGGGATTTAGGGAAATCGCAGGTTTTCGTTTGCCGGCGATTAAACTGCTTTTATTCAGCGTCTCATCAAAAATGAAAATATTTTTGAAAACTACAAGTCTCATGCGTTTAGTGGTAAAAAAATAATATAAAAAATCTTTCGGGAAATGAGTTTACTCCCTGGGTACTTTTTTTGTATACTTTTGACTATACGGGCCGAGTCCAGGATTTACGGGAAATCGCAGGTTTTCGTTTGCCGGCGATTAAACTTCATTTATTCAGCGTCTCATCAAAAATGAAAACATTTTTAAAAACTACAAGTCTCATGCGTTTTAGTGGTGAAAAAGTAATTTAAAAAATCGTTCGGGAAATGAGTTTACTCCCTGGGTACTTTCTTTGTATACTTTTGACTATACGGGCCAAGCCCGGGATTTACGGGAAATCGCGGGTTTTCGTTTGCCGGCGATTAAACTTCTTTTATTCAGCGTCTCATCAAAAATGAAAACATTTTTGAAAACTACAAGTCTCATGCGTTTTAGTGGTGAAAAAGTAATTTAAAAAATCGTTCGGGAAATGAGTTTACTCCCTGGGTACTTTCTTTGTATACCTTTGACTATACGGGCCGAGTCCGGGATTTACGGGAAATCGCGGATTTTCGTTTGCCGGCGATTAAACTTCTTTTATCCAGCGTCCCATCAAATATGAAAATATTTTTGAAAACTACAAGTCTCATGCGTTTAGTGGTAAAAAAATAATATAAAAAATCGTTCTGGAAATGAATTTACTCCCTGGGTACTTTCTTTGTATACTTTTGACTATACCGGCCGAGTCCGGGATTTAGGGAAATCGCAGGTTTTCGTTTGCCGGCGATTAAACTTCTTTTATTCAGCGTCCCATCAAATATGAAAATATTTTTGAAAACTACAAGTCTCATGCGTTTAGTGGTAAAAAAAATAATATAAAAAATCGTTCGGGAAATGAGTTTACTCCCTGGGTACTTTCTTTGTATACTTTTGACTATACGGGCCAAGCCCGGGATTTACGGGAAATCGCGGGTTTTCGTTTGCCGGCGATTAAACTTCTTTTATTCAGCGTCTCATCAAAAATGAAAACATTTTTGAAAACTACAAGTCTCATGCGTTTTAGTGGTGAAAAAGTAATTTAAAAAATCGTTCGGGAAATGAGTTTACTCCCTGGGTACTTTCTTTGTATACTTTTGACTATACGGGCCGAGTCCGGGATTTAGGGAAATCGCAGGTTTTCGTTTGCCGGCGATTAAACTGCTTTTATTCAGCGTCTCATCAAAAATGAAAACATTTTTGAAAACTACAAGTCTCATGCGTTTTAGTGGTGAAAAAATAATTTAAAAAATCGTTCGGGAAATGAGTTTACTCACTGGGTACTTTCCTTGTATACTTTTAATTATACGGACCGAGTCCGGGATTTACGGGAAATCGCGGGTTTTCGTTTGCCGGCGATTAAACTTCTTTTATTCAGCGTCTCATCAAAAATGAAAACATTTTTAAAAACTACAAGTCTCATGGGCTTTAGTGGTGAAATAATAATTTAAAAAATCGTTTGGGAAATGAGTTTACTCCCTGGGTACTTTCTTTGTATACTATTGACTATACGGGCCGAGTCCAGGATTTACGGGAAATCGCATGTTTTCGTTTGCCGGCGATTAAACTTCTTTTATTCAGCGTCTCGTCAAAAATGAAAACACTTTTGAAAACTACAAGTCTAATGCGTTTTAGTGGTGAAAAAGTAATTTAAAAAATCGTTTGGGAAATGAGTTTACTCCCTGGGTACTTTCTTTGTATACTTTTGACTATACGGGCCGAGTCCGGGATTTACGGGAAATCGCAGGTTTTCGTTTGCCGGCGATTAAACTTCTTTTATTCAGCGTCTCATCAAAAATGAAAACATTTTTAAAAACTACCAGTCTTATGCGTTTTAGTGGTGAAAAAATAATTTAAAAAATCGTTCTGGAAATGAGTTTAGTCACAGGGTACTTTCTTTGTATACATTCGACAATACGTGCCAAGCCCGGAATTTACGGGAAATCGCGGGTTTTCGTTTGCCGGCTATTAAACCGCTTTTATTCAGCGTCTCATCAAAAATGAAAACATTCTTGAAAACTACAAGTCTCATGCGTTTTAGTGGTGAAATAATAATTTAAAAAATCGTTTGGGAAATGAGTTTACTCCCTGGGTACTTTCTTTGCATACTTTTGACTATACGGGCCGAGTCCAGGATTTACGGGAAATCGCAGGTTTTCGTTTGCCGGCGATTAAACTTCATTTATTCAGCGTCTCATCAAAAATGAAAACACTTTTAAAAACTACAAGTCTCATGCGTTTTAGTGGTGAAAAAGTAATTTAAATAATCGTTCGGGAAATGAGTTTACTCCCTGGGTACTTTCTTTGTATACTTTTGACTATACGGGCCGAGTCCGGGATTTACGGGAAATCGGGGATTTTCGTTTGCCGGCGATTAAAACTTCTTTTATTCAGCGTCTCATCAAAAATGAAAACTTTTTTAAAAACTACAAGTCTTATGCGTTTTAGTGGTGAAAAAATAATTTAAAAAATCGTTCTGGAAATGAGTTTACTCCATGGGTACTTTCTTTGTATACTTTTGACTATACGGGCCGAGTCCGGGATTTAAGGAAATCGCAGGTTTTCGTTTCCCGGCGATTAAACTGCTTTTATTCAGCGTCTCATCAAAAATGAAAACATTCTTGAAAACCACAAGTCTCATGCGTTTTAGTGGTGAAATAATAATTTAAAAAATCGTTTGGGAAATGAGTTTACTCCCTGGGTACTTTCTTTGCATACTTTTGACTATACGGGCCGAGTCCAGGATTTACGGGAAATCGGGGATTTTCGTTTGCCGGCGATTAAAACTTCATTTATTCAGCGTCTCATCAAAAATGAAAACACTTTTAAAAACTACAAGTCTCATGCGTTTTAGTGGTGAAAAAGTAATTTAAATAATCGTTCGGGAAATGAGTTTACTCCCTGGGTACTTTCTTTGTATACATTTGACTATACGGGCCGAGTCCGGGATTTACGGGAAATCGGGGATTTTCGTTTGCCGGCGATTAAAACTTCTTTTATTCAGCGTCTCATCAAAAATGAAAACTTTTTTAAAAACTACAAGTCTTATGCGTTTTAGTGGTGAAAAAATAATTTAAAAAATCGTTCTGGAAATGAGTTTACTCCATGGGTACTTTCTTTGTATACATTCGACAATACGTGCCAAGCCCGGGATTTACGGGAAATCGCGGGTTTTCGTTTGCCGGCGATTAAACCGCTTTTATTCAGCGTCTCATCAAAAATGAAAACATTCTTGAAAACTACAAGTCTCATGCGTTTTAGTGGTGAAATAATAATTTAAAAAATCGTTTGGGAAATGAGTTTACTCCCTGGGTACTTTCTTTGCATACTTTTGACTATACGGGCCGAGTCCAGGATTTACGGGAAATCGCAGGTTTTCGTTTGCCGGCGATTAAACTTCATTTATTCAGCGTCTCATCAAAAATGAAAACACTTTTAAAAACTACAAGTCTCATGCGTTTTAGTGGTGAAAAAGTAATTTAAATAATCGTTCGGGAAATGAGTTTACTCCCTGGGTACTTTCTTTGTATACTTTTGACTATACGGGCCGAGTCCGGGATTTACGGGAAATCGGGGATTATCGTTTGCCGGCGATTAAAACTTCTTTTATTCAGCGTCTCATCAAAAATGAAAACACTTTTAAAAACTACAAGCCTCATGCGTTTAGTGGTGAAAAAATAATATAAAAAATCGTTCGGGAAATGAGTTTACTCCCTGGGTACTTTCTTTGTATACTTTTGACTATACGGGCCGAGTCCAGGATTTACGGGAAATCGCAGGTTTTCGTTTGCCGGCGATTAAACTTCTTTTATTCAGCGTCTCGTCAAAAATGGAAACACTTTTGAAAACTACAAGTCTCATGCGTTTTAGTGGTGAAAAAGTAATTTAAAAAATCGTTCGGGAAATGAGTTTACTCCCTGGGTACTTTCTTTGTATACTTTTGACTATACGGGCCGAGTCCGGGATTTACGGGAAATCGCGGGTTTTCGTTTGCCGGCGATTAATCTTCTTTTATCCAGCGTCCCATCAAAAATGAAAACATTTTTAAAAACTACAAGTGTCATGCGTTTTAGTGGTGAAAAAGTAATTTAAAAAATCGTTCGGGAAATGAGTTTACTCCCTGGGTACTTTCTTTGTATACTTTTGACTATACGGGCCAAGCCCGGGATTTACGGAAAAAACGCGGGTTTTAGTTTGCCGGCGATTAAACTTCTTTTATTCAGCGTCTCATCAAAAATGAAAACATTTTTGAAAACTACAAGTCTCATGCGTTTTAGTGGTGAAAAAGTAATTTAAAAAATCGTTCGGGAAATGAGTTTACTCCCTGGGTACTTTCTTTGTATACTTTTGACTATGCGGGCCGAGTCCGGGATTTACGGGAAATCGCGGATTTTCGTTTGCCGGCGATTAAACTTCTTTTATCCAGCGTCCCATCAAATATGAAAATATTTTTGAAAACTACAAGTCTCATTCGTTTAGTGGTAAAAAAATAATATAAAAAATCGTTCTGGAAATGAATTTACTCCCTGGGTACTTTCTTTGTATACTTTTGACTATACGGGCCGAGTCCGGGATTTAGGGAAATCGCAGGTTTTCGTTTGCCGGCGATTAAACTGCTTTTATTCAGCGTCTCATCAAAAATGAAAACATTTTTGAAAACTACAAGTCTCATGCGTTTTAGTGGTGAAAAAATAATTTAAAAAATCGTTCGGGAAATGAGTTTACTCACTGGGTACTTTCCTTGTATACTTTTAACTATACGGACCGAGTCCGGGATTTACGGGAAATCGCGGGTTTTCGTTTGCCGGCGATTAAACTTCTTTTATTCAGCGTCTCATCAAAAATGAAAACATTTTTAAAAACTACAAGTCTCATGGGCTTTAGTGGTGAAATAATAATTTAAAAAATCGTTTGGGAAATGAGTTTACTCCCTGGGTACTTTCTTTGTATACTTTTGACTATACGGGCCGAGTCTAGGATTTACGGGAAATCGCAGGTTTTCGTTTGCCGGCAATTAAACTTCTTTTATTCAGCGTCTCATCAAAAATGAAAACACTTTTGAAAACTACAAGTCTCATGCGTTTTAGTGGTGAAAAAGTAATTTAAAAAATCGTTCGGCAAATGAGTTTACTCCCTGGGTACTTTCTTTGTATACTTTTGACTATACGGGCCGAGTCCGGGATTTACGGGAAATCGCGGGTTTTCGTTTGCCGGCGATTAAATTTCTTTTATCCAGCGTCCCATCAAATATGAAAATATTTTTGAAAACTACAAGTCTCATGCGTTTAGTGGTAAAAAGATAATATAAAAAATCGTTCGGGAAATGAGTTTACTCCCTGGGTACTTTCTTTGTATACTTTTGACTATACGGGCGAAGCCCGGGATTTACGGGAAATCGCGGGTTTTCGTTTGCCGGGGATTAAACTTCATTTTATTCAGCGTCTCATCAAAAATGAAAACATTTTTAAAAACTTCAAGTCTTATGCGTTTTAGTGGTGAAAAAATAATTTAAAAAATCGTTCTGGAAATGAGTTTACTCCCTGGGTACTTTCTTTGTATACTTTTGACTATACGGGCCGAGTCCGGGATTTAGGGAATTCGCAGGTTTTCGTTTGCCGGCGATTAAACTGCTTTTATTCAGCGTCTCATCAAAAATGAAAACATTTTTGAAAACTACAAGTCTCATGCGTTTTAGTGGTGAAAAAATAATTTAAAAAATCGTTCGGGAAATGAGTTTACTCCCTGGTTAGTTTCTTTGTATACTTTTGACTATACGGACCGAGCCGGGATTTACGGAAAATCGCGGGTTTTCGTTTGCCGGCGATTAAACTTCTTTTATTCAGCGTCTCATCAAAAATGAAAACGTTTTTAAAAACTACAAGTCTTATGCGTTTTAGTGGTGAAAAAATAATTTAAAAAATCGTTCTGGAAATGAGTTTACTCACAGGGTACTTTCTTTGTATACATTCGACTATACGTGCCAAGCTCGGGATTTACGGGAAATCGCGGGTTTTCGTTTGCCGGCGATTAAACTGCTTTTATTCAGCATCTCATCAAAAATGAAAACATTCTTGAAAACTACAAGTCTCATGCGTTTTAGTGGTGAAAAAGTAATTTAAAAAATCGCTCGGGAAATGAGTTTACTCCCTGGGGACTTTCTTTGTATACTTTTGACTATACGGGCCAAGCCCGGGATTTACGGAAAAACGCGGGTTTTCGCTTGCCGGCGATTAAACTTCTTTTATTCAGCGTCTCATCAAAAATGAAAACATTTTTAAAAACTACAAGTCTTATGCGTTTTAGTGGTGAAAAAATAATTTAAAAAATCGTTCTGGAAATGAGTTTACTCCCTGGGTACTTTCTTTGTATTCTTTTGACTATACGGGCCGAGTCCGGGATTTAGGGAAATCGCAGGTTTTCGTTTGCCGGCGATTAAACTGCTTTTATTCAGCGTCTCATCAAAAATGAAAACATTTTTGAAAACTACAAGTCTCATGCGTTTTAGTGGTGAAAAAATAATTTAAAAAATCGTTCGGGAAATGAGTTTACTCCCTGGGTAGTTTCTTTGTATACTTTTGACTATACGGGCCAAGCCGGGATTTACGGGAAATCGCGGGTTTTCGTTTGCCGGCGATTAAACTTCTTTCATTCAGCGTCTCATCAAAAATGAAAACATTTTTAAAAACTACAAGTCTTATGCGTTTTAGTGGTGGAAAAATAATTTGAAAAATCGTTCTGAAAATGAGTTTACTGACAGGGTACTTTCTTTGTATACATTCGACTATACGTGCCAAGCCCGGGATTTACGGGAAATCGCGGGTTTTCGTTTGCCGGCGATTAAACTGCTTTTATTCAGCGTCTCATCAAAAATGAAAACATTCTTGAAAACTACAAGTCTCATGCGTTTTAGTGGTGAAATAATAATTTAAAAAATCGTTTAAGAAATGAGTTTACTACCTGGGTACTTTTTTTGTATACTTTTGACTATACGGGCCGAGTCCAGGATTTACGGGAAATCGCAGGTTTTTGTTTGCCGGCGATTAAACTTCTTTTATTCAGCGTCTCATCAAAAATGAAAACTTTTTTAAAAACTACAAGTCTTATGCGTTTTAGTGGTGAAAAAATAATTTAAAAAATCGTTCGGGAAATGAGTTTACTCCCTGGGTAGTTTCTTTGTATACTTTTGACTATACGGGCCAAGCCGGGATTTCCCGTAAATCCCGGGTTTTCGTTTGCCGGCGATTAAACTTCTTTTATTCAGCGTTTCATCAAAAATGAAAACATTTTTAAAAACTACAAGTCTTATGCGTTTTGGTGGTGAAAAAATAATTTAAAAAATCGTTCTGGAAATGAGTTTACTCACAGGGTACTTTCTTTGTATACATTCGACTACACGTGCCAAGCCCGGGATTTACGGGAAATCGCGGGTTTTCGTTTGCCGGCGATTAAACTGCTTTTATTCAGCGTCTCATCAAAAATGAAAACATTCTTGAAAACTACAAGTCTCATGCGTTTTAGTGGTGAAATAATAATTTAAAAAATCGTTTGGGAAATGAGTTTACTTTCTGGGTACTTTCTTTGTATACTTTTGACTATACGGGCCGAGTCCAGGATTTACGGGAAATCGCAGGTTTTCGTTTGCCGGCGATAAAACTTCATTTATTCAGCGTCTCATCAAAAATGAAAACATTTTTAAAAACTACAAGTCTCATGCGTTTTAGTGGTGAAAAAGTAATTTAAATAATCGTTTGGGAAATGAGTTTACTCCCTGGGTACTTTCTTTGTATACTTTTGACTATACGGGCCGAGTCCGGGATTTACGGGAAATCGGGGATTTTCGTTTGCCGGCGATTAAACTTCTTTTATTCAGCGTCCCATCAAATATGAAAATATTTTTGAAAACTACAAGTCTCATGCGTTTAGTGGTAAAAAAATAATATAAAAAATCGTTCGGGAAATGAGTTTACTCCCTGGGTACTTTCTTTGTATACTTTTGACTTTACGGGCCGAGTCCAGGATTTACGGGAAATCGCAGGTTTTCGTTTGCCGGCGATTAAACTTCATTTATTCAGCGTCTCATCAAAAATGAAAACATTTTTAAAAACTACAAGTCTCATGCGTTTTAGTGGTGAAAAAGTAATTTAAAAAATCGTTCGGGAAATGAGTTTACTCCCTGGGTAGTTTCTTTGTATACTTTTGACTATACGGGCCAAGCCGGGATTTCCCGTAAATCCCGGGTTTTCGTTTGCCGGCGATTAAACTTCTTTTATTCAGCGTTTCATCAAAAATGAAAACATTTTTAAAAACTACAAATCTTATGCGTTTTAGTGGTGAAAAAATAATTTAAAAAATCGTTCTGGAAATGAGTTTACTCACAGGGTACTTTCTTTGTATACATTCGACTATACGTGCCAAGCCCGGGATTTTCGGGAAATCGCGGGTTTTCGTTTGCCGGCGATTAAACTGCTTTTATTCAGCGTCTCATCAAAAATGAAAACATTCTTGAAAACTACATGTCTCATGCGTTTTAGTGGTGAAATAATAATTTAAAAAATCGTTCTGGAAATGAGTTTACTCCCTGGGTACTTTCTTTGTATACTTTTGACTATACGGGCCGAGTCCAGGATTTACAGGAAATCGCAGGTTTTCGTTTGCCGGGGATTAAACTTCTTCTTTTCAGCGTCTCACCAAAAATGAAAACATTTTTAAAAACTACAAGTCTCATGCGTTTTAGTGGTGAAAAAGTAATTTAAAAAATCGTTCGGGAAATGAGTTTACTCCCTGGGTACTTTCTTTGTATACTTTTGACTATACGGGCCAAGCCGAGATTTACAGGAAATCGCAGGTTTTCGTTTGCCGGCGATTAAACTTCTTCTTTTCAGCGTCTCACCAAAAATGAAAACATTTTTGAAAACTACAAGTCTCATGCGTTTTAGTGGTGAAAAAGTAATTTAAAAAATCGTTCGGGAAATGAGTTTACTCCCTGGGTACTTTCTTTGTATACTTTTGACTATACGGGCCAAACCCGGGATTTACGGGAAATCGCGGGTTTTTGTTTGCCGGCGATTAAACTTCTTTTATTAAGCGTCTCATCAAAAATGAAAACTTTTTTAAAAACTACAAGTCTTATGCGTTTTAGTGGTGAAAAAATAATTTAAAAAATCGTTCTGGAAATGAGTTTACTCCCTGGGTACTTTCTTTGTATACTTTTGACTATACGGGCCAAGCCGGGATTTACGGGAAATCGCGGGTTTTTGTTTGCCGGCGATTAAACTTCATTTATTCAGCGTCTCATCAAAAATGAAAACATTTTTGAAAACTACAAGTCTCATGCGTTTTAGTGGTGAAAAAATAATTTAAAAAATCGTTCGGGAAATGAGTTTACTCCCTGGGTAGTTTCTTTGTATACTTTTGACTATACGGGCCAAGCCGGGATTTACGGGAAATCGCGGGTTTTCGTTTGCCGGCGATTAAACTTCTTTCATTCAGCGTCTCATCAAAAATGAAAACATTTTTAAAAACTACAAGTCTTATGCGTTTTAGTGGTGGAAAAATAATTTGAAAAATCGTTCTGAAAATGAGTTTACTGACAGGGTACTTTCTTTGTATACATTCGACTATACGTGCCAAGCCCGGGATTTACGGGAAATCGCGGGTTTTCGTTTGCCGGCGATTAAACTGCTTTTATTCAGCGTCTCATCAAAAATGAAAACATTCTTGAAAACTACAAGTCTCATGCGTTTTAGTGGTGAAATAATAATTTAAAAAATCGTTTAAGAAATGAGTTTACTACCTGGGTACTTTTTTTGTATACTTTTGACTATACGGGCCGAGTCCAGGATTTACGGGAAATCGCAGGTTTTTGTTTGCCGGCGATTAAACTTCTTTTATTCAGCGTCTCATCAAAAATGAAAACTTTTTTAAAAACTACAAGTCTTATGCGTTTTAGTGGTGAAAAAATAATTTAAAAAATCGTTCGGGAAATGAGTTTACTCCCTGGGTAGTTTCTTTGTATACTTTTGACTATACGGGCCAAGCCGGGATTTCCCGTAAATCCCGGGTTTTCGTTTGCCGGCGATTAAACTTCTTTTATTCAGCGTTTCATCAAAAATGAAAACATTTTTAAAAACTACAAGTCTTATGCGTTTTGGTGGTGAAAAAATAATTTAAAAAATCGTTCTGGAAATGAGTTTACTCACAGGGTACTTTCTTTGTATACATTCGACTACACGTGCCAAGCCCGGGATTTACGGGAAATCGCGGGTTTTCGTTTGCCGGCGATTAAACTGCTTTTATTCAGCGTCTCATCAAAAATGAAAACATTCTTGAAAACTACAAGTCTCATGCGTTTTAGTGGTGAAATAATAATTTAAAAAATCGTTTGGGAAATGAGTTTACTTTCTGGGTACTTTCTTTGTATACTTTTGACTATACGGGCCGAGTCCAGGATTTACGGGAAATCGCAGGTTTTCGTTTGCCGGCGATAAAACTTCATTTATTCAGCGTCTCATCAAAAATGAAAACATTTTTAAAAACTACAAGTCTCATGCGTTTTAGTGGTGAAAAAGTAATTTAAATAATCGTTTGGGAAATGAGTTTACTCCC
The DNA here is from genome assembly GCF_029227915.1 of Hydractinia symbiolongicarpus. Classification (NCBI taxonomy): domain Eukaryota; kingdom Metazoa; phylum Cnidaria; class Hydrozoa; order Anthoathecata; family Hydractiniidae; genus Hydractinia; species Hydractinia symbiolongicarpus. Next base: position 1,784,429 of record NC_079880.1, read on the forward strand.
TGGGTACTTTCTTTGTATACTTTTGACTATACGGGCCGAGTCCGGGATTTACGGGAAATCGGGGATTTTCGTTTGCCGGCGATTAAACTTCTTTTATTCAGCGTCCCATCAAATATGAAAATATTTTTGAAAACTACAAGTCTCATGCGTTTAGTGGTAAAAAAATAATATAAAAAATCGTTCGGGAAATGAGTTTACTCCCTGGGTACTTTCTTTGTATACTTTTGACTTTACGGGCCGAGTCCAGGATTTACGGGAAATCGCAGGTTTTCGTTTGCCGGCGATTAAACTTCATTTATTCAGCGTCTCATCAAAAATGAAAACATTTTTAAAAACTACAAGTCTCATGCGTTTTAGTGGTGAAAAAGTAATTTAAAAAATCGTTCGGGAAATGAGTTTACTCCCTGGGTAGTTTCTTTGTATACTTTTGACTATACGGGCCAAGCCGGGATTTCCCGTAAATCCCGGGTTTTCGTTTGCCGGCGATTAAACTTCTTTTATTCAGCGTTTCATCAAAAATGAAAACATTTTTAAAAACTACAAATCTTATGCGTTTTAGTGGTGAAAAAATAATTTAAAAAATCGTTCTGGAAATGAGTTTACTCACAGGGTACTTTCTTTGTATACATTCGACTATACGTGCCAAGCCCGGGATTTTCGGGAAATCGCGGGTTTTCGTTTGCCGGCGATTAAACTGCTTTTATTCAGCGTCTCATCAAAAATGAAAACATTCTTGAAAACTACATGTCTCATGCGTTTTAGTGGTGAAATAATAATTTAAAAAATCGTTCTGGAAATGAGTTTACTCCCTGGGTACTTTCTTTGTATACTTTTGACTATACGGGCCGAGTCCAGGATTTACAGGAAATCGCAGGTTTTCGTTTGCCGGGGATTAAACTTCTTCTTTTCAGCGTCCTCACCAAAAATGAAAACATTTTTGAAAACTACAAGTCTCATGCGTTTTAGTGGTGAAAAAGTAATTTAAAAAATCGTTCGGGAAATGAGTTTACTCCCTGGGTACTTTCTTTGTATACTTTTGACTATACGGGCCAAGCCGGGATTTACAGGAAATCGCAGGTTTTCGTTTGCCGGCGATTAAACTTCTTCTTTTCAGCGTCTCACCAAAAATGAAAACATTTTTGAAAACTACAAGTCTCATGCGTTTTAGTGGTGAAAAAGTAATTTAAAAAATCGTTCGGGAAATGAGTTTACTCCCTGGGTACTTTCTTTGTATACTTTTGACTATACGGGCCAAACCCGGGATTTACGGGAAATCGCGGGTTTTTGTTTGCCGGCGATTAAACTTCTTTTATTAAGCGTCTCATCAAAAATGAAAACTTTTTTAAAAACTACAAGTCTTATGCGTTTTAGTGGTGAAAAAATAATTTAAAAAATCGTTCTGGAAATGAGTTTACTCCCTGGGTACTTTCTTTGTATACTTTTGACTATACGGGCCAAGCCGGGATTTACGGGAAATCGCGGGTTTTTGTTTGCCGGCGATTAAACTTCATTTATTCAGCGTCTCATCAAAAATGAAAACATTTTTGAAAACTACAAGTCTCATGCGTTTTAGTGGTGAAAAAATAAATTAAAAAATCGTTCGGGAAATGAGTTTACTCCCTGGGTAGTTTCTTTGTATACTTTTGACTATACGGGCCAAGCCGGGATTTACGGGAAATCGCGGGTTTTCGTTTGCCGGCGATTAAACTTCTTTTATTCAGCGTCTCATTAAAAATGAAAACATTTTTAAAAACTACAAGTCTTATGCGTTTTAGTGGTGAAAAAATAATTTAAAAAATCGTTCTGGAAATGAGTTTAGTCACAGGGTACTTTCTTTGTATACATTCGACTATACGTGCCAAGCCCGGGATTTACGGGAAATCGCGGGTTTTCGTTTGCCGGCGATTAAACCGCTTTTATTTAGCGTCTCATCAAAAATGAAAACATTCTTGAAAACTACAAGTCTCATGCGTTTTAGTGGTGAAATAATAATTTAAAAAATCGTTTGGGAAATGAGTTTACTCCCTGGGTACTTTCTTTGCATACTTTTCACTATACGGGCCGAGTCCAGGATTTACGGGAAATCGCAGGTTTTTGTTTGCCGGCGATTAAACTTCATTTATTCAGCGTCTCATCAAAAATGAAAACATTTTTAAAAACTACAAGTCTCATGCGTTTTTGTGGTGAAAAGTAATTTAAATATTCGTTCGGGAAATGAGTTTACTCCCTGGGTACTTTCTTTGTATACTTTTGACTATACGGGCCGAGTCCGGGATTTACGGGAAATCGGGGATTTTCGTTTGCCGGCGATTAAACTTCTTTTATTCAGCGTCCCATCAAATATAAAAATATTTTTATAAACTACAAGTCTCAAGCGTTTAGTGGTGAAAAAATAATATAAAAAATTTTTCGGGAAATGAGTTTACTCCCTGGGTACTTTCTTTGTATACTTTTGACTATACGGGCCGAGTCCAGGATTTACGGGAAATCGCAGGTTTTCGTTTGCCGGCGATTAAACTTCATTTATTCAGCGTCTCATCAAAAATGAAAACATTTTTAAAAACTACAAGTCTCATGCGTTTTAGTGGTGAAAAAGTAATTTAAAAAATCGTTCGAGAAATGAGTTTACTCCCTGGGTACTTTCTTTGTATACTTTTGACTATACGGGCCAAGCCCGGGATTTACGGAAAAAACGCGGGTTTTAGTTTGCCGGCGATTAAACTTCTTTTATTCAGCGTCTCATCAAAAATGAAAACATTTTTGAAAACTACAAGTCTCATGTGGTTTAGTGGTGAAAAAATAATTTAAAAAATCGTTCGGGAAATGAGTTTACTCCCTGGGTACTTTCTTTGTATACTTTTGACTATACGGGCCGAGTCCGGGATTTACGGGAAATCGCGGATTTTTATTTGCCGGCGATTAAACTTCTTTTATTCAGCGTCCCATCAAATATGAAAATATTTTTGAAAACTACAAGTCTCATGCGTTTAGTGGTAAAAAAATAATATAAAAAATCGTTCGGGAAATGAGTTTACTCCCTGGGTACTTTCTTTGTATACTTTTGACTATACGGGCCAAGCCCGGGATTTACGGGGAATCGCGGGTTTTCGTTTGCCGGCGATTAAACTTCTTTTATTCAGCGTCTCATCAAAAATGAAAACATTTTTGAAAACTACAAGTCTCATGCGTTTTAGTGGTGAAAAAGTAATTTAAAAAATCGTTCGGGAAATGAGTTTACTCACTGGGTACTTTCTTTGTATACCTTTGACTATACGGGCCGAGTCCGGGATTTACGGGAAATCGCGGATTTTCGTTTGCCGGCGATTAAACTTCATTTATCCAGCGTCCCATCAAATATGAAAATATTTTTGAAAACTACAAGTCTCATGCGTTTAGTGGTAAAAAAATAATATAAAAAATCGTTCTGGAAATGAATTTACTCCCTGGGTACTTTCTTTGTATACTTTTGACTATACGGGCCGAGTCCGGGATATACGGGAAATCGCGGATTTTTATTTGCCGGCGATTAAACTTCTTTTATTCAGCGTCCCATCAAATATGAAAATATTTTTGAAAACTACAAGTCTCATGCGTTTAGTGGTAAAAAAATAATATAAAAAATCGTTCGGGAAATGAGTTTACTCCCTGGGTACTTTCTTTGTATACTTTTGACTATACGGGCCAAGCCCGGGATTTACGGGGAATCGCGGGTTTTCGTTTGCCGGCGATTAAACTTCTTTTATTCAGCGTCTCATCAAAAATGAAAACATTTTTGAAAACTACAAGTCTCATGCGTTTTAGTGGTGAAAAAGTAATTTAAAAAATCGTTCGGGAAATGAGTTTACTCACTGGGTACTTTCTTTGTATACCTTTGACTATACGGGCCGAGTCCGGGATTTACGGGAAATCGCGGATTTTCGTTTGCCGGCGATTAAACTTCTTTTATCCAGCGTCCCATCAAATATGAAAATATTTTTGAAAACTACAAGTCTCATGCGTTTAGTGGTAAAAAAATAATATAAAAAATCGTTCTGGAAATGAATTTACTCCCTGGGTACTTTCTTTGTATACTTTTGACTATACGGGCCGAGTCCGGGATTTAGGGAAATCGCAGGTTTTCGTTTGCCGGCGATTAAACTGCTTTTATTCAGCGTCTCATCAAAAATGAAAATATTTTTGAAAACTACAAGTCTCATGCGTTTAGTGGTAAAAAAATAATATAAAAAATCGTTCGGGAAATGAGTTTACTCCCTGGGTACTTTTTTTGTATACTTTTGACTATACGGGCCGAGTCCAGGATTTACGGGAAATCGCAGGTTTTCGTTTGCCGGCGATTAAACTTCATTTATTCAGCGTCTCATCAAAAATGAAAACATTTTTAAAAACTACAAGTCTCATGCGTTTTAGTGGTGAAAAAGTAATTTAAAAAATCGTTCGGGAAATGAGTTTACTCCCTGGGTACTTTCTTTGTATACTTTTGACTATACGGGCCAAGCCCGGGATTTACGGAAAAAACGCGGGTTTTAGTTTGCCGGCGATTAAACTTCTTTTATTCAGCGTCTCATCAAAAATGAAAACATTTTTGAAAACTACAAGTCTCATGCGCTTTAGTGGTGAAAAAATAATTTAAAAAATCGTTCGGGAAATGAGTTTACTCCCTGGGTACTTTCTTTGTATACTTTTGACTATACGGGCCGAGTCCGGGATTTACGGGAAATCGCGGGTTTTCGTTTGCAGGCGATTAAACTTCTTTTATTCAGCGTCTCATCAAAAATGAAAACATTTTTGAAAACTACAAGTCTCATGCGTTTTAGTGGTGAAAAAGTAATTTAAAAAATCGTTCGGGAAATGAGTTTACTCCCTGGGTAGTTTCTTTGTATGCTTTTGACTATACGGGCCAAGCCGGGATTTACGGGAAATCGCGGGTTTTCGTTTGCCGGCGATTAAACTTCTTTTATTCAGCGTCTCATCAAAAATGAAAACATTTTCAAAAACTACAAGTCTTATGCGTTTTAGTGGTGAAAAAATAATTTAAAAAATCGTTCTGGAAATGAGTTTAGTCACAGGGTACTTTCTTTGTATACATTCGACTATACGTGCCAAGCCCGGGATTAACGGGAAATCGCGGGTTTTCGTTTGCCGGCGATTAAACCGCTTTTATTCAGCGTCTCATCAAAAATGAAAACATTCTTGAAAACTACAAGTCTCATGCGTTTTAGTGGTGAAATAATAATTTAAAAAATCGTTTGGGAAATGAGTTTACTCCCTGGGTACTTTCTTTGCATACTTTTGACTATACGGGCCGAGTCCAGGATTTACGGGAAATCGCAGGTTTTCGTTTGCGGGCGATTAAACTTCATTTATTCAGCGTCTCATCAAAAATGAAAACATTTTTAAAAACTACAAGTCTCATGCGTTTTAGTGGTGAAAAAGTAATTTAAAAAATCGTTCGGGAAATGAGTTTACTCCCTGGGTACTTTCTTTGTATACTTTTGACTATACGGGCCAAGCCCGGGATTTACGGAAAAAACGCGGGTTTTAGTTTGCCGGCGATTAAACTTCTTTTATTCAGCGTCCCATCAAATATGAAAATATTTTTGAAAACTACAAGTCTCATGCGTTTAGTGGTAAAAAAATAATATAAAAAATCGTTCGGGAAATGAGTTTACTCCCTGGGTACTTTCTTTGTATACTTTTGACTATACGGGCCAAGCCCGGGATTTACGGGAAATCGCGGGTTTTCGTTTGCCGGCGATTAAACTTCTTTTATTCAGCGTCTCATCAAAAATGAAAACATTTTTGAAAACTACAAGTCTCATGCGTTTTAGTGGTGAAAAAGTAATTTAAAAAATCGTTCGGGAAATGAGTTTACTCCCTGGGTACTTTCTTTGTATACCTTTGACTATACGGGCCGAGTCCGGGATTTACGGGAAATCGCGGATTTTCGTTTGCCGGCGATTAAACTTCTTTTATCCAGCGTCCCATCAAATATGAAAATATTTTTGAAAACTACAAGTCTCATGCGTTTAGTGGTAAAAAAATAATATAAAAAATCGTTCTGGAAATGAATTTACTCCCTGGGTACTTTCTTTGTATACTTTTGACTATACCGGCCGAGTCCGGGATTTAGGGAAATCGCAGGTTTTCGTTTGCCGGCGATTAAACTTCTTTTATTCAGCGTCCCATCAAATATGAAAATATTTTTGAAAACTACAAGTCTCATGCGTTTAGTGGTAAAAAAAATAATATAAAAAATCGTTCGGGAAATGAGTTTACTCCCTGGGTACTTTCTTTGTATACTTTTGACTATACGGGCCAAGCCCGGGATTTACGGGAAATCGCGGTTTTTCGTTTGCCGGCGATTAAACTTCTTTTATTCAGCGTCTCATCAAAAATGAAAACATTTTTGAAAACTACAAGTCTCATGCGTTTTAGTGGTGAAAAAGTAATTTAAAAAATCGTTCGGGAAATGAGTTTACTCCCTGGGTACTTTCTTTGTATACTTTTGACTATACGGGCCGAGTCCGGGATTTAGGGAAATCGCAGGTTTTCGTTTGCCGGCGATTAAACTGCTTTTATTCAGCGTCTCATCAAAAATGAAAACATTTTTGAAAACTACAAGTCTCATGCGTTTTAGTGGTGAAAAAATAATTTAAAAAATCGTTCGGGAAATGAGTTTACTCACTGGGTACTTTCCTTGTATACTTTTAACTATACGGACCGAGTCCGGGATTTACGGGAAATCGCGGGTTTTCGTTTGCCGGCGATTAAACTTCTTTTATTCAGCGTCTCATCAAAAATGAAAACATTTTTAAAAACTACAAGTCTCATGGGCTTTAGTGGTGAAATAATAATTTAAAAAATCGTTTGGGAAATGAGTTTACTCCCTGGGTACTTTCTTTGTATACTTTTGACTATACGGGCCGAATCCAGGATTTACGGGAAATCGCATGTTTTCGTTTGCCGGCGATTAAACTTCTTTTATTCAGCGTCTCGTCAAAAATGAAAACACTTTTGAAAACTACAAGTCTAATGCGTTTTAGTGGTGAAAAAGTAATTTAAAAAATCGTTTGGGAAATGAGTTTACTCCCTGGGTACTTTCTTTGTATACTTTTGACTATACGGGCCGAGTCCGGGATTTACGGGAAATCGCGGGTTTTCGTTTGCCGGCGATTAAACTTCTTTTATTCAGCGTCTCATCAAAAATGAAAACATTTTTAAAAACTACCAGTCTTATGCGTTTTAGTGGTGAAAAAATAATTTAAAAAATCGTTCCGGAAATGAGTTTAGTCACAGGGTACTTTCTTTGTATACATTCGACAATACGTGCCAAGCCCGGAATTTACGGGAAATCGCGGGTTTTCGTTTGCCGGCTATTAAACCGCTTTTATTCAGCGTCTCATCAAAAATGAAAACATTCTTGAAAACTACAAGTCTCATGCGTTTTAGTGGTGAAATAATAATTTAAAAAATCGTTTGGGAAATGAGTTTACTCCCTGGGTACTTTCTTTGCATACTTTTGACTATACGGGCCGAGTCCAGGATTTACGGGAAATCGCAGGTTTTCGTTTGCCGGCGATTAAACTTCATTTATTCAGCGTCTCATCAAAAATGAAAACACTTTTAAAAACTACAAGTCTCATGCGTTTTAGTGGTGAAAAAGTAATTTAAATAATCGTTCGGGAAATGAGTTTACTCCCTGGGTACTTTCTTTGTATACTTTTGACTATACGGGCCGAGTCCGGGATTTACGGGAAATCGGGGATTTTCGTTTGCCGGCGATTAAAACTTCTTTTATTCAGCGTCTCATCAAAAATGAAAACTTTTTTAAAAACTACAAGTCTTATGCGTTTTAGTGGTGAAAAAATAATTTAAAAAATCGTTCTGGAAATGAGTTTACTCCATGGGTACTTTCTTTGTATACTTTTGACTATACGGGCCGAGTCCGGGATTTAAGGAAATCGCAGGTTTTCGTTTCCCGGCGATTAAACTGCTTTTATTCAGCGTCTCATCAAAAATGAAAACATTCTTGAAAACCACAAGTCTCATGCGTTTTAGTGGTGAAATAATAATTTAAAAAATCGTTTGGGAAATGAGTTTACTCCCTGGGTACTTTCTTTGCATACTTTTGACTATACGGGCCGAGTCCAGGATTTACGGGAAATCGGGGATTTTCGTTTGCCGGCGATTAAAACTTCATTTATTCAGCGTCTCATCAAAAATGAAAACACTTTTAAAAACTACAAGTCTCATGCGTTTTAGTGGTGAAAAAGTAATTTAAATAATCGTTCGGGAAATGAGTTTACTCCCTGGGTACTTTCTTTGTATACATTTGACTATACGGGCCGAGTCCGGGATTTACGGGAAATCGGGGATTTTCGTTTGCCGGCGATTAAAACTTCTTTTATTCAGCGTCTCATCAAAAATGAAAACTTTTTTAAAAACTACAAGTCTTATGCGTTTTAGTGGTGAAAAAATAATTTAAAAAATCGTTCTGGAAATGAGTTTACTCCATGGGTACTTTCTTTGTATACATTCGACAATACGTGCCAAGCCCGGGATTTACGGGAAATCGCGGGTTTTCGTTTGCCGGCGATTAAACCGCTTTTATTCAGCGTCTCATCAAAAATGAAAACATTCTTGAAAACTACAAGTCTCATGCGTTTTAGTGGTGAAATAATAATTTAAAAAATCGTTTGGGAAATGAGTTTACTCCCTGGGTACTTTCTTTGCATACTTTTGACTATACGGGCCGAGTCCAGGATTTACGGGAAATCGCAGGTTTTCGTTTGCCGGCGATTAAACTTCATTTATTCAGCGTCTCATCAAAAATGAAAACACTTTTAAAAACTACAAGTCTCATGCGTTTTAGTGGTGAAAAAGTAATTTAAATAATCGTTCGAGAAATGAGTTTACTCCCTGGGTACTTTCTTTGTATACTTTTGACTATACGGGCCGAGTCCGGGATTTACGGGAAATCGGGGATTTTCGTTTGCCGGCGATTAAAACTTCTTTTATTCAGCGTCTCATCAAAAATGAAAACACTTTTAAAAACTACAAGTCTCATGCGTTTAGTGGTGAAAAAATAATATAAAAAATCGTTCGGGAAATGAGTTTACTCCCTGGGTACTTTCTTTGTATACTTTTGACTATACGGGCCGAGTCCAGGATTTACGGGAAATCGCAGGTTTTCGTTTGCCGGCGATTAAACTTCTTTTATTCAGCGTCTCGTCAAAAATGGAAACACTTTTGAAAACTACAAGTCTCATGCGTTTTAGTGTTGAAAAAGTAATTTAAAAAATCGTTCGGGAAATGAGTTTACTCCCTGGGTACTTTCTTTGTATACTTTTGACTATACGGGCCGAGTCCGGGATTTACGGGAAATCGCGGGTTTTCGTTTGCCGGCGATTAATCTTCTTTTATCCAGCGTCCCATCAAAAATGAAAACATTTTTAAAAACTACAAGTGTCATGCGTTTTAGTGGTGAAAAAGTAATTTAAAAAATCGTTCGGGAAATGAGTTTACTCCCTGGGTACTTTCTTTGTATACTTTTGACTATACGGGCCAAGCCCGGGATTTACGGAAAAAACGCGGGTTTTAGTTTGCCGGCGATTAAACTTCTTTTATTCAGCGTCTCATCAAAAATGAAAACATTTTTGAAAACTACAAGTCTCATGCGTTTTAGTGGTGAAAAAGTAATTTAAAAAATCGTTCGGGAAATGAGTTTACTCCCTGGGTACTTTCTTTGTATACTTTTGACTATGCGGGCCGAGTCCGGGATTTACGGGAAATCGCGGATTTTCGTTTGCCGGCGATTAAACTTCTTTTATCCAGCGTCCCATCAAATATGAAAATATTTTTGAAAACTACAAGTCTCATTCGTTTAGTGGTAAAAAAATAATATAAAAAATCGTTCTGGAAATGAATTTACTCCCTGGGTACTTTCTTTGTATACTTTTGACTATACGGGCCGAGTCCGGGATTTAGGGAAATCGCAGGTTTTCGTTTGCCGGCGATTAAACTGCTTTTATTCAGCGTCTCATCAAAAATGAAAACATTTTTGAAAACTACAAGTCTCATGCGTTTTAGTGGTGAAAAAATAATTTAAAAAATCGTTCGGGAAATGAGTTTACTCACTGGGTACTTTCCTTGTATACTTTTAACTATACGGACCGAGTTCGGGATTTACGGGAAATCGCGGGTTTTCGTTTGCCGGCGATTAAACTTCTTTTATTCAGCGTCTCATCAAAAATGAAAACATTTTTAAAAACTACAAGTCTCATGGGCTTTAGTGGTGAAATAATAATTTAAAAAATCGTTTGGGAAATGAGTTTACTCCCTGGGTACTTTCTTTGTATACTTTTGACTATACGGGCCGAGTCTAGGATTTACGGGAAATCGCAGGTTTTCGTTTGCCGGCAATTAAACTTCTTTTATTCAGCGTCTCATCAAAAATGAAAACACTTTTGAAAACTACAAGTCTCATGCGTTTAGTGGTAAAAAGATAATATAAAAAATCGTTCGGGAAATGAGTTTACTCCCTGGGTACTTTCTTTGTATACTTTTGACTATACGGGCGAAGCCCGGGATTTACGGGAAATCGCGGGTTTTCGTTTGCCGGGGATTAAACTTCATTTTATTCAGCGTCTCATCAAAAATGAAAACATTTTTAAAAACTACAAGTCTTATGCGTTTTAGTGGTGAAAAAATAATTTAAAAAATCGTTCTGGAAATGAGTTTACTCCCTGGCTACTTTCTTTGTATACTTTTGACTATACGGGCCGAGTCCGGGATTTAGGGAATTCGCAGGTTTTCGTTTGCCGGCGATTAAACTTCTTTTATTCAGCGTCTCATCAAAAATGAAAACGTTTTTAAAAACTACAAGTCTTATGCGTTTTAGTGGTGAAAAAATAATTTAAAAAATCGTTCTGGAAATGAGTTTACTCACAGGGTACTTTCTTTGTATACATTCGACTATACGTGCCAAGCCCGGGATTTACGGGAAATCGCGGGTTTTCGTTTGCCGGCGATTAAACTGCTTTTATTCAGCGTCTCATCAAAAATGAAAACATTCTTGAAAACTACAAGTCTCATGCGTTTTAGTGGTGAAAAAGTAATTTAAAAAATCGCTCGGGAAATGAGTTTACTCCCTGGGGACTTTCTTTGTATACTTTTGACTATACGGGCCAAGCCCGGGATTTACGGAAAAACGCGGGTTTTCGTTTGCCGGCGATTAAACTTCTTTTATTCAGCGTCTCATCAAAAATGAAAACATTTTTAAAAACTACAAGTCTTATGCGTTTTAGTGGTGAAAAAATAATTTAAAAAATCGTTCTGGAAATGAGTTTACTCCCTGGGTACTTTCTTTTTATTCTTTTGACTATACGGGCCGAGTCCGGGATTTAGGGAAATCGCAGGTTTTCCTTTGCCGGCGATTAAACTGCTTTTATTCAGCGTCTCATCAAAAATGAAAACATTTTTGAAAACTACAAGTCTCATGCGTTTTAGTGGTGAAAAAATAATTTAAAAAATCGTTCGGGAAATGAGTTTACTCCCTGGGTAGTTTCTTTGTATACTTTTGACTATACGGGCCAAGCCGGGATTTACGGGAAATCGCGGGTTTTCGTTTGCCGGCGATTAAACTTCTTTCATTCAGCGTCTCATCAAAAATGAAAACATTTTTAAAAACTACAAGTCTTATGCGTTTTAGTGGTGAAAAAATAATTTGAAAAATCGTTCTGAAAATGAGTTTACTGACAGGGTACTTTCTTTGTATACATTCGACTATACGTGCCAAGCCCGGGATTTACGGGAAATCGCGGGTTTTCGTTTGCCGGCGATTAAACTGCTTTTATTCAGCGTCTCATCAAAAATGAAAACATTCTTGAAAACTACAAGTCTCATGCGTTTTAGTGGTGAAATAATAATTTAAAAAATCGTTTAAGAAATGAGTTTACTACCTGGGTACTTTTTTTGTATACTTTTGACTATACGGGCCGAGTCCAGGATTTACGGGAAATCGCAGGTTTTCGTTTGCCGGGGATTAAACTTCATTTTATTCAGCGTCTCATCAAAAATGAAAACATTTTTAAAAACTACAAGTCTTATGCGTTTTAGTGGTGAAAAAATAATTTAAAAAATCGTTCTGGAAATGAGTTTACTCCCTGGGTACTTTCTTTGTATACTTTTGACTATACGGGCCGAGTCCGGGATTTAGGGAATTCGCAGGTTTTCGTTTGCCGGCGATTAAACTTCTTTTATTCAGCGTCTCATCAAAAATGAAAACGTTTTTAAAAACTACAAGTCTTATGCGTTTTAGTGGTGAAAAAATAATTTAAAAAATCGTTCTGGAAATGAGTTTACTCACAGGGTACTTTCTTTGTATACATTCGACTATACGTGCCAAGCCCGGGATTTACGGGAAATCGCGGGTTTTCGTTTGCCGGCGATTAAACTGCTTTTATTTAGCGTCTCATCAAAAATGAAAACATTCTTGAAAACTACAAGTCTCATGCGTTTTAGTGGTGAAAAAGTAATTTAAAAAATCGCTCGGGAAATGAGTTTACTCCCTGGGGACTTTCTTTGTATACTTTTGACTATACGGGCCAAGCCCGGGATTTACGGAAAAACGCGGGTTTTCGTTTGCCGGCGATTAAACTTCTTTTATTCAGCGTCTCATCAAAAATGAAAACATTTTTAAAAACTACAAGTCTTATGCGTTTTAGTGGTGAAAAAATAATTTAAAAAATCGTTCTGGAAATGAGTTTACTCCCTGGGTACTTTCTTTTTATTCTTTTGACTATACGGGCCGAGTCCGGGATTTAGGGAAATCGCAGGTTTTCCTTTGCCGGCGATTAAACTGCTTTTATTCAGCGTCTCATCAAAAATGAAAACATTTTTGAAAACTACAAGTCTCATGCGTTTTAGTGGTGAAAAAATAATTTAAAAAATCGTTCGGGAAATGAGTTTACTCCCTGGGTAGTTTCTTTGTATACTTTTGACTATACGGGCCAAGCCGGGATTTACGGGAAATCGCGGGTTTTCGTTTGCCGGCGATTAAACTTCTTTCATTCAGCGTCTCATCAAAAATGAAAACATTTTTAAAAACTACAAGTCTTATGCGTTTTAGTGGTGAAAAAATAATTTGAAAAATCGTTCTGAAAATGAGTTTACTGACAGGGTACTTTCTTTGTATACATTCGACTATACGTGCCAAGCCCGGGATTTACGGGAAATCGCGGGTTTTCGTTTGCCGGCGATTAAACTGCTTTTATTTAGCGTCTCATCAAAAATGAAAACATTCTTGAAAACTACAAGTCTCATGCGTTTTAGTGGTGAAAAAGTAATTTAAAAAATCGCTCGGGAAATGAGTTTACTCCCTGGGGACTTTCTTTGTATACTTTTGACTATACGGGCCAAGCCCGGGATTTACGGAAAAACGCGGGTTTTCGTTTGCCGGCGATTAAACTTCTTTTATTCAGCGTCTCATCAAAAATGAAAACATTTTTAAAAACTACAAGTCTTATGCGTTTTAGTGGTGAAAAAATAATTTAAAAAATCGTTCTGGAAATGAGTTTACTCCCTGGGTACTTTCTTTTTATTCTTTTGACTATACGGGCCGAGTCCGGGATTTAGGGAAATCGCAGGTTTTCCTTTGCCGGCGATTAAACTGCTTTTATTCAGCGTCTCATCAAAAATGAAAACATTTTTGAAAACTACAAGTCTCATGCGTTTTAGTGGTGAAAAAATAATTTAAAAAATCGTTCGGGAAATGAGTTTACTCCCTGGGTAGTTTCTTTGTATACTTTTGACTATACGGGCCAAGCCGGGATTTACGGGAAATCGCGGGTTTTCGTTTGCCGGCGATTAAACTTCTTTCATTCAGCGTCTCATCAAAAATGAAAACATTTTTAAAAACTACAAGTCTTATGCGTTTTAGTGGTGAAAAAATAATTTGAAAAATCGTTCTGAAAATGAGTTTACTGACAGGGTACTTTCTTTGTATACATTCGACTATACGTGCCAAGCCCGGGATTTACGGGAAATCGCGGGTTTTCGTTTGCCGGCGATTAAACTGCTTTTATTCAGCGTCTCATCAAAAATGAAAACATTCTTGAAAACTACAAGTCTCATGCGTTTTAGTGGTGAAATAATAATTTAAAAAATCGTTTAAGAAATGAGTTTACTACCTGGGTACTTTTTTTGTATACTTTTGACTATACGGGCCGAGTCCAGGATTTACGGGAAATCGCAGGTTTTTGTTTGCCGGCGATTAAACTTCTTTTATTCAGCGTCTCATCAAAAATGAAAACTTTTTTAAAAACTACAAGTCTTATGCGTTTTAGTGGTGAAAAAATAATTTAAAAAATCGTTCTGGAAATGAGTTTACTTCCTGGGTACTTTCTTTGTATACTTTTGACTATACGGGCCGAGTCCGGGATTTAAGGAAATCGCAGGTTTTCGTTTGCCAGCCATTAAACTGCTTTTATTCAGCGTCTCATCAAAAATGAAAACATTTTTGAAAACTACAAGTCTCATGCGTTTTAGTGGTGAAAAAATAATTTAAAAAATCGTTCGGGAAATGAGTTTACTCCCTGGGTAGTTTCTTTGTATACTTTTGACTATACGGGCCAAGCCGGGATTTCCCGTAAATCCCGGGTTTTCGTTTGCCGGCGATTAAACTTCTTTTATTCAGCGTTTCATCAAAAATGAAAACATTTTTAAAAACTACAAGTCTTATGCGTTTTGGTGGTGAAAAAATAATTTAAAAAATCGTTCTGGAAATGAGTTTACTCACAGGGTACTTTCTTTGTATACATTCGACTATACGTGCCAAGCCCGGGATTTACGGGAAATCGCGGGTTTTCGTTTGCCGGCGATTAAACTGCTTTTATTCAGCGTCTCCTCAAAAATGAAAACATTCTTGAAAACTACAAGTCTCATGCGTTTTAGTGGTGAAATAATAATTTAAAAAATCGTTTGGGAAATGAGTTTACTTTCTGGGTACTTTCTTTGTATACTTTTAACTATACGGGCCGAGTCCAGGATTTACGGGAAATCGCAGGTTTTCGTTTGCCGGCGATTAAACTTCATTTATTCAGCGTCTCATCAAAAATGAAAACATTTTTAAAAACTACAAGTCTCATGCGTTTTAGTGGTGAAAAAGTAATTTAAATAATCGTTTGGGAAATGAGTTTACTCCCTGGGTACTTTCTTTGTATACTTTTGACTATACGGGCCGAGTCCGGGATTTACGGGAAATCGGGGATTTTCGTTTGCCGGCGATGAAACTTCTTTTATTCAGCGTCCCATCAAATATGAAAATATTTTTGAAAACTACAAGTCTCATGCGTTTAGTGGTAAAAAAATAATATAAAAAATCGTTCGGGAAATGAGTTTACTCCCTGGGTACTTTCTTTGTATACTTTTGACTTTACGGGCCGAGTCCAGGATTTACGGGAAATCGCAGGTTTTCGTTTGCCGGCGATTAAACTTCTTTTATTCAGCGTCTCATCAAAAATGAAAACATTTTTAAAAACTACAAGTCTCATGCGTTTTAGTGGTGAAAAAGTAATTTAAAAAATCGTTCGGGAAATGAGTTTACTCCCTGGGTAGTTTCTTTGTATACTTTTGACTATACGGGCCAAGCCAGGATTTCCCGTAAATCCCGGGTTTTCGTTTGCCGGCGATTAAACTTCTTTTATTCAGCGTTTCATCAAAAATGAAAACATTTTTAAAAACTACAAATCTTATGCGTTTTAGTGGTGAAAAAATAATTTAAAAAATCGTTCTGGAAATGAGTTTACTCACAGGGTACTTTCTTTGTATACATTCGACTATACGTGCCAAGCCCGGGATTTTCGGGAAATCGCGGGTTTTCGTTTGCCGGCGATTAAACTGCTTTTATTCAGCGTCTCATCAAAAATGAAAACATTCTTGAAAACTACATGTCTCATGCGTTTTAGTGGTGAAATAATAATTTAAAAAATCGTTTGGGAAATGAGTTTACTTCCTGGGTACTTTCTTTGTATACTTTTGACTATACGGGCCGAGTCCAGGATTTACGGGAAATCGCAGGTTTTCGTTTGTGGGCGATTAAACTTCATTTATTCAGCGTCTCATCAAAAATGAAAACATTTTTAAAAACTACAAGTCTCATGCGTTTTAGTGGTGAAAAAGTAATTTAAATAATCGTTCGGGAAATGAGTTTACTCCCTGGGTACTTTCTTTGTATACTTTTGACTATACGGGCAGAGTCCGGGATTTACGGGAAATCGGGGATTTTCGTTTGCCGGCGATTAAACTTCTTTTATTCAGCGTCCCATCAAATATGAAAATATTTTTGAAAACTACAAGTCTCAAGCGTTTAGTGGTCAAAAAATAATATAAAAAATCGTTCGGGAAATGAGTTTACTCCCTGGGTACTTTCTTTGTATACTTTTGACTATACGGGCCGAGTCCAGGATTTACGGGAAATCGCAGGTTTTCGTTTGCCGGCGATTAAACTTCATTTATTCAGCGTCTCATCAAAAATGAAAACATTTTTAAAAACTACAAGTCTCATGCGTTTTAGTGGTGAAAAAGTAATTTAAAAAATCGTTCGGGAAATGAGTTTACTCCCTGGGTACTTTCTTTGTATTCTTTTGACTATACGGGCCAAACCCGGGATTTACGGAAAAACGCGGGTTTTAGTTTGCCGGCGATTAAACTTCTTTTATTCAGCGTCTCATAAAAAATGAAAACATTTTTGAAAACTACAAGTCTCATGCGGTTTAGTGGTGAAAAAATAATTTAAAAAATCGTTTGGGAAATGAGTTTACTCCCTGGGTACTTTCTTTGTATACTTTTGACTATACGGGCCGAGTCCGGGATTTACGGGAAATCGCGGATTTTCGTTTGCCGGCGATTAAACTTCTTTTACTCAGCGTCCCATCAAATACGAAAATATTTTTGAAAACTACAAGTCTCATGCGTTTAGTGGTAAAAAAATAATATAAAAAATCGTTCGGGAAATGAGTTTACTCCCTGGGTACTTTCTTTGTATACTTTTGACTATACGGGCCAAGCCCGGGATTTAAGGGATATCGCGGGTTTTCGTTTGCCGGCGATTAAACTTCTTTTATTCAGCGTCTCATCAAAAATGAAAACATTTTTGAAAACTACAAGTCTCATGCGTTTTAGTGGTGAAAAAGTAATTTAAAAAATCGTTCGGGAAATGAGTTTACTCCCTGGGCACTTTCTTTGTATACTTTTGACTATACGGGCCGAGTCCGGGATTTACGGGAAATCGCGGATTTTCGTTTGCCGGCGATTAAACTTCTTTTATCCAGCGTCCCATCAAATATGAAAATATTTTTGAAAACTACAAGTCTCATGCGTTTAGTGGTAAAAAAATAATAAAAAAAATCGTTCGAGAAATGAATTTACTCCCTGGGTACTTTCTTTGTTTACTTTTGACTATACGGGCCAAGCCCGGGATTTACGGGAAATCGCGGGTTTTCGTTTGCCGGCGATTAAACTTCTTTCATTCAGCGTCTCATCAAAAATAAAAACATTTTTAAAAACTACAAGTCTCATGCGTTTTAGTGGTGAAAAAGTAATTTAAATAATTGTTCGGGAAATGAGTTTACTCCCTGGGTACTTTCTTTGTATACTTTTGACTATACAGGCCGAGTCCGGGATTTACGGGAAATCAGGGATTTTCGTTTGCCGGCGATTAAACTTCTTTTATTCAGCGTCCCATCAAATATGAAAATATTTTTGAAAACTACAAGTCTCATGCGTTTAGTGGTAAAAAAATAATATAAAAAATCGTTCGGGAAATGAGTTTACTCCCTGGGTACTTTCTTTGTATACTTTTGACTATACGGGCCAAGCCCGGGATTTACGGGAAATCGCGGGTTTTCGTTTGCCGGCGATTAAACTTCTTTTATTCAGCGTCTCATCAAAAATGAAAACATTTTTGAAAACTACAAGTCTCATGCGTTTTAGTGGTGAAAAAGTAATTTAAAAAATCGTTCGGGAAATGAGTTTACTCACTGGGTACTTTCTTTGTATACCTTTGACTATACGGGCCGAGTCCGGGATTTACGGGAAATCGCGGATTTTCGTTTGGCGGCGATTAAACTTCTTTTATCCAGCGTCCCATTAAATATGAAAATATTTTTGAAAACTACAAGTCTCATGCGTTTAGTGGTAAAAAAATAATATAAAAAATCGTTCTGGAAATGAATTTACTCCCTGGGTACTTTCTTTGTATACTTTTGACTATACGGGCCGAGTCCTGGATTTAGGGAAATCGCAGGTTTTCGTTTGCCGGCGATTAAACTGCTTTTATTCAGCGTCTCATCAAAAATGAAAATATTTTTGAAAACTACAAGTCTCATGCGTTTAGTGGTAAAAAAATAATATAAAAAATCGTTCGGGAAATGAGTTTACTCCCTGGGTACTTTTTTTGTATACTTTTGACTATACGGGCCGAGTCCAGGATTTACAGGAAATCGCAGGTTTTCGTTTGCCGGCGATTAAACTTCATTTATTCAGCGTCTCATCAAAAATGAAAACATTTTTAAAAACTACAAGTCTCATGCGTTTTAGTGGTGAAAAAGTAATTTAAAAAATCGTTCGGGAAATGAGTTTACTCCCTGGGTACTTTCTTTGTATACTTTTGACTATACGGGCCAAGCCCGGGATTTACGGAAAAAACGCGGGTTTTAGTTTGCCGGCGATTAAACTTCTTTTATTCAGCGTCTCATCAAAAATGAAAACATTTTTGAAAACTACAAGTCTCATGCGCTTTAGTGGTGAAAAAATAATTTAAAAAATTGTTCGGGAAATGAGTTTACTCCCTGGGTACTTTCTTTTTATACTTTTTACTATACGGGCCGAGTCCGGGATTTACGGGAAATCGCGGGTTTTCGTTTGCAGGCGATTAAACTTCTTTTATTCAGCGTCTCATCAAAAATGAAAACATTTTTGAAAACTACAAGTCTCATGCGTTTTAGTGGTGAAAAAGTAATTTAAAAAATCGTTCGGGAAATGAGTTTACTCCCTGGGTACTTTCTTTGTATACTTTTGACTATACGGGCCAAGCCCGGGATTTACGGAAAACACGCGGGTTTTAGTTTGCCGGCGATTAAACTTCTTTTATTCAGCGTCTCATCAAAAATGAAAACATTTTTGAAAACTACAAGTCTCATGCGCTTTAGTGGTGAAAAAATAATTTAAAAAATTGTTCGGGAAATGAGTTTACTCCCTGGGTACTTTCTTTGTATACTTTTGACTATACGGGCCGAGTCCGGGATTTACGGGAAATCGCGGGTTTTCGTTTGCAGGCGATTAAACTTCTTTTATTCAGCGTCTCATCAAAAATGAAAACATTTTTGAAAACTACAAGTCTCATGCGTTTTAGTGGTGAAAAAGTAATTTAAAAAATCGTTCGGGAAATGAGTTTACTCCCTGGGTAGTTTCTTTGTATACTTTTGACTATACGGGCCAAGCCGGGATTTACGGGAAATCGCGGGTTTTCGTTTGCCGGCGATTAAACTTCTTTTATTCAGCGTCTCATCAAAAATGAAAACATTTTAAAAAACTACAAGTCTTATGCGTTTTAGTGGTGAAAAAATAATTTAAAAAATCGTTCTGGAAATGAGTTTAGTCACAGGGTACTTTCTTTGTATACATTCGACTATACGTGCCAAGCCCGGGATTAACGGGAAATCGCGGGTTTTCGTTTGCCGGCGATTAAACCGCTTTTATTCAGCGTCCCATCAAAAATGAAAACATTCTTGAAAACTACAAGTCTCATGCGTTTTAGTGGTGAAATAATAATTTAAAAAATCGTTTGGGAAATGAGTTTACTCCCTGGGTACTTTCTTTGCATACTTTTGACTATACGGGCCGAGTCCAGGATTTACGGGAAATCGCAGGTTTTCGTTTGCCGGCGATTAAACTTCATTTATTCAGCGTCTCATCAAAAATGAAAACATTTTTAAAAACTACAAGTCTCATGCGTTTTAGTGGTGAAAAAGTAATTTAATTAATCGTTCGGGAAATGAGTTTACTCCCTGGGTACTTTCTTTGTATACTTTTGACTATACGGGCCGAGTCCGGGATTTACGGGAAATCGGGGATTTTCGTTTGCCGGCGATTAAACTTCTTTTATTCAGCGTCCCATCAAATATAAAAATATTTTTGAAAACTACAAGTCTCATGCGTTTAGTGGTAAAAAAATAATATAAAAAATCGTTCGGGAAATGAGTTTACTCCCTGGGTACTTTCTTTGTATACTTTTCACTATACGGGCCGAGTCCAGGATTTACGGGAAATCGCAGGTTTTCGTTTGCGGGCGATTAAACTTCATTTATTCAGCGTCTCATCAAAAATGAAAACATTTTTAAAAACTACAAGTCTCATGCGTTTTAGTGGTGAAAAAGTAATTTAAAAAATCGTTCGGGAAATGAGTTTACTCCCTGGGTACTTTCTTTGTATACTTTTGACTATACGGGCCAAGCCCGGGATTTACGGAAAAAACGCGGGTTTTAGTTTGCCGGTGATTAAACTTCTTTTATTCAGCGTCTCATCAAAAATGAAAACATTTTTGAAAATTACAAGTCTCATGCGGTTTAGTGGTGAAAAAATAATTTAAAAAATCGTTCGGGAAATGAGTTTACTCCCTGGGTACTTTCTTTGTATACTTTTGACTATACGGGCCGAGTCCGGGATTTACGGGAAATCGCGGATTTTCGTTTGCCGGCGATTAAACTTCTTTTATTCAGCGTCCCATCAAATATGAAAATATTTTTGAAAACTACAAGTCTCATGCGTTTAGTGGTAAAAAAATAATATAAAAAATCGTTCTGGAAATGAATTTACTCCCTGGGTACTTTCTTTGTATACTTTTGACTATACCGGCCGAGTCCGGGATTTAGGGAAATCGCAGGTTTTCGTTTGCCGGCGATTAAACTTCTTTTATTCAGCGTCCCATCAAATATGAAAATATTTTTGAAAACTACAAGTCTCATGCGTTTAGTGGTAAAAAAAATAATATAAAAAATCGTTCGGGAAATGAGTTTACTCCCTGGGTACTTTCTTTGTATACTTTTGACTATACGGGCCAAGCCCGGGATTTACGGGAAATCGCGGGTTTTCGTTTGCCGGCGATTAAACTTCTTTTATTCAGCGTCTCATCAAAAATGAAAACATTTTTGAAAACTACAAGTCTCATGCGTTTTAGTGGTGAAAAAGTAATTTAAAAAATCGTTCGGGAAATGAGTTTACTCCCTGGGTACTTTCTTTGTATACTTTTGACTATACGGGCCGAGTCCGGGATTTAGGGAAATCGCAGGTTTTCGTTTGCCGGCGATTAAACTGCTTTTATTCAGCGTCTCATCAAAAATGAAAACATTTTTGAAAACTACAAGTCTCATGCGTTTTAGTGGTGAAAAAATAATTTAAAAAATCGTTCGGGAAATGAGTTTACTCACTGGGTACTTTCCTTGTATACTTTTAACTATACGGACCGAGTCCGGGATTTACGGGAAATCGCGGGTTTTCGTTTGCCGGCGATTAAACTTCTTTTATTCAGCGTCTCATCAAAAATGAAAACATTTTTAAAAACTACAAGTCTCATGGGCTTTAGTGGTGAAATAATAATTTAAAAAATCGTTTGGGAAATGAGTTTACTCCCTGGGTACTTTCTTTGTATACTTTTGACTATACGGGCCGAGTCCAGGATTTACGGGAAATCGCAGGTTTTCGTTTGCCGGCGATTAAACTTCTTTTATTCAGCGTCTCGTCAAAAATGAAAACACTTTTGAAAACTACAAGTCTAATGCGTTTTAGTGGTGAAAAAGTAATTTAAAAAATCGTTCGGGAAATGAGTTTACTCCCTGGGCACTTTCTTTGTATACTTTTGACTATACGGGCCGAGTCCGGGATTTACGGGAAATCGCGGGTTTTCGTTTGCCGGCGATTAAACTTCTTTTATTCAGCGTCTCATCAAAAATGAAAACATTTTTAAAAACTACCAGTCTTATGCGTTTTAGTGGTGAAAAAATAATTTAAAAAATCGTTCTGGAAATGAGTTTAGTCACAGGGTACTTTCTTTGTATACATTCGACAATACGTGCCAAGCCCGGGATTTACGGGAAATCGCGGATTTTCGTTTGCCGGCTATTAAACCGCTTTTATTCAGCGTCTCATCAAAAATGAAAACATTCTTGAAAACTACAAGTCTCATGCGTTTTAGTGGTGAAATAATAATTTAAAAAATCGTTTGGGAAATGAGTTTACTCCCTGGGTACTTTCTTTGCATACTTTTGACTATACGGGCCGAGTCCAGGATTTACGGGAAATCGCAGGTTTTCGTTTGCCGGCGATTAAACTTTATTTATTCAGCGTCTCATCAAAAATGAAAACACTTTTAAAAACTACAAGTCTCATGCGTTTTAGTGGTGAAAAAGTAATTTAAATAATCGTTCGGGAAATGAGTTTACTCCCTGGGTACTTTCTTTGTATACTTTTGACTATACGGGCCGAGTCCGGGATTTACGGGAAATCGGGGATTTTCGTTTGCCGGCGATTAAAACTTCTTTTATTCAGCGTCTCATCAAAAATGAAAACATTTTTAAAAACTACCATTCTTATGCGTTTTAGTGGTGAAAAAATAATTTAAAAAATCGTTCTGGAAATGAGTTTAGTCACAGGGTACTTTCTTTGTATACATTCGACAATACGTGCCAAGCCCGGGATTTACGGGAAATCGCGGGTTTTCGTTTGCCGGCTATTAAACCGCTTTTATTCAGCGTCTCATCAAAAATGAAAACATTCTTGAAAACTACAAGTCTCATGCGTTTTAGTGGTGAAATAATAATTTAAAAAATCGTTTGGGAAATGAGTTTACTCCCTGGGTACTTTCTTTGCATACTTTTGACTATACGGGCCGAGTCCAGGATTTACGGGAAATCGCAGGTTTTCGTTTGCCGGCGATTAAACTTTATTTATTCAGCGTCTCATCAAAAATGAAAACACTTTTAAAAACTACAAGTCTCATGCGTTTTAGTGGTGAAAAAGTAATTTAAATAATCGTTCGGGAAATGAGTTTACTCCCTGGGTACTTTCTTTGTATACTTTTGACTATACGGGCCGAGTCCGGGATTTACGGGAAATCGGGGATTTTCGTTTGCCGGCGATTAAAACTTCTTTTATTCAGCGTCTCATCAAAAATGAAAACTTTTTTAAAAACTACAAGTCTTATGCGTTTTAGTGGTGAAAAAATAATTTAAAAAATCGTTCTGGAAATGAGTTTACTCCATGGGTACTTTCTTTGTATACTTTTGACTATACGGGCCGAGTCCGGGATTTAAGGAAATCGCAGGTTTTCGTTTCCCGGCGATTAAACTGCTTTTATTCAGCGTCTCATCAAAAATGAAAACATTCTTGAAAACCACAAGTCTCATGCGTTTTAGTGGTGAAATAATAATTTAAAAAATCGTTTGGGAAATGAGTTTACTCCCTGGGTACTTTCTTTGCATACTTTTGACTATACGGGCCGAGTCCAGGATATACGGGAAATCGCAGGTTTTCGTTTGCCGGCGATTAAACTTCATTTATTCAGCGTCTCATCAAAAATGAAAACACTTTTAAAAACTACAAGTCTCATGCGTTTTAGTGGTGAAAAAGTAATTTAAATAATCGTTCGGGAAATGAGTTTACTCCCTGGGTACTTTCTTTGTATACTTTTGACTATACGGGCCGAGTCCGGGATTTACGGGAAATCGGGGATTTTCGTTTGCCGGCGATTAAAACTTCTTTTATTCAGCGTCTCATCAAAAATGAAAACTTTTTTAAAAACTACAAGTCTTATGCGTTTTAGTGGTGAAAAAATAATTTAAAAAATCGTTCTGGAAATGAGTTTACTCCATGGGTACTTTCTTTGTATACATTTGACAATACGTGCCAAGCCCGGGATTTACGGGAAATCGCGGGTTTTCGTTTGCCGGCGATTAAACCGCTTTTATTCAGCGTCTCATCAAAAATGAAAACATTCTTGAAAACTACAAGTCTCATGCGTTTTAGTGGTGAAATAATAATTTAAAAAATCGTTTGGGAAATGAGTTTACTCCCTGGGTACTTTCTTTGCATACTTTTGACTATACGGGCCGAGTCCAGGATTTACGGGAAATCGCAGGTTTTCGTTTGCCGGCGATTAAACTTCATTTATTCAGCGTCTCATCAAAAATGAAAACACTTTTAAAAACTACAAGTCTCATGCGTTTTAGTGGTGAAAAAGTAATTTAAATAATCGTTCGGGAAATGAGTTTACTCCCTGGGTACTTTCTTTGTATACTTTTGACTATACGGGCCGAGTCCGGGATTTACGGGAAATCGGGGATTTTCGTTTGCCGGCGATTAAAACTTCTTTTATTCAGCGTCTCATCAAAAATGAAAACACTTTTAAAAACTACAAGTCTCATGCGTTTAGTGGTGAAAAAATAATATAAAAAATCGTTCGGGAAATGAGTTTACTCCCTGGGTACTTTCTTTGTATACTTTTGACTATACGGGCCGAGTCCAGGATTTACGGGAAATCGCAGGTTTTCGTTTGCCGGCGATTAAACTTCTTTTATTCAGCGTCTCGTCAAAAATGAAAACACTTTTGAAAACTACAAGTCTCATGCGTTTTAGTGGTGAAAAAGTAATTTAAAAAATCGTTCGGGAAATGAGTTTACTCCCTGGGTACTTTCTTTGTATACTTTTGACTATACGGGCCGAGTCCGGGGTTTACGGGAAATCGCGGGTTTTCGTTTGCCGGCGATTAATCTTCTTTTATCCAGCGTCCCATCAAAAATGAAAACATTTTTAAAAACTACAAGTGTCATGCGTTTTAGTGGTGAAAAAGTAATTTAAAAAATCGTTCGGGAAATGAGTTTACTCCCTGGGTACTTTCTTTGTATACTTTTGACTATACGGGCCAAGCCCGGGATTTACGGAAAAAACGCGGGTTTTAGTTTGCCGGCGATTAAACTTCTTTTATTCAGCGTCTCATCAAAAATGAAAACATTTTTGAAAACTACAAGTCTCATGCGTTTTAGTGGTGAAAAAGTAATTTAAAAAATCGTTCGGGAAATGAGTTTACTCCCTGGGTACTTTCTTTGTATACTTTTGACTATACGGGCCGAGTCCGGGATTTACGGGAAATCGCGGATTTTCGTTTGCCGGCGATTAAACCTCTTTTATTCAGCGTCTCATCAAAAATGAAAACATTTTTAAAAACTACAAGTCTCATGGGCTTTAGTGGTGAAATAATAATTTAAAAAATCGTTTGGGAAATGAGTTTACTCCCTGGGTACTTTCTTTGTATACTTTTGACTATACGGGCCGAGTCTAGGATTTACGGGAAATCGCAGGTTTTCGTTTGCCGGCAATTAAACTTCTTTTATTCAGCGTCTCATCAAAAATGAAAACACTTTTGAAAACTACAAGTCTCATGCGTTTTAGTGGTGAAAAAGTAATTTAAAAAATCGTTCGGGAAATGAGTTTACTCCCTGGGTACTTTCTTTGTATACTTTTGACTATATGGGCGAAGCCCGGGATTTACGGGAAATCGCGGGTTTTCGTTTGCCGGGGATTAAACTTCATTTTATTCAGCGTCTCATCAAAAATGAAAACATTTTTAAAAACTACAAGTCTTATGCGTTTTAGTGGTGAAAAAATAATTTAAAAAATCGTTCTGGAAATGAGTTTACTCCCTGGGTACTTTCTTTGTATACTTTTGACTATACGGGCCGAGTCCGGGATTTAGGGAATTCGCAGGTTTTCGTTTGCCGGCGATTAAACTGCTTTTATTCAGCGTCTCATCAAAAATGAAAACATTTTTGAAAACTACAAGTCTCATGCGTTTTAGTGGTGAAAAAATAATTTAAAAAATCGTTCGGGAAATGAGTTTACTCCCTGGGTAGTTTCTTTGTATACTTTTGACTATACGGACCGAGCCGGGATTTACGGAAAATCGCGGGTTTTCGTTTGCCGGCGATTAAACTTCTTTTATTCAGCGTCTCATCAAAAATGAAAACGTTTTTAAAAACTACAAGTCTTATGCGTTTTAGTGGTGAAAAAATAATTTAAAAAATCGTTCTGGAAATGAGTTTACTCACAGGGTACTTTCTTTGTATACATTCGACTATACGTGCCAAGCCCGGGATTTACGGGAAATCGCGGGTTTTCGTTTGCCGGCGATTAAACTGCTTTTATTCAGCGTCTCATCAAAAATGAAAACATTCTTGAAAACTACAAGTCTCATGCGTTTTAGTGGTGAAAAAGTAATTTAAAAAATCGTTCGGGAAATGAGTTTACTCCCTGGGTACTTTCTTTGTATACTTTTGACTATACGGGCGAAGCCCGGGATTTACGGGAAATCGCGGGTTTTCGTTTGCCGGGGATTAAACTTCATTTTATTCAGCGTCTCATCAAAAATGAAAACATTTTTAAAAACTACAAGTCTTATGCGTTTTAGTGGTGAAAAAATAATTTAAAAAATCGTTCTGGAAATGAGTTTACTCCCTGGGTACTTTCTTTGTATACTTTTGACTATACGGGCCGAGTCCGGGATTTAGGGAATTCGCAGGTTTTCGTTTGCCGGCGATTAAACTGCTTTTATTCAGCGTCTCATCAAAAATGAAAACATTTTTGAAAACTACAAGTCTCATGCGTTTTAGTGGTGAAAAAATAATTTAAAAAATCGTTCGGGAAATGAGTTTACTCCCTGGGTAGTTTCTTTGTATACTTTTGACTATACGGACCGAGCCGGGATTTACGGAAAATCGCGGGTTTTCGTTTGCCGGCGATTAAACTTCTTTTATTCAGCGTCTCATCAAAAATGAAAACGTTTTTAAAAACTACAAGTCTTATGCGTTTTAGTGGTGAAAAAATAATTTAAAAAATCGTTCTGGAAATGAGTTTACTCACAGGGTACTTTCTTTGTATACATTCGACTATACGTGCCAAGCCCGGGATTTACGGGAAATCGCGGGTTTTCGTTTGCCGGCGATTAAACTGCTTTTATTCAGCGTCTCATCAAAAATGAAAACATTCTTGAAAACTACAAGTCTCATGCGTTTTAGTGGTGAAAAAGTAATTTAAAAAATCGCTCGGGAAATGAGTTTACTCCCTGGGGACTTTCTTTGTATACTTTTGACTATACGGGCCAAGCCCGGGATTTACGGAAAAACGCGGGTTTTCGTTTGCCGGCGATTAAACTGCTTTTATTCAGCGTCTCATCAAAAATGAAAACATTCTTGAAAACTACAAGTCTCATGCGTTTTAGTGGTGAAAAAGTAATTTAAAAAATCGCTCGGGAAATGAGTTTACTCCCTGGGGACTTTCTTTGTATACTTTTGACTATACGGGCCAAGCCCGGGATTTACGGAAAAACGCGGGTTTTCGTTTGCCGGCGATTAAACTTCTTTTATTCAGCGTCTCATCAAAAATGAAAACATTTTTAAAAACTACAAGTCTTATGCGTTTTAGTGGTGAAAAAATAATTTAAAAAATCGTTCTGGAAATGAGTTTACTCCCTGGGTACTTTCTTTGTATTCTTTTGACTATACGGGCCGAGTCCGGGATTTAGGGAAATCGCAGGTTTTCGTTTGCCGGCGATTAAACTGCTTTTATTCAGCGTCTCATCAAAAATGAAAACATTTTTGAAAACTACAAGTCTCATGCGTTTTAGTGGTGAAAAAATAATTTAAAAAATCGTTCGGGAAATGAGTTTACTCCCTGGGTAGTTTCTTTGTATACTTTTGACTATACGGGCCAAGCCGGGATTTACGGGAAATCGCGGGTTTTTGTTTGCCGGCGATTAAACTTCATTTATTCAGCGTCTCATCAAAAATGAAAACATTTTTAAAAACTACAAGTCTCATGCGTTTTAGTGGTGAAAAAGTAATTTAAATAATCGTTCGGGAAATGAGTTTACTCCCTGGGTACTTTCTTTGTATACTTTTGACTATACGGGCCGAGTCCGGGATTTACGGGAAATCGGGGATTTTTGTTTGCCGGCGATTAAACTTCTTTTATTCAGCGTCCCATCAAATATGAAAATATTTTTGAAAACTACAAGTCTCATGCGTTTAGTGGTAAAAAAATAATATAAAAAATCGTTCGGGAAATGAGTTTACTCCCTGGGTACTTTCTTTGTATACTTTTGACTATACGGGCCAAGCCGGGATTTCCCGTAAATCCCGGGTTTTCGTTTGCCGGCGATTAAACTTCTTTTATTCAGCGTTTCATCAAAAATGAAAACATTTTTAAAATATACAAGTCTTATGCGTTTTGGTGGTGAAAAAATAATTTAAAAAATCGTTCTGGAAATGAGTTTACTCACAGGGTACTTTCTTTGTATACATTCGACTATACGTGCCAAGCCCAGGATTTACGGGAAATCGCGGGTTTTCGTTTGCCGGCGATTAAACTGCTTTTATTCAGCGTCTCATCAAAAATGAAAACATTCTTGAAAACTACAAGTCTCATGCGTTTTAGTGGTGAAATAATAATTTAAAAAATCGTTTGGGAAATGAGTTTACTCCCTGGGTACTTTCTTTGTATACTTTTGACTATACGGGCCGAGTCCAGGATTTACGGGAAATCGCAGGTTTTCGTTTGCCGGCGATTAAACTTCATTTATTCAGCGTCTCATCAAAAATGAAAACATTTTTAAAAACTACAAGTCTCATGCGTTTTAGTGGTGAAAAAGTAATTTAAATAATCGTTCGGGAAATGAGTTTACTCCCTGGGTACTTTCTTTGTAAACTTTTGACTATACGGGCCGAGTCCGGGATTTACGGGAAATCGCGGATTTTCGTTTGCCGGCGATTAAACTTCTTTTATCCAGCGTCCCATCAAATATGAAAATATTTTTGAAAACTACAAGTCTCATGCGTTTAGTGGTAAAAAAATAATATAAAAAATCGTTCGGGAAATGAGTTTACTCCCTGGGTACTTTCTTTGTTTACTTTTGACTATACGGGCCAAGCCCGGGATTTACGGGAAATCGCGGGTTTTCGTTTGCCGGCGATTAAACTTCTTTCATTCAGCGTCTCATCAAAAATAAAAACATTTTTAAAAACCACAAGTCTCATGCGTTTTAGTGGTGAAAAAGTAATTTAAATAATCGTTCGGGAAATGAGTTTACTCCCTGGGTACTTTCTTTGTATACTTTTGACTATACGGGCCGAGTCCGGGATTTACGGGAAATCGATGATTTTCGTTTGCCGGCGATTAAACTTCTTTTATTCAGCGTCCCATCAAATGTGAAAATATTTTTGAAAACTACAAGTCTCATGCGTTTAGTGGTAAAAAAATAATATAAAAAATCGTTCGGGAAATGAGTTTACTCCCTGGGTACTTTCTTTGTATACTTTTGACTATACGGGCCGAGTCCAGGATTTACGGGAAATCGCAGGTTTTCGTTTGCCGGCGATTAAACTTCATTTATTCAGCGTCTCATCAAAAATGAAAACATTTTTAAAAACTACAAGTCTCATGCGTTTTAGTGGTGAAAAAGTAATTTAAAAAATCGTTCGGGAAATGAGTTTACTCCCTGGGTACTTTCTTTGTATACTTTTGACTATACGGGCCAAGCCCGGGATTTACGGAAAAACGCGGGTTTTAGTTTGCCGGCGATTATACTTCTTTTATTCAGCGTCTCATAAAAAATGAAAACATTTTTGAAAACTACAAGTCTCATGCGGTTTAGTGGTGAAAAAATAATTTAAAAAATCGTTCGGGAAATGAGTTTACTCCCTGGGTACTTTCTTTGTATACTTTAGACTATACGGGCCGAGTCCGGGATTTACGGGAAATCGCGGATTTTCGTTTGCCGGCGATTAAACTTCTTTTATTCAGCGTCCCATCAAATATGAAAATATTTTTGAAAACTACAAGTCTCATGCGTTTAGTGGTAAAAAAATAATTTAAAAAATCGTTCGGGAAATGAGTTTACTCCCTGGGTACTTTCTTTGTATACTTTTGACTATACGGGCCAAGCCCGGGATTTAAGGGATATCGCGGGTTTTCGTTTGCTGGCGATTTAACTTCTTTTATTCAGCGTCTCATCAAAAATGAAAACATTTTTGAAAACTACAAGTCTCATGCGTTTTAGTGGTGAAAAAGTAATTTAAAAAATCGTTCGGGAAATGAGTTTACTCCCTAGGTACTTTCTTTGTATACTTTTGACTATACGGGCCGAGTCCGGGATTTACGGAAAATCGCGGATTTTCGTTTGCCGGCGATTAAACTTCTTTTATCCAGCGTCCCATGAAATATGAAAGTATTTTTGAAAACTACAAGTCTCATGCGTTTAGTGGTAAAAAAATAATATAAAAAATCGTTCGGGAAATGAGTTTACTCCCTGGGTACTTTCTTTGTATACTTTTGACTATACGGGCCAAGCCCGGGATTTACGGGAAATCGCGGGTTTTCGTTTGCCGGCGATTATACTTCTTTTATTCAGCGTCTCATAAAAAATGAAAACATTTTTGAAAACTACAAGTCTCATGCGGTTTATTTGTAAAAAAATAATTTAAAAAATCGTTCGGGAAATGAGTTTACTCCCTGGGTACTTTCTTTGTATACTTTTGACTATACGGGCCGAGTCCGGGATTTACGGGAAATCGCGGATTTTCGTTTGCCGGCGATTAAACTTCTTTTATTCAGCGTCCCATTAAATATGAAAATATTTTTGAAAACTACAAGTCTCATGCGTTTAGTGGTAAAAAAATAATATAAAAAATCGTTCGGGAAATGAGTTTACTCCCTGGGTACTTTCTTTGTATACTTTTGACTATACGGGCCAAGCCCGGGATTTAAGGGATATCGCGGGTTTTCGTTTGCCGGCGATTAAACTTCTTTTATTCAGCGTCTCATCAAGAATGAAAACATTTTTGAAAACTACAAGTCTCATGCGTTTTAGTGGTGAAAAAGTAATTTAAAAAATCGTTCGGGAAATGAGTTTACTCCCTGGGTACTTTCTTTGTATACTTTTGACTATACGGGCCGAGTCCGGGATTTACGGGAAATCGCGGATTTTCGTTTGCCGGCGATTAAACTTCTTTTATCCAGCGTCCCATGAAATATGAATGTATTTTTGAAAACTACAAGTCTCATGCGTTTAGTGGTAAAAAAATAATATAAAAAATCGTTCGGGAAATGAGTTTACTCCCTGGGTACTTTCTTTGTATACTTTTGACTATACGGGCCAAGCCCGGGATTTACGGGAAATCGCGGGTTTTCGTTTGCTGGCGATTAAACTTCTTTCATTCAGCGTCTCATCAAAAATGAAAACATTTTTAAAAACTACAAGTCTTATGCGTTTTAGTGGTGAAAAAATAATTTAAAAAATCGTTCTGGAAATGAGTTTACTCACAGGGTACTTTCTTTGTATACATTCGACTATACGTGCCAAGCCCGGGATTTACGGGAAATCGCGGGTTTTCGTTTGCCGGCGATTAAACTGCTTTTATTCAGCGTCTCATCAAAAATGAAAACATTCTTGAAAACTACAAGTCTCATGCGTTTTAGTGGTGAAATAATAATTTAAAAAATCGTTTAAGAAATGAGTTTACTCCCTGGGTACTTTTTTTGTATACTTTTGACTATACGGACCGAATCCAGGATTTACGGGAAATCGCAGGTTTTTGTTTGCCGGCGATTAAACTTCTTTTATTCAGCGTCTCATCAAAAATGAAAACTTTTTTAAAAACTACAAGTCTTATGCGTTTTAGTGGTGAAAAAATAATTTAAAAAATCGTTCTGGAAATGAGTTTACTCCCTGGGTACTTTCTTTGTATACTTTTGACTATACGGGCCGAGTCCGGGATTTAAGGAAATCGCAGGTTTTCGTTTGCCGGCGATTAAACTGCTTTTATTCAGCGTCTCATCAAAAATGAAAACATTTTTGAAAACTACAAGTCTCATGCGTTTTAGTGGTGAAAAAATAATTTAAAAAATCGTTCGGGAAATGAGTTTACTCCCTGGGTAGTTTCTTTGTATACTTTTGACTATACGAGCCAAGCCGGGATTTACGGGAAATCGCGGGTTTTCGTTTGCCGGCGATTAAACTTCTTTTATTCAGCGTCTCATCAAAAATGAAAACATTTTTAAAAACTACAAGTCTTATGCGTTTTAGTGGTGAAAAAATAATTTAAAAAAAAGTTCTGGAAATGAGTTTACTCACAGGGTACATTCTTTGTATACATTCGACTATACGTGCCAAGCCCGGGATTTACGGGAAATCGCGGGTTTTCGTTTGCCGGCGATTAAACTGCTTTTATTCAGCGTCTCATCAAAAATGAAAACATTCTTGAAAACTACAAGTCCTATGCGTTTTAGTGGTGAAATAATAATTTAAAAAATCGTTTGGGAAATGAGTTTACTTCCTGGGTACTTTCTTTGTATACTTTTGACTATACGGGCCGAGTCCAGGATTTACGGGAAATCGCAGGTTTTCGTTTGCCGGCGATTAAACTTCATTTATTCAGCGTCTCATCAAAAATGAAAACATTTTTAAAAACTACAAGTCTCATGCCTTTTAGTGGTGAAATAATAATTTAAAAAATCGTTTAAGAAATGAGTTTACTACCTGGGTACTTTTTTTGTATACTTTTGACTATACGGGCCGAGTCCAGGATTTACGGGAAATCGCAGGTTTTTGTTTGCCGGCGATTAAACTTCTTTTATTCAGCGTCTCATCAAAAATGAAAACTTTTTTAAAAACTACAAGTCTTATGCGTTTTAGTGGTGAAAAAATAATTTAAAAAATCGTTCTGGAAATGAGTTTACTCCCTGGGTACTTTCTTTGTATACTTTTGACTATACGGGCCGAGTCCGAGATTTAAGGAAATCGCAGGTTTTCGTTTGCCGGCGATTAAACTGCTTTTATTCAGCGTCTCATCAAAAATGAAAACATTTTTGAAAACTACAAGTCTCATGCGTTTTAGTGGTGAAAAAATAATTTAAAAAATCGTTCGGGAAATGAGTTTACTCCCTGGGTAGTTTCTTTGTATACTTTTGACTATACGGGCCAAGCCGGGATTTACGGGAAATCGCGGGTTTTCGTTTGCCGGCGATTAAACTTCTTTTATTCAGCGTTTCATCAAAAATGAAAACATTTTTAAAAACTACAAGTCTTATGCGTTTTAATGGTGAAAAAATAATTTAAAAAATCGTTCTGGAAATGAGTTTACTCACAGGGTACTTTCTTTGTATACATTCGACTATACGTGCCAAGCCCGGGATTTACGGGAAATCGCGGGTTTTCGTTTGCCGGCGATTAAACTGCTTTTATTCAGCGTCTCATCAAAAATGAAAACATTCTTGAAAACTACAAGTCTCATGCGTTTTAGTGGTGAAATAATAATTTAAAAAATCGTTTGGGAAATGAGTTTACTTCCTGGGTACTTTCTTTGTATAT